>NC_081849.1:70328637-70928637 GCF_963259705.1 Myotis daubentonii | reverse complement strand
AGTATTTTATTCAAGGTCCCTTAGCACAGCAGCTCTAGCCTTTGGCAGAATATATACACCTCTTAGAAAGGGGTACTAGTATAGCCAAGATAGCGTGGTATGGATCAGCAAGCCTTGGTCTGCAACACAGCCATAGATTGTGCCCGTGAACAGTTGTAAATGGTCAGTACCATTGGTTATGGAGGCACAGTACCATTGGTTATGCTGGCATATAGATGGATGAGCATAAATTCAAAAGCATGATTGAAAAACAATTCAGTATGTACCGGCTACTTAGAATAATCCATCTTTTCCCTTGAAGGCAGCAATTTTTTGTTTATCTAATTTGAGGTCTTTCCCAGATTAAAGAACACTAACATATTATACAATAAATACCTTTAGATATCTTTTTGTAATCCCTTTTAGTGATAGGAATAAAGTTGTCAAAATAAAGAAACACCAAGCTTTGTCATTGGCCCTCCTTAAACTATGGACTTGTTTGTTTTGCTTACAAGACCCAATGCTGGGACAACTAGACAACAGCAATAATTTGTTATGAAACCTGTTTTCTGAATTTTGAAAGTCCTTCCAACTCCAAAAATGTTTGTCCTCTTTTTAAGTTACTGTGATCATTTCTTTGGCTTGTTTAGAGAGTTCATGAAAACAAATACTTTATATATTTAGAATATTGTGCAATTTTATAGTTGAAGTACCTAATGACAGCTTAAGGAATTTGTAGATTCAACGTCGTTTAAAAAAAATTTTTTTTTATTGATTTCAGAGAGGAGGGGAGAAGGAGAGAGAGATAGAAACGTCAGTGATGAGAGGGAATCATGGATGGGCTGCCTCCTGCATGCCCCCGACTGGGGATGGAGCCCACAACCCCGGCATGTGCACTGACCGGGAATCGAACCGTGACCTACTGGTTCATAGGTTGACGCTCAACCACTGAGCCACGCCGACAGGGCTCAAAGTCATTTTTTTAAACTTGAGGCCAGTTTATCTGTTTATGATATAAACTAAGTACAATACCTCACGTGAGGTGAAATGTGTCGTTCATCTTTCCTTGCTGACCATATGCTCCTTTGGTTCTAAGTGTTTGTAAGTGTACTTCGGATGAGAACATGGCTAATAAACAGTTCAGGCTCCATCACCAGCCAGAACTGGACCCCTGGAATGGTGTAACTGTGACTTGACTTCATGTGTGAAGGGGCCCCACAGAGTCCTGGCATGTTCAGGTTGGAAAGGACCTTTGAGCGTATGTGCCAGTCCAAGCTCTTTAAACTTACAGATGTCTTGTTTCTACTTGTACAACAGTTTTTAACCTGTCATGATGTCACAAAACTGAAACATCAAAATTGGACTTTTCCACCATTTCACAGAGATGAGATACTTTAGAATTCTTCGGTGAAATTTGATTCTTTTCTCATTCTTTCCTTATATAGTGTCTCAATTTTACAGTATATATGTAGATGAAACACCCAGTGTGTGTAAATGTGTGTGTGCTATTTGGAGCCCACCCCTTTCTTTTAACTGGCTGCACATACTGAATATCATCACAATGAAGGATTTGACAAACTTTTAAAAAATTGTTTTATTTTAAATTTTATTTTTATTGTTGAAGTATTACAAATGTCCCTCCTTCCCCCATTGACACCCTCCTCCCCTCTTCCCCCCCTCCACAAGCCTTCACCACACTATTGGAATTTGACAGACTTTTGGTATTCTCAGCAACATTCTCTTGGTTAAGTATGATTATATAGAGCTGTATAATTTCTTTTTGCTAGCTGCTCAGATATCTTAAAATCATACTTTATAATATGCTCATCTCCAAGTTTGAATACACTGCTCACATTTTAATAATTTTGTTGAAGACATAACTATGCATTTATATTGGTACCCGGAGGTCCAGGTTTTCCTGGAACTAAGGGGGTTCCCAGGATGCAGGACTCTCAGTGCTAAAACTGGGAAAGTCCCGGGCACACTAGATGTGTTGGTCCACCTACCTGAAGGTGTCACTTTGTGGGGCTAATTAATAAGTCTTCCCTTTTGGGAGGATAAAATGCCAGGTGGTTATATGCTGGATGAACGTAGACATCTTTTCAAGGCAGAGAAAATATCTTCAAGGCCCCATTTATTTTTTCTGTTTATTTGACTGAAATATAGAACTGATTTTTAAAAATCTTCACCTGATGATATGTACATTGTTTCTTGAGAGAAGGAGAGAGGGGGCGGGTGGGGGGAGGAGAGAAACATTAATGTGAGAAACAAACATTGGTTTGCCTCCTATATGTGCCCCGACCAGGGATCGAACTGGCAACCTTTGGGTGTATGGGAGGACACTCCAACCAACAGAACCACACCGGCCAGGGCTAGAATTTATTTTTTACATATTATTGGTTCTTTTCTGTGTAACTAATTGAGAACAATTTACAATGAAATAGAATAGAACTTGTCCCCCAAAAAGTATACGCACTTTGAATGATTATAAAGTCAGTGTTTATTAAATACAGTTCATTTTCAAAATTTAAAAGAATCTACAGAAATGAGTAATTTTTTTTTTTTTTTTTTTTTTGTCAATGCCTGTTTTCAAACTGATGACCATTCTGGTCCAGGCACTGATGATAACGTGAAGTAATGGAATCACAAACATCAAGAATCATTTTGTTCAGTATTTTTGTGCCCTCAATTCGTTGACCGTTGCTGGTTTTGTACTGTAAACTTTATCTTTTATGTATCCCCATAAAAGTCTGGTGGCACTTTAGGATAATTTTTCTTTGTTCACAGCTTAGTTTGCCTTCACCCATTATTTCAAATCAGTTAAGCCTGAAAAGGAGTGGACATTAAGTAACTTATCAGCTGTTAAAGTGCATATACATTTTTTTGGGACACCCTATAGTTATATCACCACCATCAATACGGCGATTTCTAGCTGGAAAGCTGGGAAGTGTCCTTTAGCTGGTGCATAGCTACCCTAAGTAAAACGGGGGTTCTGTTACTGAGGAGAAAAGGGAAACTAGATTTTATGGTAGGCATCTTCTAGTCCAGGGGTGGGCAAACTTTTTGACTCAAGGGCCACAATGGGTTCTTAAACTGGACCGGAGGGCCGGCACAAAAGCACGGATGGAGTGTTTGTGTGAACTAATATAAATTCAAAGTAAACATCATTACATAAAAGGGTACGGTCTTTTTTTTTTTTTTTAGTTTTATTCATTTCAAACGGGCCGGATTCGGCCCGTGGGCCGTAGTTTGCCCACGGCTGTTCTAGTCTTTATGACAGTGTCACCACTGTTACCACCATAGAGTTCAACTAAAAAAGTACTCCCCGAGGTTTTTCAATTTTTATTTCTGTAATTAGTAGAATTAGTGGGAATGTCCTTTGTTGAGGTTTGTCTCACTGCCCTTTGGTTACTTTTGCTTCTGTTTTAATTCAGTTCCCAAGAGAGCTTTTCAAAAACAATTACTTTATCCCAATGAAAAGTAATGAGGAGTTTATAATGGCTCCTAGTTGTTATTTATTCATCCAATAAATATTTATTGAGTACTCATCATGTAGGCAATTGTGTTTCCTTTTTCCGCTTTGGCTTCCTGTGCACACAGAGTCGAATTTGTGACTCAGCTGGACTGTATACAAGTCTGTGACCTATCCAACTTTGTCCTTAGCAATGTAGTCTTCCCAGTCCCAGACCTGTGAAGCCATCTTTGGGTTAGGCCGCCTCTGTAACTTGTAGTATGGGACAGGGAGGAAGAATAGGTGTTTTGATTGGCAGGTACCAGGCTGGCATAAATTTGGGGTTACCAGAAAGTCCCTTAGGTCCTTCCTAAATGCCTGTCCTACCTTCGTGCCAATGACTAGTAACAGTTCGTAACCTTGCCTTGGTAATCAGAATCACCCACAGAACGCTTAAAAACTACTTGGGAGTTTCCACCTGACATTTTGATTTATATCCTCAGGTGTAGCTTAAAAAACTCCACAGGTCCCCAATTTATAATGGTTCAGCTTATGATTTGTTTAACTCTACGATGGTGCAAAAGCAATACACATTCAGTAGAAACTGTACTTCGAATTTTGAACTTGTCTCAGACTAGCAATATGCGGGGGGATGCTCTTTTTTGATGCTGGGCGGGAGCATAGCTCTCTGTCAGCCACCCAATCATGAGGGTAAACATCGAGGCTCTACAGTGTACTGTGTTGTCAGCATTTTTGTTTGTTTGTTTAGTTCAGTGCCTCAACCATTCTTTTTTTAAAAAATATATTTTACTGATTTTTTACAGAGAGGAAGGGAGAGTTAGAAACATCAATGAGAGAGAAACATCAATCAGCTGCCTCCTGCACACCTCCTACTGGGGATGTGCCCACAACCCAGGTACGTGCCCTTGGCCGGAATCGAACCTGGGACCCTTCAGTCCACAGGCCGACGCTCTATCCACTGAGCCAAACTGGTTAGGGCGCCTCAAACATTCTTTAGGGTCAGTGTGCTTTCAGCTGTGTACATTAGTGGTGAGTACTCAACCAACCATTCTGCTTTTCACTTTCAGTACAGTATTCAATAAGTTACATGAGATATTCAACACGTCATTATAAAATAGGCTTTGTGTGAGATGATTTTGCCCAGCTGCGGGGAAATGTGTCTGAGCACGTTTAAGGTAGCCCAGGTTAAGCTATGATGTTCCATTGGTGTATTAAATGTGTTTTCAACTTCTGATATTTTCAATTTGCAATAGGCTTATTTGGACGTAATCCTAGTGTATGTGCAGCCAGCATTGAGAATCACAGGTTTAAAGCTTTGCACCCAGCTGCCCTCCTCTGGGGAGGAGTCCCGATTGGTCCTTATCAGTCATACTGGAGATCAGACCCGTCCTTGAAAATGTTTTGATGACTGAAAAGGAATTGGGAGAGCTTTGAGATTAGTCACGTCACTTGAGTAGGAGATGTAAAACACTAATGCTAAGGAAACGTTTGGAGCAGCGGTCGCCAACCAGTGGTCCGTGAGGTCTGAACGGTGGGCGACTGCTGCTTTAGGGGACATTTAGCTACAACTGCCCTTGCTTGCCTATTTTGCCTGTTTCTGTTGTAGGAAATTTTTCCTTTGATGCAAAGAATCTTGGTAATGGGCCCAAGCTCTGGGGGCAGAGCTGGTTGTAGATGTGGCTGCTGTTAGTATCCTGAGTTTGCACATGTTTGCTCTCTGTGGGGACAGTAAGGGGAGAAGATTATTGTTTTCAGAACAGGACACTGTCAAGATTTATGAGGACCTCCTGGTGAATCCAGGGGAATGGGTGAGGCTGCAAGGACCTGTGGGGTTGTATAGGTTCCTGTGGGGAATTGTGGTTTCCTGTTTGTGTGTGAATTCCAGGAATACCAGGGCTTCTCTTACTCAAATGTAAGAACAAAAAACACATTCCAGAGTTTATTCCGTTTCAGTTTATTCATGCTGTTGCCCTCCATGTAGAAATTTCAAAATGGAATGTGTGTCCCACTAACCTTACTACACAGTGTTTAGAACATACTAGAACAGCGGCTTACAGTCATCGAGGCTGGGTGTGTGCCACACTCTGGGCTAAAGATTATGTACATTTTGTCCAGCAACCCAGGAATAGGCACCAGACAAGGAAACAAAGACTTAAAAAGGCTGACAAGGGTGCCACGTTGAGAAGTATTTATTTTCAAATGTTTTAAATCCTTTGGCTTCTCTTCTTGGTAGTGAGATTTCAATTATATCCATATTTGAGGTGCTTTTATGATTTACTACATCTTGGCATTCTCCCTCCCACTAGTTTTATTGAGAAATAATTGACATCACTGTATAAGTTTAAGACGTACAGCATGACGGTTTGATTTACAGGTATTGTGAAGTGATTACCACAGTATGTTCAGCTAATATTTATCTTACAGATATATTGTCATTGGTGAGAATGGCACCAAGTGTCTGACTGGTGGGGTCCGACCAGAACCGGGTTTAGTAACGTTGGTACTTGAGTTCTGGCTAAAAAAGGAATTTAGAGCCAAGACTCAAACTATAGGAGAACACTTATTTAGAAAATCACAGAGGTAGAAGTAGTCATTTGTAGAAGAAATGGGCTTAGGAAACGAGTTATAGAGGCAAAGGAAGGGCCCTTGAAGCTTAGACGTGAGGAAGACCAAGGTGAGGCGCTTTGGAAGATGGGGAGCGGGAGGAGGAGGGAAAGGCATGGTGTGCTCCCAGGAGGGAGCATGCTGGGTCCACACCTTACGGGTTTAAGGGTGGGGTCCTTAGGGGAGGTCCCAGGGGGAAGATCTCAATAGAAAATTCAGCAGCTGGGGGATAGGGGAGGCTAGGGGACTGTCTAGGGCGGGGGGATAAAATGGATACATATGTAATACCCTTTGTAATACTTTAAGCAATAAAAAACAAACAAACAAACAAACAAAAACAAAACAAAACAAAACAAAAAAACAACAAAAAAAAAGAAAATTCAGCAGCTTTCCAGGTGTGTCCTTTCAGGGTCCTGATCGCCACTGATTGGTGCCAGGGCAGGGGGTCCGTAGTCAATGCACCTCGTCGTGAGGTCAGTCATGGCGTCACTTGTCTGTTTTTGCTGCTTTTCTGGGCCTGGAGCTGAAACACAACTGAGGCCTAGATGCTATCTCTAGGGAGGAAAAGTCAATGGGTTGAAACCGAATTACTAGCACATGACCAGCGATATGAAGTCAGGGGCTCCAAACCACATGACTAGTGGTAAGCTAGGGGAGGAAAGGCCACCCTGGGGATGAGGTCTCACACTACAATTGTCTGTTGCTGGACACCCAGGGCTTGTGACCTTTAGCATCTAGCCCCTGGTCCTTGCTTGGCTCATGGCTGTCTGCCTGCTAGATACAGTAAAAATAAAAACGTTCCCAGGCTGGTGTGGCTCAGTGGGCTGGAGCATCATCCAGAAGGTTGCAGATTCGATCCTTGGTCAGTGTGTATGGGAGGCAGCCTATCAATGTTTCTCTTTCTCTCCCCCTCCTTCTCTTTCTCTCTCCTTCTCTCTCTCTCCCCCTCCCTCCCTCCCTTCCCCTCTAAAAACTTGCCCTCAGGTGAGCATTAAAAAAAAAAAAATCTTAAAAAATAAAATAGAAAAAACTTTCTTAGATACTCTCTTAACAAATTTCCTATTTATCTTACAGTAGTGTTAACTATAGTCATCATGTTTTTCATCCTTACATCCCTAGTACTTATTTATCTTATAACTGGAAATTTGTACCTTTTATCCACCAGTTTCCCTCCCCCCTACTCCTTTTCTGTGAGTTTGGGGTTTTTAAAAAGTTCCACATATAAATGAGATCATACAGTATTTGGCTTTCTCTGTCTGACTTATTTCATTTATCATAGCGCCTTCAGGTCCACTCATGTTGTCACAAATGGTAGGATTTCTTCATTTTTTATGGCTGGATAAATATTTCATTGTATGTGCATGCCACAGCTTCTTTATGCATTCATCCATCGATGGACACTGAGGTGGTTCCCATGTCTTGGCTGTTGTAAATAATGCTGCCATGAACATGGGGGTGTGCAGATATATTTTCAAATTAAAATGTGTTGGTTTTTTTTGCTTGTTTCTTTGTTTTTAATCCTCACCAAGGATATTTTTCCCATTGATCTTTAGAGAGAGAGTGGAAGGGAGGGAGGAGAGGCAGAGAGAGAGAGAAAGAGAGAGAGAGAGAGAGAGAGAGAGGGACATCGAGGCATCCATGTGAAACAGACACATAGACTGGTTGCCTTCCACACGGACTGGGGATTGAACTTTCAACCTTGGTACATGCCCTTGGCCAAAATCATTACCATACCCAAGACCCTTTGGTCCAAGGGCTGGAGCTCTAATCACTGAGCAACATGTCAGGGCTCAAATTAGTGTTTTTATTTCCTTTGGATATAGTCCCAGAAGTGGAATTGCTGGATCATATGGTAGTTCTATTTTTAATTTTTGAGGATCCTCTATACTGTTTCCATAGTGGCTGCACCAGTTTACATTCCCAACACAATCTGCAAGGCTTCACTTTTCTCCACATCCACATTAGTATTGGTTATCTCTTGTGTTTTTGTTGATGGTCATTCTAACGTGTGAGACTATATCTCATTTGTGATTTTAATTTGCGTATATCTTCTTTGAAGTGTCTAATCAGGTCCTTTGCCCATTTTTAATTGGGTTATTTGTTTTTTTGCTATTCAGTTGTGTGAGTTCTTTATTTACAGGTTGCTTTTTTTTTGTTTGTTTTTTTTAATTGATTTTGAGAGAAAGAGGAAGGGAGAGGGAAAGAGAGAAACATCGATGTGAGAGCATTGATTGGCTGGCTCCTATAGAGCCCACAACCCTGGCATGTGCCCTGACCAGGAATGGAACTGGCAGCCCCTCGGTGTCCCAACCAACTGAGCCACACTGGCCAGGCGTGAGTTCTTTATGTATTTTGGATATATCTGATAAATGCATCAGATATGTGGTTTACAATTACTTTTGCTCATTTCATGGGTTGTCTTATCACTTGGTTGATGGTTTTCTTTGCTGTGCAGAAGCTTTTTAGTTTGATGGCAGTCCCACTTGTTTTATTTTTTATTTTGTTGCTTGTGCTTTAGGTGCCATATAAAAAAATTATTACCAAGACCCTCGTCAAGGAACTTGATTCCTGTTTTCTTCTAGAAATTTTATGGTTTCAGCTCTCACATAAGTCTCTTGATCCATTTTGAGTTCATTTTTGTGAGTGGTATAAGAATGGGTTCAGTTTCATTCTTTTACAAGTGAATATCCAACTGTTGCAGCACCATTTATTGAAAAGCTGTCTATCCCTGATTAAGTATTCATGGCTTCCTTGTCAAATATTAGTTGACTTCCTGGTATCCTTAAAATACACTGAATTGAACCCAGAGATCTCAAAGTTTCTTTAAACCTCAAGATCCTGTTAGTTGACATTTTGGGGGTGTCTCAGGCCTTCACTCTGAACCTGTCGTTACACTGTCAGGAGATGCGCTGAACAGGGTCAGGCCCAGGGTTTTGCTTCCTTGTAAAAACCAGCGTTGTGGGTTTGTTTTTTGGTCACTTACCTTTTTCTCACAAAGGACCTGCAACGCTGACATCTAGAGCAGAATAACGCCTGTCCTTCTGTCACATTCATTCATAAAAGAGTCAGGGCTCAAGTAACCTCTGTAGTGACTTTCTTGCTTTCTGTTACCTGCTCTGTTGATATCAGGGCCTTTTAACTTGTTGGCCAAATTCATAAGGTTAGGAGCCTTTTCAGTGTCATGGGCCTCTGCGGATCCCGTTAGTATTATGTAGTGACCTTCATTGTCTCTCGTTATGGCCTTCATTTTGAAGTCTTTTGTCAGATACGAGTATTGCTTCCCCAGTATTTTTTTCGTTTCCATTTGCTTGGAAAATTTTTTCCATCCCTTCACTTTCATTCTCTGTGAGTCTTCTGTTCTGAGGTGGGTCTCTTGTAGACAGTATATATATATAATGTTTTCTTATTCATTCAACTACCTTGTATCTTTTGATTAGAGCATTTAAGCCACTTACATTTAAGGTTATTATTGATAGATACTTAATTTATTGCAATTTTTATTTTTTATGCCTATCTTTCTCTCTCTTTCCCTATTTCTCCTTATTATCTAGTTAATAGCACCACACATAGAACCCACTCTTCCTCATGCAGATATAAGAAAGTCCAAACCTGTAGAGAATTTTTATGAGTTTATTTGAGTCAAACTGACAATTGCCAGGAAGCAAAATCTCAACAGATTGAGAAAATGCTCAAGAGAATGGCAACAGTTTTGCAGCATATTTAAAAAAATATATTTTTATTGACTTCAGAGAGAAAGTGAAAGAGAGAGAAACACCAATGATGAGAGAGATTCATTGATCAGCTGCCTCCTGCACTTTCCCTACTGGGGATCAAGCCTCTAACCCAGGCCTGTGCCCAGACTGGGAATCGAACCGTGACCTCCTGGCTCCTAGGTCAACACTCAACCACTAAGCCACACAGGCCGGACTGCAGCTTTTATATACTTTACAATCAAAGGAGGAGACCTAATGGGGGGTATGTGAAATTCATTGGTGATAGATTAAGGAGGCAGAAGAAAGCAAAGTGGGGAAACCTCTGAGATTGGATAAAGAGTGAAACAGACAAAACCTTCTTTTACATTGGTGGGTGTAGCGTAGTTTCTAGTAACATTTACAGCACGTAGAGATGGCATCTGGGGAAAAGATAATTGAGGGGCTCTGTGGTCTCCTGCTCTGGTCCTGTTGGTGTACCCTGAGGGTCTGGAAAAATGGGATTACTTTGACATTCCAAGGGTATGTTATCTTAGATGCAGAAAGACAAGGTAAAGATTGACCTTTGTCAAGGAAGCTACAGGCCTGGGATGTGATGACCAGCCATGACTCACTTTGTAGTTAGTAACCACGTGGCTACTTTCAGGTTCTGAGTTTGTAAGGCCCACCATGCCACTTCCCTGAGCTTGTCAGGTTTAGTAAGTATGTGACCCCTTTTTGGTCCACACTCATTTCTAGTTTTCCTGTCATTTAGGATGACTCTTGTGAGATTGTGGCTGTATCCGTTATCGGGTGACCGGAAGGCTGATAGGACCCAGCCCTTGGGCAGGCTCCATACATCCCCCCAGCTGAGGCTTACTCTGTCCCTGGAGTACCTTTTGCACACTCACCAAATGGACTTCCAGTACTTTTCCTCCAGAAGAACAAGTCCGATGGTCACGGTTCAGGTTTTTATGTCCTTCTGTTCCTTCCCAACGGTTCACACTTAACAGTGCATAGTGTGAACTGGTGTGTCTTAATGCCAACGTTTTGTGTTGCTTGAACAAATTTCATAGTAATGCATAATCCTGTGAATGTCCATGTGCATACATTCCCTCCTCTCTCCCCAAGGATATTTTAAAAAATCATGTGCCCAGGCTCTGTGATAGCAGCAGTGGCCCTGAGGAAACAGACTAAGGCCACTGTTCGGAGCAGAGAAAGTGAATGTGGGCTAGAAACACACCGTCTTACTGAACTTTGCCCTCATTCTGAGACCAAAGGGCTCTGGAGGTTTCCCCATTTTGTTTGTTTTCTGCCAAATTTTCCTTTAAACAGATCTCTGCAGAAGAGTGGGTTTTGTGTGTGTTGGATGAGGGGGTATGTTAAGAGAGGAATGGCAATTTTGATAAAGAGGGCCCCCCCCCATTGATTTGGGGTGAGAACCTGAGTGGATGGGAGGTGAGAAAATGGGGATAGCTTGAATAGGCAACTTTGAAAAAGTTTATTGTTCAGGGAGAAAACAGAGCACTGAAACCATTTCTCACTCTCATTTTACTCTCCAGGCTCCTGGAAACCTCTGTTATCTTACTCTCACTTTTATCACCCCTATAGCAACCTGGATCCCAGCATCATCCATTTCCACTCGGTGTCAGTGAGCACTTCTGCTTGAATTCTTGCTTCCGCATGACCTCAAACCCCACTTCAGACGCTCTGGGTCGGAATCCACCTTCTCTTCCATACTCCAAATGCTTGCTTTTCCATAATCCTTTTATTTGGTTAGTGGTACTGTCACTTCTGATTCCTCCCATTTTTGTAACCTCCATCCCACCCCCACCTGCCTTACAAATTGTACAACGTTTTGGACTATCCAGAGACTCTGAAGTCTCAGTGATTCGGCTTCGTTATTGTCTCGTGGATTTGCTCTGTTCTTTCTCTTCTCATTGTCACTGTCTCATCACTGACTGCTGTCTACCTCTCAGTGCTTCAGTTAAAAACTGGGGATTACATGACCTCTCTTGAAATTTTGGTGGGAGCAGTAGTTTAACTGAAATGTGCAGAACATGTAGCATAGGGCTTCGCTGTTAGTGATTGTTCTGTTTCCCACTCACTACCTGGTAATTAGTCTTCCTGGCTCCAGTTTTCAGCCATGCCCCTTTGCTTTTGTCCTGCTACTAGACTGTCTTCTGTAAATACATCCTTGTTAAGCACCTTCAGTTTTTCTCCATTGCCTACAGTGTACCCAAACCTCCTCAATGTCTCCGTCCAGGCCCCAAATCTAGTCCCACTGCCTCACGATCCCCTCCTTTACACCTTTACCATCTCGGCTCTCACAAGCCTTCTTGCTTCTTTTGTCCCAGCTTTAGACAGTGGATGCTGTCTAAAAGCCCTATTTTGACTTTGTTTTTGTGGTTTTTGATTCCAAGTACCCTTTTCCCCTTTCTTCCTATCCTCTGATGGTTTAAAATAATGAGCCCAACATTTATTATATAGTTGGTGGACTTACATCTGTATTTATAGATACAGAGTGTCCAAAAAAAGTATACATACACTTGGAATAATTATAAAGACAGCGTTTATTAAAATACATTTCATTTTGAAAATTGAGCTGTCAGCTGTTAAAGTGTGTATACATTTTTTGGAGGCACCCTGTCTATGAATATATGTGTATATGCAGACTTATGCACGTACCTCACAGACGGCTCTCCCATTTAGACATATTATCTTGGGAATTACTTAGTCTCGAAACTTGTGTGTTTACCTTTGTTAATAGAAGTGGGGTTAAAATGGATGGCGGTCTTTGTTTCTGCCTTTTGTAAAGGCCTGGGCCTGAACTTAATAACCCGGGAGGAGCAATTCTGTGAGAAGAATGGGCATAACTCACCCAGACCCTTTGCTTTCTAATAGAATTTAAAGAATTTAGATGAGTGGCCAGTTAGCTGGGAAGGGGGAAAAAAAGAATTACCATTTGGTGAATGACAAGCACTTTATGTGTGTTATGTCATTTAATCATCTGAAACCTCTATGAGGTAAGTAGGGATTTAACAGGTGAGAAAATTGAGGGCTAGAAAGGTGATTTGCCCAAGATGTAAAACTCATTAGACTCTCTTAGCTTCTAGGATCTCCCACAAGCAGAGAAGGCTGAACAGCAGCGAGTGCTTTTGTCAGCTGTGGTTTCTTTTCTGAACCCCGATTATTCTCTAGGGACTGTAGACTACTTACTCCTCCTAACAGTTTGAAAAAAAAAAAAAAAGTTTGGTTCAGTGAATGTTTTCATCCTGGGGTTTGTTCTTTCCCTTTCTCTCCAGGATAATATTTCTATTTAAACACTACTGAAGTCATAAAAATAATATTTGGCTTTCCGTTATTGTGCTTATTTCCTTAGGATTATAGTGTATTAAGTGTATGCATTGTATTTAAACTAGAAGAAAGCAAATATTTGTTTAGGAACTAGGAAAGAAATGAAATTCATGGCAGATGAATGCATATTCTTAGTACATTATCATTTTTGTGTTTGGAGCCCTGTATATGTAGTTCAAAATCAAGGATTTCAGTGCCTTGCGTTAAGTGGTGGTGGTGGCAGCAGTAATAACAAGGTCAGCAACAACAGTTGTCATCATGTGCATACATGTGTGTTACATTTGTTGTCTACACATTGCTAAGTATTTTCTTGTATTAGCTTTTCAAATCCTCTCAATAAACCCCACAAGCAGGAAGTCTTATTATCTCCATTTTATACACGAGAGATCAGGAAATTTACCTAGGCTACACACTGACTTTGCAGTTTTAAATCTGAGTTAATTTAAATTTGTATCGTTCACTCTTAACTACTTTTTAAAAATGTCTCTGAATATGTTGTTTTTCTCCTTTCTTGTGATTTGGACTCATTGCACTTTTCAGGGGGCATGGAAACAGATGATCTTCAAATGAAAAATGACTAGGCCTACTGGGTCTTATGTAAATCACTGGAATTACTGAGGTATCCTCAAGGAACTATGGTATTCCTTACTAAGTTATTAACAATAATATTTTTACAATTCAGGTATGAAAATATTACAGATTCATGAAGGTGCTTTAATTTATTCTACAAGATGTCATCGAAATGGAAAATTTCATGTTTAAATGCTGGCTGGTGGACTAGATTGTTTTTGATTACTGCTGATAAGGACTTTAAAAGGTTTGGCAGGAATAGGTAAACATCTTTTCTATTTAGCATTCAGTAATACTGGATTCTAAACTTGCATTTTATAAGAAGAAAATTTGAGTTAGTAGGGACATAATATTTTTATAACTTTGAGGAAATTTTTATTGGCTAAGAAATACACTATGTAATATGTTTTAATGCCTTTATAGTAAACTCAGTATTTTTCCTCCTCTTTTTTAGTTCTCCAAAGGACATGGATGAAAATGAAAGCAACCAGTCCCTGATGACAAGCAGCCAATATCCTAAAGAAGTAGTAAGAAAACGCCAAAATTCTGCACGGAATTCTGGAGGAAGTACTTCTTCTAGGTTTTCCAGGAAAAGTTTCAAACTGGATTACAGACTAGAGGAAGATGTAACTAAATCAAGGAGAGGGAAGGATGGGCGATTTGTGAATCCTTGGCCAACATGGAAAAGTCTCTCTATCCCAAATATCCTCAGATGGCTGATAATGGAAAAAGATCACAGCAGCATTCCCAGTTCCAAAGAGGTAGCGTTTGGCCCTTTCGCGTGCTGTGTACTTACTCTCTCTATACACACACATGTATAACTTAACTTTGCTGTGAATTGTATTATGACACTCAGGTTAGTTAGCTGAGCCCCTTTAATGTAATAAAGCAGAGGGCTAGGTTCTGGGGAGATAAAGTAAATAAGGTGCCCTCAGATTCATGGTGTAGCAGTAGAGTACATATGTGAACAACCAGCTGAGCACTGATCTGATGGCAACTAGAGGTAGGGGCAGAGTGCTTTAGGTACAAGAAAGGAAACAGTTAATTCTCACTGGTGGGGCAGGAAATGGCTCACGGAGGAACTGATACTTGACATGGGCCTCGAGAGATAAAAAGTATGTTGGCAGTGGTTTTCTAGGTGGCATGGAGAAGGTCACAAAGGTAAGAAAGTGCATGGCACGTTCCAGAAGGGAATAACCTGACGTGTGTTTGGAATATGTCTTCTGAGCGCTGAGGCGTGGCTCAAGAGCACTTGGTTTTTCATCCTTGGATAAAGCTGCTAAAGCTCTAAAAGAAATCTTCAGATAACCTTTTCAGATCTTTAAAAATTGGCAATAAATTATTGGCCTTTAAATATGCTGGTTTTACTTAGACTAAAACTTACTAACATTTGGCATAAGGTTTATTAGCTGAATCAGATTATACTTTGGCAGGGGTGGGTGGCTCCCAATTACAGTAGCACCTTTTTCTCTTTTCTCCTTTCTTAGATTCCTTTCCCTCTCCTCTGCCCTATCTCCCCTGGCCACTCTTCCATCAACCTCAGGCTTTATGAGGAGTTGAGAGAGAGAGAACTTGATGTTGGGAGTGGGGGATGGGTTGAGAAGAGTGGGGGCCCAGAAGGCCTGATCTGCAGTGGGGAGAGGGAGGAGGGGCAGTGGGTGGATGGATGGGTGTGGTGGTGGTAAATATTTTATCTGGGTATGTGTGTCTACTTTTCTTTAAAGGATATGGGATAAAAAAACTGACATTGTCATTTTGATGCTAAGTAATGTTCACAGTGTTAATCCTAGTAGACAGAATTGATTAACGTGAATATCTTACTGGCACTTTTTTAGAATGAGTTAGGACATTAATAGATAAAACCTTGTTATGTGTTTCAACTTTGAGGGTGAGAGGAACAAGAAAAATCTTTTTCTGGAGAACCCCATATGAAAAGAAATAAGCATGGAGTCGAGCTGTGAAGAGAAGGGTTAGGGCAGGAGGCCAAGATGGGTGGGCTGCATGTTGGGGTAAATTCTTCCTGTTTTTTGAGCCACAGCTTGTAAACATACAGAGATAGCAGTGGTGTCTTTAGTTTGATTTCAAAGAGGAAGGGAGTGACCCCATGAAGACAGACGTACATCTCTGCAGTCTAATGATTTGGAGCTACTCTGAGAACTCGCCAGGCCAGTGGTCCTTAGCCTGTGTGTGTGTGTGTGTGTGTGTGTGTGTGTGTGTGTGTGTGTGTGTTAAGCTTTCCCGAACAGTTTTGTTTTTGGAGAACAGTTGACAGATGTAAAATTAGGGATTAACAACAATACTGCTCATGTGTTCTCTGAAGCAATTAAATTACTTTATAGCTTTGTGGTCAGTTCACCCATTGATTCCGGGGTGAAGGAAAAGTCTGAAATTGCTCCTTAGGTTTTCCTTGCTGCTCCAAGCACGCCAGTGCAGTGTCCTGTGCGGGGCTTTTCTTGTGGTCTCAGATGGCTGCCTCTTGGCACCTACCTCCACACACTGGCCTGTGATGACACGGTGATGACAGAGCTGCGGCCTTTTACCAGAGATGGCTTTGCACAGGGCTATGGGACCTTTGCCCATAATTCAGGGGAAACTTTCTTCTCCCTTTTCGGCAAGAACATGTGAGAAAATGCCCAATTCTTGAACTATTCCCCGGAAAGGAGACAGGAGGAGGGAGGGCTAGCCTTTCCAGGTCTTCACCGGTCATTCATTATTTTCTTTTTTTAAAAAAATATATTTTATTGATTTTTTTACAGAGAGGAAGGGAGAGGGATAGTGAGTTAGAAACATTGATGAGAGAGAAACATCGATCAGCTGCCTCCTGCACATCTCCCCACTGGGGATGTGCCCACAACCAAGGTACATGCCTTTGACCGGAATCGAACCTGGGACCCTTGAGTCCACAGGCCAATGCTCTATCCACTGAGTCAAACCTGCCAGGGCTCATTCATTATTTTCTCTGCCCACTGGCTCAGGTGTCCAGGCGCCCTCCCTTACAGTAATGAGAGTGAATAGTTTTTCTCTCATTAATTTTGCCATATTACATTATGAGAGTAAGCCAAGAAGATCTCACATTCTCTGATTGGTACGGAAATATCCTGGCTAGATTCCATGAACTGAAAACTGTACCCCATATAATTGACCCCCATAGAGGACAAATTTAAAGTTTCCTAACGTACCTAATCGGTCTCCTTGTCCGTCTCCACATGGTCCTCAGACTTTCTTCGAATCTCGCTCTTGCTTTCAAGCACATCATCTCCACCAGAAAACACCTCTGTCATTTAGAAGGATTGCATCTACTTAGCCAAGCAAGTGGCCGTGTATATACTCTAGTGCTCTGGCTAGGACACCTAAGGCTCTTTTGGATACTGGCCCCTTTTGAAAATCTAATGAAAGCTGTGGATCCTCTTCTTACAGAAATATTCACATGCACATAATCACATTGCCTTTTACTATAAGTTTAGGGAGTTTCTGGACCTTTTTAAGCCAGTCCCTTAACTCATTTACTCATTTATTCAATTAGTGAGCATTTATTGAGCAAGTGTTCAATCACTAAAGAAATCTCTAGGTGTGAGAGGTAGAGCAATGAACAAAGCAGAAACACACCCTTGGCTGCTTGGACCTGAGGTTTAGTGGGCGAGAGAGATGGTAAATGAGTGAGTAAATTCTGTGGTATATTAAAAATGATTAGGTTCTGAGGATAATAAAGCAGAGAAGGAAGGGTGATGGAGGTGGGAGTTAAATTCTTTTTTTTAAAATATATATTTTTATTGACTTCAGAGAGGAAGGAAGAGGGCTAGAGAGATAGAAACATCAGTGATGAGAGAGAATCATCGATTGGCTGCCTCCTGCACTCCCCACACTGGGGATCGAGCCTGCATATACCTGACCGGGAATCCAACCGTGACCTCCTGGTTCATAGGTCGACACTCAACCACTGAGCCATACTGGCCCCGCGAGAGTTACATTCTTTAATGAAGTGTAAGTTTTTTGTTTGTTTTTAAGTCAGAAGATTTTCTTTTTAAAGAAAATGTCAAAGTAGGTCTAAATCTGTACCACTTAAATATGTATCACATAAAAGGAGAAAGAAGACACTTTTTTGCCCTATTCCAATTTATATTTTATTTCTTATCTCTTACCTATCTTTTGTTCCAGTAAAAGCGTAGAACCAGGTCAAATGCATGTTGACTTGTTATTTTCATAGATAACTAATTAATTCCATATTTAATCCCTTTAAATTGCCAAAATTATTAATTTTTACCAACTCCTAAATCTGATAGAGTCAGACATTTCTGGAAAAACAAAACAAAACATATTAAGGTCTATGTAAAGAACACCTGTTTCAGATTATTAGGTCAGTTTAGAATTTAATCACATCTCTGGGAGTTGTTTTTGTTAGGCATTGGGAGGCTAGAGTTTAATAAAACACAACTTCAAATTGTTGTTTTTATAGAAACAGACTCTTAGATGCAGAGAACAAACGGATGGTTGCCAGATGGAAGGGGTGTGTGGGGACTGGGTGAAAACGGTGAAGGGATTAAGGAGTGCACATTGGTAGTTACAAAATAGTCACGGGTTTGTAGAGTACAGCATGTAATCAGTCAGTAATATTGTTTTATCTGTGTATGGTGCCAGATGGGTGCTTGAATTTTCAGGGGGAATTTATGATATGTGCAGGGTTATAATTACTGTATATTATGCAATTCATATCAAATTTACTTAGGTATATAAGTATGAAAGTGTTTTGGAAGAAATATTATAAGATAACTAATAGAACAGGTCTAAATACAATGAAAAAGGGTCACTAGCAGAGCTGCACAATTTAGTTGCAGTCTCAGAGAATAGCATGTGTGTGTTTTTTTTTTAACTTTGACGATCAGATCCATTTGGAGAAAGAAGACCCCATACTTCAAAAAATGAGATTCACATATCATAACATCTCTCAGGTATTAAGTCTACAGATTACAAATCATTTTCAAAGACAATATTTTTATACAAATTTTACGTGTTGAATGGGACATAAATTTCTGTTTCTGTTGTTTTTTAAATCAAAGTATTTATCAGAATCATTCTTTCTATGAAATCTGTCTACATCTTTTTAATTTATTTAGTTTTTTTATTTAAAGTTTTACATGTGTCTCCTTTTGTTTCTGTTTGAATGACACTTCTGTCCTTGGACAGTTCCTGATACTCGCCCTTCCTGGGTCTTTAGAGCATTGTGCAGGACACAGGCGTGGCATTGTTCAGATGCTGTCACTGCTGTTGGTTCAGTGGCTTGCCCGATTGTTATTGTCACCCGCAGTCAGGGAAGAAGAGACAGAGAATCTCAGAGAGGGAGGAGACAGGCACCTCCTGAGGTTCATGAGGCGAAGGAGGCTGTCCGTACCCGTGACTGCCATGGCAGTGAGCAGGGGACTGTCCGTGGGAGTGTGAGACACACAGAACGGAGGCTGCACAGCGGGGCCGGTGGAAAAGTGGGACACCAGGGTCGGATTGCAGAAACCAGACTCCAGCCCAAGGTTTTTCCAGTGTGGGGCCTTGTTCCTATCACAGTCCCTCAAGGAGTTCCTTTTCTTATTTTGTCTGTAAAGTTAGGATAAGACCGTGCAGGTCACTGCAATTGTTTTTGTTCATCTGACACATGAAAGTACTTTGAAAATATAATTTTTGGCTGTATGATATTGAAGAATAGGGTGCCCTTTGGGAAAATGAAACATACCAGTTATTTTCTATTTACCCGATAGTATGTGAACAGATTGCTTTTTTATTTTTATGAAGAGAATAAATACACGTATTCAGTTTTTACTGAAAGGCGTATTAGACAAATACTAGTCTCCTACCCAGTCCCTGCTACTCCGTCGCTATCCCAGAGGCAACAACTGTCAACCCTTCCCTCTGGAGTTTGCTTTTAGATTTCTTTTAATTTTGTTGTGGTAAGAACACTTAACATGAGATCTAGCTTGAATTTTTAAGTGTCCATGTAGTTGACTACAGGTACAGTTCTGTGCAGTAGCTTCGTTTTGCTTAACTGAGACTTTGTGCCCATTAACAGCAGCCCCCACTTCCCTCTCCCCCCAGCCCTGGCAGCCATCACTCTGGTTCTGTGAATTTGACTATATTTTTTAAATATATTTTATTGATTTTCCACAGAGGGGAAGGGAGAGATAGAGAGCCAGAAACATCGATGAGAGAGAAACATCGATCAGCTGCCTCCTGCACATCTCCCACTGGGGATGTGCCCGTAACCCAGGCACATGCCCCTGACCGGAATCGAACCTGGGACCCTTCAGTCTGCAAGCCGATGCTCTATCCACTGAGCCAAACCGGTTTCGGCGAATTTGACTATTTTTGATACCTCCAATATGTGGAAATGTGCAGTGTTTTTCGTTCTGTGGTCCTTCATATTTTCTATTGTGCTTAACGCTCTCTCCTTCCACATCTCTTTTCCATGGTTATATTTGAACTTTCCCTTTACTGTTTATGTTGTTGTGACTATGTTGCCCTGGCTGGTGTTGCTCAGTGGTTATAGCATTGGCCTGCACACTAAAGGGTCATGGGTTTGATTATAGCACTGGGCTATAATCTCCAGGCTCCCTGCCAGCTTCCATTCTAGTGTCTCCCTTCACCATCATCTTGGCTCCTTAGCCTCTTTGGTGTTGGCTGTTTCCTGCATCCCACTTGTCCCTCTTTCGTGGATATATTCTCATTTTGGTGGAGTATATTCTTACTGAGACAAAGGTACTTGGGAAGTCAATTTTTGATACCTTGCTTATCTGAAATGTCTTTATTCTTACTCTTTTTTAAAATCCTCACCTGAGTATATGTTGCTTTAAAAAAAATGATTTGAGAGAGGGAGAGAGGGAGAGAGGGAGAGGGGGAGAGGGAGAGAGGGAGAGGGGGAGAGAGAAAAGCATCAGTGTGAGAGAGAAACATTGATTGGTTGCCTCCCATCTGTGCCCCAACAGGGGATTGAACCCACAACCTAGGTATGTGTCCTGATTGTGAATCTAACCCGAAACCTTTTGGTGTACGGGTCAATGCTCCAACCAACTGAGCCACCTGGCCAGGGTTATTCTCACTCTTAACTGATAGTGTGGGTATACAAATTTAGTTTGGAAACAGTTTTCTCTCAGAATTTGAAAGCATTACCTCTGTGACCTTATTTTTAGGATTGCTATGGAGAAACCTTTATTTCTGTAGAAACTTGGGAAAGATAATTTCTTTGGCATCAGTGCTCTAAATTTTACCATGATGTGTGGTTATTTATTCATCATGCTTGATGCCTGGTGGGTCCTTTAGGTATAAAAGTCTGTTTCCTTAACTTCTAGGAAATTTTCTTGAAAATTTCTTTCTCTCCATCTTTCCATTCAAAATCAACTAATTATTATATGAGTCTACTGGATCAATCCTCCGTAGTTTTTTCTTTATTTCTCCTGTATGTCCTCTTTTTTCGTTGTTTTATATCTGACAGATTTCCTCAAATTTTTATTAACTTCATTTTAAAATACTTTGGTATTTAACAGATTTTCATAAAATGTATCTCACTCATGCACACAAACACATACTCTTAAAATAATATTATCCAGAATATGGATTTCATTGTTTTAAAGTTAATATCATTTATGCCATGGAAAGAATTATGGTTTAATGAAAAGAGAGGGTTTTTAGAGTCAGGAACACCTTGATTCCACTCTTGATTGGACACTTGTTATGATCTTTTTTTTTTTTTAAATATATTTTATTGATTTTTTTACGGAGAGGACGGGAAAGGGATAGAGAGTTAGAAATATCGGTGAGCTGCCTCCTGCACACCTCCTACTGGGGATGTGCCCAGAACCAAGGTACATGCCCTTGACTGGAATTGAACCTGGGACCTTTCAGTCCACAGGCCGATGCTCTGTCCACTGAGCCAAACCGGTCAGGGCTTGTTATTTGACCTTGATGAGTTTCTTAGTGACTGGCCCCCACCCCTTGCCTTGGTCTTGTTATCTGTAAAATTCCAGTGACATCGCCTTCACATGGTTAGGTGACATAATGCACCTAAAGCACCTGGCAAAGGTTAGTGGTTGAATGAATGCTAGGATTTTTCCCTTTCCCCAAGAAAAGTGAAATATTAACTGGTATTCTGGTTAAATATGAGCCTCGGGATTTTCCCATTTGCAGCTTAAAAAAAGGAAGACTAGCAAGAAAAATCTCCATCCAGTCAAGAGAAGGCCAAGTGAGTGCTTGGTTTTCTCAAATAAATAAGAATTTCCCCACCCCCATCCTGCGTGCTTTTTCAAAGTCTGATGATTAAGTAAAAAAAAAATATTTTTCTTTTTGGAATCTAATTGAGACTCTATCTTTGAATCATATTTATGGAATAGTAGCTAGAGATCAACTTCTTTAAAATAAGCTGCTCATTTGTGACGGTCTAAGCATGGAGAAAGGAACATGAGAAAAGTGTGGTTGCTTAATTCAGGTGTCAATACTTTGACTTTTTTTTAAAAAACAGCTTTGTTGAGATATAATTCACCTTCTACAAAATTGACCTGCTTAAAGTATACAATCAGTGGTTTTCAGTACACTCAGAGCTGTGCAGCCATTGCCACAATAATACACTTCCATTACCCTCAAAGGAAGCCCCATGTCCTTAGTCCCCACCCTGCCGTTCCCCTGCCCTCCTCCAGCCCCTGGAAATTGCTAGCCTGTTTTCTGTCTCTGTGGATTTGCCTATTTCTGATATTTCATAAAAATAAGGATCATATAATATCTGGCCTTTGTGACAGTCCTTTCAGGACCTTACCTGTTAATACTTTGTTTGGAGAACAAGTCGAGGCTGCCAGAGGGGCTCGATTCAGGTTTTGTTTCCCTTCAAGAGTCAATGCATAATACCAGATACTAAACCTGAAATGATTTGTAAGCTCAGGAAAAAGAAAATGCAACAGTTTTCAGGGATTTTTGTTACAGGTGTTTTGATATACTGTTTAAACATGATGCCACTTAAACATTTTTTATAGTTTTATTAATATAATACAAGTTCCGAAGGGCAAAAATTAAGAAAAAATATATACTACAAGTTCCACATATTCAAAAAATACAATTTGATGAGTTTTGACAATAAGTATATACCCATGAAATGATCACCACAAACAAGATAATGAACATATTCGTCATTTCTAAAACTTCCTTGTGTCCTTATTTTCTCCCATCTGAGATAATATTTGGGAGTAGTATAATGGTAAGGGACAGCGTGTGTGGAAGCTAGCTGCTGGGTTACCTTGTATGAATATTGTGACTTATCTAATTTTTTGTTTTCTCACCTATGAAGTGGAGATACTTAATGTATCTATGTCCAGTATTGTGGTTGCTATTAAATTAAAAATTTTTATGAAGCAGTTAGTACAGTGTCTAGCACATAGTAAGCACTCCATAAATGGTAGCTATTGTTAATGTGATTTTATTTTATGTTACCCTAAATTACTTGATATACAGGATGGGGCAAAAGTACATTTATAGTTGTTCATATGAAAAATAATACAATAATAAATAATAATACAACAATAAACTGTTTTGTGAACTCAAAACTGTAAACCTATTTTGCCTCACCCTGTATTAGATAATTCATCATTATTATGTGTCAATATAAAGCCTAGTATGAGTACATATGGTAGATACTCAATTTATATTCCTTGATTCTCTTTTCTCCTTAATTTTTTTTAAAAATACATATATTTTATTTATTTTAGAGAGGAAGAGAGAGGGAGAGAGAGAGAGAGATAGAAACATCAATGATGAGAATCGTTGATCAGATGCTTCCTGCATGCCCCCTACTGGGGATCCAGTCCACAACCTGGGCCCATGCCCTTGACTGGAATCGAATCTGGGACTCTTCAGTCTGCAGGCTGATGCTCTATCCACTGAGCCAAACCGGCTAGGGTTCTCCTTAATTCTTGATAATGGCACTTACTATTATTCACTAACCCTGATTACTAACTTTGAGAACTGATTTGAAAAATTTACATTAATTTTATCATTCATCCAACTAATTTTATGAATACATGTTGTATTTCATCACTGAATCAGGCACTGTGAGTGACTCTGAGTTGAATAAGACATAAGATACATCCTGTACACATTTAACAAGGGTATAAGACAGAATATTCATAGCTGATGCATGAGCTAAGTGACATGAAGTTGAGAGGCAGGAGTGCTTGCTTCCAGCAGTGGACACCCGGGGATGGTCTCATGAAGGCTGTGCAATTTGATTAAGGACTCGGGGGCACGGAAGGGAAGACGTTCAACCTGAGAAATGGGATCAGTATTGTGCAGGGCTCTCCAGCTCAGTCTGGGAACAGAGAGCGGCCTCGGTGTAGTTGGAACACAGCAGTGTAGAGTTGAATGAAATAGCTGGTGAAGGGGTTGGGGGAGTCCAAAGAGGCTTGCTGGGTAGGAGGTGAGATGTGTGCTGTCAAGCAGTAGAGAGCCAGTGAAGGTGTTTTTCAGCAGGAGAGAGAGTTATACCACAAGTAGGTAGCTTTTGAGGTGGCTGTTTATGGACTGAGTTGACAGGAAGACAGTTAAGCAATGAGGACTTTTAAGTGTCAGGATGTTACTTAGGTCAGTTAGTAACTATGAGAAAGGAAACAGGCACATTGTAAGAGATCGGTAGGGTTGGTGCCTGACTGGTTGTCAGGGGTGGGGCTTTCTTCTTTTGGAAATCTTGTGGAGTGCTTACAGTGTGCCAGCCACCACCAGCCAGTCCCCACAGCCATGAAGGGCAGGTATACTTGTTACACTCCTTTTACTGATGAGGAAACCAAGACTCAGGGTGGCTAAGAGAAGTGTTTGTCGTCCTCCAGTTGTGCTGCTCCTCTTCTGTCCAGGTCCTTTTCCCAGTCAGACCTTCTCAGTGACTTCTCACTTTGCCTTCACCAGCTGCTTCACCATATGCCCTCTCGTCTCTGCTCATTGCTGTCTCCTTTGTTCAGGTCGTCGTCACTCATGGCAGCTATTGTGACACAATCCAAGGTCGTCATTTTCACTCTGACAGTGTTTTCTCGAAACAGAAATGGGGTTATGTCTTTTTGTATTTTTAAGATGCTTCCTCATTGTCTCTGGGTGGAGTGTGGCATTCAGGGCTCTTACTGTATTCTGATCCTTTATAGATGTAGTGTGTCCCCTCCCCCCAAAACGCCAGTTTCTGTTTGGCTCTGTCTTTGCGTAGGCACTTTCTCCACCCGAAACACCCTTCCTCCTTTTCTCTGCATCATGAACTTCTCATCATTCTTCAGGAGCTCACGCAGGTTATGGTGTCTGTCATACCTGCGGCAACAGGGCTCTTCATTCCTTCCTATTAGGCTGTATAGCATGTCTTGTAGTTAATGATCCAGTGCCATACCCTTTTCAAAATTGATTCGCAGCAGCTTATAAAAATACACGTTGCAGTAAAAAGCAGATGGATGAACATATAAGAGCAAATGGACTATGAGGATAGGAAAATAAAGTCAAGAATAAAGTTAGGATAGAAATTTGTTCCATCGTGGCCCGCACGATGCTGGAGGCAGCTTCAGCGTCTACTCTGAGCTTCCTCGTCAGAGTGAAAAGGGAAGCGCGGACTCGGGGCTTTCCCAGCGAAGGTCCAGTGCGTAAAGCCAGCTGCTCCAGAGAAGAGCTCTTCCTGTTACTGAGAACTGAGATGTTTCTGGGGTGAGTGGAAGGTAGGGGTGAAGTTGTTACAGGAGGCCCTAAAACATAGCTGCTTCTTAAGCCCAATCCAAGGACAATATGTAGAATAACCAAAGGATTAACATATTGTATTTGTTGTAGTTATTGTTTTACATCTGCTTAGCCCCTCTCCTCTCCCTCCCCCCAAATGATCAACTTTGCTCAGGCAGGAACCATGTTTTGCTTTGGTTTGATCAATGATAAAAAACCTTAAGGGAAAGCATGAGGAGAACGGTCTATGATTGTGATCCGCCCAGGAATCATCATCATGCTCTGATTTGAATTCTACTCAGAAAGTCAGATTCATGCCTGAGATCCAGGATCTGTAAATAAATGGTTGTGAGTTTTCTTTACTGTTTTAGGGACTGACCTGTGTCTGAGGTGGTTTTCAAGCAGTAAATGCATGAGCCACCTGAAATGGCAGAAGTGACTGCAGCTGGGCTCGTCGGCCACTAGTACTTACGTAAGAGAGCCTTGAAAACATTCAGTACGTTCAGCAGTGCTCAGTTTTAAATTCAATTTTTCCTTCGTTTACTGCATTTGGGGTTAAGAGTGTCTTACATTACTATATTGTCATGATTAGTGAGGCAGATTCAGAAAGAAGTATGCCTTTTCAAGAGCAAAGCAAAAACAGCAGATTTATTGAATGCCTTCAGTTCTCCCCAAATAGCTCTTCTTCCTGTTATTTATGTCAAATATGTCCCGTGATGACATAAGACCTTTTAACTTTTGTCTAAGGGATGCTTTCCTTTTTTTGTACACTTAGGAACTTGATAAAGAACTCCCTGTGCTTCAGCCATATTTTATCAATGACCCTGAAGCAGCTGGAGTGAGCGAAGCAGGCTTAAGAGTCACGTGGCTGGGACATGCCACGGTAATGGTGGAAATGGACGAGCTCATCTTTCTCACCGACCCCGTGTTTAGCTCTCGGGCTTCACCGTCGCAGTACATGGGCCCAAAGCGTTTTCGGCAGGCACCGTGCTCTGTCAGCGAGCTCCCCGCCATAGACGCGGTCCTCATCAGTCACAACCACTACGACCACCTGGACTACAGTTCTGTCATCTCTTTGAACGAGCGATTTGGTAATGACTTGAGGTGGTTTGTGCCGCTGGGTCTCCTCGACTGGATGCAGAAATGTGGCTGTGAGAACGTGATCGAGCTGGACTGGTGGGAGGAGAACTGTGTCCCCGGACATGACAAGGTCACCTTTGTCTTTACACCTTCCCAGCACTGGTGTAAAAGGACTCTATTGGATGACAACAAGGCTCTGTGGGGCAGCTGGTCGGTGTTGGGCCCTTGGAATCGGTTTTTTTTCGCAGGAGACACTGGTTATTGCCCCGTTTTTGAAGAGATAGGAAGAAGGTTTGGACCTTTTGACCTTGCAGCTATTCCCATTGGAGCATATGCACCAAGGTACGTGTGCTTCTAAAAAACAACATTCCCGCTATTGTTTATACCAGAATAAGCTAACTGAACTCCTAAGTAAAGTAGCCATGATTTTGTGATACCATATAATTTGTGCTTTTATTGGTGGACTTTGCTATCCATTGGTTGGGGGTTAGTGGGTCAGATTCAATTAAAAATTTTAAATAATCAAAGTCATATTAGTTAAATAATTATTCGAAGCCAGAAATTATATTACCAACAAAAAAATGTCTGTCCCTCGCCCAGAAGTTCAGGCACCATTTTGACGGAAGTTAAACCTATCAGCAGTGTCAGACCTAACGCTTGTTCTCCCTTTCGCTTGGAGGATGCTCTCCTCTGTCACCACTCCTTGCTGCGTGGCTGGAACGCACCCTCGTTCCAAAGTGTTTGGAGCTCTCCTGTGTGTGCCCGAGGAATGGCCCACAGCATTGCTCACTTGGGTTGGTCTTATTTCAGTCAGCACTGAATTCAGTCTGGTAATGACATTGTTGCATTACTCACCCCTGGCCTTCCAACCGACATACTGATCACCTGTCTTTGGAGTAGATAAAGGTCACACGAACTTTTGAGAACTAGGAGACCCACTGCCTGTGTTTACCTGAATCCTGTCTATTTAAGGAAAAGAGAAGTTGTTTCAAATAATTCAGTTAGATTGCAGTCAACTCCAGTTGATATGCACAAGTTAAGAGAAAATAAAAACTAATAGTAACAAAGTCAACACTAACACATAGTGCATTGGGCAAACCTGTTCATTGGTTTCCATCTGATTTTGTTTTACTTAGTTAATTAACTTTTAAGTTCACTAAAGCTGTCTTTATTAATGCTTATTTCTCCCATTTATGTGTCTTTCTAGTTCATTTAAGTGGCTAGATATTTTTACCTTATTTACCAGGTAAAAAATTTATTTTAAATTATTAATAGGACTTGAATTTAACTTTTCCACTTAATTCTTATTCTGAATTCTAATAAAACCTCTCAAAACATCATCCAAGGTGTTTACAAATCAACTTCATATGGAATTGATCTTTACTCAATATATGTCTTTAGTATGTTAGAATATCTCATTTATAATTATGAAAATGATTTTTCATATGTAGCAGAATGGAAACTTATCATATACAGGGTGTCCCAAAAAATGTATACACACTTAACAGCTAATAGCTCAATTGTTGTTTCTTTCTTTTCAGATTTAACCCATTGGAATTAATAATTATTCAACGTGTGTATACATTTTTGGGGGACACCCTATATATGTGACAATATAAATTCACTCAAGTAATTCCCCCTTTCTGCTCTAAGAAAAGTAAATTATGGTAGCTTTTACGGTGTAATCTCTGCTTAGTATTAACAATTTAGAAATAAGGTTATCTATCAGAACTTTAGAATACTCTATATATTTAAGGTGATTACACAAAAATGACTTTCCGTAACAGGCGTGGGATGTCATCCTTACTTTGGGAATGTTTCTATCCAAGTCCGTTAGAAGTTTCAGTTTTTGTTTGACATTTACCCTGGAGTCAATATCTTATTTACTTCAGATAGACATGAAGGTAGAAAGGAGTATGTCTATTTCTTTGCTTTGCAGTAGTAATTTAAGAAAATGGACGGAAGCACCAGCAACTATTTTCACCTGGCCCTGCATCCTGAGAGTCAGGAGCTGTGGCAGCACTGCCCCTCTCCTCTGCCGCTGAGAACAGCGTCTTTGTTTCTAGGCTCCCAAAGGGCTCCGCAGCTCCTCCAGTAAATAACCATCTTCTGGCTGTAGGAGCTGGATGAGCTGCTCCATGATGTTCTCTGTGAAGTGTAGAAGCACCTGTGCGAGCCCCTACCCATCAGTCTTGACTGCAGCCTAGTGGGCAGGAGCAGCCCAGGGATATACATCATGTGAAGACAGTGTTGCTTTTCCTCTTCTAAACTAATGGCTGGGAAAGCAAAGGATTTGCCTGTAGACTGTACACTTCCCTTTTTATTAGAAATAACAATTCTTGCTCCTGAAAGTGTTCCCTGCTCTTCCCAAAGCGTTAGGCAGCCTTTCAGTGTTTCTACTCTCTAATTATTCCCCTCATGAGCCCTGTCTTCTTGTCCAACCAAAACATCTCACTGTTCGGTTGTATGCTGTTTAAATAATATCCTTAGGTAGTAATTGGGGTTTTCTTGCTCCTGATCTTTAAATACTATATATGATTTTTTGTTGGCTTTTCAATTTAGCAAGTTTTTCTTCTTTAATTACTTTTATTTTATTATTATTTAAATCTTCATTGTTGAAAATATTACATATGTCCCCTTTTTAAAAATTTGTTTCAGCAAGTTTTTCATGTTCTTTTGCAAGTAGACTTTTAGTTTCTAATTCTTTCCCATTGTTTTGATTCATACCAGGATTGCAAACTATCTGCTTTTAAAAGTAACAGTAAGACATTTTCAGAATAAATCATCAATAAAATAAAAATACACATAGCACAAAATCTTACTATTCAAAGGAGAATTTTGCTTGAGACTTACCTATTGTATAGCAGTTTGTACAAGAAATATTTTTGCTTAAGTTTTTCCAGAAGAAAAGTAGACTTAAAGGAGATGGTTTTGCCTACTGTGATTTTTTTTCCTGTGCAGAACCTTAAAGGTTGATTAGATGAAGCAGTCATTATATATTTCAAAGGCTTGAATTAATAAATTGCTGTGTTTCATCAGGTGGTTTATGAAATACCAGCATGTGGACCCAGAAGAAGCTGTAAGGATTCACATTGATGTTCAAGCAAAGAAATCTGTGGCCATTCACTGGGGAACTTTTGCCTTAGCAAATGAGGTCAGTCTGTGATAAAAATAACTGGTATGTTTGATCTATGATAAGATTCAGGCATTACCACTCCCTTTGGTGTGTTCAGAGATCACCTGGAATCAGAACCTGTGTGATTCATAGTCATCACATGAAGTGGTAAATCATGAATTAGTAAAACAGTATTTATATAGTGAAAAAACCCTCACTGCATGCTGTTTTTTTGACTTCTGTAATGAAGCGTTTGTTTATATAACAAAAAATGAGTGTAGTCTTGGGAAACAGAAAAATGAACCACCATGTCTTCTCTCTTAGGGAGTCTTTCATTCTAGCAGAACATGTAAGACATGTACATAATAACTCTAAAACAGATGTCAAGGGGTAAGTGGCCTCAGAATCAGGTATAGTTGCTGATTGGAGGGATCAGAGAGAGCTTTATGGAAGAGGTGACATTTGAACTTGGCCATGAGAAGGCATTTCAAGAGGAAAGGGCAGAGTGTAGGATCGGAAGCAGCACCTGGGGTAGTGAGGAATTCTGTTCAGCCAGAGTATGGATGTCATATGGAGGGCAATGGAGGAAGTAAGGCTGGACAACTTAGAACTTTTTAGAAATGTTATTCATCCAGTAAACATTGATTCAGTGTCTGCTAGGTGCCAGGTGTTGGGAGAAATGGTACTTTTACTCATAGACTTATAGAAGAACTGTTTTTTAAAAATTGATTTCAGAGAGGAAGAGAGAGGGAGAGCGAGATAGAAACATTAGTGATGAGAGAGAATCATCCATTGCATGCCCTACACTGGGGATCGAGTCTGAAACCTGGGCATGTGCCTTGATGGGGAATTGAACCGTGACCTCCTGGCTCATAGGTAGATGCTCAACCACTGAGCCATGCAGGCTGGGTGAAGAACTGATTTTTTGCTTAAGGTAGCAGAACCCTACAACTTTGCTACTAGCCAGTTCTGGGATCAAGCAGGAAGATAGAAGAAAGCCTTCTCGTCTTTCCTGGATCCAGGACCTGCCCTCAGCAAAATTTAGAAATGGCTGGTTGGCTTCTCCTTCGCTTTATGTGGCATCTTCCACATCCAGGGCAGGAACCCTGTTTTCATGCTGTGTAAAGCACTCCCTTTCCATCCTGTTTTTGGCCTGCCCTCTCCCTAGATTACAGCTTGTTCCAAAATTACCTAATACACTGCCTGCCCACTGCCTATTCTCCCCACTCGAGATTCCCACATTGGGATGAAACAATCCTGAGCCACAGTTGGGAGATGGAATGAAGGACCACAGGGATGGGGAGGATGAATGAGAATGTGTCTTTGTACTTGAAGGAGGGGGAAGTTTGATATTGGTTTCCATTGGTACACCACTACATTTGGTGGCATTTCTTATGCCATATATATGCTCCACATGTAATATATACCAGTGACTTAGAATTATTTTATTAAACCTGTGCAGAGAGGAATCTAGGATGACACCTAGATTTTTAACTTCAGTGATTGTTGTGCTCTTTACTGAGAAGATAGAAAACCCCAGTCTTCACGAGTTGTTGTATTATTCAGCCTTTAAGAATTATTTCTGTTAAAAATCTAACCTCCATCTTTCTTTCTTAATGAAACATGTAATAAAAACTCACTTAGCAATTCGTTCACATTTTAACATTCGTTGCATAAACCTGACAATGAGTTTGTTATAAAATAGATGGCATTTTCAGGGAGGATGTTTTGCCTGATTTGTAAACACTTTAAAACTATTTGCATGTAAGTAGATATATTAGCTGTTTACTATAATATAAGCAGGTTACCACTTATCGACTGTCCCTCTGTAGTTGAGGTTTTTCCCATAATCCGCATTTATATTTCCAACTGCTTTCTTTTTTTTTTTTTAAATATATTTTATTGATTTTTTACAGAGAGGAAGGGAGAGAGATAGAGAGTTAGAAACATTGATGAGAGAGAAACATCTATCAGCTGCCTCCTGCACATCCCCTACTGGGGATGTGCCCACAACCCAGGTACATGCCCTTGACCGGAATCGAACCTGGGACCTTTCAGTCCGCAGGCCGACGCTCTATCCACTGAGCCAAACCAGTTTCGGCTCCAACTGCTTTCTTAACAATGGTACCAAAATCTAAGTCCAAAACCAAACTTTCTGAGCTTCCCGCAAATTTATTTCTCATACATCTCAGTAAATGGCAAATCCTCCTTCCAGTTGCTCAGGCCAAAACCTTGACTTCTCTCGCTCTCTTATCTTCCCTCCATCCAGTTTTCCCCCACATGCAATCAGCTCACCCTTCCAATTATATTAGGACTTTGACCATTTCTCATCGCCTTCCCTGCTACATGCTGCCCTTAACAGTCTGTTCCCAACACTGCAGAAGACAGTGACCTTTACGCCATGAATCAGATCATGGCACTCCTCTACCGAGTAGCTTCCCATCCTACCCAGTCAGAGCCACAGCCCTCACAATCGCCTGCAAAGCCCTGTGCATTCTTGTCCCAGCAGGTCTTTGTTCAGATATCACCTTCTCAGAGAGAACTTCTTGGACTGCTGTATTTAAAATGAAACCTCCACATCCACACTAGCCCACATTTTGTCCCCAGAATATATCAACCACTCAGATCAGATACTATTTTCTTACTTATTCATTTCTTATCTGTCTCTGTATTAGACTGCAAGCTCCAGGGTTCTGCTTGGTTCCTTGGCCTGACTACTGTATGGTGCTCAAAGGATGCTGGTTGTGTGAAGGGTGGAGGCAGACCGCCCCCTGGTGATTAGATGACATACTGTTTGATTTCCCCCCACATTTTACAAGCTTTTAAAATTGAAATTGGGGGAAATCCATTTGAAATAAAGGGGAAGAGTAGCAATTATACAATGTAAAGATTTAGACCAAAAGAGAAAAACTGGTGAGGTGATTTTTAAAAAATATCTTTTTTTAAACATATTTTTAATTGTTAATATCTTTTATTTTTTTAAAAAAAATTTTTTAAATATATTTTATTGATTTTTTACAGAGAGGAAGGGAGAGAGACAGAGAGTTAGAAACATCGATGAGAGAGAAACATCGATTAGCTGCCCCCTGCACATCTCCCACTGGGGATATGCCCGCAACCCAGGTACATGCTCCTGACCGGAATCGAACCCGGAACCCTTCAGTCCGCAGGCCAACGCTCTAACCACTGAGCAAAACTGGTTTTGGCAATTGTTAATATCTTTTAAATCAGTAGTTAGAATAACACATATCCAGGTGGTTTCAGTTTATTTGGAAAACATTTGATAGGTTAAAACATTGTGCAGCAGTGTGCTGTCTTCACTTTTTTTTTAGATTGAAAAGGGGAACACACAAAGGGACCTTCCACCTGTGATATTTCTGTCCCTCTTTCGCTCTGTACACGACAGTGTCAGTATGTGGCTAGGGATTTGAGGATAACAACCCTTCTTCAGCCAAAGAGGTTTCTCTAGCATTTGCTTACACACACAACACTCCTGCAATGTAAGTTTCTATGTTAAAAAATATTGGTAATATTTAATTCTCTAATATTATCTTAGGCATTGATTCCGTTTAGATTGAAATTTCATGTAGTGAAATAGTGACCAGATCTCATGCAATTTAATGTTGTTCAATCTAAGTTGGAACCAAATTTGACATACATGGTGTTTGGATAGATTGGTAAGTATGACGTTTCTATCGACTTAACATTAATGACCCTTGTATTAGAAAATGTGATGAACTCATTTGCTAATGCTTCAGTGAAAAGGGCATTATTTTAAGTAGACATGCTAGTCATTTTGGTTTGAATTCTTATTTGAAATATCCCCCAAATCCATGTATGGTTAACCTTTTCCCCTTTTTCCTCTCTCTGCCCTTTGCCAGCATTACTTAGAGCCTCCAGTGAAACTGAGTGAGGCTCTAGAAAGCTATGGACTTAAGAATGAAGACTTTTTTGTCTTGAAGCATGGAGAATCAAGATACGTACATACCAGTGATGAAAGCTTTGAATAAATATGAGCACAGGAGCTTTTAATGAAATAAATTTGATATAAATTTGAAAGTACGTGATTATGATTTTTTACATTAGGAAACTTCCTTTACATTTGCAAGTTTCTGTTTTATGTTTTATGTAGTAACTTTATTAATATGATTGCCAGTTCACATAAACAAAGAGTTCAGGTATGGGTTAAGTAATGAATTGGCTAAAACTGATTTTAAAGACTCATTCCTGTTCTTTTCGTAAGGGCCTTCTGCAAGGTTAGTCAAGGCTGTGTACGTAAGTAGGTATTTTTCAGAGGACTGCTCACATAAATGTATTTCTTACATTCACACCAGAGTAATGATAAAATTGACTCTCACATGCTTATAGCACTTCTTAGTCTGAGTAGCTTACATGCCAAATATTAAGTGATATATTTTTTAAGCATAAAAACATAGAAGAGGTTAGGCTAGTTAAGACAATTTTTTAAAAAGAAAGGAACAGTATATTTCTATTGCATGCCTACAATCCCTAAATCAAAAGCCCCGACAGAATAAGGGAGTGTGGTTATGAGAACGTGATTTATGAAATTTTCTATTTTTAATCTAAATGTCAGATGCTAAGCACAAATATAGCTGCAAGGAAATATTTTACAAAGCTAAATGCAGATCTTAAGTGTTAATATACCATGCACTTTGAATTAAATTTTATTCTCTCTGTACACTCATATTTTTCTGGTTTCTTAGCTCGAACTCAATCTACACTAATAAAAGAGAAAAATGGTAATTGGCGTACGACGATACCCTTTTCATTGGCTAATCAGGGCTATATGCAAATTAACTGCCAACTATGATTGGCAGTTAACTGCCAACTAAGATTGGCAGTTAACTGCCAACAAGATGGCGGTTAATTTGCATATGTAGGCACAATGCAGGGAGGCGAAAGGGAAAGCAGGAAGAAGCCCCCTGCTACTGACAGTGATCAGAAACCCAGGGGGGAGCTAAGAGGTGGGGGGCTGCCCCCCAGCCATGATTGGAGAATCAGGCGCCTTTGCCGCCCTGGCCAGTGATAGCAGGAAGTAGGGGTGGAGCCAGCGATGGGAGCTGGGCACGGTCGAAGCTGGCAGTCCCAGGAGCTAGGGGTCCCTTGCCTGGGCCTAAAGCGGAGCCCACGATCGCGGGGCCGCTGCAGCTGCGGGTCCCCGCTGCCCGGGCCGGACGCCTCAGCCAGAGGCGTCAGGCCTGGGCAAGGGGCGGATCCTGCGATTGGTGATCGGAGGGTGATGAGGGTCAACTCCTCTGGCCGAGGCATCAGGCCTGGGCGGGGGGCTGAGCCGGGGATTGGGGGGATATGATGGTCCCCTTGCCCAGGCCTGAAGCCTGGGTCAGAGGTGTCAGGCTTGGGCGGGGGGTGGAGCAAGCGATCAGAGGGAGATGGGGGTCCCCTGCCCAGGCATGATTCTTGGGCCAGAGGCCTCAGGCCTGGGCGGGGGCCAGAGCCAGTGATCGGGGGTAGATGGGGGTCCCCTGTCCAATCCTGACACCTCTGGCAGAGGCCTCAGGCCTGGGCAAGGGGCCGATCAGGTGATCAGAGGGTGATGGGGGTCTACGCCTCTGGCTGAGGCATCAGTCCTGGGCAAGGGGCAGAGCCAGCAATCGGAGGGGTCTGGGGATCCCCTGCCCAGGCCTGATGCCTGGGCCAGAGGCATCAGGCCTGGGCAGGGGGCAGAACCAGTGATGGGGGGAAATGAGGGTCCCCTGCCCAGGCCTGACACCTCTGTCAGAGGCGCCGGGCCTGGGCAAGGGGCCGATCCTGCGATTGGAGGGTAATGGGGGTCAACGCCTGAGGGCTCCCAGTATGTGAGAGGGGGCAGGCTGGGCTGAGGGACACTCCCCCCCCCCCACACACACACCCAGTGCACGAATTTCGTGCACCGGGCCCCTAGTATATTAATAAGATTTATATTTTATGTTTGACATTATTCAGATGTCATATTTTTATATTAAATGATTCCCTCAGCATGATTCTACTTTTAGTAAGCCAGTGCAGAATACTAATATATATATATATAGAGAGAGAGAGAGGAATCAGCTGACCTGAGGCTCAGTCCTAAGGGCTCTGAAGTCACTTGATTACTCTGAACCATCTTAAGTGAAGAGAGCCGATTAGATACATTTGGAGGTCCATTCTGTCTCATTCATAGTCTCAGTGAAATGAACTTTATTCATAACAAATAATCAAAGTAGGTTTTTTACACCAAATGCTACCCTGGCGGTGCCATAGCACATATATATGCATGCTACAGTTAGCCACTTAATTTCACCAAGGAGTTTTCTGTTACTGAAACAAGTCACCTATGCTCACTGTGCCTCAGTTTCCTCATGTGTAACAAGAGGAGAATTTTGAGCTACCTCCAAAAACTATGAATAATTGATTTTTTAAAAATGCACTTTGAAAATATAAGGGAGAAAATGATTTTTTAGGATACCCTTACCTAATACATATAGGTAGAACTGGAAGCTGAAAATAGGTTAATTTTTTTGATAATGTATTGTTCCTGTTACAGATTTCAGTATATATATCAGGACACTAAACACTGAGGATTGGCAACTTTATCTCATTCATTTTGTAAAATTTGGAAAGCCAAAACCAAATCTAAATGATCTTAATCAAAATTTAGCATTTTTATCTACAAAGATGCAAATTGGTCAAAAGGAAATGTGTATATGATGTTTGTGTATACACTGTATGTGATTTGGGGGCACTAAAGCACAAACAATTTCCCCATAAAATGGACCTTCAGGAAAAAAAACTGAATAAGCATAAACTTCTTTCACTCCAAAGGAGCATTTAGCAAGCAGCTTCAAATCAGGATGTTAGGTTTGTGGTGGATTCGTTTTGAGTGTGTTGCCCTAATACTAGCCAATGTTTTTGTGATCACCTTCCTTGCTGTTTCACGCTGAATGGAAAATTCATCTCTTACCTCTGCTCTACGAAACAAGCTAAGTACCTCTTGATTTCTTCTCTGTCGAATGCCTTAACATTATTTTTGTATTCACATGTACCAACTGATGGTCTCTAAGCACCTTAAATTATGTGCTAGTTCCATTTAATTGGGCCTGCCTCAGATTCCTAGGCTGCCTCACAAGTTTTAATTACCATTCACATTCTTTCTACTTTGATGTTTTATTACTAAGAAGTACATTAAGCTTCATCTCTCCTTATAGAATCTCACTCTGTTGAGTTATTCCCATTTTATTTTTTACTTATGTCTACATTTTGAAGGGTTTATCTGCAAAATGAAAAAGAAAATTGAAAAGACAAATGTATTCTCTTCCCTTCATTCAGTCTAATGTACGTCATACCTTTTAATCTCCTTCCTCTAAGTCAATTTCATTTTCCTCTTGGATTAGCTGGCATCATTACCAATGTGAGACATTAATGAAGTTTCCCTTTTTCCTGTGGGAACTGAGGAACACTGACATTCCTCATTGCCCAAGAGATGGAACCACCAATTAGGAGAAGTCACACCTAATAAAAGCCAAGGTGTGCCACGATCTACAGAGATAAAGATCTGCTTGTGCGTTTTCATTATGTAATTCTTTCTGGGTCGTTAAAAGGACTCCCCCTCTTTCTCCAGCATTTTGACATTTCAGGGTCAATGCTCTGATTTCCAGGATATGTGATTATTTATTCAAACTAATAGAAGAAAAGAGGCAGTTTTAGAATTCAATGCTGCTAAAGCACATTGAAACCAAAGCCCAGTTTTTAATGTGTGCATTTTGAATATATATTTTCAGTAAATAAGGAGGCAGATTAAAAAATTATCATAAAGAAATGTATCTTTCAGGGAATTAATATTTATGCTTGCATCATTGATAAAGAAAAGTATTATTCTTAGTCATCATATGTACATTAATGTAGCCACTTAGGAATTTACATGTTTTCATCTCAATAAATTTTTTCTACTGTAAAAATATTCTTCCAAGTTTGAGTTCTGTATCAGGATAACTGTGAAAACACATCTTTCTGTTTGAGGATTTTGACTTCCTGTGGAAATCCATGTATTTACCAATGGAATTTAAAGTACTATTAAAGCTTTGCCTTAAATACTTGAGTAGGAAAGCTTCTGCTTGCATTTTTATTTACTTAATACTAAGCATGGCGGTGATGAACTTGAATATTATAAAACCTGGCTGAATTTCAATATATCAATGAATTGTTATAGTAGTTTATGGAGCAAAAATATTATTAAAGATAATAGCTGAGAAATTTTCATATATTGTATGTAATTTTAGTTAAGTAAAATATGGATGAAAATTAATGAATAAAGTACTGTCAATTAATAGGCGAAAACATAACCTTGTGAGTTACTTTTCCTTTTTATTTAAAAAATTATGATAAAATTTATGCCACAGTAAAAATTTCAAACAGTAGAACGTGAACATAGAAAAGTCATTTCCTCACTCCACAGTCCCACACCCAGGAGTTTGAGTATCATTCTAGAAGTGGCTATCCATATATAAGCCTAAATAGCTTTCATTTAAAAATATTCATATTTCAGGGGTGTCTTTCCACATTAGCACATTCAGATCTACTTAGTTCTTTAAGACTAGATGATTGACTTAACCAATTGACCATAGGTGGGCACTTAGATGGATCCCAGGATTTTATAACAGCATCTTTACATGCTGGCTCACTGCATGGGAGTGGGTGAGTAGAAGGAAACATTTCTCCGAGAAGTTTACCATTTTCATTGACTAGAATAGATTTTAATAATTAGAATAGACTTTTGAAAGCAGTACGGCTAGGCTGGCAGGTGGACTCAAGAGCATAGGAACTCATTGTTACTAAAAGAAGGTCATTCCTGCGGCAGTTCTGAAACAATCACACACTAATGCTCTCTCAGGCGAGTACTAATCACAGCAAACAGCAGAAGAGTAGCTTACATATAAAAAGGTCACTGTCACTTCATGTAGAAGAAATAATTAAAGTAGCTCAGCAAAGAGCAAAATAAAAGGAAATAAATGTTTCAGAACAAGCTGTTATATTTGTTTGGTATCAATAAAATGGTCCAAAATACATCACAAGACTATGGCAAGTTCTAGCTGTGGAAATGATGAAATCTGACATTTACTGTTTAAATTCAGCAGCTGGAAGAATCCCTTTGTAAAGAAGATGAAGTTACTTCCAGACTGCATTACTCTTTGGAAAGTATGACCTACCAGTTAGAATTTGGGTATTATTGTTACCTTTTCCTTCACGTCCGCATCATGATGATTAACTAATGCTCTCATTTTCTGGGCACATTCTTCTCCATATAACAGGAAAAACAATGAACCTTGAGTGAAAGTAGGCTGGACAGTTAAGTGGCCTTCCTTTTTGAGGCAGTTATTTATATTCTGAAATAGTGTGAGAGCTCGAAGAAGAATCTCCTTTGCCACGTGGCCATCATAAAGGGAAAGGAATGATGAATCCACCTGGAAAAGGAAACAATAAGTATTTTAATATATGAAAACATTTTTCATGTACATTTTCATTTTAAAACTGTTGAATACATCTTAAAAATCTTACCATTGAACATTATCCCTACGATTGTATAACATAAATGCAAAATCTTATGTACCCCCATACTGTATACTAATGGAAAAAAGAGGTTTCATATTTTAGCTGAAAAATATGATTTCCTTGGAATCCTAGAATATAATCATTTGGGGAAACATCCATTTCCTTTTTTAAGGTCCATCATACAGTCTTCATGGGGCCTCCTCAATTCACCCGTCAAACATTTACTGCACCCATAATGAGCAGGTGAACAGAGCAGGGTCCCTTTCCACAGGAGCTGAGTTCGTTCTAACTGCACCACCTCTGCTTCCTTCAGAATACTTATCTTCTAATTGTCTTGTTCTCCTGTTACACATTTTTGTCTCCTCCCTACATTGTAAGCTCCGTGAGGACAAGCACATGTCATCCTGTACTCACTCGGAGTATCGGCACTCGCCCAGCATCGGGCGCGTACTGGGAACTCCTTTCACACTAGTGTTTCCGTAGATAAGAGATACATGTGAGCATAACCAAGTCAAGTGTAAAAGAGGTGATGATGTAAGTATATCCCAAACTGGGTGGAGACAGAAAAAATACTATTAATTTTTACTAGGGAGACCTTTTCAAAAACAAATTTTAAAAGTAAAATATGCTCCTTACAAAAAGTTTGGGAAATTCATGTAGGCAAAAAGAACCAAAGAAAAAACATAACACAATATTGCTCCTCAGAGATAATCCCTGTTAGCATTTTAAAAGGGATAAATCCATCCAGATCTATCTGTCCAAATCTACACATTTGTATATTTACAAAACAAACATGTAAGCTATTTACTTGGGCACCAAGCAGTCCTTCAGTCATGGCTGGATTTTCAGACAAATTCAACAGCAGTTTTAAAACTTGAACCTGAAATAAGAACAACATTGGTTTATTTGAGACTCGGTTGGCATGAATTTTTCTCTCCCTGTCCTCTCGCCACGTCACATTTTAAAGCACTGCCTATGCTTCAAGGTCTGGCTCAAATTCTCTTACTCCATGGAGGCTCTCAATTCATCTTATGTAAAAGGGATTGCTCCCTCCCTACCCACACCTCTTCCTGCCCCCCAACACCTGGCACAGGTCTCAGAGCACTTGTGTTATTTAAACCAAATTTTTCCAATTACCTTGTTAGGGAGAAAACTGTGAAGACAATATTCACCCCTACCTACATGCATATCTAACACATGGTAGGTATAACATGTGTTACATAAATTGTATTGATTACTATTAGGTGAAATATGATCTTTGGAACAAAAAGGAATCTTTCAAAGTTCAGTTTATTTCTATTTAAAGTATGAAAATTTAAAAACAATTTGGTTACCAAGACTAAATAAATAACAATATGGCCCTTTTCTTCTTAGTAGGTCACAATGAATCTTTGAATTTACTTTTTTAATGTGAAAATGCTTTATAATTATTTAAATAGGCAGTATTAGAAATAATCAGCAAATAAATGTTGACTTATAGGCAAGTAGCTAAATTTAAGCATTCCTAATTGAAAACTTAGTAATAAAAAGATTAAAATAGAATTCCTACTTTAAAAACAAAGGTCAAGTAAAACTGTACTTCCTACAAGATATTTGAAATGAGAGTGAGGAGCAGGAAGCGGGTTCTGAAGTCAGGGAACGGTGACAAATGTGCTCTCCACCAGGCCCGAAAGGAACCAGATGTGTATTTTATAAAACTTTCTTTGATTACAAAGGCATTATGTGTTTACTGGAGAATATTAGCAAAGAAGATAGAAAAACACAAAGAGGAAATTCACCCATATTTCCATGACCAGAAATGATCACTATTAAGTTTTGGTATTTTCTACCACATGATCTCACTCATTCATGGACAATAGAGACCATTATAAACTTTTGAACAATAATAGATACAGAGGCAGAGCTGCCTCAAACAGATTGTCAAACTGCAGCGGGAAGGCCGGGGAGGGTTGGGGGGCAGGAGGTAGGGGGGTAAGAGATCAACTAAAGGACTTGTATGCATGCATATAAGCATAACCAATGGACATAAGACACTGGGGGATAGGGGAGGTTAGGGGACTGTCTAGGGCGGGGGGATAAAATGGATACATATGTAATACCCTTTGTAATACTTTAAGCAATTAAAAAAAAAAGAGTTTTGGTATTTTCTCCCTGGTCTTTTTTTTTTTTTTTTTTTTAATATATTTTATTGATTTTTTACAGAGAGGAAGGGAGAGAGATAGAGAGTTAGAAACATCGATGAGGGAGAAACATCGATCAGCTGCCTCCTGCACATCTCCCACTGGGGATGCGCCCGCAACCCAGGTACATGCCCTTGACCGGAATCGAACCTGGGACCCTTCAGTCCGCAGGCCGACGCTTTATCCACTGAGCCAAACTGGTTTCGGCTTCTCCCTGGTCTTTATGTACCTACTAGAGGCCTGGTTCTTCGGCCTGGCCTGTGCCCTCTCACAATCCAGGACCCCTCAGGGGATGTTGGACTGCCGGTTTCCGCCAGATCCCTGCAGGCCAGACTGAGGGGCCCCACAAATCCATGCACCAGGCCTTTAGTATGCATATAAGATCTTTGATTAATCTCTTCCCGCCCTCCCCCCTTCCCTCTGAGATTCATCAGTCTGTTCCATGTTTCCTGCCTGTGCATTGAGCGTCTGCCCCCTGGTGGTCAGTGCATGTCATAGCTATCAGTCAAACAAAAGGTTGCTTAGGCTTTTATATATACAGATCGTACATCTTGATATATTCCTTTGAACATGTTGAACATACTAATTTGTTAATCAAGGAGGAGAATATATGACTAAGCTTAATTTTATTTTTTTAATCAACTATTAAAAATTATGCAGTGGAAAACTATGAAATATTGTTATTAAACTTTATTTTCCTTAAATTTTTAAAAATAAAATTAATAAATGATCATGATAAATTTCAAACAGTGCAGAAGAGAACAAGGTAAAAACAAAAGCCACCATCCTATCTGCCTACTGCACTCCCAGTGGAAACCACGGGTAACAGTTTCTTGTATATGTGGAGATCATGTTTTCCAAACAGACATCCTTTGTAAAATTACAGCCTCTTAAAGTGAAAGAGCAAAGACAACTTCTGACCTTTTTCTTTAGTGCATTTCCTAGAGTCACTGTCAGGTCTGGGTGGCCCACCTGGCTGCCAGCGACACCAATAGAAAGTGTTAGGAATAAACACTCGTCTCCAACTTCACTGAAGTTTTGATTAAGAAAACTGGGACCAGAGTTCTGAAATAGGGTGGCCCCAAAACTATGAAATAAGCCTGGATGAAGTCAACAGAATCTAAAAGGCCCTTAGTTGTCAACGAGGGCAGATTTACACCAGAAATAATAACTGCAGCAGCATACAGTATCCTGAACTAAAATTCCACGTTGCTATGTTCTGTAGAAGACAGATGACATGGAAAAAACAAAACGAAACAAAAACACCCACACCAAAGCACATAGTAGGTATTTTAGTTTGAAACCACATTAAGTCTCTGCCTCTTATCACATGTGCCGTCCTGTAGTGGCTCTGGGTCATTTCTCTGAAGCCATTAAGTTTTCTTTGCTCTCACTGTAGATGGAGCAGTTTATGTACATTCATCTCCCACTATTTCTATTTAGTTAGGGATCACTGTTATACCCAAAGGTTATTAGAGTGCAGTCAGATCACTTATTAAAAATAAGATTAAAAGGAAGTCATTTTGGTGGTTACCTACCAAGGAAATATCTAAAATGGATACAATTTCCCACTTACAAATGGATTACTATCCAAAAGTTAGTTTGCAAGTTGAAACTTTACTTTTTTTTTTTTTTAAGGAGAAAAACAATGTTATAATTGGTGGTTAGATTCCCAGACAGACCATAAAAGCCAATTTTCTATTCCAGAAATATTGTACTAGGCACAGTAATGGAAAAACAGAAATAGAACATACTATTGTGGTGTGTGTCACCTCTTTTTTTTTTTTTTTAAATAATTCTTACCCAAAGACATGTTTTATTGATTATTTAGAGAGAGAAACATGGACCAGTTGGTTGCCTCACATGTGTGCTCTGACCAGGGATTGAATCAGAAACTTGGGATCAAATCTTTTGGTGTATGGGACAATGCTCCAACCAAGTAGCCACAGCGGCCAGGGCGTGAGTCACCTTTTAAGAAGTCATAAAATATATTAAAACATAGACCACGTCTGAGACCGATCTTTACAGCCCCAAGGTCAGACTCGCCTGGCTCTGAACTCCAGTGTTCCTCTGGGGTTTGGGGTAAGGCAGCTGCAGAGAGAGGCGGAGGAAGGATTTTTCCTACAGCTGCCAGGCCACGGGGGCGAGGGAAGGGAGTTTCCACAGGGCCCCAGGGGCTGGAAGTTACCTTGGTCTCCTGGAGAGAGAGAGACGCTGATGGGTGCATGCATTTTGGAAATTGTCAATGGATGAAGCAATATTGTTAAGATATTACTATTACGATTATTACATTTAATTTTGAATGTCTTTGGGTACATCCAAAGAAGTCTGGCTGCTGGAAATATGGAAAGCCCATATAAAAACATCTCAGGTCAAACTTTAAAAGGATTATAACGAGGCTCAGCTGTGATCACGATTTGACAACCTCAGAAATAACTTCAGTGACACTGTGTATTTGGAGTCTGGCATCACATCCGGTTCTTCTAAAATGCTTGTGTTTGCCCAGCCGGTGTGGCTCAGTTGGTTGAGCAACGTCCTGTGCACCAAGAGGGCTTCGGGCTTGATTCCTGGTCAGGGCACAGACCTAGGCTTGATCCCCAGTAGGGGCAAGTAGGGAGGCAACCAATCAGTTTCTCTCGCACATGTTTCCCTCTCTCTCCCTTCCTTTTTCTATAAAGTCAATGGAAATATCCTCAGGTTGCAATTTAAAAACAAAAAACAATAAAATACTTGTGCATTTTTATGTCAACTGTCCAGAGAACAGACTAACACAGTAAAACACTGATGGGTCAACCCAACAAACCAGAAACTCTGATTAATCTGCCTTCTGTTTTTATGCTATTTCTTAAAAAATGGCACTTGGTAAGAATACACCCTAGTATGAGGGGTTGCTTAAGGAACTTTCATAGGGTATCTCTTGAGATTCTACTTAATTCACCTCAACCTATTGCTTCCTATGTCTACGTAACAGGTCAAAGTGAAGCACTGAAACATCCATTACTAAAACTTAAGAGTAGTATTAAAAAGATTTTTCAACCAATAATGGCTGAATCAAAAATATGTTTTGTTAAGCCCAAGGTAAGCAAAAGTTCAATTCACCAGCACTATCACTCGAAGACGCCATTGGGGTGGGGTGGGGGAGGGAAGCTAGCCACCTTCAGTAGAAGGTAAACTGATGTGCAGAAAACCAAATAAATACCAATCTATTGATAACCAAAATATATTATTTTCACAAGTTAATTTTGAAATTCATATTAGGGGATAAAACTAATTTACTTCCTTGGACCCATGTAAGGGTTTTTAATAAACTTTAACTTTCTCTTTTGAGGGACTTGAAAATTCAATTCCAATCTTATAAACTTGATGCGATAGCTCTTTGTACTTGAAGTAATAACCATTTCCTGCGTACCTTGGTGGTTCCATTTCCTGCAAGCAACACTTGGAACAGGTCTGTAATGTAATTGGTAAACATATGCTGATGGTCGTTGGTAACTGTCATGTTTGTTAGCAATCTCAGTCCCGCCAACTGCACAGGGGAGTTCAGGGGGCCAGAGAAGACATCCTCACAGACTTGATTGACGTATACCTGGAGGTGGGGGGAAAAAGTGAGCATCTTAGAATCTCCAAAGTTTTTCTATTTAACAGCAAGTTTCTGCACAGTGAGTCAACTGTTCTGAGCACAACAGAATTAAGGAGGAACATGTGTGAAGTCTCTTTGTACCATGGTTAAGCACCTTCACATAGGGTCTAGGGCAGTGATGGCGAACCTTTTGAGCTCGGCGTGTCAGCATTTTGAAAAACCCTAACTTAACTCTGGTGACGTGTCACATACAGAAATTTTTTGATATTTGCGACCATAGTAAAACAAAGACTTATATTTTTGATATTTATTTTATATATTTAAATGCCATATAACAGAAAAATCAACCCAAAAAAATGAGTTCGCGTGTCACCTCTGACACGCGTGTCATAGGTTCGCCATCACTGGTCTAGGAGGTACATTAAGAAGTAAAAGAGTAAAGAAGGTGAGGGGAGAGTAAAATAGAATTTTGCTTTGTAGTTAGTCCTATCAAAAATAAGCAAAACTATATATGGCCCAAGGTTCATGTATGCCTAGGGGAACGTATCTGAACTACTCCTTCATAATATTATTAACCACCACTGGCAAAAAATAATGCAATGCCGGCAGTACTTCTATTTCACACATAATAGAACTAAACCCAGTGTGATGGAAAGTTTTTTGAACTCTATTTTCTATGTCTGGCCATGGTCTTTCCACTTGGAAAAATTCTCTCTCTCAGATAATTGGTATTTACCCAACTAAATCTGAACTCCACCAAACATTCTAACTGGTAAGAAAAATTCATAATATAAATGCTAAGAAATTTAACATTTAAATAATACCCAGGTAGTATCCATGTTACCACAGAAACTAAAGCAATGGTAGTAAAGCAAAGAGAGATTAAATTTTTAATCTGGTTTCAAGATCTAAATGATGTTTACAAGTCAACTGGCTCTCTTGGGTCACAATTTCATCACACATCATTCCTTTAAAAAAAAACAACAGCATTTCCTTAGCTCTTATAAGTCATATTTATGTCAGACAGTGATGTCTCTCAAAGCATTTCCTAAAATGTGTTGGGCATTTACATCCCTGTTGTCTTGGAACCTTTTGCCATTTCAGTTCTAGCAACGAGATTACCAAATGGGCAGCTCAGTTATTTCTGGAGCTATGCCCACCTTAGCTCATTCCTTTCTCCTGGAATTCCCTCCTTCCCAACTCTACCTGTAGAAAACTTAGACTTTAAGAGGCAGGTTGTAATCTACCTTTTACAGAAACTTTGATGAGATCTCCCCTTTCTATGGTACTCAACGATGTTTTTAGTTACATTTTTCCTTAAAGTACTTCATCGTGTTCTGCCTTGATTACTTACCTTATCTTTCCGTCTAGCTTTCTTAAAAAAGATGTTAATTCATTTCTTAGCTCTGTACCACAGATCAGGAGCTCAATAAATGTTGAATTAACATAATTTCTTAATTTGTTATTTCTATCTTTTGATGTTATTTGACTCTGGCCTGGTTCCTTTACTACTTGGATTAAACTGAATCCCCACATTCAAAAATTCACTGCATCTCTTACTGGCTGGTTTAGATCCCTCCCTCCTCCGCCTTATTTTACCCATTAATGGGCAGACATTATTCCAAAGGAGAGATATACATGGTCAATAAGTTCAGGAAAAGATGCTCAACATCACTAATCACCAGGGAAATGCAAATCAAAACCACAATGAGATGTCACCTCACACTTGTCAGAATGGCCGTCATTAGTAAACCAATAGCCTGGCCAGTGGTTCCAAGGACAGAGCACTGTCTGTGCACAGAGGGTCTCTGGTTCGATTCCCAGTCAGGCCGTATGAGGGAGGCAACCAATCGACATTTCTCTCTGTTTCTCCTTCCCTTCCTCTCTCTTTAGAATTGATGAAAAGGCATAATCTCAGGTGAGGGTTAAAAAATTTTTTTTCTTTAAATTAACCAGTCATCAATCAATCAACCAACCAACCAACAAAAAGTGGCAATGATGGAGAGAAAAACCATCCCTGTGCACTGTTGGTGGGAATGTAAACTGGTGCAGCCACTACAGAAAATAGTATGGAGGTTCCTCAAGAAATTAAAAATAGAACTACCATACGATCCAGCAGTTCCACTTCTGAGTATTTATCTGAAGGAAACGAAATCACTATCTCGAAGAGAAAGCTATATCCCCACGCGCACTGGAGCATTATTCACAATAACCAGAGAGAGAAACAACCTAAGTGTCTGTTGACAAATGGATCAAGAAAATGTGATATACACAACGGAATATTATTCAGCCATTAAAGAGAATGAAATCCTGCCATTTGCCTCAGGGATGGAATCTGGGTACATTATATGAAGTGAAATAAGTGAAACAGAGAAAGACAAATACTGAATGATCTCATTTATATACAGAATCTAAAAAAGCCTAACTCCTAGAAACAGAGTAGCAGGTGGTTGCCAGGTGCTGTGGGTGGGAGAAATGGGGAGATGTTGGTCAAAGGGTACAAACTTCCAGTTATAAGATGAATGAATTCTGGGGATCTACATACAGCAAGTTGACTATAGTAATGCTCTAGTGCAAGCATGTCAAACTCGCGGCCCTTGTATACCTGAAAGTTGCTAAAAGAATAGATTTTAGATGTTCTTACCACAGGAAAAAGAAGGTAACTGTGAGATGATGGAGGTGTTAGCTAACACTATGGTGGTCATCATTTTGTAATGTATATATGTATCCAATCATCACTCTCTACACCTTAAACTTGCACAATGTTATATGTCAATTATATCTCAATAAAGCTGGGGGAAAAGGGTAATTCTTGGCCACAACATTATAAAGGGTAGTCGACTAACATTTTATTACTGACCTTTTCATTGTTTTCTCTTTCATTTATCAATAACCTTACACATTTGTGATTTTAGATAGCTTACCTTTATCTTGATTTGATTTTCAACATTCACACTCAGGTTACTCAGTGCATTTAAAGCCTTCTCTTTAATACTGTGGTTGGGATCCTTGATTTTGCTTCCAACAATTGGAATACCACCCAATTCACGAATAATAACCTAAGAGGGGGGAAAACAGCACCATAAATTCAGTCTGTAGCCCCTACATTGACTTCTTTGCATCTACAAACACAAATAAAAAATTAACGGCTTTTTGGAAATATCTTTCCTATATACAACCCATAATTCCTATTTAAAAAATTTACCATCCATAATATAATAGGTAAAGAAATCAACTGAAAATAAAATTAAGATGTAATTATTTAAACTATTGCATGGCGATAAAGATTTGCACAGTTATTATAATGATCTCAAAGCAATTTACAAACAAAATTATTTCAGTTTGAAATAAGTTATATCACCTCTATACAGGCAAATTTATAAAAATATGATTTAGAATACTAAAGCAGTGTTTTGTTAAAATATATTCTTTGGGATACCAAGTCCTCAAGATGTTAATGGATGTTCCAGATGTTAATGGGTGTTTCATTTTAAAAAGGGGAGGTCTTATGGTTAAGCAAGTGTGAGAGACTTTGGGTATAATAAGAGTAAGCATATTTCTTTCTTGTGATGCATTAATGTTCATGTGCATTGGGAGGCTCCAAGAGGGAGTACTGAATATAGTACAACTGAATTCTGAACAACACGGGTTTGAAATGCATGGGTCCACTTATACATGGAATTTTTTCAGTAAATTCTATAACTGTATTTTCCCTTCATCATCATCATCATTATTATTATTATATAGGGCGTAATGTCACAGGAAGGTCATGGTGTCCTGCCACCTGTGAGAGTAAGCCCAAGTTGCTGTTGGATGTGTTATACACAGAGGAGCCATTTTTCAGGCACTCTGCTCTCTCCACATCCAATCTTCCTTATTATTTTAATGACATTTTCTTTTCTCTGTATTGCCTTATTTTAAGAATACAGTATATAATACATATAGCAAAATATGTGTTAATCGACTGTTTATGTTATCAGTAAGGCTTTGGGCCAACAGTAGGCTATTAGTAGTTAAGTTCTGGGGGTATCAAAAGTTATTTGCAGACTTTCAACTGTACGGAGGTTGGTAATCCTAACCCTCTTACTGTTCAAGAGTCCACTGTATGTCTATGAACTGTATACAAAAAGAGGGTCATTTTCCAGTGTGGAAGTGATGGGAGAGACAGCTATAACATCTTGCAGAACTGAAGTGCCACAGTTTGACAAATGGTTCCCAAATCTTCAGAGGAAAATAAACTCGGGAATTTCTCACAATCAATTGCAACACTGTGATACTATGTGCCTTTGGCCCTGACGATGAGCTGTACAACTGATTCAACTGTTATAAGAAACACAGGCTGAAAATGATTACTGTCATATTTACCAACAGCCCAATACCCTTATTCTGTTGTTAAGGGTGGGCACAGCATGGAGAGGAAAAAAACCTTCCCTCTGCAGTTCCAGGTTCTTCCCCAAAAAACGTGTGGTTACTGTTACTAGAAAACAGCACACTCCCCTCCACCCCCCACCCGCCTGCTAAAGCAGATCAAGGCACTATAATTAACGATGAGGGGCACTAACTCTCATCACCCAAGAAAGCACTGATTTGCCAGTGGCCATTGACCCACTCGAGTACAGTTTGTTTCAGAGAGATATAAAACTATGGCATCAGAAATATCCGAATACAGGCATGCCAATAAATTATTCTCTGTTATTTCTGATTGCCTGGCACCCCTCTTTCCCCGGGGGCAGACATGGCACCTCCTCTATCCCATACAGTCCCTGGTGGGACTGCTGCTCAGCCGTGTTCATACCCATCCCTGCAGTATGGCTGCAGGATGCTCCTGCGAGCCAGGCCTCGCTAATCATGGTCCATGGGGCCTGGACCCAGAGGCTTGACCCTCGACAGCAACTCCACCTCCTGGACTACGAGCTATAGGGATGAAGGCTTCAGAGGCCAGTGGCTTAGTTTCCGTCCCTGTGAAGGAAACCTCTTTGCAGCCAGAGACACAAAGACCAACACACAGAAAGAAGCAGGAGTAAGCAAAGACAGAAGATAGAGAGCAGCGAGCTCCGGTAACACTTTCCATCGTCTTGAATTGTATTCACTTGTGCCTGAAACCAGCGCTATTCTTGGATGTCCAAGTTAACTGAGCTCAATATTTCCCCTTTCTGGTTTAAAATAATTTAAGCTGGGTCCTGTCACTTGCAACTGAAAGAAAGTGAGCAATACACAAATATTCTTTCTATTTCATTCTAAATTTCTAGAGCTTTATAGTAAACCTTGCCTTACCGAAGAAAACTGGACTGAAATAAAGTATAAAATTCCAATTAATTTTGCATTCATTACATGTTAAAAAGGGGCACTGGCTGAAAATAATAACAAAAAATTTTTCTACTCTTTCTTCATGGGGTCAGAGATGAAAGCATTCAAATTAAGCTCTTTAGTCTTATAAGCTGTTTACCCTGGTTAGTGGTTGTCGGAGTGATCCGGGGACAGCGGGCACCAGAACCATCCTCATAAGAGTTATTACAGCCGAAACCAGTTTGGCTCAGTGGATAGAGCGTCGGCCTGCGGACTGAAAGGTCCCAGGTTCGATTCCGGTCAAGGGCATGTACCTGGGTTGCGGGCATATCCCCAGTAGGAGATGTGCAGGAGGCAGCTGATAGATGTTTCTCGCTCATCGATGTTTCTAACTCTCTATCTCTCTCCCTTCCTCTCTGTAAAAAATCAATAAAATATATTTAAAAAAAAAAAAGAGTTATTACAGCGTAAAGCACGTACTTCAACGTTAGAGGCTTTCATCGTTCTACTGCTGAATGTGAAATAATTTAAAAGGCCACGCAATGCTAATGTTAGATACACTTATTACGAATGTGATACCTGTGACCGGCTTCATAGGGATGTAGAAGCAGATTAATAATTCCATCTCTTTAAGCTGCTGCAGGTGTAAGTAGTCACAGTCTGTAGGTGAGGAAATGGAGGCTGTAACTACGCAGGGTGGGTAAGAATGGGAGGAGCCTGTGTGCCCAGACGAGGGAACTTACCTGGTTAGCGGAAAAGGCTGCATTGTTTCCCAGAGTGACCAACGCTCTTTCAATGATCGCAGGATCCTCGGTTAACTCAAGCAGATAAAGGAGTTTCTGAAGTTGTTCAGCATTTAGGACATCATCATATGAGCCATTGGTTAAGTCTTCTGCATGAAAAGAAAATGATATAAAGTTCACCTAAAATCAATACCAGATTAAAAAATTTTTACCACAGTAGTGAATGCTCTGATGCCAGGCATGGAGTTAAGCACTTTATGCGTTTTGTCTGATATAATCCTCAAGTAACCCTGGGAAGACAATACTATTGTAATCTAAAGATGGTATTTTTTTTTTTTTTTAGTAAGACACTGCATGCAAATAATGCCAACTGCATTTTCTGTTTCTTCAAAAGATCAGGTACACCCATCCAATGAAACATTTGCCCATAGGAAAGTGATTTGCATGAAGCAGACCTTTTCTGATCACAATTTTAAGGGCACCTCTGGCAGGAGAGAGTTATGGGAGGAACCCAATCATGTTTCTGGTGTGGCATTTTTGTTTGGTTTATATGAACAAGACACTGCTGATTGGGAGGCTCGATAAGTGTCCTGATCTTCTGTGGCGAAGACAAAGGCAAAGCTGTCATTCTGAGGAAATGCCAGAAAGTCAGATGCTGGATCTGCCCAGTGACTTTTAGAATTATAGCTTTTAACCTCAAAAAAAATCCTCTTTGCAGAAATGAAAACCATTTTTATAACACTACTAGTGGCCTGGTGCATGGATTCGTGCACATTGAAAGGAATTAAATTAGAAGAAATATTTTAATATCACTATTTGCCCTTTCTCTATAATAGAAGTGTCAGAGATGAAAGAAAATTAGTAAAATGTATATGAAAATAATATATAAATTGATTAATAAACAACACAATAAAGACATGATATAAAAACAAAAACATGATATAAAAACAAAAACATGATATAAAAACATTGATAAAAACAATGACTAATAAATTGATTAAACTTATTCTAATATCTGTGTATAGCACATTAATAGTAAAAACACTTTCAGAGAGCTTGACTAATTTCCCTTATGATGAAGTATCTGCAACTTTAACTTTAATGTCACATGCTCTTCGAACTCGAGAGAAAGCAACATATAACTGACCATGTCCGAAAATGGATTCAGGTCGGAAAATTCTTACTCTGTCTAGATTGGCGCCAGCGAGAGCTTTATATGTATTGTGCATGCACGAGTCAATGCTTATTTTTAAATTGCCAGTGCGTGTCAATGTACCGGTCGGTCGGACAGTCGGATGCATGTATGGTTGGTCACTTAGATAGAGATATACACACACACGCACACACACACGCACACATACTAGCGTACTAGCAGCCCTTCATGAAAATTCATGCAAGAGTAGGCCTTCCTTCCCCCAGCACTGGCTTCCCTCCGGCACCCAGGACCTGGGACCTGGGCTGGCTTCCCTCCAGCCCGGCTTCATCAGGAAGGACATCCGGAATGACGTCTGGAAGGATGCCTGGTCTAATTAGCATATTACCCTTTTATTATATAGATTATTGTGTTATAAACATAGAACAATTCCTTAAAAGTAAAACTAGGATTATAGGTCAGATAGTGCATGTGTCCACACTACACTATTGGAGGTGGGGGAAGAGAAGGGTTATACAAAATAGGTACTATATTATGTCACGTTTGTACTTTTTTAAAAAACATGTACCAAATTATTATAGGAGGTTATCTTTGGGTGCTGGGATTAAAAGTGACTTATTTTCCACCCTGTGCTGAGTATTTTCTGATTTTTTTAAAAACAACAAACATGTGTTACTGCTGTAATTAAAATAATTAAGTAACCCTCGCCGGGTGGCCCAGTTCATTAGCACATGGACTTGTACACCAAAAGGTTGCGGATTTGGTTCCCTGCCAGGGCGCATACCTAATTAACAATACTCTATATATACTTGAAAATTGCTAAGAGAGTAAGTCTTAAAAGGTCTCATCCCAAGGGAAAAAAAATTGTAACTGTATGGTGAAGGGTGTCAATAAACTTATTGTAGTGATCATTTTGCAATATATAAATAAATCAAATGACTGTAATTTGATATATGTATATATTGATTATATACATACATATATATATATATATATATATATATATATAAAGAATGTTATATGCTAATTGTAACCTCAATTTAAAAAATCACCTTCTAAAAATTTAAGAATGATGCTGACAAAATGGGTTTTTCTCAGTGTTATTCAAAGACAAAGGTGTAGCTTCAGGAAGAAGAAACTGTGAGCAACTTACTTTGTAAGCTTCCTGACCTAAGGTAATGGTGATTTTGGGAAACGATAAAATTAAGTTTAAAAAAGTAAGACTTTGGCACTAGCCGGTCTGGCTCAGTGGTCAGAGTGGCCACCCAAGGACTGCAGAATCATGGGTTTGACTCTGGTCAAGGGTTTGATTCTGGGGGCATGTACCTTGGCTGCAGGCTCGATCCCCGTACCCAGTCTGGGCACGTTGAGGAGGCAGCCAATCTATGTTTCTCTCTCCCCGTTCCTTCCACTTTCTCTAAAAATTAATGGAAGAAATATCCTCATATGAGGATTAAGAAAACAACAGAAAAGTAAGACTTTGTCAGTCTTCATCAGTATAAGTGAGAAGTATGAGTCCAGGCCAACAGATCAATTACTTATACAGAAACATCTCTGACACAAAGACAATATGTTAGGCTTTGTAAAGAAGTATAAATGCAAATCTTTAAAAAGATCTTTCCTTTGTGGAAAAGGGGAAAGAGACCTCCCCATCCACTCCCCTTTCTTACAGCATTTCCTTGAGCAAACTTGTAATTCCTTTATGTCTCTGACATAAATATACATCTTTTTAAAAGGTAAGTAAGCCCCTTGCAATCCAATAAAGTCTTTCTTAGTGGCTTTGGGATTATCTGTTTCACCCAAAGAACTTGTATGCATATATGCATAACCCATGGACACAGACAATAGGTGGGTGAAGGCCTGGGCTGGGGGTGGGCTAGAAGGGGTCAATGGGGGAAAAGGGAGACATATGTAATACTTTCAACAATAAAATTAAAGACAAATAAAGAAAATGTAGCCCTGGCCGGTTTGGCTCAGTGGATAGAGCGTTGGCCTGCGGACTGGAGGGTCTCAGGTTTGATTCCGGTCAAGGGCATGTACCTTGGTTGCAGGCACATCCCCAGCAGGGAGTGTGCAGGAGGCAGCTGATCGATGTTTCTAACTCTCTATACCTCTCCCTTCCTCTCTGTAAAAAATCAATAAAATACATGCAAAAAAGAAAATGTAAACACCAAGGAACACCGGATGGGGCTGATCTTGTCTCTGAGTTTAGGCTTGGCATCTGGCTCCATGTTGCAACCACCGGCTTATCAAAAAGATACTGCGACGTCTTATTTTCCCTCAGGATAAAAGCTAACACAAAGAGCCACCCCAACCACCCGGGCACCTAGGATGAACTATGGGGAGGTGGGCTTTCCTGCAGTCCCCGGGGCAAATGCGGCGGTCACGTCCTCCTAAGGACAAACTGTTGATCTCGAGAACATACACGTAATACGAATAGGTCACATCTGGGTACACCAAGCGGCGGGGACTCTTTGTCTTTGCAATCCTAGGAGCAGATCGCCTGCGATAGGGGTAGCAATCTAGCGGGGTGCTTATTCTATGATAAAGCTACTCCGTTCTTCGTCTGGAGAGAGGGGTTTCTTGGTTGGCAGGTGATTTTAATGATTTCCCTCACAGCTTCCATGACCGGAAACATTCCGCAAATCGTCGGGATCCTGAATGCAGCTTTCCACTTCTGGACAGAAACCTAATCCTGTGCCAGTCCTTGCCCGCCAGCAGGCAACGGTTCCATTTTGAAACAGCGGGGTCTGCACCGTCTCCTGCATCCCTGGGCTGCAGACCCACGGACCACGGGGAGCAAGGCGGGCCTCCCCTCCCAGGGGCCGGGCGGTGTCCAGGCAGCACTGCCCCTCGGACGTCCTTTCTTCCCGGGGAACGAACTGCACCAGGACCTCACCTACCGCTCCGGGCCCCGCGACACCCCGTCCACAGGCGGGGGAATCCCTTTGGTAACACAAAGGCCGGAAGCGAGCTTTACCGTGAGAAGCAACAACGTGCTTTCGAGAAATGGAATCCTCAGCTGCGACGCCGGACTCGGGCAGAAAGTCTCGCAATTTTTTCACCCCAGGATTTTGAACCAAGAAGTGGAGGCAGGGACGCGGCTCAGAACCGCACCCCAAGCAAGTGGACGACCCACCCTCTGCACCCGGGCCTCCCGCCCGCCTCGGCGGCTGTTCTCACCGCGAGCACCGGGAAGCCGTGGGCGCTGCGGCACCTTCTGCAACACCTCCCCCTGGGCCAGCCCCGGCCCCCCCGCCCCCCAATACCCTCGCCCCCCCGGTTCCCGGAGCCTCACCTGCGGACCGGGAGGGACGCAGCCGCAGCCCCGGGCCGCCTCGCCGCTGCCCCCGCGTGAGCCGGTAGATGCAGTAGCAGGCGCCCGCGCCGAGGAGCAGGCCCGCCGCCACCCAGCCCGCGTCCCGGGCGCCGCCCATGCTGCCGCTGGGGCCGGGCGCAGCGCGGGGGGCTCGTGGGCGCCGGAGTCTGCGAAGCCAGCGGGTCGCGCAGCCGCCGGAGCTGCAGCCGAACCTCCGGGGAAGAGAGGAAATGGGAGTCGGAGCTCCGCCTCTCGGAAACGGCCCTGCGAACGGAGCAAAACCGCCCCCTCCGGCCACGACACATCCCGGCGGCTCCCCCAGGATGGGACGAGGGGCGGGGGGGCGGGCCTGCCTCCGTGGAGCGCTGCACCCTGCGGGACCCGAGGGGGGCACAGGGGCCTGCCACTGCCCAGGATGGGCTCCCCAGGACCTCGTCGCAGGCCCGGGCCGCCCGGCCCGAAGCCCGCCCCCCTCCCGGCTGCCCCCCGCCCGCCCCGCCCCCAGCACCCCGCCCCGCCCCCAGCACCCCGCCCACCCGGCCCGCGGTTGCCGGGGCAACGTCGGGACGCTCTAGAAGCCCTGACTCCCGCTCGGCACCTGCCTGCCGCCCCAGCGAAGAGAGGAGGCCGGGAGCTCAGCTTCAGTGGAGGCTCTTGCCATGGCCTCCCTACGCAATGCCAGCCCCTGGCTGAGAAATTACTTCAAGGAGAACTATATTCCTCAGGTCTGCGAGGTACTGGAGCATCTTGGCGGCGGAGTTAGAAGGGGGAGGAATGGGAAGGGGTTTCCCCGAGGAGGGCTAGGGTTTGGCGGGGTGAGGGAGTGGAGAGGAGGAAGGGAATGGAAGAGGATGAAGTCAGCTTTGGTCAGGTCTGGGCTGAAGATAGAGATCCGAGAGAAGGCAGAGGGGTGATGGTGGTTGGAAGAGGGGAGTGGCTGACATCTCCCAGGGAGAAAGAGCGCAGGGCCCCAGGACAGAAACTCCAGACTCCAACTTTGAAGGTTTGGAGAAGAGCCTGGAGACAAGATCAGGAGTGAGAAAGAGGTACCTTAGGGACAAAGGACGGAAACCAGGAGAGTGTGGCTTTATGAAGAGAGTGGGCAATGGTGTCCACTAAGATAAGGACCTGAGGGGTCTAGGGGGGTACGGCCCAAGGCCAGCCTGAGGTTTCAATGGAGCGATGAAGGCAGAAGGTAGATTGGGGTTAGCTAAGGAGAAAGGGGAAGGAGAGACCTTAGGAGGGAAGTAGCCAGCTTTTTGTGAAGGGAAGGATCCCACACCTAGTATTTTCTTAAACCGGAGGGAGGACTGCCCCCACTCCTCACCACAATAACAGGAGGGAGAAGGACAGGGGAGGAGTGGGCAGGTTTCGTAGGACGTCAAGAAAGTTCTCCTCTGATGGCTTTTTTTTTTTTTTTTTTTTTTACAAATATTTGGTGAGATGTTTGCCAAGAATGTGTATGCTGGGTAGGGATAAAGGGAACAGAGGTGAGGTATGGGGACATGAGGCAGAGAGAAGTCTAGGGAAGGAAAGCGAAGGTGAGCAGTATTGAGAGCCCAGCTGGGGTAGTGACTCTCCTATGCAGTTGGGAGGGCAATTTGGTACAGTTCCCCTCCTTTATGGATGGTAATTTAATAAAATGTTAAATGCATCTGACTTTGACCAATCATTTCCACTTCTAGGGATCCACTATAGAGCTATACCTGCGATATAGGATTAGAAGGATGTATAAGATATTCATCATTACATTTTTAATAGTGAAAATAATAAATAACCTAAATGTGAATACAAGAACAGGATATTATGTAGAATTAAGTATATCTGTACCTTTTGAGAAGAAAATCTCCCCAAGACATATTAAATTTAAAAAAAGAAAATACAAGTTCCCATTAAAGTGTCTACTAAAATTTAGCTACTTATCTGATTTCACATATGTATGTATGTATAGCTGTGTATGTATACATATGTATGTATAAATGTATAGGTGTGTTTAAATGTATATATGTATCTATATTTAAGAATAATACATGCATAGAACATATGCCAAACTATTTACAGCAAATGTTTTGGGGGATGGTTTTAGAGGAGAATTCTCATTTTTCACTCTATTCACATCTGTATTGTTTTACATTTTGTGATACATTTCATTTATGTTTTACCTTTATATAATTATGTTTGAAAATATGTAGAGAGCATGTACTCATCTTCCCAATTGTGTGATTTTCTCAAGTAGCACTCAGTAACCCACATGTAGGTACATAAATACAAGTTGACTTCATCCAGGATAGGAGTTTGCCAGGCATATAGGATGGAAGGGCAATGGTGAGGGCTCTGGGTTTTTGAGAGTGCCCGAAGTGATGGGCCACAGACTCTAGGACTAGGAAATGAGAATAAAACATAATACTGATATGTCAGTAGAAAGTGCAGGCTCCTGAGGGGTGAGTGAAGAGGGCTGGAGGGAGTAATTGAGTGAGGGAGCTGGAAAAGTAGGAGGTAGGAGTCAGACAGTGGAATATTTGTATTTAAGATTCAGGATAAAGCCATTCTGAGTGACGATAGTCCAGGTTGGCCATGGAGCAGGTAGCGGAAGTGGATTTGAGTTGAGGGTCAGGGAGCATCAGGAAAGTGATAGTCACTTGAGCTTACTGAATCTGTTTTATGTTGTGTCCAGTCTCCTGTTAAATACATCACATGAGTTCTTCATTTCAGATAGAATGTTTTCCAGTTCTAGAATGTCCCTTTGATTCTTCTTACACATTCCAATGAAAATTCTGCATCTTTTCACCCATTTGGTCTGTCATTTCCTGTTTTCTTTAACATGTTAACTCTTGTTCTTTTAAAATTGTTGTCAACATAAATTTGAATTAACATATTTATTAGAATTTAATTGTTAGGATAGAATCAATGTTCTTTATTTAAATCACTGGCTTGATTTTTGTCTCCTGACTGGACCTTGACTGACGCAGAAGACAGCTGGAAAGGGAAACAAGGAAACTTTCTGGGGATTTGGAAAATGACTACGAGGTGTGAATGTATCCACTGTCAAAATTATACAGCTAAGATCTGTGCATTTGAATTCATGTAAATTTTACCTAAAAAATGTAATTGAGAACAGGTAGGAAAATGGATGGATATATAAATAATATATGAATCAGAATGGTGATAATTGTCAAAACTGGGTGATGGTGTTCATTGTTTATATATGTTTGACATTTTCCATAATAAAAACTCAAAATAAAAGGCATATCTGGGTGTTTTTTTCATAATGTATGTAGCTAGGGATGGGTGGAATTACAGGCTTGATTTGTCTGTATAGCCATTTTCTGTGTTTGCTTGCTGTATCAATTATCCATGGCTATGTAATTCAACTGCAACATTTCGTGACTTAAAACAACAGGAATCATTTAGTTTGCCCAACAATCTGAAATTCTGGCAAGGTCTTTCAGGAAGAGATGTCTCTGCCCCATGTGGTACCGTCTGGGCTGGATCAACAGGGGGTTAAAGCTCCATTAAAAAAAAAGAATAGTTTTATTGATTTTGAGAGAGAGAAAGGGAGAAGAGAGAAACATCAAGTGAGAGAGTAACATCCATCAGCTGCCCCCTGCATGCCCCCTACCAGGGACCAGGCCTGCAACCCAGCCATGTGTCCCAGCCAGAATCAAACCAGCAACCTTTCGACTGACACCCAACTAACTGAGCCACACCAGCTAGGGCAAAGATCCATTTTAAAAATGGTTCACTCACACGCTTGACAAGTTAGTGCTGGGTGTTGGCCGGGAGTTCAGCTAGGTCTGTGAACAAGTAGGCGTGGTTCCTTCATATGGGCCTCTCCATGGGCTACTTGAACTTCCTCACAGTATGGTGGCTCGGTGTTAAGACCAAGCATCCCCAGAGAGAACTATGTAGAAGTTCTGTCACCACTATGACTGCAGCTCAGATGTCAATATAACGTTATGTTCACCTAGATTCAAAAGGAGGGAACATAGACCCTACTTGTTTTCATGTCATTCATAAGAGATATATTTATTTGTGGGGTTTGTATCACAAAGTGAGACTTGATATTTTACATTATATTAGCTCAAATTTGTATGCTGTAAATCTTCACAGAGTGCAACCACACAGTATCATCATTTTAATTCTGGCACAGAGTCTCAAAATGGGCTAAGGTTGACTTGGCTATCTGTCATCACTGTACTGGTTTTCTTTGTTTTAAAATTGAATTTATTGGGGTACAGGTTTCAAGTGTACAACTAAACAAACCCCATCATCTGCATACTGTATCATGTGTCCATCATCATCCCAAGCAATTTCTTTCTGTCCCCATTTCTCCCCACTTTTCCCACCTGCACCTACCCCCACCCCCCTCACCCCTGTTTTCCTCTGGCTATCACCACACTGTTGTCTGTGTCTATGTGCTATGTAAATATGTTTTTGAGGGTTTTTTTTTTTTTTTGCTTAATCCCTTCATCTTCTTTCATCCAGTCCCCCAGTACTCCTCCCCGCTGACAGCTGTCAATCTGTTCCATGTATCCATGCCTCTGTTTCTATTTTGTTGGTCAGTTTATTTTGCTCATTAGATTCCACATAGAAGTGAGATCACATGGTATTTGTCTTTCTCTGTCTGACTTATTTCACTTAGCATAATACTCTCCGGGTCCATCCATGCTGTCACAAAAGGATTTCCTTTTTTTTACAACTGAGCAATATTCTATTGTGTAAATGTACCACAGCTTTTTTTCCCCCTCTAAACTTTTTATGTATATTTGTTTGTTAATCCTCACCTGAGGATATTTCTTTCCTATTGATTTTTAGAAAGAATGGAAGGGGGGGGGGAGAGAGAGAGAGAGAGAAGAGAGAGAGAGAGAGAGAGAGAGAGAGAGAGAGAGAGAGAGAGAGAAGAAATATTGATGTGAGAGAGACACATAGATTGGCTGCCTCCTGAACACACTCCAACTGGAGGCCTTCATTGGAACTTGCAACCCAGGTACGTGCCCTTGAATCTGTGACACTTCGTGTTTGGGCCTACGCTCTATCCACTGAGCCCACCAGCCAGGGCACCACAGCTTTTTTGTCCACTCATCTACTGATGGGCATTTGGGCTGTTTCCAGATCTTGGCTATTGTAAATAATGCTGTAATGAACCTGTGGACCACAACAGTATCACTCAGCAAGTGGGTCTGAGCCCTTCTATCTGTAATGATCTCTCGTTTCTTCTTTCTTTTCTATGTTCCCCAGGAGCAGATATATACTGGACATTAACAAGTCACCTACACAACATCTACTTCCCCCTTCTCTCTTCCTAATATTCCTTACATTTTTATGTTAGAACCTACCCTTTCCCCTCATAGCTCATGTGCTTCAGGGAAACTGACTATTTGTATCTTAGGTTGGAGTTTGATTCACTTACACGAGCAGTGCATTGAGTGTTCTAGACCACAATGTTTGTGACCATGGTGGGTGGTGGTGAGGATCAGGGAAAGGGCAAGATGTGATGAAAGCCAGTTTAGGTCAGGTTGCTTGTTATAATGTTGGGATAGAGATTTATCATCTCTGGGTATTCATGGGGGAAACATGTAGCCCTGGAGCCATTGGCAATGATCCTGTGTCCGCAAGGAGAGATGGTTTTAGGGTGAAGTGGATTTTGAGGAAGGCAGCATGGGGAAATGGAAAGAAATCAGGTTTCTAATGACATCAGTAAGCCATTGGGTTAAACCTGCTACCACATGCGGTCTGGGCCCGAAGTGGATCTGCCCTGGGCTGGTCTGTAGTGTGTGGGTTCTTGACTTCATGTAGGAAAGATTTCACCAACAAGTCCAGGTGATTTTGAGAGTACGTTTACTAAAGCTGGGGACAGTGACACAAAGGACAGGCTTACGTAGAAGTAACAGGAGAGCCCAGGCGGGCGGGGGGATGGGGTGGGGGGACCTACTTGGGCTCCTAGAAACATCATAAGAAAGAAGTGAGCCAAGGTGGGGCTGCTGTTAGCTCCCTGGGAAGTCAGAGAAAAAGGGGGCTTTGGCGATAAGATCAGGGGGTAAACCCAGGATGAGCTGTCTGCTGCCCAATGCTCCCCTAGTTGCAAGTCTCATGGGGACTATTCGAGTTTAGGAGGAAGAAAGTAGAGATGTAAGGCATGAGCATGCTCTAGCGAGAGCACACCGTGAGTCCTTTTTCTTGAGGCTTTTAAAAATCTTTCTTTGAACAGTGGGAATTCTAGGAAAGGTCTTAGGGCAGTGGTTCTCAACCTTCTGGCCCTTTAAATACAGTTCCTCATGTTGTGACCCAACCAGAAAATTATTTTTGTTGCTACTTCATCACTGTAATATTGCTACTGTTATGAATCGTCATGTAAATATCTGATATGCAGGATGGTCTTATGCGACCCCTGTGAAAGGGTCGTTCGACGGCCAAAGGGGTCGCGACCCACAGGTTGAGAACCGCTGTCTTAGGAGCGTCTTAACAGAAAATTCATTAGCTTTCCAGGTGTGTCCTTCAGTATGTTGATTCATCAAAATGTGAATAGAGAGGGGTCAGAGGTGTTATCTGGTTAGTTTATTTTCAAAGAACATCATCTAAGAGGGACCAGGACCCAGGCCCTTCTGTCCCAGGACTGTTGGAAGGTGTGAAGCATTTGCTCCTTAGTGTCCTTGGCTAGGGAAAATAAAAATTTGTGATTCATTAGCTGGCTGTAAATTGCTCAAATTGTTTGGCCTCATTTAGTGATTTTGTCTCAGTTTCCTTTATTCCACATGTCAAGGAATTTCCCTAGCTTCTTACTGTTCTGCCTCAAACCCAAGCTTGATCTTTTGAATTTGCAGTTGTAGGAGCCACTATATGTGGAGTTGAGGTTTATTACTTGAAACCTAAAGCATCTGAAGCAAGACAAAGGGATCATTTTTGCTATGAGATTGCCCAGGTTGGATTCGTGGCATGCCAATTACTAGTTGTGTGTTTTGAACAAGTTTCTCAATCTTTCTGCCTCAGTTTTCTTGTAGTAAGATTCCAGCTGGAGTGAGAGAAAGCAACTGTGAAAGGAAAAAATGGGAAAAGAAAATCACAAAATGTGTCCTCAGGAAAATCAGTTTTAGGCATAAACAAAGACCGTCCCGGAAGTATAAAAGCATGGGAAAATGCTGGGAACTGCTGTTTCTCATCATAGGTAGCCAGCTGTCTGGCTGGGTCGCAGGCCTGTTCTGGTCTCCCAGGGGCGAAAGCCCTTTTGCCTCTGTTTATATGGCTGAGGTCGCTGGACATCCTGTTTCCTTGATGGGCCTGGGCCGGCCTCTGTCACAGCTGGCACCTTCCTAAAACCCTCTCACTCTGGTTCAGCTTCCAGCTGAGCCTGTGTGTGGCTCACTGCATACAGCGCGTACCGGTAGAAGTGGCGTCTTTCTTTCTCTTTATTTTTTTTTTTTAGCAGAAGTCCAGGGATGTAAGGTAGAGGAGAAGCACTGGGAGCAAGAAAATTCCGCTTCCTCCATTTACTCCCATCTACGCCCATCTTACAATATCCACGAGCAACTCTGCTTTTATCTGTTTTGTATTTTGGGATTCCCATGAGTTTCATTTTTATTGATTTCAGAGAGGAAGGGAGAGGAAGAGAGAGAGAAAACATCAATGATGAGAGAGAGTCATTGATCGGCTGCCTCCTGCATGCCGTGACTTCCTGGTTCATAGGTCGATGCTCAACCACTGAGCCACACCAGCCTGTGACTTGCGGTTTTTAAAGATTTTTATTTTCCTGATTTAAAAAGCGAATTTCCAACCACTGTGATCAGCATCCAGGCTCTGTCAGGAAATAATCTCTTCCTTGATGGTTCATGTTCTCAGTGTTGTACGAAGCTAGTCTTTTCCCTCATAGATCATCAGTATCTGGTATGGCTTTCCTACAACATGGATGTATTTATACAAAAGATATAAACATAGAGATAGAGGATGGCCTTTTTTTTTAGATCTTGGAGTTGATGTTTTTGTAAACTTTAATTTTAGATTTGAAATAAATGAACTAAATGGTTAAATACTTGGAATTTGAGCAATAAAATGTTTTCTATATATTATTTTAAGGTTTAGGAGAAATATATTTTAGAAATTCAGGTGTTTTTTTGTTTTTTTTTTTTTTTTTTTGCTTTTTGACATGTCTGCCTGTAGACACTCAGCACCTGAACCTGATAGAACTGTGGGAAAACTGTGTTTCCTTCTGATTCCCCACTCTCACTGTGGTCATCATTTCTCTCTCTGAGAGCTCTGAGATACTCACCCCACCACTAACTGGAATCACCTTCCTTGGAGATATTCCTCTCAAAAGACATTGAATTTTGGAAGATATCATTAATATAACAGCTCAAACAATGAAGCCCTGTTGGTAGAATTTCAGACAGTAGGTCATCCAAAGTATTTAGAAATCTGTCCTCTTTTTTTTTTTTTTTACTGTGCAGAAATCAGCACACTGTTTACAAACAGTTTACAAACTGGCCTGCCCCATAGGGACTCAAGATGGGCGAGACATTGTGGTGTAGTGCCTACAAAATGATTAAGCAGCTATTCATGCAATTGTATCTGAGAGTAAAAAAGTGCTCATCAAATTGTTAGCTCAGATTTTGGTTTAACATCTAGGAAAGAATAAAAAAGTTCGCAAAACTAGATCTGTCCAGCAGAGGGCATATTTAAATTACAAATCATGATTTTACGCAGTTTTCTATTTTTAGAAATAAATAAATACCTTTTTTGTTTTTATGCTTTATGTTTCTTTCATGATTACTTTTCCAATCTTTGTTTTAAAATTTTATTTATTTCTAAATCACATAGACTCTATTATGTGTCTTTTCAGAAAATTTAATTTATTTTCTTTTTTGTTAATCTTCATCCGAGGATATTTTTCCATTGGTTTTTTTAGAGAGAGTAGAAGGGAGGGGGGAAGAGAGAGAGAGAGAGAGAGAGAGAGGAGAGAGAAACATCCATGTGAAAGAGACACATCAACTGAGGTTGCCTCCCGCACTGGGGCTGAGGATGGAGCCTGCAACCGAAGTATGTGCCCTTGACTGGGAATCGAACCCAGGGCACAGGCTGATGCTCTATCCACTGAGCCAAACTGGTTAGGGCAGGTCTTTTTAGTTCCTCTCCGTCACCCACCCCCACCCCCCACCCCCGCAAGGAATAGTTGCTGCAAATATTTGACAGATAGGCAAGAATCAGGAATTACTGAATACACGAGCAAAGGACCACTAGCCAATGTAGGAGAGAAGGAACTATTTATAGTAGCTAATTTTGCTGGACCTTGGGGGCTAGGAGGTAGTGGCTTCCCCTGACGGCGGTATTTACTGAATTCTCTCAACCCAGCCAATCAAGTCACAGACGCAGCTCTAGAGGCAAACCTGCGGGGCATATGATTTATTATTTCTCCAGAAACAATTCACTTATCTGGGCATTAGACAGCTGGTAGCTGCCCCCCCCCCCCTTTTGGGTCAGGCGCAATCTAGCTGCTATCAGAATCTGTTGTCTTGCTCTCACTCCACAGAGACTACATGCCCTCACCTGCCCCCTCAAGTTGAATGGCTGAGGTCAGTTGGCCTCTTTCAATAACCTTCAGTATTCTTTCAGTTACAGAGTTTCTAAAATAAAAATCTAATACCCTCTATTTAAATGTTGACAAGACACAGCAACCCCTTTATTTTCAAATTTTTAACTTACTTCCATAGAAACAAATTAAGCTTTGCCCTAGAAAAACAGCATGCCGAATCCAGCTCTTCCACACATGGGGATTTCAAGAGGTTGTGAAATGTCAGTTTGACTTGTGTTGGGTGTTGGGGAGGGTAAGGAGGTTGAAGGGACTTTGAATAAACCTGTTCCTAAGAAAAGGGTTTTCTGTAACTGTGTGATTCTGGCATTGCATTTCTGAATGCATCCTCACCTAATAAAAGAAAAAACAAGGTGCAAACTGCATGTTGATTATTCCACCACCTATTTAAAAGAACTTCCTGGAGTGGGGGCAGGGTAGGGCTAGAAGGGGTCATGGGGGGGGGGAATGGGGACATATGTAGTACTTTCAACAATACAAGTTTAATGTTAATGGGGGGGGGGGGAAAGAATGTGTTTCTGGGTTTGCATATAAATAAAATATTTCCAGATAAATAGCATACAAAAAAAACTCCTTCAACTTCTGAAGGACGATACACATGCACACAACGTTGTGTGAGTGCAGGTATGGGTAAGGGAGGAGCCCTGAGTTTGTAGTTTCAAAATCCCTGACTCTGACTCTGTGAGTCACCGGGCCCTTCTTTGCCTCATCTATGAAGTCCAGAAGCAAGAATACAACCTCTAATAGTCAAGGCCATCCTAGTTGGATCTTGGAAACAAACTGAACTGTGACTCTCTGAGGCAAGCCACCTGTGACCTTTGGCCTTGTGAATGGTCTTGCTGGGGTTTGACCATGAGTGACCTGTTGGGTCTAAAGGAGGACCAGTCCCAGGTTCTGGCTTTTTCACAGTTTGGCTCTGCCTGCTCCTGTCTTATATTAATCTTTTACTCCAGTCAAATTGGTCTGAGCCCAAGGCTTTGCTCTTGCCAAGAGAAAGACCTTACCTTCAAGCCCCCAGTCCTCTCCTTGCCAGCTGGAAGATTCTCCAACTGCTAAGGACCCTCAAGCATGTGGTCATCACTTTTATCACTACTCTCATAGAGCAATTGTTTTCTGTATTTAGGCCTTTAGCAGATTTCACTATGTTTATCTGAGTCGCTTCAAAGGTAAGACTTGCTCTCTTCAGTGTTGTGTATCCACCCCTAGCTCTAATAGACAGTTATTTTGTTATTTATATCTAAACTATTGTTCTATCAAGTTCTCTCTCCCAACCATTTCCCCCCCAAATACATTTGTCCTAATCTTTTCCATTAGTCTTGATATAAAGTCAGTCTCTCTCTGTCATCACACTGACCTTTGAATGATACAAGGGAATGTTTTCCAACTTCTTTTCTCTTTGTCCAAGTCTTTTCCTCTAATGGTAGTGGTAATTAGCAGTGGAATGGTTAAAAGTAATGATGATGGCTTGCTATCGTTATTATCTATGAAGGACTTAGTTTGTGCTAGACACTCTTCAAAGTACTTTACATATATTTATTCAATTCTCATTATAGTTATATGGAATGTGTACTTTCATTATCCCGTATATAGTTAAGGAAACAGAGGGACAGAGAAGTAACTTGTCAGAGGTTACACATTAGAAAATTGCAGACCCAGTATTTAACCCAGTGGACTCTACCCATGGCATCATCTTGCTCCTTGGAAGTTGGGTAGTAGTGGAAAGTAGACGTAACTGTCCTGGATTAACCCACATTTGTCATCAGTACCCAGTCAGCTTTCAGAATATTTGAAAAATATTAGGGACTGAGATTAGGGAGGCAGAGCCAAAAGAAAGTTAAGGATTACACAATTGTTTTGTGAATTTACAAGCTTGATAAAGCCAATTTCTGGATAATTAAGCCATGGTCTTTTTTTTTTTTTTTTTGTCCTTGATTATGTAAGTTTTTACTAAGAAAACGAGCAATAATAAAGCCTTGATTAATATTTCTGAGAGTCAAACATTCATCTTGTGGGAATTTTGGCATGTTTCACCTCTGCTTATGCAGACCAAGCTAATGGTTCTGTGATTTTTATTTTCAGTAAGCAGAAAAAAAGCGATTAATTTACTAACTATATTTCTTATGGGCATGTAGCTAAGCACAGTTCACAGTTCAAATATATAAAACCTTAGGCTACTTTATTTTGCCTAGTGGGAAACTATGAAGCATGAGATTTCTTATGCAAAAGTGAACATTCGAACTATGCCGGCTCCATATGCCTTTATTAGCAGCCCAGAGACTTATCCTTTCAACCGGAATTGACTTCCGCAAGTTAGCTTTTCAGGAAATGTGGTTTTCTGATCTATGAGCATGAAGATGTGAAAATAAATAAGCAATTTCTCCTATACATTAATCAGCTTCCAACCTCCTTAAAAATTCACGTTAAAGGCAAATTCCACGAAGGACTAGTTTTCAGGTTATAGGATACATTTAGGTTGGAATCACCCTGAATCTAATAAAAACAAAGGTCCCTAGGCCCCGATCTTAGAGACCACATCACTCTCCAGGTGATTCTGATGTCCTCTGGGTGCCAGAATAGGATGGAGGACGGAGGAGGGAGCGGGGAGCAGGGAGGACAGGAACTCAGTATGAGGGGGGCCCAGGCACACAGTGCAAGAGAGCAGACGACCTTTCATCAGAGCTATTCAGGGAGCGGCCTGAAGTCTGGCCTCCATGTAATGGAAGACTCCATCCCTTCGGTGGTAGAAGACTATGCAATGCGGCTTGCTGCTGTGGTGAGGACCCCTGATCTCCTGTGCAAGTCTGTTCTCCAGGTTCGGGGGAGAAGTCGGTCTGCAGATGGCGAAGGGCTCGCTGTGAGCAGCGGTGGGGTTCGGTGACGGAGCCGAGTTGGAGAGGGAGAGACATCTAGGTCTAACCATTTTGTCATAATCTTAAGGGCTGGATTTTAGCCTGCAGGCTGCACACTGGGAGGGGTTCATGGAGCTACTGCGAAGTGGGAAATGCTGTGCAGGGTTCAGTCAGGACACACTATCCTTTTCTTTTTGGAGGAATACTGTGTGGACTTTTGGGAGCCTAAGGATCTGCTGACACGTGTCCAATGGAGGTGAGAAGAACGGTTCATGACTCAAGAAGTGGAATTATTTTGTTCACGAGAGAGAGAGAGGAGTAGGAAAAAAGCTAGCAAGAATAGGCTACAGGTGGAAGAAGGGCCAAAGAAAGCCCCCCACCCCACCCCGCTGGAGACAGTGGAGGGAAAGGCAAAGAGAATGTCTCAGGAGGGATTACAGGTGACTCCCGTGGGCTGCGTGCTGTAAACTTTTTTCTCTGTCTCAAATGGAGAAATACAAAATAATTTTGTATTATCTCACCAAAGCTGCTTCTTTGGGGTCAGGTTGTGTCGTCTTTGTCTCCTTAGTTTCAGGATTTCTGTTCAGTTAGCTTTCAGGCTGTTCTGAATGATGGTTGTTCTGTAGTTTAATTGTAGTTTTGATGTAGTTGTGGGAGTTTCTGAGTATCACATTTACCTACGCCGCCATCTTGACCGGACCCCACAGTAAATATTGATGGTGGATTTTCTCAATCACTTTTGTGGTTGGCTCTGAGGAGTCTTTTACTTTAAAAAGGACTTCCTCATACTTCAAAAGGGTGGAAAACCACTGATCTGAAGAATCACAACAATGTCTTCAATTTGTCTATAAAGCACTCCTCGCCTATTCAAAACACCGTGTAGAGACTCTATGGTGTCATTTATGATAGATTTTAAAAGAGAGTAAAGGTAAACTGCATTTTGGTTTGACTTTGCACAGTATTAACACTGAACAAATATGGAGGGGTCTCTATAAAGCATGCATACGACAACCGCCATATTATTTGACTTTGTAGTTGTGTGAGGGGTCTATCTGTTGCTCTGAGAACATGCAGATCCAGAAACCCCGATTCCATTTCCTTTCCCCAGGTCCTGTTGTGTGGTCTGCTTGTTACATGTCCTCAGGATCCGCTGAAGTTTTTAGAGGAAATGATCATCATTATAATGAAAAATGGCCTCGAAAGTCTTCTCTGGTGAGTCTTGCTTTGATTTGTGGTAGGGAGGTATTTTGAAGGTAAAATAAATGCTTCATTGTAGAGTATCAAAAAAGGCCTTGCTAATGAATGCTTCCAATCTCAAGATGGTTAAAGAATCCCTCCACATGCTTTTAAGTCCCTAAGGACTTGGAAAGGAACAATTTGCCCACTGGTTCTCACCTTGAAAAATAGTGTTTTCATCAGTACTATGTGCTCTAGGGCAGTTTATTTCAGGTTGGACACTTGGAAAGGGAGGCATGCCTCCCTGGGGACGCCGCAAAATCTTGAGGGGGTGGGGGAGGTAGTTTGAAAAAGCCCTCCTGGTGGTTCTGCTCTGCTTCTCCCCAGGGACCTGTCTCTTCCTCCCTGTCCTGTACACTCCACCCCAATAGCCAATGATTGAATTATGGAACTAACTACTATAAAATGAAATTAATTTTTCACTGTGTTTTATTATTAAAGGGATATGTGCATTGATCCATCAATGAAACCCAAGATTCGGAGATTATCTGAAACTTACTTGGAACAACTTTTTGGATTGGATGATCAGCTGGTAAGGATTAGTAATCAAGCATTCTAAAATATATTTTTTAAGTTTTGATGGAAATTTTCAAATACAATTTCGATTTTATAAGTGGTGTGAGAGCAGACTGGTTTTGCAATTGGGGGCACCCCCAAAAGTGATGGGGCAACATACACACACACTGAGACACATACACATACACACAGCCACACTCATAGTAACACCTCCCCCAACCCCAAATTTCCACGAAGCACTGAGACAGGCATTTATTCTCCCTCTTTCTGATAAAACCTTTATATTTAATTTCCCCTTTGCCCCTTTTCTTTCCCCTCCTCTCTTGCATTTTTATGATGATGAAAATAGTGGGGTGAGATGCTTTAAAGGAGGATATTTTCTTTCCTTCCTAATCTACTTCTTTCTGTATTCCATCCCCCTTCATTCTCCCTGCCATCTGCTCAGGAATTATGCTCATAAAGACATGGCCAATGAGGTCTAAGTTAAAAGCCAGGCCAATTATTAATGGAAGGAACAACCAGCTCCAACAGCTGTTTTTGATCCTGTAAAGAGGGCAGGGAAGTAATTCAGGACATGGACGCTTTTAGAACAAAGACTGTGCATCTAAAAGAAGCTAAAATAGCAGAAGGCATGTGGGGAGAGAAATACTGACACAAATTAGATGTGTGCGGGACCACGTGTGAGACCTCCAGACCCCAGGCTGAAGTCTCAGTAAGCACAGGCAGGGTTGGGGAGTGGCTAGGGAAGTTGAGCATTGATAAGTGAAATGAAAGCCCCAGTCAAGGTGGGTGGCAAGAGCCAGGAAGAATCTGAAGCATCATTTGGAAGACTGGGTAGAGAGTAACACCAATCATTGATCCTAATCACTGGTCGGCAACAGAGGGACAGAAATAGAGGGGTGAAATATTTCTGCCAAGCCCGAGGTGATTCTAAAGCACCGATATACTGGGAAGAACCAATATATCTGATTCTTATTGATCTGCATCATGGTGTGTGTGTGGTGTCTTAATGACTTGACTTTATCAAACACAGACCTCTGATCTACTGTGAGTGCAGACAACTGAAAACCAAGTTCCTGGAGATGTTTGGGGCAACCTCAGGGGCAGAGGGGTTGATCCCCCATCCTCACCCCTTACCCACTAGAATAGTTCTGCTTTGGGTATAATGTCACTTGAAAAAAAGCTTGAGAACCATCCTAATAGACAAACATGGTAATTGACCATACCTTCGCTATGCCTCCCATTGGCTAATCAGCATGATATGCAAATTAACTGCCAACAAAGATGGCGGCTAATTTGCATACTGCAGGCAGGGCGGGACAGCGCGAGCCTCTGGTGCGCCGCCATCCGTCTTGCCACCAAGGCAGCCCCGCCCCAGAAGCCCCAGGAGCCGCCTGATATGGTAGTAACTCTATCAGTAAGCACTCTGAAAGTCAGTGGCATAAATGCACCAATTAAAAGACAGATTATGAGGGTGAATCAAAAACAAAACCCACTTTAAATATAAAGACACATATAGATTAAAAGTAAATGAATTAAGCTGCAGCCTGTTTTGCTCAGTGGATAGAGCATTAGCCCTTGGACTAAAGAGTCCCAGGTTCGATTCCAGTCAAGGGCATGTACCTCGGTTGCTGGCTTGATCTCCAGTCCCTATCAAAGCATGTGCAAGAGGCAACCAATCAATGTGTCTCTCCCTTTCCCTTCACTCTCTCTAAAATTCAATGGAAAAATATCCTTGGGTGAAAATTAACGAAAACAAAGTAAATGGATTAAGTAACATTAAAGAGATTATAAGAAAAATATATTCCAAATTTTGTTAGTTGTATAATGGTTATGTTTAAATTATTAACACCTAAAAAATTGGGTGGTGTGTGTGGGGGAGGTTGGGGGTTAATGGGGGGGATGAGGACACATTTGTAATACCTTAACTAATAATAATAATAATAATAATAATAAAAAGAAATTGGGTGAAGGGTCCATATAATATGCTGTAGTATTTTATAGGGTTTTTTTTTATATGTGTGAGATTATTTCAAATTAAAATATTAAAAAATTAAAAATTAATAAAATATTAATTGAAATGTATCTGTATTACATGAAAAATCTCCTAATTGCTTCTAGCATAATTTATTAAATTGTGCTAAAATTTACAAGGGTCCAATTAAAAAATATCTTAATTCTAAATGATATAATAGAAAATATATAATAGTGCAGTTATAAGCACTTTTCTGAAAATAAAAATTTAAAGAAGTGAATTTAAAGAAGGGATTAGCCAAAGAAAATATATGCACAACCCATGGACACAGACAACAGTATGGTGATGGCCAGAGAGAAGTGAAGGGCAAGAGCTGGGTAGAGGAGGGAAAAGGGGGGTAATAGGGACATCCTATATCCTATCTAATAAAAGAGAAAAATGGTAATTGGCGTACGACGATACCCTTTTCATTGGCTAATCAGGGCTATATGCAAATTAACTGCCAACTAAGATTGGCAGTTAACTGCCAACAAGATGGCGGTTAATTTGCATATGTAGGCACAATGCAGGGAGGCAAAAGGGAAAGCAGGAAGAAGCCCCCTGCCACTGACAGTGATCAGAAACCCAGGGGGGAGCTAAGAGCTGGGGGGCAGGGCAAAGGCGGCCCTGGGGCCGCCTTTGCCCTGCCCCCCAGCCATGATCCTAGAATCAGGCGCCTTTGCCACCCTGGCCAGTGATAGCAGGAAGTAGGGGTGGAGCCAGCGATGGGAGCTGGGCACGGTTGAAGCTGGCAGTCCCGGGAGCTAGGGGTCCCTTGCCTGGGCCTAAAGCGTAGCCCACGATCGCGGGGCCGCTGCAGCTGCGGGTCCCCGCTGCCCGGGCCGGATGCCTCAGCCAGAGGTGTTAGGCCTGGGCAGGGGCGGAGCCTGCAACCACGGGGAGCTGGGGGTCCCCTGCCCAGGCCTGACACCTCTGCCAGAGGCCTCAGGCCTGGTCAAGGGGCCGATCCGGTGATTGGTGATCGGAGGGTGATGAGGGTCAACTCCTCTGGCCGAGGCATCAGGCCTGGGTGGGGGGCAGAGCTGGGGATTGGGGGGATATGATGGTCCCCTTGCCCAGGCCTGAAGCCTGGGTCAGAGGCGTTAGGCTTGGGTGGGGGGTGGAGCAAGCGATCAGAGGGAGATGGGGGTCCCCTGCCCAGGCATGATTCCTGGGCCAGAGGCCTCAGGCCTGGGCAGGGGCCAGAGCCAGTGATCAGGGGGAGATGGAGGTCCCCTGTCCAAGCCTGACACCTCTGGCGGAGGCGTCAGGCCTGGGCAAGGGGCCGATCAGGCGATCAGAGGGTGTTGGGCGTCTACGCCTCTGTCAGAGGCATCAGGCCTGGGCAAGGGGCCGATCCTGCGATTGGAGGGTGATGGGGGTCAACGCCTGAGGGCTCCCTGTATCTGAGAGGGGGCAGGCTGGGCTGAGGGACACTCCCCCCCACACCCACACACCCAGTGCACGAATTTCGTGCACCGGGCCCCTAGTAATAATAATAATAAAAGGCTAATATGCACATTGACTGAACGGCAGAATGACTGGTTGCTATAATGCTCACTGGCCACCAGGGGCAGATGCTCAATGCAGGAGCCGCCCCCTGGTGGTCAGTGCACTTCCATATGGGGAGTGCCACTCAGCCAGAAGCTGGCTCATGGCTGGCCAGCGCAGTGGTGGTGGCAGGAGCCTCTCCTACCTCCATGGCAGCACTAAGAATGTCCAACTAACGGTTTAGACCCGATCCCTTGGGGGCCTAAGCCTTTAGTCGGACATCCCCTGAGGGCTCCCTGGCTACCAGAAGGATGTCTGACTGCAAGCTTAGGCCTGATCCCCCGGGGAGTGGGCCTAAGTCAACAGGTGGACATCTACCAAGGGGTCCTGGACTGTGAATGGGCGCAGGCCGAGCTGAGGGACGCTGCCCTCCCCCAACAAGTGCACAAATTTTTGTGCACTGGGCCACTAGTTGCTTATAAGACACTAAAACTGTTAAACCCTACTGATCTCGAGGGGTAAACCTCATTGTCAGTATTTTGAAAGCAATCTTACAAAATGCAATTAGATTGTGTCCAATGTCTAGAGAAAAGCCTATAGACAATGAAAAAAATGCATGAAATTCCAACAGACACCAAAGTTACTTCAAACAAAATTTTATTTAAAAGCATTCTCAGAAGCATTTCATGGTGTTGAAAGCACAGAGGATAAAATGGAAGCTGATCCTGACTTAAAAAGGAGTATGACAGTTCATCAAGACATAGGAAAGATGCCCACGTCATGTCATAAGTTAGGAAAAATGGAAACTAGATGTGACTTTGCAAAATGTAAATCCCCAGATGCCTTGGATTGCTAGGTAGGAGGCTTACCCTAAATTGGCTATAGATTAATTCATTTCTTCACCCTCAGAGAAAAGTGAAAAGTATTTTTTTTTTAAACAAAGAGATAAGACACTAATTTACAATGTTTTTAGTATTATAAATTACATATAGTAAATTTAGCTTTCCTTTTTAATTTTCTCTTTTACACAGTAATAACTGCCAGTAATAGAGTGTTTAATGTTTTTGAAAAAACATTTTAAAGGCCACAATATTGGTTATTAATATTGCTTTGCATGGTTTCAGCATGCAGTCATTTTTATGGTCTCACACTACACAGTCCGGCACAACAAGGGCTGTCTGTATGTGCCTATTTATAATTATATATATTTGTTTCTGTTTATGAAAGCAGAGTAGATTCACTACAGGAAACCGTAAGTCAAATAGTTATAAGAAAAATAGGAAATGTTCTCATAACACTAGATATAAAGTTTAACTGTGTTCCAAGATGAAAGGATCAACCATTGTAAGAAGGAAACTAACTTCACAGACTTGATTCTCATTTCATAGGAAATGGCATCTCCAGATGGGCTTACTAGTTATAAGAAGAAAAAGCATCCATAGCATTAAAAAATCTTTAACACAAAGCATAACACAAAGTAGAGAGAATGCCATCATACAGCTTCGCAATAATTAACATTTTGCCATTCTTGTTCATTATTTCCCCCTTACCCTTTTTTGCTGGAGCATTAGAGAACAAATCCCAGGAGTTGTATTATTTTACCAGTAAATACTTCAGTGTGCATCTCTAACAGGAAATTAGATTTTTAGATTACGTACCACAATGCCATTGTCTACCTAATGAAATTGGCAACAATTCCTGAATATAACTTAGTGCTGATTGTATTCCGATATATAAATTCCATATTCAGTCCATATTCAGGTGTCCCTAATTCTCAAAAGTGCCTTTTTACATATGGCTCTAAGTCGAAATCCATACAGGGTCCACACATTGGCTTGGTTGTTATGTATCTATAATCATTCGTTCTTATTTTTCCCTATGTTGTTTATTGAATAAAAAAGATAATGTGTCATGTAAAATGTCCCACATTCTCATGGTTTCTTCATTTGTTCTGTTTCTTGTATTTCCTGCAAGTTGTACTTAGACCTGCACAATATTCAAGTTCTTTTCCCCCCTTACTTTTCTCTTGGTGACAAAAGGCTGCATTGGGGGTGTTGTGTTCTTCCTGGTGCATCCCACCAAGAGGCACCCCTGGTCTGGCTGACCCACTTTTAATGAATCTTGATACTTATAAACATTAATATAATTCCTCATTTAGCTTTATCCTTCAATGTAATTTTGTTTTGATCCTTCAATGGAATATTTTTATTTCAGAATAATAATGCCACAAGGCCACTAACAGTAAAACGACCTCAGTTCAAGAAAATGATGCAATTCTTTTTGCCTTGAAGATGTATATTTCCTACCAGGTATTTTCAGTAAAAAATTAATTTTTTTACCTAAATTAATTCTGTTTTTGGTACCGAAGGTCAACTTTTCTTTTAATGATGTATAACATCACATGGTGCAAAATCAAAACAATAAAATGAGAAATATTGCTTGCATTTCTCCTCTTTGGCCTCCCTATTACCTCCCTTTCTCTAGGTAACCCATTTTCATAGTTTTTAGCTTATGTCCTCCCATTGATTCTTTTTGAAAAATACTAGCAAATACACTGTATTCTCCGCCCCTCTGACTTCTTACATGGAAATAGCAGACAGTAGCCTTTTGCTTCTTGCTTTTCTCACACATTAAAATGTCATCACACGGAGTATTGTGTATTGAAATCCTAAAGTCCAAATGGAAGATGTTGACTTAAAAGATAAGAAAAAAAAAAAGAAAAGAAATAAAAAAAAAAGGTCTTACTGATGTAACAAACATAGCTTAACTGTGAAAGGAAACGGGGGTTTTAACCATTTGGGAGAGACAGACAGATCCTGTGCCCCAAACAAGAATCAACTGGTTGGTAACCACATCCACTCTTGCTGGTTTGCAAAAGTATTCCTTTTCTAGATTATTCCTTTTGAGTAGATTATTATTTCCTGAGAAGGCATCAAAATAAGTATTACTGTAACCTAGAAGAAAAAAAAATAAAGATGTATAGAGCCCTAACCGGTTTGGCTCAGTGGATAGAGCCTCGGCCTGCGGACTCAAGGGTCCCAGGTTCGATTCTGGCCAAGGGCATGTACCTTGGTTGCGGGCACATACCCAGTAGGGGGTGTGCAGGAGGCAGCTGCAGCTGATCAATGTTTCTCTCTCATCCATGTTTCTAACTTTCTAACCCTCTCCCTTCCTCTCTGTAAAAAATAAATAAAATATATTTTTTAAAAAAAGATGTATAGAAATAATTAAGATATGAACTAGATTCATGTTGTTTATTTTTAGGATAAATTTAAGTGTAAAATAAGTAATAAGAGTTAATGATATGGCATTTATGTATGTTTATCTGTTGTGTATGGCATTTGAGAGTTCTAAATAACATTTGTAAGTTTTTAATTCACTTTAAATTGTTTCAGTGGTTTTATTTAATAAAAATTTGTTATAAACATTTACATGTTTAAGAAAATTTAGTTTTTCTAAGTTGTATATATTTAAATCTGTTTATTAAATAGAGCACTAACGTACAAATAGCAATGAGTGTTTCTCTCCATGCACAAAAGACTGCTGGGCATTAAAGTCTCTTTTAAAAATTTGCAGAAGTTCAAAAATTAAGAAACGTGCCTGGCCAGTGTGGCTCAGTGGTTGAGCATCAACCCATGAACCAGATCATAGTTTAATTCCCGGTCAGGGCACATGCCCAGGTTGTAGGCTCGATCCCCAGTGGGGGGTGTGCAGGAGGCAGCTGATCTATTATTCTATCTCATCATCGATGTTTCTATCTCTCTCTCCCTCTCCCTTCCTCTCTCTGAAATCAATAAAAACATATTTTTAAAAAATTAAGAAATTATATGAAAGAAAATAAAATCTCAGTAAAGGCAAACATACAGTAAAGCTATTAGACCAACCACTTATAAATCTAGCGTGAAACAATTAAAATTGCAAGAAGTACTTATTTATAGTTTTTTTTTTTTTATTGCTTAAAGTATTACAAAGGGTATTACATATGTATCCATTTTATCCCCCCGCCCTAGACAGTCCCCTAGCCTCCCCTATCACCCAGTGTCTTATGTCCATTGGTTATGCTTATATGCATGCATACAAGTCCTTTAGTTGATCTCTTACCCCACTACCTCCTGCCCCCCCTTATTTATAGTTTTAACCTTTTCTTTTCCTCTTAATGAATTTCCTTTAACAGTTCTTGCAATGCAGGTTTAGTGGTAATGAACAACTCACATTTATTTTTCATTTGAGTCTTACCAGATTCCTTATATTATACTAGATACCTCAATTACTATAGAAGTAAACCTTTTCTAAGGGTATGATTTAAATTATAGCCATTTTCTTATATATAATAAATGCAGTGTCTTACAAAGTTAAAAATTAATGGGACAAATTACTACTGACATTAAAGAGCCGTAAATTCAGTAGCTGTAGTTCATGATTTCTAATTGTAATTCATTATCTTTTCATTTATTACAAAATTTCCTCTGGTCTCATCAGCCTGGGATACAACTAATTTATTACTTCAACATTGCCACCCTTTAACTTTAGAAACCATTTCCCATGGCAGAATTTTCTCTCGAATTTCCAGGCTCAAAACCAATCTTACAAAACAATTGGACTCTCAGGAATCGTGTGGTGATACACCTTCCCCCGCGCCGCCCTCTCTTCAGTTATAGCCAGCAGGTGCCTGTGTGCTGCAGCCCAGGTGGGAAGTTGATGTGAGTGGTTTGTGAGGGCCCAGAAACGGCTCTCACTCTTAGGTCCTCTATACCAACGCCAAGTAGCTTTTTCACTCAGCAACTTCTCCACAAAGTTGTCCGAATCCTTTACCCTCTATTTGCAGAGGCCAGATGGCAGAGAACTGGCCTGCATCTAGGCAGCTGTCTCATTCAATCAATCTGTACACGTGTGTTGAGCTCCTACTGTGTGCAATACACTGCCAGCTGGAATAAAACAGTCAGAGAACATTTTCCAACCAGAAGCCATTCACCAATATACTCTACGAAGAGTACAAAGCATGCTGCGGGGGCGTCAGTGGTGAGAACTGGAAGTTGAACCACTTTACCCAGTGTACCTGCCTGTGACTGATGGCTCCACCGGCCAGAGGCACTGCGGAGCCAGAGCTGCAGTGGAGCTGATGCATGCCCAGCCCCAGGGTGTGGGGGAGGGGAGGGGAGGGAGGGGTGGTGGTGGGGTGGTGATCACAGGCCTGGAGCTCCTGTTGCAGGCCAGTCCCTTGGAGTTATTCTCTTAAAGCTATGCTTCCTTGTGGAGAAAACAAGAGGGTGAGGAAAAATCATCTATTTTAATTCTATTAGTGGGTGTTTTTTTTTTTTTTTTCTCACCGGGAGAACAATATATGTGAAATTAAAACAATAATTTACGGAAAGAATTACTAAAAGGGAACGTTACAACTACAAAGTCTTTCAACAACAGAAACAAAACAATACTTTTATGCTGATTTAAAGAGTTGATCATTAGAAAAGTCAAGTTCAAGCGTTACTGGCTGAATTATCATTTTTCTTTTCAAAGTCATTACTACCACAATGACTATTCATTTGATTGTGTAATATATTTATATTCTATGAACTGTGCCATTTATTGTAGATATTTATATAGCACTTTTCAGGTTGTATCGTCTAAAGAGAAGTTTAGGCTTAAGAAATTGAGGGATCAGCAGCAGGGCTGAAAAATAGTAACGTAGATGAAATTGTCTTTGCTTCTGCCACCTCATTCCGTTTTTGGTTTTATCTTTCCTGCTATGATATCCCTAATACTCTTACTTTACTGATCTGGATTCCTCCCCCTACATCGTACCCCAACATCAGAATTTAGCAGAATTTAGTAAAGATGACTTCAGTGGTTTACATTCTCCCTCATCACAAGAGTAATTTTTGCAAGTCACTGATCATCAGAGAGATGCAAATTAAAAGGACAGTGAGGTATCACCTCACACCTGTCAGAATGGCTGCCATCAACAAGTGACAAGTGCCGTGAGAATGTGGGGAAAAGGGAACCCTAGTGAACTGCTGGTGGGAATGCAGACTGGTGCATCCATTATGGAAAGCAGTAGGGAGTTTCCTCAAAAGATTAAATATGGAATTGCTATTTGACCCAGTGATGCCACTTCTAGAAATATATCCTGAAAGACCCAAAACACTAATCGGAAAGAATGTATGCACCCCTATGTTCATAGCAGCGCAATTTACAATAGCTAAGATCTGGAAACAGCCCACGTGCCCATCAGTAGATGAGTGGATAAAAAAGCTGTGGTACATTTACACCATGGAATACTAGGCAGCAGTAAAAAAGAAGGATCTCTTACCCTTTGAGACAGCATGGAGGGACCTGGAGAGTATCATGCTAAGTGAAATAAGCCAGTCAGAGAAAGACAAGTATTACATATCTCACTCGTGTGGAATCTAATGAACAAAATAAACTGATGAACAAAATAGATCCAGAGACATAGAAGCATGGAACAGACTGTGGAATCTCAGAGGGAAGGTGGAGGTGGGTGGGTGGGTGAGAAGAGATCAACCAAAGGACATGTATGCATATATGCATAACCCATGGACACAGACAATAGGTTGGTAAAGGCCTGAGGTGGGGAGGAGGTGGGGGCGGGCTAGAAGGGATCAATGGGGGAAAATGAGGACACATGTAATAATTTCAACAATAAATACTTAATTTTAAGAAAGGAGTAATTTGGCCCTAGCTGGTTTGGCTCAGTGGATAGAGCATCGGCCTGTGGACTGAAGGATCCCGGGTTTGATTCCAGTCAAGGGCACATGCCTGGGTTGTGGGCTCGATCCCCAGTGGGGAGTGAGCAGGAGGCAGCTGATCAATGATTCTCTGATTTCCAAATGGCACTGAACATGAAGCAGACTATCAGGGGGCCTGAGGGTTTTTGTTGTATGCCCGAAATAAATTCATGAATAACATTTGTTTGCTGTATCTATTAACACAGATTTACAGCAATGTGCAAAGGTGAAAAAGGGTTGCCTTAGAAAAGTAGAATTCAGAATTCTGGGAAGTTGCAACAGATATGAACCAAACATCTCTACACCAAATAGATACGACCACCTGTTTGTGTACTTGTATGATAAAGAGGGTGGCAATAACATCGGAGAAAACATACAGCAGTAAGCACTTTACAGTAGCCATGTACATATAATAAGCATGCCAATGTGTTAAAGAATGGACAGGAGGTACAGATGATTTCAATCATCCTTAGCCTTTCCCACATATTAATGTGTATTATTATGAACTAGGGGCCCGGTGCATGAAATTCGTGCACTGGGTGTGTGTGGGGAGGGGAGTGTCCCTCAGCCCAACCTGCCCCCTCTCCCATACTGGGAGCCCTCAGGCGTTGACCCCCATCACCCTCCAATCGCAGGATCGGCCCCTTGCCCAGGCCTGACGCCTCTGCCAGAGGTGTCAGGCTTGGACAGGGGACCCCCATCTCCCCCTGATCACTGGCTCTGGCCCCCGCCCAGGCCTGAGGCCTCTGGCCCAGGAATCATGCCTGGGCAGGGGACCCCCATCTCCCTCTGATCGCTTGCTCCACCCCCCGCCCAAGCCTGATGCCTCTGACCCAGGCTTCAGGCCTGGGCAAGGGGACCATCATATCCCCCCAATCCCCGGCTCAGCCCCCCACCCAGGCCTGATGCCTCGGCCAGAGGAGTTGACCCTCATCACCCTCCGATCACCAATCACCGGATTGGCCCCTTGACCAGGCCTGAGGCCTCTGGCCTAGGCGTCTGGCCCGGGCAGGGGGGACCCACAGCTGCAGCGGCCCCGCGATCGTGGGCTCGGCTTTAGGCCCAGGCAAGGGACCCCTAGCTCCCGGGACTGCCAGCTTCGACCGTGCCCAGCTCCCATCGCTGGCTCCACCCCTACTTCCTGCTATCACTGGCCAGGGTGGCAAAGGCGCCTGATTCTCCGATCATGGCTGGGGGGCAGGGCAAAGGCGGCCCCAGGGCCGCCTTTGCCCTGCCCCCCAGCTCTTAGCTCCCCCCTGGGTTTCTGATCACTGTCAGTGGCAGGGGGCTTCTTCCTGCTTTCCCTTTTGCCTCCCTGCATTGTGCCTACATATGCAAATTAACCGCCATCTTGTTGGCAGTTAACTACCAATCTTAGTTGGCAGTTAACTGCCAATCATAGTTGGCAGTTAATTTGCATATAGCCCTGATTAGCCAATGAAAAGGGTATCGTCGTATGCCAATTACCATTTTTCTCTTTTATTAGATAGGATAGTTGCAAGTGATAAATTTGCATCTTTTTCAGTGTAGACTTTTAATATACACGGTTTTCTATTTCTGCTTGGTAATTTCTGTATGCTTTATTTATTTATTTGTTTAAAATATATTTGATTGATTTTTTACAGCGAGGAAGGGAGAGGGATAGAGAGTTAGAAACATCAATGAGAGAGAAACATCGATCAGCTGCCTCCCCCACACCCCCTACTGGGGATGTGCCCACAACCAAGGTACATGCCCTTGACCGGAATCAAACCCAGGACCCTTCAGTCCACAGGCTGGTGCTCTATCCACTGAGCCAAACCGGTTATGGCTGTATGCTTTTTTTAAAAGAAAAATCTCATTTTATACTCCTGAGAAGGCAAAATCACCCAGTTTAATAGTGACAGAGTGACCAGCAGATTCACAGCTTTATAATCCTGTCAATACAGCTGCTAATAATAACGCCATAGTACTTACCTTAAATGCTTTAAAGTAAGTGCAATATAATGGGAAATTTTAAAGCTGTGACTTTATCTTTTAAAATGTGGAAAGAGATCAACCAATGAACTCATATGCATAAATGCATAACCCGTGGACACAGACAAAGGGGTGGTGAGGGCCTTGGGGTGGGGGTGGGAGCCGGCTGGAAGAGGTAAATGGGTGAAGAAGAGGACTTAGGTAATACTTTCAACGATAAAATTAAAAAAAAAAATAGGCAATAGGCATACACAATAAAATTCCAAAATATGTAAATGGCAAATAATTCTTCCAGTTGGTTCCTGTCTCCCTGCCAGGTTATGCTCCCGACATGTAACCATTGCTCGAATTTTCCTCGGGACCTCCCAGAGGTGGCCCGCGTTTATTTCTAATGTTTTATTTATTTGTTTCTTTATTTATTTTAGATGACTCCAGACTTGATGATAAAAGCATGCACTTTTTACACTGGACATTTAGTAAAGAGCCACTTCAGGTACGAACGTGAGTTTTTATATACTATTTCTTCCTCTCTGTGCTCTTATTCTTGATAGTCTCCATATGGAGAAAAGCTCACTTTGGGCCAGATGTGCTGATTTTATCTCTAGTTATAGTTACTTAAAATATGTTCTTTATTTCTTCACGGTATCACTTTGTCTTTTTTGTCTGTAATAATAAAAGCATAATGTGCTAGTTAGACCGGATGTCCTTCCGGATGTCCTTCCGCACGACCTTCTGGATGAAGCCGGGGCCGCGAGTGCCGAGGCGGAGGGGGCCGCCGTGGTGGCAGAGGCCGAGCCCCTTGCAAGAATTTTGTGCATCAGGCCTCTAGTTTTTAAGTAAAACTCCAAAATTGAAAATAGAGGCCCATAATTCTCTTATCTGGAACTCTTGGAGCCAGATGTGTTTTGGAATTGAGACTCCTTTAAGAGAAAATTTAGACAGGTAATCTCTGTATAGACCATGGTTATTATATAACATTTTAGTGGTGTCTGGGGCAGCACAATGGAACAAAACATATTTGAATATATTAGTATTTCTATAGTCAGATAGATATATACTCTAACTGTGAAATGAAGAAAGACGTTGACCATCCATGTGTCAGATGCAGAGAGATTTTGATGCAAGATTACCCTAGACCAGGTCTAGTTTTGCCTCTATATAGGTTATGAAAAAAACTTTTGGATTTAAGAGTTTTCTGGGCTTCAGAAATGTAGACAAGGGAAGTGCAAGCTCAAAGAAAATGCAAGGACCGTCTAGAAGTAAAGCAATAAAAATAATTTATTTCTGTGCTGTGGTTTTTGAGGAGGTATTACTTTTTCTCCCTCTCAATTTATTTAGTAATATATTGCCATAACATTAAAATATTATTTTCTCTATTTTCTGCCTATAGCGGTTGGAAAGACATAGCAATTCCTCGCATAAGGGAAGAAGACATTATAGCTAAAAAAATGGAAATAGCAATTAAATATGACAATTTAAAACTTCAAAAATATGTATTTTATCCCTGGCACTCTTATGTGAAAAGTCGAAAAGAACAAATTAAAGGTAAATCCTTACACAGTAGCAATTATTTTCTATGTCCCTGTATTCAAAGAATAAAAAAATAATAGTTAAGCATAATTTATACTAAAGAATTCATTATTATTATTATTAAAAATATATTTATTTTTTCCATCACCATTTATTCTCCCTGTACCTTCCTTCCCCTACCGCCCCCCCCCCACAATCACCACATTGTTGTCCATGTCCACAAGTTCTTTCTCTTTGTTTTTCTTTTTTGCTCAATCCTTCCACCCTGCAGCCCCCCAGAGCTGTCAGCCTGCTCTCTATCTAGAAGTCTGTCTCTATTGATAATTTATTATTTTTATGTCTAGAGAATTGTCATGAAACATAAAGCCACTAATTTAAAGTATTTAATAAGATTTGTCTCAAGGCATATTTTAAATAAAATTCTGTATGTATTTTTGTGATGTACACACATATATAACTATAAATATAAATGTAAATAGGGACCTACTATGACCTTTCTTTACATAACAAAGAGCTGGTATATTATAGATAGGTTTCAAAATTGACTATCTTTTGTAGAGAGCTCTGCATTCTTTATAGATACTGCATTTAATGGATACATGAGGAAACCTAAAGAAAAATAAATTTCTTCTGCTTAAATCCTTGATGGTTGTAATGAGAGGACAGTGCATGTATGCAATCTTAAGAGCAGGGGTAGAGAACTATAGCCTCTTAGATTTTGTCCAGCTCCCCAGAGACTGCTTGCTTGTGGCTGCTGCAAATCACAAGCATCATGCCCCCTGGATGGCTGCTGTCACAGTAGATCCTCTGAAGGTTTTAACACCAGGGGAATGGGCTCTAAAACAGCCACTGCCCTCTGTGAGCGGAGTCCCCAGGCCTGCCTTAGTCATCCTCCTTCCTGGCCCCCTGAACTTTGAACCCCTAGCTCAAATATATATATCAGTCTATTTAATCATAGGGCATTTCACTAAATCAAAGTACTACTTCATGCCCTAGTCAGTTTGGCTCAGTGGATAGAGGGTTGGCCTGCAGACTGAAGGGTCCCAGGTTTGATTCTGTTCAAGGGCACATGCCCAGGTTGCGGGCTCGATCCCCAGTAGGGGGTGTGCAGGAGGCAGCTAATCAATGATTCTCTCTCATCATTGATGTTTCTATCTCTCTTTTCCTCTCCTTTCCTCCCTGAAATCAATAAAAATATATTTTTTAAAAAATACTACTTCATGATTGTATTTCTATGAATAAATTTGGAAATTCTTTAAAAAAATAATTTTATTAATTTTAGAGAGAGGAAGGGAGAAGGAGAAAGAGATAGAAACATCAATGCTGAGAGAGAATCATTGATCGGTTGCCTCCTGCATGCCCCCTACTGGGGTCTGAGCCACAACCCAGGCATGTGCCCTGACTGGAATCCAACTGTGACCTCCTGCTTCATAGGTCGATGCTCAACCACTAAGCCGTGCTGGCCACGCAGAAGTTCTGGTTTTATAAAGAACACATTTGTTTAAAAATAAATTATACATATTTGTGTATATACATATTGACATTTTATTTACATCTATTACATCTTAATTTCTAAGGGAAAGGTGATATTTAAAGTTTAATAAAGTCTCAGGAGTACTATCTACTGCATAAAAAATAATTAATTTCAGATGTAATTAAAACCAAACAAAAACTATTAGATACAACATTAGTTCATATTATAAACATGATAGAATATTAAATACTTTTTGGGAAACAGTTTTAACTATATACAGTAATCTAATAAATTTTCTTTAGATGTACTATTGCGGATACAACAGATATTCCACAATAAGAAGCTAATAATAATACTACATAAATGGAGGGATAAAGCAATATATCAAAGTAAAAAGAGAGAAGAAGAGCTGGTATGGTATACTAGAAACTTAAATTTTTTAGAAACTAAATTTTGCTGTTATATTGATGTTGCCTTAGATAATAATGCTATGTGTGAAAAATACTAAAATCTTGACTATTATGTGCTTTTGATGTAGGTCTTTGTTCTTTTAACGTAATAACTTAAATTTCACTTCAGCTATCCAAAATATTTCCTAATAAATTCTGTTGTTTCATTTCAACTATAAACATCAAGAAATTTTTAAAAATATTTTGTCTAAACTTATTGGTAAAGACACTAAGAATTTTGTTCAAACATGTATTTAAATAGATATAGATATGTAACACGGAAGAGAAACTATTTGATATGATTACAATAGAGAAATAAGTGATAAAAATGGAATAAATTTATTTTTCTAGATAAGATTAGATTGCTATTTATTCTTTTTCATCATTCAACTTAATAAATTATAATCTTAATATTAAATTACTTTTAAATGGCTGAATTGCTAAGCTTAAATGATCATTCTTAACTGGACACCCACTAGCAATTAAAGCAATCAAAATAGAGGACCGAAGCAAACTCCTCCAACTTTAAAAATATCTCTAGTGTGCTTACGTTATTAATATATTATTATTTAATACTAGAGGCCCGGTGCACGGCATTCGTGCACTGAGGGGCAAGGGGGGTTCCCTCAGCCTAGACATCCCCTGAGGGGTCCTTAGTGCTGCCATAGAGGCAGGAGAGGCTCCCGCCACTGCCACTGTGCTCGCCAGCCGTGAGCCAGGCTTCTGGCTGAGCGGTGCTCCCCCTGTGGGAGCGCACTGACCACCAGGGGGCAGCTCCTGCGTTGAGCATCTGCCCCCTGGTGGTTAGTGCGCGTCATAGCGACTGGTTGTTCCACTGGTTGATTTGCATATTAGCCTTTTATTATATAGGATTTTAGAATATTCACAGTATTTCCTGGGGTTAGACAGAAACATGCTGAAAATGTTTGTAGTTACATTGTTTAGTAGGTAATGTTTTATTAATATCCTTTGAAATGAAAAGCAGAAATAAAAAGAAAGGAAAAATAGGAAGGGATTAAACCTTCTGTTTTGTGCTTACCCCCAAGGAAGGCAGGATCGATGGCTCCCACCCCAAACTGCTTCAGGTGTAGAGACTGATGCTCCTGCACACTGACAAAGAGAGAGCCTGAAAGGATGGATTACTCACCTGACGGTGCTAGCGTCTGTGGTGGGATGAGATGTCTGCGGCATAGTTCTCGCTCCCTAGAAGTTTATCACCTCCTGGCATTGAATTGGTTGCAGGAGATCCTCTAGCATTTGCCTTGTGTGGGCTACATTTTCAACCTTGCCAGTTAAACAGTTACACCGCGGGTACCACTGTTTTAAGTCTGCTCATTCAGTGTTTTCCACCACTGGGTGTCCTAAGATAGAGTTTTGACCCCAGGCCCCCTAGTCTGACCATTGCTTGTCTAACGGGAAAGTAGGTAACTGTACAAGACCAATCAGCCCCTGTCTACTCCCCAGAAACTGAACTTTCCTAAGAGCAGACAGTGTTGTTCTCTTAAGCATCGCCATGCACTGAGCACAATGTTTTGCACACAGTAGATATATATCCTATATAATAAAAAGCTAATATGCAAATTGACCGAACGGCAGAAGACAGGTCACTATGACGCACACTGACCACCAGGGGGCAGATGCTCAATGCAGGAGCTGCCGCCCGGTGGTCAGTGAGCTCCCACAAGGGGAGCCGCTCAGTCAGAAGCCCTGAGCCTGGCTCGCTGCTGGAGAGTGCAGCAGCAGTGGCAGGAGCCTCTCCCATCTCTTGGGGCAGTGCTAAGGATGTCGAATTCCGGTTTAGCCCCAAGGGCTCCTGGACTGCGAGAGGGCGCAAGAGCCAGGTTGAGTGAACCTTGAGTGCACGAATGTTGTGCACCCGGCCTCTAGTTATGATATAATAATGCCTATTATATATAAAATAATAGCATTATCCTTAATGTGGCTGTGGATTATAGTGTAGTTAATTAGGTGTCTAGATAAGACGTTTTCTTTTAGCTGTGTGATTCCTTGCACCTAGGTGGAGTGAGGATGGCGGGTGTGTGCTGGGAGGAGAATAAGAGAACATTTCTGTGTGCTAGCTTTCCAATGCATGCTCTTACTTAGGCTCTGATAAGTATATATATTAAAACAAAAGTGTGTGTGTGTGTGTGTGTGTGTGTGTGTGTGTGTGTGTGTGTGAAGAGGTCACACACTTATTTACCCTAAAGGCTTTTCCCTTTATTATGCAGTTTTCAGGACTGTTTGGAAAGTTAAAATTGGGCATTTCTGTAATGATAAGTCAGGCAAATCCCCAAATTCTTTATTTCTGACTCTCCTTTTTATTTCTGTGCTACCTCCCTCCCTTTATGCCGCAAATACAGGTCCTATTGTTTTTAGAAATTTGACACTCTGGGTTTCAGCTTCGTTGTTTATAAAAGAGGATGTTGGGCCACATCTTTTGGAAAAAAAATATTTTTATTGATTTTAGAGAGAGAGAAAGGGAAAGGGAGAGAGAGAAACATAGACGAGAGAGACACATCACTGATCCACTGCCTCCTGCACAGTCCCTGCTGGGATCGAGCCTGCAACCCAAGCATGTGACCTGACCGGTAATCAAACCAGTGACCTTCTTGGTGCATGGCTGGATGCTTAACCACTGAACCACAAAGGCCGCTGGACCCCATGTTCAAGGTGGCTGTCTGTGCCAATGTTGTATCACAACTAAAGGAAATGATCTATAATGCTTTGGTGGTCCAGAGAATATTAAAAATGCTCTGGATAATGATAATTTATGTACTGATGATGATAATGTTTGGTAGGTGCTATCATTGTGTCAAGCTCTGTACTTTATATATATATCATCTCATTTAACCCTTACAACAATTTCATGCAATTTCTAAATTGTTTTCATGGCAGTTGTTAAAACACGAAGTTCAATTGAAAAAATGGAGAAACAGGATTAGAAGCAGAGGAGCTGTTGAAGAAATCGTTTCTGCTGAATACATTCGGCCTGGAGACTATTTTGCAGCTAAAATTACTGAATGTGACCTTACACAGTTGCCAGAAAGAGCAGTATTGCAGGTTTGTATGAATTTATGTCTTAACTAGTTATTTTCACAATGTTTGTTCAAAGAGTGGTTTTATGAACCTTACATGAATGATGGAAGCCATATTTTGAGGAAATATTTTTTATAATTAGCTGTTGGCTATCTCATTTTATGGAGGCTATACATACATTTGGAAGCTATCAGATAAATATGACAATAAAAAATGAAGAAATTAAAGCTGTAGGAAATAAGAATGAAAACAATGTTTTTCATTTCTCCTTCAAACATATATTGCCATTTAAGGTGCAACAGATTTTAGGTACATGGCAATCAGCGAGGAGGGAGCTGGGCGGCGAGGAATGGGGGGTGCATAACTGCCCACACCTCATCAAACAGGCTTCCTCCAATCACGAGCCTTATTGTGACTGACATCAGCTGATGCCATAATTGGAGGTGGAGGTGGAGTGTGTGCAGACGCAACAGGGATGCGAGCGTTCTGAGCCCATAAAGATATCAAAAAACATAATTGACTGTGGGGATTAAAGAAATAAGGTCCTATTTGTTTTTTATAAAACAAGGTCCAGAGGAAGACAATGTAAGGCTGCCCCTCTACAATGTCAATAAAAATGTAATTCTTCTATGTTTTTACCCCACAACCCTTAGCACCTTTTTGCTTATTGTCTCCTGGTTATAATATGGCTTCTCCATTTTCAGCCTCATGTTCAGCTATCAGGTCAAAATAAGGGGAAAAGTCACAGTGGTAGAAGGCAAAAAGGTTGTCTATTTTTATTAGGAAAGTCTTCCCCAAGACTCCAGTGTCAAGACTTTCATTGATGTATTTTAAGCTAGAACTTTATCACCTGATCATGTCTAATTGCAAGATTGCTACGCAGGAGGGTACTTTGAGAGGGACTGGGTGAGTTAATCAACCAGTTGGCCTTGTTACACCTGGATTAGAACTGCCAGTCATCAGCCTATTTAAAAGGGCATTCCTGCCCGGCTGGTGTGGTTCAATGGTTGAGTGTCGACCTATGAACCAGGAGGTCATGGTTTGATTCCTGGTCAAGGCACATGCCCAGGTTGCTGGCTCAATCTCCAGTAGGGGGCATGCAGGAGGCAGCCAATGGATGATACTCTCATCATTGATGCTTCTATTTCTCCCTTTCTCTCTGAAATTAGTAAAAATATATTAAAAAAATAAAAGGGCATTCCGCCTTGCCAGAGAAGATTTCTTGGTTGCAGTAAAAAAGCAAAACCAAAATAAACAGCAACAATAACAAAAAAATCCCACACACAACTGCAACAGATAAAAAGCAAGGGAGTATTTAAGAAGTCAGTACATAAAGGAACTCTGGTTTAATGCTCTTCCATCTCCCAATTCAAAGAGACCGAAAATGCCAACTAATAAAGATCCAAAACACTCAGAGTCAGCAAACCATCTCATAATTTGACCCAGGGTCTAACAGAGACTTGTACATAGAAACTTCAACAGTTATGACAGGCTATGAACTTATATGTTTTCTCATAAAAGGTTTTGCAATTTGATAAAATAGTGGTTAAAAAAAAAACACAAACAGTCCAGGCTCAGTTTCTCTGGAGAACTGGGTACATATCCTGCATCAGCCATTTTATTAGTAGTATGACCTTGGGCAATTTCAGCCCTCTCAGCCCTTGCTTTTTAAAACATTCCCATCCTCATCTCCCTAACCAAACTCGAAACTTATGGGGAAGAGTTTATGTTGGGATAATTGAAGTTTTAGACTTCCTTTTGGAAAAACCCACTTCAGAATGTCAGAAACATGTAGAATTACTGGGGGTGTTGCTCGGGACAGTGAAAACCACGGGCAGTTTTTGCATTTTAAATATAGCGTTCTGATGTTGTCACGGATGGGGACCAGGCCCGCGGAGTGGGTCCGCCTCGGGCCGGCCTGCTGTGTGTGGGTTCTTGCCTTCGTGCAGGAAAGATTTCACAATATGAGTCCACGTGATTTTGAGAGTAAGTTTATTAAAGCTGGGGAAGGTCCCAGGGTAGAAGAAGCACCAGGAGAGAGCCTAGGTGGTCCTCTGCTTTGTTCCCTAGAAAGATTGCAGGGAAGAAGTGAGCCATGCTGTTAGGTCACCGGAAAATCAGAGAAAAGGGGGGCTGTGGAGACAGGATCAGGGGTTAGCCCAGGATGAGCTGCCACTGCCTGCTGCCCCCTGGTGGCAAGTCTTGTGGGATCTTTAGAATTTAGAAGAAAGTAAAAATGTCATGCTTGACAGTTTCTAGAAGCTGGAAAAGGACAAGAAGTGGATTCTTTCTAGAGCTTCCAGAAGGAATGCAGCCCCGACAACAAATTCATTTCAGCTCACTGAGATCTGCTCAGACTTCTGACCTCCAGGACTGCAAGATAAACTTGTGTGTTACGCCACTAAATTTGTGGAAGCTTGTTATAGCAGCAGTAAGAAAAGCCCAATACGATAGGATATATTCTATTTCCATTTGGAACATTACTTGCCCAAACTGACATGTCGACTGTGAAGTGCAAAAGTCTGTGCTCCTCTGCTCTGTTGCACAAGCTCTGCTCTTATTAAAGGATGGCCCTGTGGCCCTAACTGGTTTGGCTCAGTGGATAGAGCCTTGGCCTGCGGACTCAAGGGTCTCAGGTTCGATTCCGGTCAAGGGCATGGACCTTGGTTGCGGGCACATCCCCAGTAGGGGGTGTGCAGGAGGCAGCTGATCGATGTTTCTCTCTCATTGATGTTTCTAACTCTCTATCCCTCTCCCTTCTTCTCTGTAAAAAAATCAATAAAATATATTTAAAAAAAAAAAAAAAAGGATGACCCTGTGGACTTTTCTCTTGAATGAGAACAGGCGTGGGTGTGCTCCAGAGAGAGCCTAACCAGCATCATTGGTCTTGAGGGGTTTTTAATCTCTCTTCTGGGGGCCAGGATCTTAGGGGAGGGTTTCAGCAGAATATTCCTCAGCTTTCTAGGTGCGTTTTAAATATGCCGATGCCTCAAAATGCGTGTATGAGGGAGTTTGGGATTATCCCCTGGTCAGCTCCACTGCTTTGCTTTTATCTTGGGTCTGTCTGTCTGTAATTGGGTTTTGTTATTCGTTCCCCTGACTTCATCCATCCTTGGGTTTAGTGGCCACAAATGGCATGAATTGGGTCTCTGTTCTCTATTTCCCTGACCAGGGTGATTTAAGCTCTTTAATCTCTAGGCAGAGAGGAGAGGCATAAACCATTTGCTCTCAAGTGTCCTTGGTTAGGGAAGATAGGGCCTTGCGATTCACTAGCTGGCCGTAAACTGGTTAAATTGTTTGGCCTTAATTTTCTTGTCTCAGTTTTCTCATTCCACTCGCCCAGGAATTTTCCTAGCTTCTTGCTATCGTGCCTCAATATCATGTCATGGGTTACGATCCCGCTTCCGGTCCCTTCTTCCAGCCGGGTTTCCCCCCTCCACTTCCATGTGGAATGATGTAGAGGCCCTTGGGGATATAAGACTTACAGAGTCTGCCAGAGTGCTCAAACAGGCGCTAGAAAAGAACAAGACTTTTGTGTTAAGTTTTTGCCTTTTTCAGGAGGAACAGCTGAGGATCTCAGAAATTAAATGACATTCCCAAAGTCACATAACTATAACTCTGCAACCAGAACCTGGTTTCCCTACATCATTGGCTAGAATTATAGCCTCTATATCATTTTGTTTTTCTTCTGGAGAATTCTAAGGAAATGCAATATATATATATATGAATGAATATTTTACTCTTGAGACAAAAACAATAATTAAAAAACCATTATATATCTGTTTAATTGTACTACCCTTAAACAAATATGAGTAATTGTGTTTCTTTTTAAAATGACTGAATTTTGATATGATATTAAAGCACAGCATTATTTTTGGAGATATTCTTAACTTTTTCTCAACATAATAAATTGGTAATGTCCATTAAAAATGCATAGGTAGCTCAGCTGGTGTGGCTCAGCAGTTGAGCATCAACCCATAAGCCAAGAAGTTGCTGGATTGATTCCTGGTCAGGGCACATGCCTGGGTTGTGGGCTTGATTCCTGCTAGGGATGTGCAGGAAGCAGACTATTGATGTTTCTCTCTCAGTCTCTCTCTCTCTCTCTCTCTCTCTCTCTCTCTCTCTCTCTCTCTCTCTCTCCCTCTCCTCTCTGTTCTCTCTGAAATAAATAAAAACATACTTTAAAAAATGCATAGGAAATAAAAGAGGGTATTTATAGAATAGTGTAAAACTAGAAATCAATGATTCTAACACTCATGTCCTGAACAGTTGATTTTGTTAAGCTTATTTTTGCAATAGATTTGCAAAGTTAATTTTTAAATCAAAGTTTTAAAATGGGATTTAGTTTGGTGGCTTCTCTGGTCAACTAATTCTCAGGGAATTGAGAAACAAAGGTGTAAAAGCAGAAAAATATAATGTGAGTTGGATTTAATTTTATTTAAAAATTTGGAAGTATTAGTTTTTAAAATAAATGGAAATTTGTACATTTAGGTTGCCTGATGTTTTGAAGAAATAATTAAAAACAGCAATCTGGAATGGGATACAGTTTGAACTTGGAAAACACATTTAAACTGTAGGCTTGCTTTTTGATCCAGTTACATCAACTCATGAAAACAAGTCAGGTTCTGTTTTATAATAATTTTTCTTAATATCACTTAGTGATGAGGAAAGGCTGTTTAGTTTGCAGATGCTAGGGCTCATACACTATCAGTCAAACTCAGTGCTTGTGGGAGGGTTGGCAAAGACCATTTTCCATGAAAAAGCAAGTTTTTTGTGTGTTTTTTTTTTCGTATGTGTGTAATTTGACAAGGCATACAGAGAAAGCCTTATGTTGATGAATTTGGAAAGTCTAACTAATGTTGTTAAGTAATGTAGTTGTCTTAAAATGTAAAGTTGCTTGATTAGTTTAAAAATATAAGCAGCGTCTTAGGGCTTTCATTTTATTTTATTTTTTAAAAAATATATTTTATTGATTTTTTACAGAGAGGAAGGGAGAGAGAGATAGAGAGTTAGAAACATCGATGAGAGAGAAACATCGATCAGCTGCCTCCTGCACCTCTCCCACTGGGGATATGCCCGCAACCCAGGTACATGCCCTTGACTGGAATCGAACCTGGGACCTTTCAGTCCGCAAGCTGACGCTCTATCCACTGAGCCAAACCGGTTTCAGCAGGGCTTTCATTTTAAACTACAACTTTTGTGTGTTTGTAAAAGATATATAGCATGTGGACTTGCAAAAAGTTATAAAATCACCTTCAGATTTTATAGTGTTGATGACTCATCTTCCTTGGGAAAAAAAATTCAAAACCCTGGATAGCTATTAAAACTCAAACCATGTTGTAGGAGAAGAACCAGATGGTTCAGATCTTTTGGATTAAATTACTTAGAACTGCTAAACAAAAGAGTATTCTCAATGAGTTTTTGAATCCATGTTTTGATAACCTCAGGGGTCAGTCTGACCTCAATTCAACAAAGCAGAGAGCGGTTCCAGGTTTCATCAGTGTGTACGGTGTGAGCTACAGATAGGGAAGGTTCCAAAACCACATTGCTCTATGAGGCAACTGTGTGTGTGTTGGCTTGGCCTGTGGAATGGGTGAAAAAGCAGAAGAAGCAAAATATCTGAAAATTGCTTTAGTGTCAGTTTATTTTTGGCAGAGGATTGCTCTGCCCATAGACCTTGCCTCCATCATGTCAGTAATCAGGGATTCTATCTAAATTAAGTAGTTTATAAATGATCTTGCTGTCACATTTTAATGACGTGTAAATTGTACAAGATGCTACATTAACTTTAGCAAGAACCACTCTTGTGAAATGATACATCCACTTGTAGGATGAAAAACTGTATCACAGAAAGAGGCACGCGGACAAAGAGAGTGTGCTCTGGAGTCCGGGTGGCTGACTCTGTCACCAGCTGTGGGACTTCAGGCCTGTTGCTTAATCTCGTTGTTTCTAAACTGTCTGATTTGTAATGAGATAATGATGATATCTCTTGCTTTTGCGATTGTGAGGATTAAATGTATTCATATACATGAAGTGCTTAGAACAATGCCCTGCATGTGGTAATTTCTCAGTAGAAATCACTATTATTAGCATGTTGAATTAGATAGATGACTGAATGATGAAGCCACTGGACGGGAAGTCATGAAGACTGGCTTCTGAACTTAGCCCCACTGGCTTGCTGACTTCCCACAGGACATCTAGCTTCTCTCGGTCTCCGTTTAAAGCAGTGGTTCTCAACCTTCCTGATGCCGCGACCCTTTAATACAGTTCCTCATGTGGTGGTGACCCCCCAACCATAAAATTATTTTCCTTGCTACTTCAAAACTGTAATTTTGCTACTGTTATGAATCGTCATGTAAATATCTGATATGCAGGATGTATTTTCATTGTTACAAATTGAACATAATGAAAGCATAGTGATTAATCACAAAAACAATATGTAATTATATATGTGTTTTCCGATGGTCTTAGGCGACCCCTGTGAAAGGGTCGTTCGACCCCCAAAGGGGTCCCGACCCACAGGTTGAGAACCGCTGGTTTAAAGACTTTGAAAATCCCTAACAAAGAGAATGTTCTTGTAGTTTCTTCTGTAAAATGAGAGGAGGGTGGGTTAGATGGCCTCTGTGATTATTCTAGCTTTAAACATCTCTAAATCTTGGCTGGAAACTAGCATCCCAGCAGAGGAAAATGTCAGGAGTGAATGCAAAAAATCCTAGAGCGCTTTGCTCATATTCTTGTCCCTGCTTGTAACTCTTTTCCATCCCACTGTTAGCTTGACTAGGTCTTTCTCGTTCTTTACATCTCAGCTTAAATGCCACCCATCAAAGTGACCTCTCTTAACTACCCAATCTAAAATTAATGCCTGCTATAATGCCTGGCTCTTTTCCTTCATAGCACTTCTCATTGTAAATAGCTATTGATTTTTAATAACACTTTTGTTTTTTTGTCTGCCCTTCTACATTATATGTTTTGAGATTTTAGGAATTACATTTGTTTTAATTACTTATTGATCCTCGGCACCTAAGAGACTGGCACAAACAGGCACTCAATCAAGATTTCATTTCATTTATTTAACCATTATATTGGATGCCTATAATGTACAAAGCGATGTTTCAGGCATTGGGGAAATAGCAGTGGATTAGACAAATAGCCTTGTTCTTATATGTTAGTGTGAGAAATCAGATAGTAAATAAGTAAATAAACACAGAAGAACATGTCATGAAGAATTAATGCTATGTAGAAAATAAATCGGGTTAAAGGATGAACACCTTTACCAAAAGGAACAGCAAACAAAAAGGCAAAAAAGCAAAAATAAGTGGTTCCTTGCTCAACAAAGAAATATTTTGTACTAATTAAATTTCTTGGCTATCCCATGGAAAATGTGCTTCTTATTTTTTCTTTTAATAAGATATTGATATGCTTAATAAAAGTATTATGCAAATTAAAGGCAGACAAGTGGGACTAGATCAAACTAAAAACTAGACAAGTGGGACTAGATCAAACTTCTGGACAGCAAAGGAAATCATAAAAAAATGAAGGGCTACCTACCAAATGGGAGAAGATATTTTCAAATCATATATCTGATAAGGGGTTAATATCCAAAATATACAAAGAACTCTTACAACTCAATAGTAAAAAATCTAAAACAAACCAACTTAAAAATGGGCAGAAGATCTCAATAGACATTTGTCCAAAGAAGACACACAGATCACCAACAGACACAAGAAAAGATGCTCAACATCACTAATCAGCAGGGAAATGCGAATCAAAGCTACAATATCCACACCTGTCAGAATAGATATCGCCAAAAAGACAGCAAAAAAGTGTTGGTGAGGATGTGAAAAAAGGAAGACCGTATGCATTATTGGTGAGAATGTAAATTGGTGTAGCCACTATGGAAAACATTATGGAAGTTCTTCAAAAAATTAAAAATAGAACTATCATATGATCCAGAAATTCCACTTGTGAGTAGTAATCTGAAGGAAAATAAAACACTAACACAAAAAAATGTATGTGCCCTGATGTCTACTGCAGCTACAATAGCCAAGATTTGGAAGCAACCTAAATGTCCTCTGATAGCTGAAGAGATAAAGAAGATGTGCTATATACACACAATGGAATATTATTCCGCCATATGAAGAATGAAATCTTGCCATTGGTGATAATATGAATGGGTCTTGAGGGCATTATGCTAAGTAAAATAAGTCAGACAGAGAAGGACCAATATTGTGTGATATAAACAAAAACTAAAACCAAAAACCCAACTCATAGATGCACAGAGAATAGGTAGGTAGTTGCTAGAGGTGGCGGGTGGGTGAAATTGGTAAAGGGAGTCAAAAGTAAAAACTTCTGGTTATAAAATAAATAAGTCATGGGGATGTAATATACAGCATGGTGATGTCATGGGGATGTAATATACAGCATAGAGACGATAGTTAATAATACTGTATTGTATATTGGAAAGTCGCTAAGGGAGTAGACCTTAAAAGTTCTCATCAAAAGAAAAAATACTTGCAACTATGAATGACTATGGATGTCAACTAGACTTATTGTGGTGATCATTTTGCAATATATACAAAGATGAAATCACTATATTGTACACCATATTTAACTAATATGATGTTAAATGTCAATCATATCTCATTTTTTTTTTTTAAAAAAAGAGGCTGGGGTGTGCTAGACAGGGCTGTCAGGGAAGGCTTCTCTCTGCTGAATATTTGTTGAAAGAATTGAAAGAAAAATAAAGCCAAGAAAATGGAAGAAACATTTCAGGGCAGTAGAGTGGGTCAGTTTGGCTAGAATGGGGAATTTATGTTGGGAGTAGAAGATATAAAACTGGAATGATGGGATGGGGCTAAATCGTTGAGGCCTTGAGTGACCACTCAGGAGTTGGGCTTCATCAAGTGGGCAGTGACATGATGGCTGACTTACAAAGCTGTTTTCTTTACCCTTCACCTGTCTTCCCTCTCCTCCCCCTGCCTTGTTTGGGTTGGGGAGAGGGAGTTTAGGTAAAGTCTGAAGGCAGACGGAGTCTTCTCTAAGAGGGAGCAGTTGGGTTACACCATGGGAATGAAAAGGAAGACTCGTGTAAGAACCGAAGCTGAATTCTGGAACCAGCAGTCTGAAATGAAAGGGCGAATGAAGAGGCCCACAGCATAGCGTTAAGTCTGGGTGACTAGGGGGGTGGGGAACTCAGAACTAATAACCTGAGGAGCAGAGCCAGCTTCTTTATTGATCTTAAATGCATGACTCACACCACTCACCACTTACTCCTGACTCATGGGTCCTGTCTTGCCAAGTGTTTTTCTTTCCATACCATACAATGTTCCATTGAAATGGTTGGTTGAGCCTAATTCAATTTAGCCGTTTACCATCTCTTCTAGATGGCTTGTGATCTGCATGGAAGCATTTACCAATTAACTCAAAAGTCTGTGTTTTATGTTCGGAAGACAACTCTCCGTTATTGCACTACAATATAAAGTTAATTAGGAGAGAGCTGTTACCCCTTCCCCCTTCCCTGTGCCTTCCCTGGCCCCACCATCTCTAATTTCTTTCTTTCTATTGATTTATTCCCTCAGCTCTATAAATGTATTCTACTCACCCTATTACTGTAAGACATTTCTCAACCCTCCTCCTCTCTTGAATTAATACTCTATTTTTTATCCCTATATGTGTTGTCAGACTTCTTGACTCTATCTCAAACTACGGAGAGGCCCAGAAAATGCTTTAAACAGTCTCAACCTGAGTGTTCCAAAGACACAGGCCAATCCATCATTTCCAAAGTAGAACTCATCATTTCCTTCCTCTAACTGTCTCTCCTCTATCCTGTTTCTAAATGAATAGCATTATCACCAACTTCACTGACCTAGCTAGAAATTGGAAATAATCTTTGACTACATTTTTTTAAACGTGTAATCTCTCTTATTTTCTCTTCTACATTCCCTCTGGCACTCATTATCTATCAGTGAGATTGTTATTAAAGCTACTTCCCTGAGCCTTTCAACATCAACTCTTGACCTTGACTCATTTTTCATTTGCTTACCCAGGGCTATCTTTATCTTTCAAAAGTCACATTTATTCATGTCACTTTGCTGCTTAAAATCTTTCTTGATCCCCTTCGGCTTTAACATGGCCCACAGGGCCCTTTATGCTCTAATTCCTCACTTCAGCTTCATTGTCTACCATTTTCCCTCAGGAATTCTTGGCTCTCGCCAGGCTGAGTTGCCTTTTACTACCTTAAATTTGAATTAGACGACTGAGTAAAGCAGATGACCCTCCTTAACGGACAGGCATCATTCAGTCCACTGAAAAAGGCTGCGTAAGAAGGAATCCTCTCTATACCTGACTGCCTTTGAGCTGGGGCATCTCATCATCTGCTGCCTTCTGACTCAGATGAGCCTGGAATTTCTACCTTTGCCTTTTCTGGTTCTCAGGCCCTGGACTCACATTTGAACAACACAATTGGCTCTCTTGGGTCTCCAGCTGCAGAATTTGGACTGCTCAGCCTTCATAATATAGGGAGCCAATTCTTTATAGTAAAAACACCCCCCAAAAAACAAAAAGAACCCCAAACCATGTATTACATATATATGGTAAATACATATAAGTCTATAAATCTATGTCTGTATATCTCCTTTTGTTTCTGTTTTTTTGGACTAATACAAGGACAAATGGACGAAGAAGAGAAACACCAGGATGGGTAATGTGGCATCTTAGAAGCTGGAAGAATGGAGGCTTTTCATTTAAAAAATACAGCTCTAGCCGGTTTGGCTAGGTGGATAGAGAGTCGTTCCTCGAACTAAAGGATCCTGGGTTTCATTCCAGTCAAGGGCACATACCTCAGTTGCAGGCTTGATCCCAGACCCTGGTCGGGGTGCATGCAGTGTTACAGAAAATCAGAGAAGAACCAAGCAACGCTTAGAGAGATGGAGTTAAATTTATTATTATGAGTACATGCGGGCCCAGAGAAAAATGTCTCTAGAATTCTGGGCGAAGTCACACAGGAAGTTTTCTGTATTTATATATTTTTTTATTCTCTTTGTCTCCCATATATGGGGTTCTGTTCTGGTCCCCTTTGCAAGTTCTTAAAGAACCCCTATGTGCTGGGGCTTTGAGACCTCAATCAAAGGCGTGGCCAGGTGCCAGCACTGATAACTTCGTCTGGGGGAGGTTTAATGGCCTCTCTGAAATGGGAGTAGGCTTATTTTGCTTATTATTTAAGCCAGCAAGCATTACAGGAGCCAAAATAGCAGGGTTAAAATGTCAAACAGCAGTTTTTATATAAGATAGATGCTTCAGCAGGAGGCAACCAAGTGATGTGTCTCTATCACATTGATGTTTCTCTCTCTCTGTCTCTCCCCCTCCCTTTCATTCTCTCTAACATCAATGGAAAAATATCCTTCAGTGAAGATTAACAAAAACAATCAAACAAACACAGAACAATACAGATGCCAAAACAAAAACTAGGTCTACAGTAAATGGTTAATGTCATTGTCTTCCTGGGGTTAAAAGAAGGCCCTACAGAAAAAGTTCTTAAATTTAGTTTCTAAAAGGGTAATATTTGTTAAATTTGATTAATGGATATGTGTTTGTTATTAAATTCTTTCTCTAGATGCTTAAATGTTTCATAATGTTTTACTTTGTTTTGATCAGGATTTCCCAAATCTATTTGACCACATAATCATTTTCTTTCTTACAAAATATTTTAAAATTGTTTAAATTCTAAGTAACACATAGAAATATTTCTCTATATATCCCTGGGATTTGATGTTTGAACACTGGATACATATGGAATTTATGTACAAAACAATATTTTGACTTTTAATGGCATTTGGAAACATACTACAATGTTTTTTTAGGATATTATATTCTAGGTAGTATATGTTTCCTTTGAGAATAAGTTTATTTCATTTTTTAAATTTTAATAATACATTTTATTTAATCCAATATATCTAGATTATTATCATGTCTACACTTAACCAATACACAAAAATTGCCAATGAGATATTTTATATTCTTTATTTCACACTGTATTTGACATCAAGTTTTTAATTTATGCTTTTACAACATTTCAATTCTAACGCTAAATTTTCATCAGAGATACTTAATCAGATATACAGATATATCAGATATACAAATATAAATACAGATTGCATTTAGATCTCATGTCACACCTGAAAAAGTATTCACATACCCAGATTGCTCCACGTGTAATTAAATGTTTTCCAATGACCAAATCAAGCTTTAGATTTTAAATTTAAATTAAATTAAAATTTTTGGTTCCTCAGTCATACCAGTCACATTTCAAGTGCTCACTAGCCAAATGTAGCTGGTAGCTGTTGTATCAGATAGTGAAGAACAAGTGTAAATTGGGAAAAGACAGAAGAAGAATACAGAGTGAAAAACTTGGACATTAATTAATTAATTGTTGGGGTTTTTTTGCCTTAAAATTCTATATGTCTGAGAAAAAGCTCACATTAGGTAAATTTTAGAATATCTACCATTGTAAGCATTTGAAATAGTACCACATTAAAATTAAAATTAATGTCTATAGAATGTCCTACTTTGGGTAGGCAAAACAAGATAATTGCTAAGAATAGTCCAGGTGGTGTATCAATATTTAAAACTTTGGAAGAACATGCAGGTTAGCCATGGACTTGGATTGTTCAGTTGTTAAGTATTTTACTCTTTGGAATTCTATCCAAATGGGATATGGTTAAAACTTTCCCTGTTTGGAAGTGAAAGTGTTGTTATACTTTTTTGACACGAGATGTTATATAAAAAGGAATGATTGGTTTAAACAAGGAACAGGAAACTTTTGACCGGTCAAGGTTTCATTTTGAATGAAGAGAATGGCTTCATTATACAACTGAGGTTTACTTTTGAACACATTTAGCCTTCAAGTATATGGGTGTTTGCAGAATTTTCACATGAATATTTCTTAGGAGAATTTGTCAGCAAAAGTGAAGGAAATCATCATCACTTGTCAAGTAGTTTATGGAAATTGTCTAATAATTATGAGCATTTGGAAAAATGTTCAAAATAGTGTTTACATGCTGAGGACTGAATCTTATGCTGAAAGGTGTTTTATAAGTAAATAAACTCATTCTATTCTAGGCTGGAACAATCTATCATTCTAGAGTGGGGTAAAGTTTCTGTGGAAATTGTGTAGGGAAACAAATCCTAAATGTAGAAAACTAGAGTGTGAATCGCAGCTCTGCATAACTGTGTGTTACAGGCCCAATGTTTGTGCCTACACCAAATTCGTCTGTTGAAACCCTAACCCTCAATGAGATGGCATTAGGAGGTGGGGTCTTGGGGAAATAATTAGGATTGGATGAGGTCATGAGGGTGAAGCCCCCTCGATGGGACCAGTGCCCTTAGAGCAGTGGTTCTCAACCTTCCTAATGCTGCGACCCTTTAATACAGTTCCTCATGTTGTGGTGACCCCCAATTTCATTGTTACAAATTGCACATAATTAAAGCATAGTGATTAATCACAAAAACAATATGTAATTATATATGTGTTTTCCGATGGTCTTAGGCAACCCCTGTGAAAGGGTCGTTCGACCCCCAAAGGGTTCACGACCCACAGGTTGAGAACCGCTGCCTTAGAGCAAGATGATTGCTAAGAATAGACAAAAGAGCTTCCTCTCTGCCTTGTGAGGAGACAGCAAGAAGGCAGCCGTTTGCAAGCCAGGAAGAGAACCCTTACTAGAAGGAGTTCAAACTTCATCTCTTCCAACAGGCTCCTCCACCCCGTCAGTATCCCCTCAGTAACACACCCGATGCTCTATCATAGTCAGCGAACAGGAACCCTTCCCAGCCAGCCCACTCTATTTTAGTCCTTCCTTGCTGCTTCTCCCTATGTGGAGATCCTTCTCCGTTTGCAAGACAGGTGCTGATATCCCAATACCAACCTAACACCACAGGGAATTAAGGAATGTATTTATTTCTCACCACGAATATTGTAAATTTGTTTCTGTTGGAACTTGCTTGTTTTGGAGAGCAGAGGGTTACAACATCTTAAAATCATAGAATCTTTATGTCAGAAGGGACTAGCCTAGAGGTCTTTTCTTAGATAAAGCTGGAATCTGCTGATTTCCCCTCTCAGAGATCCTGGTTCTAGCACTTGAGGTCACATGAGAACAAAAATATTTTGCTATGCTCCTCGTGCTTCCGATTATTGTCAGCAGCTCAGTCTCCCCATCCCAAGAGCCATCCCTGGTCCCTTGCAGGAGTATCATTCATTTGCACCTGAATCAGGAGGTGCGAGGAGTGGACAGGAGGCTTGACAAGTCTCAGACTCTAGGAAGACTCTTCTTGCAGCTGCCTCTGTGTTCCTTAACTGGAATCATATACCAGCAGGGCTCATTCCAACCACCTAGAGGCAGAGCAGGCTTCCTTGCATTTGTAATTCTGCTTCCCACTAGGGTGCAAGGTTCCTCTCTCATCTTTCGTCCTCTTTGTTACATCCATTCATTTCTTTCGTGACATGGGCTTCCAGTCCCCTTGCTCACCTTATTAGTTGTTCATGGACCCCTAGATGTTTTTCCTTCCAAAGATTAAAATTCCCCCTGGCACCTAGCAGGTACTGATACACATTGAATAAGAGCATCGAGTAGCCTCATACTTTATACTTATACTAGAAACCAGTGCACAAAAATTCATGCACTGGGGGTGAAGGAGTCCCTCAGCCCGGCCTGCACCCTCTCACAGTCTGGGAGCCTCAGGGGATGTCTGACAGCGGGCCTAAGCCGCTGTCTGGCCTCCCTATGTGGGAGGCAACTGGAGGGCTGATCAGGGGAGGCACAGGCGGTGAGTGGCTGGCCCTGTCCCCCACATCACACCTCTGCTGTTGCTGGTCACCGCCCCCCCCTACCCATCGCCGTCCCCTCCTTCTGCCCGCTGGCATGCACCGTGGCTGGCCTGGTGCCTCCTGCTTGCTGGCCCCACCCACCACTGACCAGTCATTCCGCTGTTGCATATTACGCTTTTATTATATAGGATATAGTTTCACTGGCATATAGTTTTCTTAAAACTTCTTTTTATTCTCCTGTGCTACATCTTTCCAGTTTGGGGGTTAGGATGTCTTGCCCATGAGAATAACCATGCAGCGATTGTCTATGAAATTGAATTAAAAATCCACACTCACCTGTCTGATGTTTTCCCCAGGTTTCCATGTTGGCAAGAGCCTGTGTTTCTTATGGAATTGTTTTCTAGTCTTTGCAAGTATAAATGCATTTAACATTTAAAAATTCTCAATATATATTATACTACAATGGCATGACTTCCTAGGAGAAAGTGAGGTTCATGGTAATTGCACTTAAATTCTTTGCAAAGTTTATTCCACACTGAGAAGTGAAACACTTGTCTTTAAAATATTTCTGGACAATATTCTATGGAATTAGTAAGGTATGACTGTCACTGAGTAGGTGCTTAACAATAAGTGTTAAATGAACTAGTAAATAAATAACTCCCCACATATTGGAAAAGGCATTATATGGCCTTTTTAAGTAGCTCCTGTTTTCTCTACTATATAGACAAGAATGCAAGTGTACCTTTCAGATAAAAGTCTGTCTCCACTTATATAAGAATCTAGCATCTCTATGATGTGTAGGATCCAATTAGATAGAACTTCTAAAAAATTACAGATAATATCCTGTTAGGATTTGTAATTGAAAATAATTTAATCACGTTGATGTGGAAAAGTAAACCCTTTAAACTTAACACTAACAATTACACAATGGCAGTACAGTCGGGGGTCTAGTTTTAACCATTTGGTCATGAATCACAATAGTAATTATAAGCTTTTAGGTATGGCGGAAGCCTTGAGAGATCATCTCATCATAGAGCCTCATTTTGCTGATGAAACAGACTCAGAGGAGTTAGGTCACTGAACTGGGTTGAATAATATCCCCCCCCCCCAAATTCATGTCTACTAGTAACCAGAACCTCAGAATGTGATTTTATTTGGAAATAGGATCTTTGCAGATGTCATTAGCTAAGATGGGGTCACCCTGGAAGAGGGTAGGCCCTAAGTCCAGTGACCGGTGTTTTTATAAGAGACAGGAGAGGGAGATTCAAACATGCCCAGGAGGAATGAAGACCACATGAAGACAGAGGCAAGGGTTGGAGCGAAGCAGCTACAAGCCAAGGAAAGCCAGCGACCACCAGAAGCTAGGAAGAAACAAGGACACCCTGCTGTGCCTGCAGGAGGATGGCCCTGCCAACGCTGTGATCTCACACGTCTAGACGGCAGAACTGTGAGGGAATAGGTTTCTGTTGTATGAAGCCACCCAGTGTGCGGTAGTTGGTTACAGCAGCCTTAGGGAACTGAGCTCGTGACCTTCCCAGGGGCAGTGGTGGTTCTGGAATAAAGGTCCAGGAGATAAAGGCTCGGTCCACCTACAGCAGCTGTGCTCGAAGTTCTCCTGTCTACTTCGTGTGTTGGAGCTTACTAGGCCTTTTTTTTTTTTTAATTTTGTTTTATTGCTTAAAGTATTGCAAAGACTATTACATATGTCTCCTTTTTTTTTCCTCCCCTTGGCCTTCCCCTGGCCTCCCCTACCCCCGTGTCTTGTGTCCATTGGTTATGCTTACCTGCATGCACACAGTGGAGCTTACTAGGTCTTAATGAGTTCTCTTACAGTGTTCAGCCCTTAGGGCGTTGCTTCCTGCCTTTCTCTTTCTCAAAGTCAGGGGTCCTCAAACTATGGCCCGCGGGCCACATGCAAATATTGTATTTGTTCCCGTTTTGTTTTTTTACTTCAAAATAAGATATGTGCAGTGTGCATAGGAATTTGTTCATAGTTTTTTTTTTTAAACTATAGTCCGGCCCTCCAACGGTCTGAGGGACAGTGAACTGGCCCCCTGTTTAAAAAGTTTGAGGTCCCCTGCTCTAAGTTGTTCTTAGGCAATCCTTACACAAATTTTAGTATGTACATTTACCTTAATAAAGCTTATAGTAAATTAATATCTATACTTTCTTCCGGAATAATTACCAGAATTTAGGACACTCTCTAGTGTTAGAATATCAGTATTATCTGATGTTTTGTTCCACCTTGTGTTTTGTTTTGTTTTTAAATATATTTTTTCCTTGATTTCAGAGAGGAAAGGAGAGGGAGAGAGAGATAGAAACATCAGTGATGAGAGAGAATCATTGATCAGCTGCCTCCTGCATGTCCCCTACTGGGGATGAAGCCATCATGTGCCCTTGACCGGAATCGAATCCAGGACCCTTCAGTCCATAGGCTGACGCTCTAGCCACTGAGCCAAACCAGCTAGGGCAAGTTATGGTGCTTTAGATAAAATTCCTATCTTCAGATAAAGTTCCAGCACTTAGATCCCTGCTTCTGCAATGTACGGATTACATTATCATTATTAATAGCAAAAAAATGCTAAGTGGAAGAGTTACATCAAAATTCATATTTTTCAAAATGACCTATTTCTTTCCTTTGTGTTTAGATTTTCTCCAACCTCAATTTAAAAGATATGATCATTTTTGGTCAAGTCTGTCATGCCTGGATGGCAATGATACAAAATAGCACATTGTGGAATCATGTAAGTAGTCCCTACCTGAAGCTGTGTCTTTACTGCCATGTGCTGCTGAACACATGGGGGTATGTCCGAGAAATGTGCCGCTAGGTGATTGTGTCACTGTGTGAACCTCATCGGGTGCGTGCGTTTACACAAACCTGGGTGGCGTAGCCTACTACACACCCAGGCTACATGGTATAACCTATTGCTCCTTGGCTGCAAGCTGGTACAGCATGTTACTGCACAAAACAACATGAGATTAAATCGAGCACAAGAGAAAATGATGCAATTGAAAGATGTGGCAAACACGAGACGTGTGAGGCTGCTGCCTGGCGTAACAGCACCCTGTTTTACAGCGAACTTTTTTTGTGTCTAAGTAGGAGTACACACTAAAACAGCCGTGGGCAAACTACGGCCCGTTTGAAATGAATAAAACTATTGAAAAAAAAGACCGTACCCTTTTATGTAATGATGTTTACTTTGAATTTATATTAGTTCACACAAACACTCCATTCATGCTTTTGTTCCGGCTCTCCGGTCCAGTTTAAGAACCCATTGTGGCCCTCGAGTCAAAAAGTTTGCCCACCCCTGCACTAAAATAATGATAAATAGTATAATAAGTACCTAAAACAGTAACATAGTCACTTATGATCAAGTATTATGTCCTGTGTGTAACTGCATGTTCCATACTTTTATATGACTGGCAGCACAGTTGGGTTGTTTGAAGCAGCATCACCATAAACATGTGAGTAATGTGTTACACCACGGTGTGACAATGGCTACGATGTCACCAGGTGACAGAAATTTTTCAGCTCCATTATAATCTTATGCAACCACCTTCGCACATGTGGTCCGCCATTGACTAAAATATCATTATATGGTGCATGACCGTATTTTAGTTCTTAAAAGAGAATGGGCTGCTATAAGCCAAATGCAGTAGTGACTGCCTTCCTTCCTCTCCCCACTATGTGGCCACCAAGAGTAGGTGCACTTATTTCTCTTGTGCAGGCATGATGAGCCTGAAAGGTGAGATAAAAAGGCAATGTTATTTTAAGAGATACATTATTAGTTTTTTCTAATGTAAATGGTAGAAATAAATTGAATATTATTTTTGGATTGATACAAAGTTCTATTGTACCTGTGAGGCTTACCAGTGCCTAACTCAGGATGCTGCAGAGATAAATGAAAACAATGCAAGTAAAGTTCTGAGTGTAGAGCCTGTATGTAAGGAGCATGAAATAAATATCAACTATATTATTTGTTCAAAAATATAACAAAGCAGCCCTTAATATGGCACAAAGGAAAAAACAGCTGAGCATGAAATAAGGCTAAAATACACAACATGTAAACAAAGCTTGTTCGATATTCTCCGTGTGTTTGCATGCATACAGACACGCATCCACCTAGGCATTTTCTTATATGGACTTCCTAGGCCGGTACCTCTGTACTCTTCCCAGCCTACTATTTTTGTAGTGTTCTTGTAACTTAGAACATGCCTGCGTTTCTCAGTCCAAAAAGACATTGGCGAGAGGTCTCAGCCAACAACCAAAAATAAGCATGTATTATCCCCGATGACTTCTCTATTCTGTTTCATGGATGATGCTTTAATCTCAACAACTATGATCATGTATGCCATCAATCAATTTTGCAGTGGCAACATTTCCTCTGTTGCCTAAAGTTCAATCAACAGCTGACTTTGCCACTGCATTCTGACTGCTGATGATGGGAGGACTCATGATATCATGTGCTTCGACTCACCTATGAATAAAAGGCCAGGGCCATTCTGCAGCAACTCTAAAACTTACACAAAAAACCAGCAGGAGTTGACAACATGTCCGAGGCTCTAGTGTGATAAGTCACCTCAACATTTTTTTATCCCATCAGAGCACCATTCCATTGCTTGGCTGTACTATTGTGCTCTTACCTTGTGCCACAATGGCAAGAAGAAAATGAGCTTCTGTCTTGGGTAACCCATAATGGCTAACAAATTAAGTATTCCTGTCTTAAATTTATTTTTAGTTTAAGGCAGTTACTCTCAAACTTTAGCATGTCTCAGGATCATCTGAAGGGATTGTTAAAACAAATTGCCGGTTGCCACCCACAGAGTCTCAGTAGGGCTGGCGTGGGGCTTGACAATTTTCATTTCCAACAGGTTCCTGGACGATGCTGATGCTGCTGGCCCTAGAGCCACACTCAGAGAATCAAAGTAAAGTGGGGTTTAAAGTAAGAAATCTCCCCCCGCCCGTCTGGCTCAGTGTAGAGCATCAACTATGAACCAGGAGTTACCTCATGTTTCTATTCCTGCTCAGGGCATATGATCCCCAGTAGGGGGCGAGCAGGAGGCAGCCAATCAATGATTCTTTCATCATTGATGTTTCTATCTGTCCCTCCCTGTCTGAAATTAATAATATATATATTAATAAATCTCTTACTTAGTGACAGATTGGGGTGTTACTTTTTTCCTTTGGAAAAACCTTAAAGAAGAAAAAAAACGAATTCAAATGGTCTGGAAGAGAAAGAATATGTACAATATTAATATGAAGACAAATACTTCAGAAGCCTGGCAGAAAAAAAACAGCACTTCTACTTAGAGACCTGACTGGGTAGATGGAGCATATATGAGCACATGGCCATGAATAACAAAGCCAGGATAGGAATTTAAGTTTCATTATGTTCAGCAAATTTCCCTTTCCACAATTCTAGGTTGCCTTTCATGTTCAATTACTTTTTTGCCTTTATTCGTGAATGCTCAATTGTGGCATAACTATAACAAGCATTTTAGCACTAAGAATTGCTTTGTCGAGAAGGCAAAAATTTGAATGTTTATAAACTTACCCTTTCAACTGAAAAATACTACTAATACTATGTTATCAATGTTATTGTTTATCAACTAGCCCTGGCCACTCAGAACTCACATACACCTCTGTGCTCTTCAATTTTACATACACTCAGCCAGGTCCATTCAGGCGATTCTTTTCTCTAGAATAACGTCCAAATTATGACTTACGAAAGGTCATTATAACCGCACACTCTAAATTGTCTTTCCTGTGGTCAAGGACCCAGCATATAGTCTGTGCTCATAAAACAAAAGGCAGACATATTAACCCAGATTGCATTGCCACCGAAGTGGGGGAGGGCAGCCTTGGGCTCACTTGAGATGATGGGGGTGTCCAGTCCACTCCAAGATAACTGATCGGGTTGGGGTGGATGTGAGGCTGCCAACCCTCACAGCTGTTGACCTGGACCAGACATTTTGAATTTGTTTGTAATTAAACCTAGGAATGACCATGAAAAACAACAAGAACAAAAGCCCCCCAAATGAGTGATATTATAAAAAATGTTTTAGTCCTTGATGCTTTAAAAATATTTTAAAATTTTATATGCCTAAGATCTTTTTATTTCTTGATATCATCTGTTTATCCTTTTTAGATTGATTTTTCCTCAGTAAAACACACAAACATAGATAAATATGTAGTGTATACGCTGCAACGGTGGCGTCTCACTGTGCTGCGCTTGAATTTTCGTGGTTGTCCTCTCCGACTGAAAGCTTTGCGATTTGTCAGTAAGTATGTTAATTACAACTGTTTTGCTTTCTTGTATTTTAATTAAACAAATGTAAAGAAAAGTAAAAAGAAAATGGAAACCTCGGTTACAGTCTTAGGCCATAAGAATGCCAATTACACAAGTATAAAAAGCTTATAATGTGGTCAGCTCTTACTGGATTGTATATCCTAGGAGCTGACTCTTTCTCTATTCTAATTGATCACTTTTTGTGTATGTCTAGCATGTGTTTATCTATATATCATCAATTTATCTCCTAACATAAATAGTAGAAGAACATAGTCTCATTTTAAAAGTTCTAACAATATATAGTAAAAGCAAAATTTCTCTCAAACTCATACACTTACTAAAAGATACTCAATCTTATGTTTTCTGTTTTCTAAACATGTATTTACATATATGTGACTAAAAAGACAGTTAAAATTTTTAACATGAAAGAGGCCATATTAGTTTATATTTTCCTTTGTCTCTTAGGAATATCTTATTCCTAAGTAATGCCAATACTTAGAGATCTACCAAATTATTTTATTATTATTATCTTTTAATTTATCTTTATTGTTGAAAGTATTACAGAAGTCCCCTTTCCTGCTCTTCCCCCGCCCACCCCATGAACCCCCTTACACAATGAAATAATTACTCGGCCATAGAAAAGAATGAAATCTTACTATTTGTGACAGCCTGAATGGAACTAGAGGATAGTGTGCTAAGTGAAATAAGTCAGACGAGAAAGACAGGTGCCAGACGATTTCACTTACATGTAAAACCTAAAGAACGATATAAATGAACAAACAAAACAAAAACAGATTCATAGATACAGGGAACAGACTGATGGTTGCCAGAGGGGAGGGGGCTTGAGGGGCTCAGTGAAAAAGGTGAAGGGATTAAGAAGTACAGATTGGTTATCAACTGTATTTTACTTCCCAAAATAATTATTGGGAAGGAAAGCACAGCACAGGGAATATAGCCAATAATCTACACTAATAAAAGAGAAAAATGGTAATTGGCATACGACGATACCCTTTTCATTGGCTAATCAGGGCTATATGCAAATTAACTGCCAACTAAGATTGGCAGTTAACTGCCAACAAGATGGCGGTTAATTTGCATATGTAGGCACAATGCAGGGAGGCGAAAGGGAAAGCAGGAAGAAGCCCCCTGCCACTGACAGTGATCGGAAACCCAGCGGGGAGCTAAGAGTTGGGGGGCAGGGCAAAGGTGGCCCTGGGGCCGCCTTTGCCCTGCCCCCCAGCCATGATCGGAGAATCAAGCGCCTTTGCCGCCCTGGCCAGTGATAGCAGGAAGTAGGGGTGGAGCCAGCGATGGGAGCTGGGCACGGTTGAAGCTGGCAGTCCCAGGAGCTAGGGGTCCCTTGCCTGGGCCTAAAGCGGAGCCCACGATCGCGGGGCCGCTGCAGCTGCGGGTCCCCGCTGCCCGGGCCGGACGCCTAGGCCAGAGGCGTTAGGCCTGGGCAGGGGCGGAGCCTGCAACCGCGGGGAGCTGGGGGTCCCCTGCCCAGGCCTGACACCTCTGCCAGAGGCCTCAGGCCTGGTCAAGGGGCCGATCTGGTGATTGGTGATCGGAGGGTGATGAGGGTCAACTCCTCTGGCCGAGGCATCAGGCCAGGGCTGGGGGCTGAGCCGGGGATTGGGGGGATATGATGGTCCCCTTGCCCAGGCCTGAAGCCTGGGTCAGAGGCGTCAGGCTTAGGCGGGGGGTGGAGCAAGCGATCAGAGGGAGATGGGGGTCCCCTGCCCAGGCATGATTCCTGGGCCAGAGGCCTCAGGCCTGGGCGGGGGCCAGAGCCAGTGATCGGGGGGAGATGGGGGTCCCCTGTCCAAGCCTGACACCTCTGGCGGAGGCGTCAGGCCTGGGCAAGGGGCCGATCCTGCGATTGGAGGGTGATGGGGGTCAATGCCTGAGGGCTCCCAGTATGTGAGAGGGGGCAGGCTGGGCTGAGGGACACTCCCCCGACACACACACCCAGTGCACGAATTTCGTGCACCGGGCCCCTAGTCTATAATAATAAAAGTGTAATCTACTGATTAGACTGGACGACCTTCCGGATGAAGCCGGGGCTGCGAGGGAAGCCGGTGCCGGCAGCCAGGGGAAGGAAGGCCTACTCTTGTACGAATTTTGTGCATTGGGCCTCTAGTGTTCTAATAACGATGCCCTGTGCCAGGTGGGTACTGGAAATATCAGGGGGAACACTTTGTGAAGTTTATGACTGTGACCACTGTACTGTACACCTGAAACTAATACAAAATAATATTGGATTTCAACTGTAATAAAACAATAATAAAGCGCACTCTGCAGTCCTGCACAGCAGAAAGGGCTTTCAGCGGTTCTCCACCTTCTGGCCCTTTAAATACAGTTCCTCAGGTTGTGACCCAACCATAAAATTATTTTTGTGGCTACTTCATAACTGTAATGTTGCTACTGTTATGAGTCGTCATATAAATATCTGATATGCAGGATGGTCTTAGGCGACTCCTGTGAAAGGGTCGTTCGAAGGCCAAAGAGGGCGCGACCCACAGGTTGAGAACTGCTGGCTTAGGTGGCCCTGAATCCTAGCTCTGCCACCTGTCAGCACTGTGACTTTGTCCAAGTTACCTAAGCCTTGTGTTTCTCATTAGAAAAGGCAGATAATATTACCTATCTCAGAGGACTCTTTGATGAATTAGAAATAGAATATGTGAAGCTCTTAATATAGTGTCTGGCATCTAGCAGGTACTTAAGAAATGCTCATTACTATTTGTCCTATCCCATTTCCTGTGTTTTGGGAATTGGTGCAAGTATCAAATAAGACCAGTTGATAAACATTTTAGGAGTATCTTGATATGAGAAATAAAAATGTATTCAACTCCATGTGAGTAAGAAATCTGTATAAAAAGGAAAGAGTGGGACTTTTAGGAATATGTACATATTTCTTTCATTTTACTTTTCTTTCTAATAGTACAGCTGACTATTAAAATGCAAACTGGCTTGGGGTGTGGGGTGTCGGGGGGCTAGAGGAGGTCAATGGCAGGGGGGAAGGGAGAACATATGCAACCCCTTCAACAATAAAGATTTTTAAAAAATACAAACTGATGGGTCAGGTTCCAGGTATTTCCTCCTTTTTGGGGGGATCTGTTGCTCTCAGTGAGTTAATTTTAACCTGCAAACCCAAATGATAGGGCCTCTTAGGCACCAGCCCTCTCTCATTCCCTTCGATATAACTTTTTCTTTTTTGTTTCTGCTTTTATCCCAAATCCTGCCCTGAGTCCGAATTTCACTCTTTGTTTTATGCTCCTTGAACGACCAGTTTAGCAGGAAGGGCTCAGCCCCTTCCCCTTAACAGATGGCTTCCTAGTCTGAATGCTATTGAAAAACCAGCTCTGTTTTCATTTTCGCTGTATTTACACCTCTCCGGGGCTCATGATTCACATCGTCTGCAGCCCCTCCTCATTTTCTGACCTGCCTCCCACATAATTCTCGGATTCTCTACTGTTGCTTGGGACAGTTCTCCTTCAGGTCTAGCTTGACAGTTTGGCAAGAATCAACGAAGAGTAGCTGAGGATTTGGAATGCACAAGAATCAGAAATGGAAATTTATTCAATGTATAAGCTGACTTGTTGAAAACAGGTGGGGGTGGGGACGGGGTGAGGACGGAGGGGAGAGAATGACATTCTATTATTACCAGGCATTTGTATCTTTTCATTTCGATTGTGTTTAGATATGTCTGTACAGCTATCAAGAGGCATGTAAAAACGAACATTTTAAAAATTATTTTTAAAAAGCAGTAAAAACATTTCTAACAGGACATTATGCAACGCTAATGTCATTAGAAGCCCTCTTCTGCAGGCTGCTAGCTTGGAATCATCATCAAAGGCTGTTCTGCAAAGAGGCAGGCAAACAGGATGAGAGTATTTCCTTGATGACTCTAATAATAAAAAATAATTAAAGAAACCTTCCTTTAGTTGGATAACCCTGCATAAATAGGCAACACAGTCAATCAAAATGTAAACATGTGGTTTTTTTGACACCAGTACAGCAAATATGTAACTACCTGCAACCGGAAGAGTCTCTAGATTACCCCACTATAGTGATTCTTACACTTTGCTTCTTTGCTGCGTGCTCCCTATGTACCTTTTCCCACTCATCCTCTTCCGTGTCCTGGTCAAAGGTTTCCGGGTACGCTGGCAGTTTGTCTTTGGGGCATTCTTCATAGTAGCTCCGAACGTATTTCCCCACAGACCACCCCTTGTGTTCCTCAGGCGTTTTGCATTCCAGGCCGTTATAGTAGGCGTTGTAGTGGTGCTTCAACCAGTAGTAGAGGTAGTGGATGTTGTAGTCACATCTCCAAGGGTTATCTCGGAGCCACAAGAGTTTCAAAAAGTACAAGTCTTCTAATACTCCATAGTCGAAGTTTTGCAGGCTGTTGTTTGATAAATCTAACTCTTCTAAATGTGTGAGTCCTAAAAAAGCAGCTAGAAACAGAAAATATTTATTAAACCAATGAGTAATTTATTGGGTTAAATGCAATTGCGTGCTGTTTATAAGAACACATACGTTAAAAATAAGAGACTGAATTTGTCCTGTTGAAAAGAAAATCTTTTATCCCCTCCTTTTTCTCAGAGCACATACTTCAGAAAACTTGTAATGCGAAGGACTTTCTCCTCTCTTTGAAGTGTGTACATATCCTTTGGAAGACTAAGGCCTTTTGTCAGTTTTATGAGTCAGAATGTCTTTCTCAAGGACCTGGAGCCCCCCTCCTTGAAATGTAATCATGAAGAAAGATAGCACCCCCCTCTCCCAGTTTCTGTTGGCGGGTAAGAGCCTTGCTCTAAGTTGCAAAACTACCTCTTGTCATAAAGATACAAGTTTGTTTTCCTCTTGATAAAGCCAGTTCACTAACACAGTTGGTCACCTCAATCACCAGGTGAAGTGAGGATTAACTGTGTGTGACAAATGCTGCTGTCAAGTCCTCTTACTGAAGGACTAGCTGTCACTTATCCTGACACATGTATGCTTTGGATTGTATCTGCTTGGCGATGCAAAATGTGAGGTTTTTTTTTTCTGTCTCTGCAATCTCTTAGCGGATTGCCTGTGATGTGCATCACCGTCTGGTTTAATGCTTTTTTCTTTCTCTACTATTTTTGTGGAGGGGATTCCTGTGTTGGGAGAACATTTTATGGTGCCCCCCCCCCAATTATTTATTTATTTTTAATCTTTATTGTTGAAAGTATTACATATGTCCCCTTTTTCCCCCATCAACCCCCTCCAGCCCATCCCTGCTCCCGCCCCAGGCCCTCCCCTCCTCATTGTCTGCATCCATAGGTTATGCAAAAATGCATACAAGATCTTTGGTTGATTACCTCCCACCCACCCACTGTCCCCTGCCTTCCAATGAACAAAATAAACAGATGAACGGAGTGGATCCAGAGACATGGAAGCATGGAACAGGGGCATTTTGGTTTTAATCGTATTTTCCTAACAGTACATGCATCCAAACGAGAAGTGCTAAAATACATTTTTACTCAGACAAAGCTTTCCCCTGGATTAAATGGACTAGGACACAATATTTTATATGCTTAAAATCAGTTTTAAGTTAGCTTTCTAAAAGATGTATTTTGGGCTCACGTGCATTTTTATGCTCACTGGAAAGATGCCACAAAATTGGCATGAATTAGGAAAATATTTCAAATGTAAGATAAATGCATATTATATAAATGCATAAAACATGAAATTGTGTCTGGTGATGATTTGAAAGCTCCCTGGGATATCAGTAAACTCTGAAAAATGTCAAAAAACAGCCTTTTCCCAGGTTAGAGGGAGGGAATTATATTCCTGTAGATATTTCTGTAGAGTCTAAAAACAAAACAATTTTATCAACATTTCGAAAACATCTGGTTGTGTGTTTGGCAGACTATGGTAGGGGGTAGCTATCAGCTTTGGATCAGAGGTATTTAATTCTGCTGGGGAATGGATACTTAAAACAAATATCAAAGACGTAACACAAAATAAGACAACAAGAAGCTTTATTTTTTCTTTTAAAGTAAACAAATTCAAACCTAGATTATCCCTATTTTAGTTGATGTGGACTGACCCTAAAATTTATCGTTCAATCCCAATTTCAAATATTTTGCATCGATTTCAAACATTTTCTCATTGCTGTTATTAAATACTCTTGTTAGAGCATAAAGTGTTCTTATTTTGAATTTGGAAAACATGTCCTCATACTAATACCATCAAGCATTTTCATATCATTTGTTCTCAGACAACACCCATAATCCCCCCTCAAAAATAACTCTATTTTAGTACAAAGCAAATAATTGGGGGTGTGGGGTGGGGAGAGCAGGCGGTAGAAAGGAGCAAAAGGTCAGCTCTTTGTCATCTTTGTTCTGAAGATACTGCATTTTTTTCTATTTGCTAAGATTTGTGAGTCAATGATCTCAACAATTTACTTTTCTTAAAACAAGTCAGCCCTTCAGATTGAAAGCATGTGTAAACATTCCTAGATTTTATTTTGAAAGCACTACAGTTGTTACTGAAACCATCTGAATCCAGGCACGTTGAAAAGCTAGTTTTCATTTGTTTCTTAAGGGAGGTAAAACCCCTAGTAGAGTGTCTTCTTTCCCTGTCTTTACAATAATATCTGTAATTTATGAGATTGTCGTTCACGCCTCCTAAAGACTGGCAGATCCTACTGCATTTGTGTATCCACCAGCACAAGTCGTTAAGTAAGCCTACTTTGGCAGGGTTTCATCTCAAAGGCCTCAAAATATAGAAGATCTTTTATTTTAAAACTCCTTTAGATCATTTAAAGTGCTGAGATACTTTTTTGTTCCAGAAGATAAAGAAAAGTGGTTGGCATTTGGTAGGTGTTCAATACACATTTGCTAATGTAGAAAATACTTTCCTGGGATTGAATTGAACAAAGGAGAAAGAATACTACTGCTGCATTTTACAGTGTGTGTCAGCAAGGAAAACACAGTGGGTGAACAACATTACAGGCCTTCAGGAAAGAAATTCCCAGCGGTGGAAAAGGAGTCCTCTCAATTATAAGAACTTCATAACTGATGAGAGGAAAATATCCTTAGAAGTACAACAAATCCATTTTGTACTATTACCTATTTCTGTGTTGTCATCTCTTATTTTTCTCCGGTTTTCTTTATATAATGTAGCTTTATTGTAATTAAAATATTGTTTGCATTATTATGCACTACTTTAATAAATGTAACTTAAAGTCTCTTTTAGAGATAGCTCTAAAACTTGTTTTCATGGGTACTTTTTTATGGTTGTTGTTGATCCTCACCCGAGGATATTTTTCCATTGATTTTTAGAGAGAGTGGAAGGGAAGGGGAGAGACAGAGAAACGTCGATGTAAGAGACACACATCAATTGGCTGCCTCCCACACTCGTCCCTACTAGGGCTGGGGATGGAGCCTGCAACCGAGTTGTGTGTGCCCTTGATGGGAATCAGTCCCAGGACCCTTCAGTTCGCAGGCCAACACTCTATCCACTGAGCCAAACCGGCTAGGGCTGCGTGGATACTTTTGATAGTTGGTTAGTCAAGATCAGAAGGAAATTAGACACTTGACCAGGGACCTGGGACATGGCATGCTTGTCGCGAGGGTCTTTGGTTCTCCTGGAGCAAAAGAAGGTCCCCACCTCCAGGTTCTTCACCCTGTGGCCTGGCTGGCCTGCACATGAGCATGATTATTGCTTCATTTGGGAGAAGAGTTGTCTCTGTAGCAATCTTACTCACTGTGAAGTGAAAGTTGCTTTGACCTCACAATTTAAAGATACTCCCAAGTTTACATCATCTGTACAGACTATATATAAGTGTAGCGTATTGTTGTTCCCTTGAGAAATGTTTAAAAATTATGGTTTCTTAATATTTTGAAACCATGTTATAAATACTAAAATATACCTGTGTAGTTCTAGAACATTCACTTTCAATTTTCACTTCTATATTGTTAAAATCTTAATGTTCTGTTAATATCATTAAGTTACCATTAAGAAAAGCAGAAAATTGTGCTCACAATGTTTGACATTAACATTGCACTTTTAATAGTATTAATAACCGTTTTTTATAGATAAGACTTTTCAAATTGAAATTGCACTGTGAAGGCACGTAGAATATGTATGTTACAAATCTGACTAATATTGCAGCAATTCCCAGTTCTTTCTAAATCCATTGTGTAATTCACCACTCTTGTTTTTGCCAGAGGCTTGCTTAGAAAATGGAGAAGAGATTTGAAAGATGGGAAGAACTGATCTTGATCTAGGATTAGATAAAATATGACTGGCTCTGGTTTGAGGACATTTTATCTTAATTTATGAACTTGGTGCTTAGCAGATTGTTTTAAATTTACTTTAAACAAGTTTTTTTTTTAAGTCCTACTTTAAACAAGTTGGAACTTAATGAATAGCAAAGAAAATGCCAAATCTGAATTTCCCTTTAAAAATCACGTTTAGAATTTCACTAGCCATATATTCTTTTTGTATTCTATAAAACACTCTTATTTGAACTAATTAAACAACTGTTGCTCAGTAACATATAGTATTACATACTTCATAAAACATTTCTGCAAATATTTCTGAGTGCTAAGCAAGTTTTAACCTAATCTAATCTAACTAAACAAGTTCTAATTAAACAAATTCTAAACTGATCACATTTAATTTAAATCCAAACACCTTATTATATAGTTTTTTAAAAACTAAATTGTATTTGCTATAAATGTTGCCATAGGAATTAAAAACAGATGACACCTGTCACCGGTTCAAAGGGCTTGTCTGTGGGACTTACCAGGATCGATGAATTCGATGCCATTGCTGCTAAGGTTTAATTTCTTTAGCTCATGAACATCTTCAAACTCCTTGGGCCGAAGTAGGTTGATTTTATTGTACGACAAGTCAAGTTTAACAATATCTGGAGGGATATTGTTTGGAACTTTCTTCAACTCTGGAAACATTAATAATATTCAGGTTATCAAGCCTCCTCTCGCTCCCTTTTGCTCTTAAATTCTTACACCTGTGTGACTGAAGCATCAGCTCTTACAGAGAAAAGGACCGCTAAAGCCAAAGAACGCCCCCAAAGAACAAGCCTTAGCGCGTGCCAAATTCTACCAAAGCCTGTGAGCCAAGAGCATGACACTTAAGGAGCCGCTCATTGCCGAGCTGTTCAGAGAAACTTCCGCAAGGCAGCGGCGAGAAATCAAGGGAACAAGAGGCAACACAGCTCAGTTGGCTCAGTCATCAGGGGAAGCCCACGGTGGGTTCAGGCCTCCTGCCCATAGAATCACCAGGAAGCTTAAAAAAAGAAAAGAAAAAGAAGAAAGCTAAAATGAAACGCAGCAGTTCCAACCTTCTATTTGCGTTTTTACTAGAAATTATTGCCTCTTTGGTGCATCTTTATTTTATCCTTCTCCTCAGCCCAACAAATAAGCTCAGGTCTCTCCACCCTAAAAAATCAAACAAACAGCTTGGTGACCCTCAAGCTGTTATCTTATTTCTCCTTTTCTTGGATGCTAACATGCCAGAGAGAGTCGTCCTGACTTGTTGCCTGTGCACCTCATCTCGCACTTATTCTCTGAATTCTTTGATTCAGTTTATGCTCCATCACTGCCGGGCTCTTCCCAGGGGACAGCAGTGCCGGAACAGTACCAGTAGGCACACTAGGGCCAAGGCTGCTGCTACCACAGGCCACGCCTCTGGAAGGGGCGGCCAGGTGATAGGTTAATAGGAAACCAAGGCTCACCTCTTGTATCTCCTACTCTTTACGTCTGTCTTTAAACCATGCTTTTTTAAAAATATGAAGTGTGTTTATTTTATATTTTAGCGTAATGCTTGCCCTTTCTCTTATCCCTTTGGAAAATATTCTGAAGAGATTTTATCCCAAATAAATAAAATCAGAAATGAAAGAGGTGAATTAAGTAGGGCAAGTAAAGTCAGGTTCCTTTTCTGTTCCCACAAAAGGAAACTAGAAGAAACAAATAAAATGTCCAGATTCACTGATACTTGAGAAATAGCATGGCCCCAAAACTTCCTGAATAAGTAGAGATGCTTTGAACTGGGTAGAGTAAAATAAATGCATGAAAGGTGGTAGCCATTTATCCATAATGCCCCTTCTGGTACAGAATAATTTAATTGTTGATAAATTCTCCCAAATATATATATATATATCTATATCTCCCTCTGTTATTTATGATTTCTTAATCCATAGTATAGATACTTTCAAAAAGACTCAGGCTTATCCCTCCCTCCCCACATCCCACTTTTTTGTTGTTGTTGTTAATCTTCACCTGAGGATATTTTTTCTATTGCTTTTCAGAGAGAGTGGAAGAGGGAGGGAGGGGAAGAGAGGGAGAGAGAGAAAGAGAAACATCCACATTAGGGACACAGATGGACTGGTTGCCTTCCACACCCACCCCACCTGGGGGCAGGAATTGAACCCAGCCCAGGTACCTGTCCTTGACTGGGAATCAAACCCACAGGGTTTGCACAGGGTCTAAGCTCTAACAACTGTGCACACCGGCCAGGGCTTTCTCCACTTTTAACAGCTCAGAATCCATGGTCTTTAATGGGATGATATTGGTAGTTCTTTCTTTAGTATCCTTTTTTTCCCCTCTGTTAAATTTGCTTTCTCTTTTTGATGGGATCTTAGTATCAATGTGCAGGAACTGTTCTAAGTTCTCTAACAAGTATTAAATGACAAGAACCCTATGAGCTAAGCAGCATTATTATCATTTTATTGTCTTTAAAATATTTTTTATTGATTTTTTTTTAGAGAGAGAGAGAGAAAGGAAGGAAGAGGGAGAGAGAGAGAGAGAAACATCAGAAACATCGATCAGCTGCTTCCTGTATGCACCCCGACCAGTGATCAAACCTGCAACCTAGGCATATGCCCTGACTGGGAATTGAACTGGTGAACTTTCGGTGCATGGGACGACACTCAGCCAACTGACCCACATCAGCCAGGGCATATTATCCTTTTATAGATGAAGAAACTCAGGCACAACTTGCCCACAGTCACATTCGTAGGAATTAAACATAAACATATTCGCCCAGAATCTATGCTTCTAACCACTATGCTCGGCTACCTATGCATGGCACCTATCTGTTGTTTCATTGGTGTTTTTCCACCTGCTTAGAATCCTCAGGGTTGCCATGTAGGGTGAAATAGGGGAAGGGGAGAACTGGGGTCAGTCAATATATTGGGATGGCCATGAGACCTTTCTGGCTCTGTACGTATTTAAAATAACATCTCCCTGCTTTCAAGTGGGTAATAATAATAATAATAATAATAATAGTACCATCATTCCTTGCTTTTTCTCAACAGTAGTTATCAACTACCCTAGTATACATTTCAGTGGTATTTTTTTTTTTTCATTTCTTACCCCCTCCTCACCATGGAAGCTTCATGAGGAAGGCTTAGAACAATGCCTAATCCTATATAATAAACCCTTAATACGCAAATCTGAATGGCAGAATGACCGGAGGAAGGACCAGTCATTATGGTGTGCACTGACCACCAGGGGGCAGACGCTCAATGCAGGAGCTGCCCCCTGGTGGTCCGTGTGCTCCCACAGTGGGAGTGCCACTCAGCCAGAAGCCGGGCTCATGGCTGGTGAGCACAGCAGTCGTGGTGGAAGCCTCTCCCGCCTCCACTGCAGGTGGGTGATAAGGAGCGAGGGTGTCCTGGACTGCGAGAGCCCTGGACTGTGAGAGCCATGGACTGTGAGAGGGTTGTCTGACTGCCAGCTTAGGCCTGATCCCCGGGAGGACAGACATCCAGCAGGTGGACATCCCCCAAGGGGTCCCAGACTGGAGAGGGCACAGGCCGGGCTGAAGAACCCCCCCTCACCCTTCAGTGCACGAATTTCATGCACCGGGCCTCTAGTATATCATAAATAAATAGATGGTATGTGGCAGACACCTTTTAAAATGGCACCTAATGATCCTTTCTACTGCTATTCATACCCTTGTGTAAAACCTTCCCCTTGAGTATGGGTTGAACCTACTGATTTGCTTCTAACAATGCAGCAGATGTGATGGGATGTCCCTTCCGTAATTAGGTTACAAGAAATTGTGACTTTTGCTCTGCTAGCAGACTCTCTGTTGCTGGTTTTGATGATGCAAGTTGTTATGGTGGAGAGGCTCACATGGCAAGGAATTCAAGGTGGCCTCTGGCCAGTAGCTGGCAAGGAATTCAGGTCCTCAGTCCAACAGCTCTTAAGGAATCAAATTCTGCTAGCAGCTGTATGAGCTTGGAAGGGAATCCTTTCCCAGTTCAGCCTTCAGATGAGATCACAGCCCGGAGCCCTGGTCAACACCTTGTGATTGCAACCCCGTGAGAGATTATGAACCAGAGGACCTGGCTGAACCACGCCTGGTTTCCTGACCCACACAAACTGTGAGATAATACAGTGTGCTGTTTTAAGCCTGGAAGTTTTGGAATAGTTAGGCAGCAATAGATAACTAGCCCTTGGTAAATAATAAGAGCTCATTAATGTTTGTTATGTTTAATGATTCAGGTTATATATTGAGGCCTCTTCTAATAAAAGTACTTTGAAAATTTGGAGTGATCTTATTTCTGTCTTCCAATATGACATGGCTCCATTTGACCTAGAGCTGTATCTGTCAACATACTAAAAGGTGAAAGATTTTAAGAGTTAAACTTATTATAATGGAGCAACAGTAGGGTAATCCTCCCTTTAGGATCAGCAAGACCCTAACTGGAGAGCTATGGTCTCTCTTGGGCACTACATGTAAACAAGGAGATGGAGATCCTGGTGATAATTGGAAACCACAGAGACAATTGAGAACAGACATTAGAAATAATTTCTTGCACTGTGTGCCCATCATGGTGTAATATACAGATCTTGTGCCCTAGCTGGTTTGGCTCAATGGATAGAGCGTCAGCCTGCGGACTGAGGGGTCCTGGGTTTGATTCCGGCCAAGGGCACATGCCTGGGTTGTGGGCTCGACCCCCAGTGGGGGGCGTGCAGGAGGCAGCCAATCAATGATTCTCTCTCATCATTGATGTTTCTCTCTCCCCCTCTCCTTTCCTCTCTAAAATCAATAAAATATATTAAAAAAATATATATACAGATCTTGTAACATAGAAATTCACACCTGAAACATATATGTTCATGCTGACCAATGTCACCCCAATGAATTAAAAAAAGAAAATTTCTTGGCATTTAGCATTTGGAATATCTATTGAGAATAGCTGTCACATCTTCTTAGAAGGCTTTTAAAAACAGAATAGAGCATTAGTTTGAAATCCGGAATCCCACCTCTTCTCACTTCTTCCATTGCTACCACATTGGCCCGTACCACCATCACCTCTTATCTGGGTCATCCCAACAGTATCCTAAACCTATGTGATCCTGTTAAAATGTTGTAAGTCAGATCATGTCAGTTTTGTCATTTTCCCAGATGACTTCCACCCTCCAGGTGGCAGAATCCTGCAGTGGCTTTCCATCTCACTATGAATAAAAGCCCAAGTCCTCACCAAGGCGCTATAAAGCCATTAAAGGCGGTAGGTCTTCCTCGTCACCAGAGTCAGCATCTTCTAGGTTCTGGAAAGCAGCCTTTGTATCAGGACTTACTTACTGAACCCACATCTGCTGGGCTGCATCTGAGACCACTGGAGGACAAGGTTAACCACAAATAAATGGGTAGAAAAAAGGTTTATGAGAACACCCTGAAACCCCAGCTTAAGCAACGTGGCAGACCTGTGGATGCTGGAAAAGGAACACGAATTGCAGAAACAACTTTGGCATTGTTAGCAGCAGCCATGAGTAAAAACAGGATCCATACGTAATACCAGGAATTGCAAACCAAACCTTTTACTAGTATGGCTTAGAAAATCATAGAAAAATTATTGTATTGATGAGTATAAACAACTCTTTAGTTCCTTTGCTTTAAACTTGAATAAGAACTGAAAATATTGGTGTAAAGCATGCGTGTCTTTTTAAATTATTTATTTATTTATTTTTATTGTCTACAGTTTTACATATGTCTCCTTTTCCCCCAATTGACCCCCCCCCCCCGCCATTCCCATTCTGGGCAAGCCCCCACCGCCCCAGTGCTGTGTCCATTGGTTATGCTAACATGCATGCATACAAGTCCTTTGGTTGCTCTCTACACCCGCCTCTCCAACCCCCCAACCTACCATTTGTCTCTGGATCTACTCTTGTTCATAAATTATGTTGTTCATTATATCCCACATATGAGTGAAATCATGTGATATTTATCTTTCTCCGACTGGCTTATTTCGCTTAGCATAATGCTCTCCAGTTCCATCCATGCTATAAGCATGTTTGTTTTGATAAAGATTACATAAATACAAATTTCCCCAGGCCAGAGGTCAACTTTGGCCAGCGCTCCATTTCTAGACCAGACACCACATGGTTAATTGCTTCCACCTGAAATTCTTTGTAAACCCTCAACAAATACCATATTTACTTGATTATCACCCCAGCCAAGCCTTGCTGACTTTGAGGAGGAAACTGGGAAGTCTTCTCCATGTAATTTCCCATTTAATAGTCTATCTTGGTTGTCAGCAATGTCAGAACTACTCTGAAGGCTTAGTAGTAGTGGGTTTAGAGACATAAATGGGCCTGTTTATTGCAAATAAAAAAAATGTTAATTATTGTTCAAGCCAGTGGTGAAATTAACTTCAGAGGCTCCTGGGGACAATTTATAGGCATAATTCTTCCCAGTCCTAATCTTAGAGGTAAAATGAATCCTTAAAACCGGTAAATTATTCTGGTAAATGTGAAGCTAAAAGGCAGTTTTAAAACTGCTACTTTCATGTATTTTTGGCAAATCAATTTACCTCAATATGGCACAAACATGCTTTTCAACTAATCTTACATTTATTCCCTTTGAAAGACTAACGTTTGTTGGCAAAGTGCCTGTCTCCCACTGAATAAAGCTATTATTTATTTTTCTTACTGTCAGATGTTTAAGGCAAAAATAGTGATCTCTGAGGTCTATGTGGTCATACTGTGGTCAAACTGGCCCTACACATACCATCTGACTCATCATCTGTCAGCTGGGAGAGGCACAACTCCTGAGCTAGGGGATCTGTACTCGGGCCCTTGTGTGGTACCATGTGCATGGTACACTGTACAGAGCCTAAGGAGGAGGGTTCAAATTCTTATACGTTTTCCTGGGTTAACAGACGTACCCAGAACATTGAAGGGAGAGATGACGTTGCATAGGGCGCAATGGCGTGGGAACTGTTGGGGACTGCCTTGTGTGGCCTTAGGAAGACAACCTAATTTCTCGACACCTCAGTATCCTCATTTATAAAATGAGGATAATAGTATTGCTTTTAAGGTTGTGAGCAGTGCATGAAGTCATGCATGCAGCTGCTGTCTTAGGCACACCAAGCACTTAGGTGACAGCTCTGGTTCATTAGCATCACTGCCAGCTTCACTCTTGGTGGCATGTTTCAGGCTTCTTTAGAGCCTGCATAGTGTTTGACATGTGGTGCAATTACTCCATCCTGGCAGGGAGCTCGAGATGAATATGGCAGGACAATTATTCCCAGCATTTGACACTTATTACCTATTTATAGAACGGATAAGGAAAGTTACAGTGAATTATATTCAGATTGTCATACTTGAAGTCTAGACATGATTTTTAACTCCTATGTATTTTGATTTTTAAAGTTTACTTAAATTACTGCTTTACCAGCGCAAAGAAAGCAGCTTAGTTATTGTCATCCACCTAAGCACGTGCCCTGGGCCAAGCAGCACCAAAAGGCATTTAATAGACAAGATCTTTGCCTTTAAACATACAGACATCAACGATATACTAAAAAATTAAAAGTAATTAATAGATTTATATTGATTATATTAAAAGACAAAACTACTCTTCATTTTATCTACGTTTTAAATCTAAAAAGTATAGCTTCTGATTTATGTATTTTTTAACATGTGGAGGAACTTGAGTTGTCTTTTAGTGCAATGCCCTATGTTATATATGCTGTGTATGTCATTAAATTTTATTTATGTTGTTTTCCAGTAAATAGTATGTGTATTTTTAAAGCAGGGGAAATGAATTTATGAGCATATATGGAAGATTGTATTTAGACAATAAGTGGAGGAAATAAAGCAATAAAAATATATTTGTATTTTTGTACGTTTATTTTTGCCAAGAGAAAGACAAAAATATCATGGAAAAAGGACAAGGGCAGAAATAGGCTCATGGGAGTGGGAAAGGCCCAAGAATAGAAAAGCAGTAAAAAACAAATTTCCTAACAAGTTATCTCTTCTTAAGTGAAAATGTAATCTAGCTACAGAAGTCTTTAACTTAGTGTTATTGGCATTTTTTTCTCAGATAATTAATAAACTTAACTGTACCTACTTACTCTTTACCACCTGATGCACCAAGTGCAAATTAACTTTATTTTGAAGATAGAACCTCAGCAATATCAAGTAATTTTTCTAATCCAAGTCTAGGGTTAGTAGCTTTGAATTAGTTTTTATTTTATTTTATTAAAAAATATTTTTATTGATTTCAGAGAGGAAGGGAGAGGGAGAGAGAGAGAGAGAAACATCAATGATGAGAGAGAATCATTGATTGGCTGCCTCCTGCACGCCGCCCACTGGGGATCAAGCCTGCAACCTGACATGTGCCCTGATTGGGAATCGGTGACCTCCTGGTTCATAGGTCGATGCTCAACCACTAAGCCACACTCACCTGGCTAGTTTTTAAAAATATAGTTCAAGTTTCTAAGCACTACAAAGGAAACCCTAGTAAAACACACTCCTCAGAATGAAGCACTACTCACCATAACAATATTTGGGAAATTCCACCCAATCTGGCCACAGGGGCACTACATACTCGTATAGTGACTTTTCTGGAATTCTCTAATGCTTCCATTGTTCATATAGCTGCTTGCTTGAATATAGAATTTTAGAAGACAGCAGGATCAAGACCTCGCTCGGCCAAGTGACTTGACCTCCCTGAGGCTCATTTCCTCAACTGTAAATGGATAGTCAACTGTGGACAGGACTGTGTGTGGAGTACCTGGAACATAGGAGGTTCTCAATTAATGAACACTCTCTTAAGTCCAGAGGACCCCAGAATGGCATCTCCCGGGTTACAATGCTGTAATTGCTCTGCTATAGCATCAAAATGTGTACAATTCACAGAGTGTCACGGTAAGCAAACCTTCCCAGGCCACATGGCTGTGATGTGACCCAACCAGGTGCCACCTTCCAGAGCCCAACAGAAGGGGGCAGGGCTTGAGCATGACCTCGCTGACAAATGAACAAACTTCCTGCTGGCTCAGGTTGCCTGTTTCTTCAACGTCAGCAAATTCCTGCCTATGGTTCCCTTGAGAGGAGCCAGAGTCTCTATGTTCTGAGCCTTCCCTTTTAGTTCTTAAAGAAACAAAACAAAACAAAACCTGCCCCCAAGTAAGTGGAAGGAATGACACCATGCCCCACAAGACCCTAATTCAATGACATCTGGCTTTAATATAATATTACAAATAAGTTATTAATCCATATGCATAAATGAGACAGGCACTGTCCTACGGCTTGTTACCCTAGGGTAGATCAGGGGTTCTGAGACCACACTTTGAGAATGTCTTCGCTAACATGTCAGCAGCATTACTAAAACCTCCCTTCTGCTTTATTTCATGAATTTATCCTGTACGTGCACATCCTGCACAGTACTAGCCTTAGATTGTGTGGGAGAAAAAACCCAGTAATGACTTTCAGGAAGCAGGTAATATTCTGGAAAGATTCCCTCAGTCTCATAGTTCTTTGATTCAATACTTTTAGTTTTTCCCGCCGTGTTTTTGTGTGTTTTATTTTGGGTAACTGGGGGACAATTAAGACACAGGATGTTAGCCAGTGCTTATTAAACCTGAAGACTAAACTATGAGCTACACCATCGCCGCATCCCACTTGGCCTCCCTCTGACAGCGCTCGCACCAGCCCTGCTCTGCACATGGTTCTCCTTGAGGTCGGCATTTCCCCACACATGCACACCATGTTCTGCCTTCACGTGGGGTAAGTCAGGTTATGTAAACAGCATTTTGCACTTGCTTTCATACCCACTGGTTTGCCTACATCAATTAAATTACATCAGATTTAAGACGAAAAGAATTACTTACAGCCACAGCTTGCGGCAAGCGAATGAAAGTAGGCCCAAATTGCTGTCCTTCCCACCCTCCTGTAATGTCCCCTAAACCACCAACCATCTTGAGTTTGGACTCCAGCACTGTCATTGGAGAAAGATTTCTGGGGGGAGTTACACCAGAAATTCCAAGGCATGGCTTGGTGTAGGCATGAGTTATAAGATTCAAAGAACATTTTAACTTGCCCATGAAAAAGCAAAAGCAAGAAACTTTACACACTGACCGGTGTTGGCTCCACTGGTTGGAGCTTCATCCCATGAACCCAAAGGCGGCCGGTTCTGATTCCCCGTTTGCAGGTTCAACCCCCCAGTGGGGGTGTGTTTGGGAGGCAACCAATTGATGTTCCTCTCTCACATCGATGTTTCTCTCTTTCTCTCTCCCTCTCTCTCTCTCTCCTCCCTCCCTCCCTCCCTTCCTCCCTCCTTCTCTCCTCTTTCTGAAATTAATTTAAAGAAAAAGAAACTTACAAACCTTTTCTTTTGCAGTCCAGTGTTTGTATGGGAAACACGTAAATGTGGCAAAGAGAAGAGTCCATCTCAGGCTTGATAACTGGGGGTCTCCCTGACACTTGGGGTTTCGGGTCCAATTGTTCCTTTTCTTCTTCATTACACAACTCTTCCGATTTTATCTGACGCAGCTTTTTATTTCTTAGTTCCTGTGGGCTTTCGCACTTGGCATAGTTGCCCAAATTTCGGTTCTTTGGGACCTGCAGCATTGAAGTAAGCGTCTCTATGTCACAGGTACAGTGCCAGGGGTTGTCGTAGAGGCGCAGGTAGCTCAGGAGAGGTGTGTAAATGAACACTTCTTCGGTCAACACTTTGATCTGGTTATGCTGCAGTAAGAGCGTGGTGAGTTTGTTTAAACCAAAGAAAGCCTCACTCTCAATTTTGGAGATCTCATTCTGTTGCAGATCCAAGCTTTTCAGCCTTTTGAACTCGGAAAACATGCTGTTCTTCAAAATGCGGATCTTGTTTCTTGCTAACAACATGTGCAGCAAATCGTGAGGCCAGTCGGGCAGCACATAAACTAGTTTTCTTTCTTGACAATCCAAGTATTTTTCATGAAGATACGTGTACACTTCGCAGGGGAGGCCCGGGGCGTAGCGTTTGACCGGGCTGGAGCCTCTCCGGCCCCCACCCGCCCGGCCAGGATTCGCGCGGCTTCTCACACCCCCAGGGTTTGTCTTGCGGAGCTCAGCGGCTTTCCAAAAGAAAAGCAGGACGATGATGGTAACCACGCGCATCCTGACACCCAGCTGGCCCCAGTTACTTGGTATGGCAGATGGAACAATGAAAGTATTCCTTTGAAATCCAAGTGTGGGTAATCTTAACTAATGCAGATCAGAACAAAGAGATCCAACTGAGGTATGGTAGAGTCCCTAGGTTGCAGGAAAAAAAAAAATTAGTTAAGGACGTTGTAAGCACCGTTATTGACAAATAGCAGCTTTTTTTTTTCTTTTTAAGTAAGACATTCCAGATAATAAAGGCATATGCAGAGCAGTGGTGTATAAGGCTCTGCACCCTCCAACTGCCTTGTTTAGTGGCTAAATGTTGGAGCCCTGGGCATGAATCAAGGCCCTCCTAGTTGCTAATCTGTGCAACCTCAGGCTAATTACTTCGTCTCACCTTCTGCATCTGTAAAATGGGACTGAAGATCCCTCTAGTATTGTTGAGAGGATGAAACGGGCTCCTGTGTGTGCCTGGTCCAGGGGAAGCACTCCACAGTGTTAGGCTTAGCGCTGTGAAAACCGAACCCTGTAGTTTATCAGCACATCGGATTCAAGAATTAAAGGGTTTCCTCCCTCTTGCAGCCTTGAGATGTGCAAAAAAGAGAGGACTCAATGGCTGTCTTCCTGAGCTTATTCTTTCATTTACTGTCTCCCAACCACCAGTCATGTTGAATGTGGACTCCAGAAACGCTCAGGGTAAACTGAACTGTATCGGTATCCCTGGCTCAAGGTCACCTTCCCAGCAGTCACGGCTCTGCTGTATCAGAAGGCACACCCCTTCCCATTCCAGCTGCTCTCCACCTCTTTCTTGTTTTATTTTTCTCCAGAGCACTTATCACCATCTGTCAAAGCAGATACTTCTTTTGTTTATAATCGTCCCACCCCCTCCCCCCAAACAAGGATGTAAACTTCATCAGGGCAGGGATTTTTGTCTATTTTGTTCACTGTTGTATTTCTGGCACCTGTAGAGTTTCTAGCATGAAGCAGATTCTTGGCAAAAACTTGTTGAATGCATGAATTACTCTCAAGTAACTATTCTATAAAAATCTTAATCTCATAAACTTAGTTATTATATTTGGGAGGCAATCTATTTTTTCCTTAGCCAGCAAGTATTATTGATGACTTCCAAGGTCTGCACATATTAAAGAATTGTCTCCATTTAAATATGAAATAATTGTTTCCATTTTTTTTTTCATCCTGAAAGTGGTTTTGGTTTGCATTTATTACTTAGGACATAGTCCATTCTTGGCAGATGAAGAAATGCTCAAAATGGATTTATAATTAACAACATTTCTGTTGTTATTACTGTGGGGCTATGTGGTTAGGAATGGCAGATGTGTTTTCTACTCATTGGCCGTGTGAATGCCAGGATCACTCCCTAGCCTAGAGTGTTCCTTCTTGATGGGTGTCCTCCACCTAGAATGCCTCCCGCTTCTTTGCCTCAAGCATCCCTCCTATGTACTGTGTGTTCCTGCTCCTAACTGCTACTCTTTTATCTCAGATTTGGAGTGTTATTTCCTGTCAGTCTGAAGTGTTGACTGTGTGTCACTTTCCTATCTAGCTCTGTGTGCATGTCTTTCTTCCTTGCAAGACCTTAAGCTGCACAGTTGCCTCTGGTCCCAGGGCTAATCAGGCACTTGGCCTTTCTAACCCTCCACTTCTCTAATTGTAATTCATCATAAATTGTATGTCAATTTAACCTTAAAAAATCATAAGTGTTTTGTTAATTACTATACTTGCTGAATTATTTATGATATGCATGCTGGAGTATTTGGAGGAAAGTATGCTGATGTCTGCAACTTATATTAAAATGCATAAAACAAAAGATGGATTGAGGGATAGAGAGATGTACAAGTGGATATGTGATGAAGCAAATGCAATAAGATGTAAATTGTAGCATCTAGGTGGTGGGTATATTTATTGGACAATTCTTTAGTTCTCTCAACATTTTTGTATGCTTGAAATTTTTCATAATTAAATGTTAAAAGGAAACAGAAAACAACAACAAAAAATGAACAAAAAGTCATGCCACAAAAAAAGCACGTTGGTTTTCGTCAGCGCTTTGAAGCCAAAAGCTCTAAATATATGCTGTTTTCCACAAAGTAGTATTTTTCTCTTTTCCGCTTCCTTCTGTAATCCTCAAACAATAACAAACATGTGTATATATTTTAATTTTAAAGCCAAAAGAAATCGTTTTTCTGGGAAAAGAAACCAGTACTTGGAATAAGACTTGCCAAGGTTTCTGTGTTCTAATGAATACATCACATTGAATGTAGGATGGAAAAACTTTAAGTTTAAACATTTGTAATATGTTGTTTAGTGATATGTCACTTGTTTAATTTAGGCCTCTGTAAAAATTTGCAAGAGCTGAATGTCTCTGACTGCTCAACACTCACGGTGAGTATAAGAAGCTTATTTTACTGTTGTTTACATAGCTTTGGGCTTGCTCTGTTGGAGTGTTAATACACAGAGGTGTTGCCAAAACATATGGCTGTGTGCTCATTTAGGATTAAATATGGAAAAAAGCAAACTATGTTAGACATTGGCAAGAAATGTTATCCTACTTATATAATGCTGTTATTAACCCTGTAGATATACGTCCAACGTTGGAGTCTTTGGAAAGTGGAAACAATTCAACAATTACACAAACATGAACTATATTTATATTTAAAGCCGTGTGTATGTGAGACAGAAAAATTGGGACCCCGCAGAAACAATAGGCTCATTGTCATGGTCTTCAAGGTGGCAGTGCCAGAGAAGATGGGAATGAACATGTGAACCTAGCCAACTCTCCTGGCCCGTCTCCAGGCTTTCCTCTACCTCCAGTCTGTCTCCCACCCTGTGAGCACACTGATACTCTCTCTAAAAGGCAGATCTGACTATTTCATTTCCAGTTTCCATCATTTATACACATACTCACCATTTACATTATTGGATAAAGTCAAAGCTCTTTAAAATTACTGTACCTTGGAGACCCTCTGTGGTCTTGCCTCTGCCTCCCTTTCCAGCCTCATCTTGCTCCAAACCCGGCACACACATTGTTTCAGCAACCACGAGCTGCTTTGCTTTCTGTGCTGGCTCGCCAGGCTGCTGCTCACTGCTTTACCTTTGCTCGGGCTGTGCTCTTCGATTGGAATACGCTTTCCCTCAGCCCTCGGGTGCTGCTTTCCTCCTGGGCAGGCTTAAAGGCTTACTTTAGACCCCACCGCCTTCCCCAAGACATCACCGACTCCCAAGGCGGAGTTTGCTGCTGCTCCTCTGGTCCTGTCCTAGGCAGCCCTAACCACTGTGGTTCTGCCTCCTCCACAGCCCAAGAGGCCCCAAGGGCAGGAGATGTGTCTCACTTTTTGGGGGTAGTCGTAGCACAGGGCACAGGCCTTGCATAGGAAATACACTCTAATACAGAGTGGGGCAGAAGTAGGTTTACAGTTGTGAGTATGTGAAGCACAGAGTTTATTCTTGTGTTATTATTTATTAATTATTGTATTACTTTCCACACAAACAACTGTAAACCTACTGTTGCTCCACCCTGAACATGTTTAATGAATGAAACTATATGGAGATTCTAGTAGGTAATGGACAACACTGACTAGAACTTGAGCTTTCATCTTGGGTTGACATTGATATACGTCATAACTAACATTTCAAAAATAAATAAGATCAACCTAGAGAGGGAAAGGGAAAGGGGGAGGGAGAGGGAGAGGGAGACGGAGACGGAGAGAGAGAGGGAGAGGGATAGGGAGAGGGCGTGCATGGACGAGAAGAGGACTTAGAATTGAACCATGGGGAGTGCTTGCTTTTAGGAGCAGTCAGAGAAGAAACAGTGAAGGCTCTTAAGAAGGAATATAAGAGAAGTAGGTTGAGAATAGAGAGGTATCACAAAAGGCAAGAGAGTGAAGAGTTTCAGAAGGAAGTTACCAAGTGAGCAAGGCCTCCTAGATTTGAAAATAGAAAGTGACTGGAGGCTTTTGCTAGAACAGTTTCCATAGAATAGGGGGGCAGAAATCTAATTGTAGTGAATTGCAAAGTGGACAAGAGGTGAGAAAATGAGGCATAAGGTATAAACCTATTGTTCCAGGACAGTGACTAAGGGAGTGGCAGAAGAACACAGAGGCAGGGCAACCTGTTGTAGGTTTACAGAAGCTGGAGGAAACTCACTTGAAGCAATGAACAGAGCAAGTTCCTGAGGAGACAGGAGGGACTAGAATGAGGGGCCTGATGGTGTGGTGCCCTCATTAAGCACCAGCTCCAGGATGGATCCATGCCCCTGGGCAGAGGTGAGGAGATGTCATGAATTGGCTCCTCCTTGCTGCCTCCCCAGTCTCATCATCATCATTCTTTCTCTTAACTTTCTACTCTACTTCATTCATTCTGTTAATATAGTTTCAATATATTTTTATTGCTGAAAGTATTACAGATGTCCCTTTCCCCCACATTGACCACTTCTAGCCTATAACTGCCCCCTGCCCCAGGCCTTCACTACGCTGTTGTCTGTGTCCATAAGTTATGCATATATGCACACAAGTTCTTTGGTTGATCACCTCCCACCCACCACCATTCACCCCTACCTTCCCTCTGAGCTTTCTGTGGATACTTTTAGTACCTACTATGTTAATAATATATAGGGTGTCCCAAAATATGAACACGCGTACTTTGAATAATTATAAAGGCAGAGTTTATTAAAATATATTTTATCTTAAAAATCGAGCTATCAGCTGTTAAAGTTTGTATACATTTTTCTTGGACACCCTGTATTTATCTCTATCTATATAAAGATATATAGGGAATTTATTATTTATTATTAGTGTTGTAGGGATTTAAAAATGAATCAAGTTTTAGTTCTTGCCTTTAGGGACATTCAGTTCTGCACTTAACATCATATTCTTTAAATTTGGCTTCCTAATAGGAAAGTCAAAACAATGCCACCTGCAATGAATTTGTAAACATCAAAATATGTTCCAGTTTTGGAGTCTTATAATATACAGGGAGGACCATTTTATCCAATTACATTTCATTATTGTTTTTCCCTTGAGACAGACTGGAAGATGAGTTTACATTTAAGGAGTTGAGTACCATTCATTCAAAAAGCTTTAATTTCTAAGGAGCTTGCCTTAAGAATATATTACCTTCAGAAATGTTTGAGTGCATGGTGGACAAATTCATAAGCCATTCTGCAATGTAGACACTCAAACAGCTTTTACATTTCTGTGTTCTAACATCTGGGGTTTGAACTTAAACTTATTTTAAATATTGAGAAGAGGTTTCATTTGCATTTTTTCCAAACAGAAAAATGCAGAGATGGTTTGCCTCCTCGTATCACAGGGGAAATCAGGGTCCTCTGATACATAAAGCATACTCCATCTTCCTTTTCCTGGTCCCCAAATTTTCATCTTCTCTGTGGCTACCTCCCTATCGGTGCATAAACCAGCTTTCTAACCTCCTCTTGCCCCAGTTGCATCGTTGCCAGAGTCTTCCAAAAGGTCCACAATCACTTTGATGTTTGATTGGCATCATGAATATTTTTGAAGATAGATATTGTTTGTATAAACTACAAACAATGCCACACATTATGGTTGTTCTCTCCATTGCTTCTGGGAAAACTACAATGTAATTTCCACATAACTCCAAATCCTACATTTTGGTGGTGGGGTGTCTAGAAAACTGCTGACAGCTCCAAAGCAGGGGCAAGAGTCTAATGAAAGCTCTGCCCTTGCACGCCTGTGGCATTGGCACATAGAACCTTTCCTATAGCAGAACTACAGTTTTACAACCTGGGTCCTCTTTAAACTGTGGTTTGCTGCCCCTGTAAATCAACCAGTACCTGTCCCATGTGATAGAGGCCCAACCTGCAGGATTTTATTACTTTAATATCCATGACTCCAGGAAATAATTAGGAGTAGAATGTTAAACATTGATGATCCAGCTGAAAATAAACTTTTGCAATCCTCAGTGATGTTCGGGGTGACCGTGTTGGCCATGCAGAACTCTTCCCCCAACCACATCCCCTAGCCAAGTGACAATTTACCTCTTCCTGCAATGGCCTATTCTTTCTAGAACCAATGTACCATAAATATTTAAAACTAGCTGACCACTTCTGTGTTCCTGGGGAGACTCACCAACCATCATTAAATAAATAAAAACCTGCTGCTACTCATTCTAGAGTGTTTATAAGTAGTTACCCTATAAGAAGCAGCCCCATTGCAATCAAGCTTGCAGTTCATCTGGTCTTGTAAATGTCCATTTAGGGCTCATGCTCGAAATCACTGTTTGTTTTCTCTCTCTCTCAGGTCACAGTCACCCCATTGTCTTGTACTTCAGGTTCAGCTCTCTGGGGGAGAGTTGCTGGAATCTTTGAGATCCTCTCCGACAGCACTCCCAACCCTGAATTTCATGTAGCCTATATTTTACTTTAGGCCACCTCAAACTTGTCATACATTTAGTGAAAATCTGTTTAGCTGTTTAATATATTCAGGAACCGAACCATAGAAACTTAATTACACACACACGTGCGCATACACATACATCTACAAATAAATATAGATGTGTAAGCATGGACTCACTTTTAATGAAGTCCAGTTAAGAGCATTTACTATTTCTGCATAATAATTTCAGTAAGTTTAAAAATTGGTCCATTTTTTTAATACATTTTATTGACTTTTTACAGAGAGGGAGAGGGATAGAGAGTTAGAAACATCGATGAGAGAGAAACATCGATCAGCTGCCTCCTGCACACCTCCCACTGGGGATGTGCCCACAACCAAGGTACATGCCCTTGACCGGAATCGAACCTGGGACCCTTGAGTCCGCAGGCCGACGCTCTATCCACTGAGCCAAATCGGTCAGGGCAAAATTGATCCATTTTTTAATCACTTTCATGCATCCAAAGAGTCAGGAGTGTTTGACCCTTGAACACCTGAGGTCAAATTACTTGTCAGGGAATTGAACTTGTGAGAATTCACATTTTAAGGTAATGTCATTGTGACGAAATGGAACTTGATTTCTGGAAAAAGGGGAAGTAGTGGAGCTTCAAGCAAAATCAATACTTCTGTTTAATTTGATTTACTACTAATATCAAAGAATATGAAGAGACCACATGCACATACTTTTTGAAGCAGGGAGAGAGGATAGAGAGACTAGCAAAGCCTGTGAGGCTTTGATAAGATTCTTCTCTCCGCGTTCATGCAGGATGAGTCAATGAAACACATCTCTGAGTGTTGTCCTGGAATCCTGTATCTCAACCTGTCTTACACAGCGATCACCAACCGGACGATGCGGCTCCTTCCAAGGTAATGCTTCTTTTATCTGTATTGCACCGAAAAGAATTACGCTCCTCTCGCTTGGGCTTGCTCCAGCATTCTTCAAAGGCAGTGCTCCTCTGACTCACACCCCAGGACTGTGGCACCCCTGTTCTGATAGCAGGACTGCTGCTTTCAAGTCCCCGAGCTGGTGCCTATCTTCTCCTGGCTCGGCGGGCCCAAGCCCTCTGCCTGAGTTGAGTTAGGTTCTGCTGTCTCTTTCTGGTCCCCCTTCCCGGGCATTGAAGCTGGGCCCCTAAATTCCAGTCCAGTGCCTGGGACTTCTCTACAATAGAATGCCTCATGCTTTCAGCCCTGCGTCCCAGATTCCCTGTTGCCACGCTCTGGTTACCTGTTGGAACATCTACCACCTCCAGGAAGTACTATTTACATTAATGAGTTTGGCAAAAGTCAATGAAAGCCTGTGTGAGAATTGATTAGTTACAAGGAGTTTACAATAGGGAGTTGTTGTTTTTTACTATTATTTGTAAGTTGTGTGCTACACATCTTTTATATCTGCAAAATGTTGTTCCATAATCTTGATATTTCTTTTTTTTTAATATACTTTATTGATTTTTTACAGAAAGGAAGGGAGAGAGATAGAGAGCTAGAAACATCGATGAGAGAGAAACATCGATCAGCTGCCTCCTGCACATCTCCTCCTGGGGATGTGCCCGCAACCCAGGTACATGCCCTTGACCGGAATCGAACCTGGGACCTTTCAGTCAGCAGGCTGACGCTCTATCCACTGAGCCAAACCAGTTTCGGCATGATATTTCTGGTTGCAGGGAAGTCTAAAGCCAACTTGATTTTTTGGTTTCTTTGTTGGTAACCTATTTTTTTTTTCCCTGCCAAGATACAAGAAATTCCTTTTCTCTGAGTTATTAACAGTATTTTCCAAGTTTAATTAATTGTGTTCTTTCAATTAATTTTCCTGAAACATAGTAAACCTGAACATTAAAACTTAGCTCTTTTCTCAGTCAAGGAAGGTATTTTTCTTTTTAATGCTTCCATTCGATTTATTCCAGTTTTATCTTAAGAATCCCTTCTTATATTTAGGTCAAATTTTTAAAAAAAATTTTTTTTATTGATTTCAGAGAGGAAGGGAGAGGGAGAGAGAGATAGAAACATCAATGATGAGAGATAATTATTGATCAGCTGCCTCCTGCATGCCCCACACTGGGGATCGAACCTGCAACCTGGGCATATGCCCTGACCAGGAATCGAATCGTGACCTCCTGGTTCATAGATCGACGCTCTACCATTGAACCACACTGGCTGGGCTAGATCAAATTCTTATTCTCGTCCTTCAAAGCTGTCATCTTCTCTCTCATTTTTATCTCTGAATACATTTTCTATCCAGAGAGCATACTGCATTCTCTGTCTCTCAAAGTGTGCTCCAAGGATAGCAGTATTTTGGTAAATGTTTAATAACTGTCCAGGGCACAGGGAAAGGGGATGTTCTGATTTGTGGAAGTTACTGATTTCTATAGTGTAAATACTTCCACCACAGCCAGTTTTAAGCTACCAACATGTCGTCACCGAATGTGGAGTTGGGAAGCGATGCTTAATAGGCTCTTGTGAGCTGGAGTTCTATAAGTTCCTCTAATTCTATAAAACATCACTTGCTACTTTTCTTTAGACATTTCATATTAAGATATATATTGTATGCATACATGGGCATATATGAATGTGTGTGTGGCAACAGATAGAAAAATAGGCCCCCAAAATGAGAATTTTGTTGTGATTTTAACTTTCAGTTTTTTGCTATTTAGCGAAAATTTAGGATAAGTGCTACTCAATACTGACGTGTGCTTTTTGTCATATGAAAAGAATGTACACTGACTTTCTTATCTATTATGAAAATACATTTCATAATGATTCTCTATTTTTGCTTTGTTTTCCATTGTTTCAAACATGCTTGGGTATGCAAAAGTGTTCTTTAAACTATAAATAACCAGAGAAATGTTGCTTGTTGCTGCTGTCATTCTCTCTTCAGTGCCTTTAGCATTTTTTTCCCAAAGAAATGCTTTGCCAGAAGAAAGATGTAATTTGTTTGCCCTTCTTGGCAACATTGATTTGCCAGTTTTTTAATTGAATATTTTTCCTCTCTTGGTTGGAGACTTGTTCAGTTTTCTAAAGTTGAAAATGAGGCTAGCCACAGCTCATGCCCATTCCAGGATATTTTTGCTTCTAAATATTTCCTGAATGAAACCCCTTTCTTGTATTCCCATTGCCAGAACCTAGGTGGCACTCTCAGCACCTCCTCTGGCACAGCATCCTGAGGGGTCAGCCTCTGGTCTCTTTTCCCTTCTTCAGTCAGCTTTGCCTTATGCTGCGAGACGTATCATCTGGAACAGTAGTCTGGTCGTGTCTTTGACATGCTTGAAGTCTTGTCTATTCCCGGTTCCTTTAACATTATCTGATCAAACTTATCTGCCAAGATATCAAACAAGGCAAGTGCTGAGCTCTGGTCATCTGATTGCTACATGCTTTTCTTTCTCTGCAGCTGGAATGCCTTTCTCCTTGTCTGTGCTAATCCACAGCCTTTGCACCTCAAGTCACACCATCCACCAGAAGTCTACGTGCTTTCTCCTTCCCCTGAATTCTAATAGCAACATTCATTCCCATGTTCATCATATATTGATGAACTACTATGTGTGAGGCATTCTAGGCAAAGTGTGGTCATTAAAGTATTATGGAGCATTATATGTGAGAGTGGTGTGGTATCTCATTATTTTTCATATGGATGAATTGATCCTTCGGTTGGCTTGGAAACTTCTTACTGGCAGACATTCTCATGCTGTATAGTCTCATCAGTGCCCATCAGAGTGGGGCAGAGAGAGGAAGCTGCTGCCTGGACTGGACGTCCTCAAGACCTAGCCTGTAAATAGGAGGTCAAACCACTGTATTTGGCTTTTCTGTAGGGATTCTATCATGCGAAACGGCCACTGGGAAACTGAAGAGCCCACACACTCATCTCAAAAGAATCCACATGTGAATCCTCTCTTTCACAGACTGGGTCTTGTCTTGGTGATTTTTTAGAGAAATTTTTGGTAAAATACATAGTAATTTTATATTCTTTCCAGTAGTAACTGCCTCAAGTGTCGGAGATCTAACACAGAAGGCCTAGATTCTTTGATGTAAAAAAAGCCAGAAGAATGGAGAAAAAATTATCTCTGTAGTTTCTATAAGAATTGTGGTTTCCTAAAGACTGTCATAACAGTAGAAAAGTAAATAACAAACAGAAACCTCCCCTTACATTAGAAACTTTTAGTTATCAAATAATTAGGAAAAGATAAACACTGACTGCAAACACTGCCTTGAAGCATAATTAGAATAATAAAGTTGTTTCTGGGCTGGGAAAATTATGAACCAGATCTTCCTCGTGTAAGGGACACATTTCTTTGCCAAAATTCAAAATAAAAAGTAGCAGTATTGCATAAAATTTGCCAAATGCAATTTCACAGTCAACTGATACTTTTCCTCAGCAGTTTCAAATCTGTGGCCCTGTAAATCCCTAGAAAGGCCTACAGGGCCACTCAAGATTCCTGTACTTTGCTTTCAAACCAATGGTCCCCATGAGGTTGAAGAGAGCCAGCTAGTGACTTTCAATCTGGGAGTCATTTCCTCTAATGAACACCTCTTTTGCCAAATCCCAAGTTCATAGCCTGGGGCCAGTGGATCCCCCAAGGGGACCAGGGATAGAATTCAGAAGTTCTATGAATGTTGATGTGGGGGGGAAAAAACCCTCTATTTTTACTAAGCTCTAATGGAAGTGTAGGTAAAATGTGGGATTATTTCAACCATATGCACCACAGATATTTTCTTATTCTTGTTACAAATATTTCAAAATAACATTGGCACTTGCCACTACTTCAAAATCATGGTAGTTGTTAGACCTCTATTAGATCATATAAAAATACTTTGATAATGACTATCAGTATGATTGGCTGCTTTTGTAATCTTAAGTATTTTATTTTATGCATCAGTAACATTATGCTGATGAAGGACCCATAGATCTGTATGATAACTGACACACAAAAAGTTAAGAACTCCTAGCTCAATTTCCATTCTTTTTTTGTATTTGATAATTGATCACAAGGACTTTAAGAAATTAAACAGTAGGCTTGTGCCACATTTAAATACATTTGAATACTCATGATTTTGTAAGAAACAGTTTTACTACTATAGTTAAAAAAAGACTAACTGATATACACAACTGAAAAATGGGATGAGAAGAATAGTCTGCAAATGAGTGGGCAGCACATGAGAGGAATAAAAACAAAATCAGAGACTTTCAATCTCACTGGAGTTGAAAATGATTAAACATGGCATTACCACCATGACCAAAATGAGGGTGTAGATGCAATGTGAATCAGTTTTATGCATAACTTTTCTCAAATGAGTATCTATTTCTTTAAATGGAAGAAGATAGTACAAGCTTCATAAGAACAATTAATGTGTTGTTATTTGAGGTAGTAGCAATAATAGCAATATATATTTTTAAAGCCTCTACCATATATCCCTGCTGGATATACATATACACACACACACACACACATTTGTATTGATTCAGAGAGGAAGGGAGAGGAAGAGAGATAAAAACATCAATGATGAGAGAAAATCATTGATCCACTGTGTCCTACATGCCCACACTGGGGATAGAGTCACAACCCCGGGCATGTGCTCTGGCCGGGAATCGAACCATGACCTCCTGGTTCATAGCTTGACACTCAGAGCCAGGCCAGCCGGGCTTTTTGCTGTTTATAATCATCAAAAGTCACTCTAAATAGAATACTATTACACTTATGTCCTCATGTAATTGTCACACCTCTAAGGGGAAAAGCAGGTAGGATTACATCCATGTCAAAGATGAGAAAACTAAGCTACAGGAAAGCTGGAGGCCCACAGTTGGGGTTAAAAAAAAAAAAGTTAATATAATCTCCACTTAACAAATGCAGAAACAATCTGAGTGGTTAGGGAAGTTGCAATAAGTGTCAGAGCTGAGATTTGAATCCAATTTGGTCAGATTCCAAAACCTTGTGTATTTCCCATTGTGTCCTGCTGTCTGCCTCACAACTCCTTTCTCTGAATTAGAGAGCTAAAGAGTTGTTAGAAATGATGTCCATCCCCCCATCCCCAGAAAAATTGTACTTTACTCAGTTGAATCACAAGGGTATACTCCAGGGAGGGGAAAAGAAAGCATTTCCGAAACTTTGGCTTAGCTCCTAGTTAACTGAAGGGACCCAGGACGGGGGACGTGTCTTCGGGATGTTAGTGCTGCTTTTTCCTTCACAGCCCTGCCCACCCAGCCGCCGGGGATCCACAGGCGTCCCTGTCTGTTCTGTCGAATCTCATAGACACAGCAATTACCAGAGAGAATCTGTGTTCTGAACCAAGTGATTCTCTATGGAATGGAAATCATTGTATCACATACATGTGCTTTTCAGATTTTCGGAATAAATCTGATTAACGGCCAGTGCTCGCAGATCTTATTTCCCATTTATGTGAAGGTAAACTCTATTATTCACTTGTGGGCTTTTGCTGGACAGAGAGGCATCTTCTTTCACTTTGGCTCTTTTTGCTTTCCCATTTGCTGTTAAACTGTTGCAGACCACAAATCAAGAGCATGTTGTTAATTTCATTACAAGAGCAGGCGGTCGTGGGAGTTCTTGTACTTTTTAAAAAATGCCAGGATCAAGAGGATCTGGAAAGTTGTCCACAGAGTGTCCTCAAACTGTGAGCCCTTGCATAGCTTGTCCTAATTACCCCCCTTTTTTCTGGAAGCTCTCATTTTGGTCATGTTTAATTTAATTTAATCGGTTTCAACTCCAGTGAGATTGACAGTCTCTGCTATAGTTTTCATTCCTTTCATGTGCTGCCCACTCATCTGTAGACTCTTCTTAATCCATTTTTAAGCTCTGCATATCAATTAGTCTTTCTTTAATTATAGTTATGAAGATGTTACAAAATCATGCGTATTCAAATCTAATTTCTCAAAGCATTTGCTGATCATGTCCATTTTGAGAGCCTGTTGTGTCAACTTTGCCTCCTTTCTGTCCAAATCCTCACTCTCATGTAACAGCTCATCGCCATTTAAAAGTTTACAAAGGGTTTGTATTTCTAAACATTTTACTCATTACTTTGGTGCCTCAAAGTTAAAACCTAAATGCAACAATAATGCAAACTCTGTAACTTTGCTTTCACACACAAGCTAACTTCCAAACAATGCACAAACCTCCCAGCCCCCACAATTCCAGGCTTTATCTCAGCTTTCTTAAAAATCTAGGCACATCTTTCTTTTCATTTGAAATGTAATTAGGCATTATCTAGTTACTGCAATCTCCTTGATGTAACAGGAAGAGCATTAACAATAAGGTTCAACTGTTGAACATTTGCAAGGAGAAAAGATTCACTTACAGTTTTACTCCTCTTTGTCATAGTGGCTTAAGAAAGATGTGAGAAAACAACGATATTCACTTTCCTTCCTCTCTCCTCTCACCCTGTCTTTTCAGGCACTTCCACAACCTACAGCACCTTAGTTTGGCTTATTGCAGAAAATTCACAGACAAAGGCTTACGGTACCTGAATTTAGGGCATGGATGCCACAAGCTCATCTATCTGGACCTTTCTGGCTGCACCCAGGTTTGTCTTTTCAGTCTTCCCTTCCCTGCAGCAGGCGAGGAAGTCCTCCGGAGAGCGGGCTGCATCCAGTCCCCATGTTGCCCTGACGCTGTGCACAGACTGCAGCACACTTTCCAGAGGTTTTAAATTACATGGCCGCAGCTGCTTACATTTTCCCCAGGATCCCTGCTATAGGCTCTTGGCTTCCTTCCACTGGGGTGTCACATCCACAAGCAGGCAGAGCTCATTGGATGATGAAACAGACCACTTCTGTTAGACGCGCTGAGCAGTTATAATGCCAGAGTCCAAATCTTGAAATTTTAAAAATTGCTACCAAGATACAAACAAAGGAAAACTCTTTTGCGGGAGAATTTGCAAGGAACTTTCTGAAAAGTCAATTGGCTCCCACATGGGTTTTCAAAGAGTAAACATGCTTCAAATGTAAGTGTAAGAAAGAAAATACAACACAGATTGTAATTTTAAAAGTTGCGTTATGTCCTCGGGCTCAATAACACGCAGATTTGAGATCTATATGGGGGAAATATTTAACTATGAAAAAACAGATGAAAGAAATTTGGGCAGAAAATAGGGTGGAGTGTGGAAGGTAGGACATGGAATGCCGGCAATAGGTGCCATATCATTGAAAGCTTCTTCTGCTCTATTTTGATTGATAAAAGTCATAATTCTTTTAACTTATTTTCTGTGTATTTTAGTAATATTAGTATCATAGTATATTCATTCTATGATACTACAATATTACAGATGAGAACTGGCTGAAATATTGATAGTTACCATTTATTACTATCAATGAGTTGTTACTATATGCCAGGCACTATGTTGATTGCCTCATACATATCAGATTTATTCCTTGTACAAATGCTGTGTAGTATGTATTTATGATGCCCATTTAGAAATGAAAAGACCCAGGTTGCACAGCTGATAGACATCTGCTGGTAGATACCTCAGTGTCATGGTTACGAGGCAGTGGGGAGGACATAGGGGAAAGGAGAGGAGGACTCTAAGCTAGGTCTGAAACATCTAGAATTTACATTTTGAATGATCCAATGATGTGAGACTTGCTGAATAACATCTACCATCACTCTTATGACCCGGATGGTCTTGCCTCCAGCTTGACTAAGCTTTAGAAAGACTTCTTTCTGAGGGTTGTCCCCTAACCTCTTTTTTCTGAGAACATTTATTTACTTTAGAAACTTGCAGTTATACATTCTTTTTCTGTTCCCTTTGAATGTAAACCTCTTAAAAAGCATTTTGCTAGTTTTGCAACCCAGGACAGTCGTTCTCAAGTGCCTGGGAGCCATGCTTTGGAATGTAATCACCAAAGGAGATTACACCAGTATCTCCCAGTCTCTTTGTGAAGATAGAAGCCTAATGTGATATGGTGTCCATTAGCGAACACAGATGGCCTAATCATGGAGAAAAATATTTGCAAAGTCAGGAATGCCTGTATGTGCTCGACATAGCCCATCGATCACTCTTTTCCCTAAATATACATCCTCTGCTACTTTCCGCTAGCTCACCGCATGCTTAAAAATCCCCCACGTAAGTGTGACTTACCTCCTTGTTCTTCTTAGTTTTCATGAGGTAATTAATGTAGCAACAACACACAAGTACACATAGACATGTCCTAAGGATAAACATTCTTAGACACAGAAAAGTAGATACTTTACCCAGCAAAGCTATCATTTAGAATTAAAGGATAGATGGCTTCCCAGGCAAGAAAAAGCTGAAGGAATTCATCACCACAAGAAATATTAAATGTCTTCTTTAAGAAGAAATTTTAAAAAGATAAAAAAGAATGGTAAAATGGCAATAAATACGTATCAACAATTACTTTAAATGCAAATGGATTAAATACTCCAATCAAAAGACATGTGGAGGCTGAATGAATAGCAAAACAAGATCCTTGCATATGCTGTCAACAAGAGACTCACTTCAGATTGAAAGACACACACAGACTGATAATAAAGGGATGGGAAAAGATATTTCACAAAAATGGAAACAAACAAACAAAAAAGCTGGGATATCAATGCTTATACAAGCCAAAGTAGACTTTAAAACAAAGTCTATAGCAAGAGACAAGGATCCAGCAATTCCACTTTGGGTATTTATTTGAAGAAACCCAAAACACGAATTGAAAGACATATATACGCATATGTTCATTACAGCATTTTTTGCAATAGCCAAGGTATGGAAATGACCTAAGTGTTCACCAGTAGGTAAGTGGATAAAGAAGAAGTGATGCATATATACAATGGGATATGATTCAGCCATAAAAAAGGATGCAATCTTGCCATCTGCAACAACATGGATAGAACTAGAGGCTATTGTGCTGAGTGTAATAAGTCAAAGAAAGACATATACCTTATGATTTTACTTATATGTGGAATCTAGAAAACAAAATAAACAAACAGAACAGAAAAACATCCAAATGCTCAATAAGAATAAATTGTCTCTACAATCATATATATTGGTTTATAATGTAGTTATATACATATTACTGCACAAGCACATTTAACATGTCCTGAAATCTTAGAGTTCATATATAAGAAGCTTTATAGAAGTATTCCCAAATTGAACATGATAAAGTTTTACATGATGTTACTGATAATAAAGAGTGAAGATGAAAGAAGCTTTCAATACTATTAATTTTAAAGTTTTGATTAATTTCCCCAGAGGGAAGACAGTTATCTTTTTATTTCATATGTAGAAAATATTACAGAATATCAATTGTTATATAAAGAGGCCATTAAAGGGTGTTTAGCTAAAAATGTGGGTAAAAGTACTACAAAGGTGTGTTAATAATTTAATTAATAAACTACAATATCCTAAAAAAAGAAAGAAAAGTTGAAATGAGAGGTTTCAAATCAGACTGTATGGCTAGGTATGTATGTAAAACACACAGACATCGTCTCTCTGTCTTTAAATTTTGAGCCAACATTTATAATGTGAACTTAAAAATCTAGACTTCAAGCTTCTCTTAAAACACTGGAAAAACTGGCAAAATTGGGCCTGCATTCTCATATGGCATCCATGGCTGGAGCTGAGTCAGCCTCACCCCCTTGAGGTGGAGCATGCTCCGGTTTGACACCCTCTCCACTCGGTAATGTCTACCCATGCACTTATACCTAGACTGCTACCACTTAATTGCATCGCCTACCTGTCCTCAGCAGCTTTTGAGCTTGATCTGAATGTATAAAGAATAGATTTATTTTCCTGATTGTTCCTTAATTTGTAAGTCTCAGACCACAGAGAAGTTAGTATTTCACATCATTCTGCAAAACAATGGTTGGTTTATTTTGTTCATTCTTCTTCCATTTCCATTTGTTCATTTAATAGTTCAACAGAGATTTAGCTCTAAGTATCAGACACTGTTTCAGGCACTGGGAATCGTACCATTTAAAACTGAGCTGAAATTGGCTCCTTCTTACCCATGATATCTTTCAAATGGCCGCTGCTCTAGCTGCACAAAGAAGAGGTGACATTGGATGTTATTGCTTCCGAGGGACTTCAGCCCTTTGAGGACACTCTGCCTACCTCCTCAGCTCTGGGTGTGAGAATAGTTTAGAGAATAGTTTATTCTTTCAGGCCTATCTGCACTGATATGGCAGCACAAAAATGGTTTCAGAGAAGGAAAACTGACAATGCACATATTTTTCAGGTTCTCCCCTTGGAAACTGAAATCTATTTTTTTTATGCTGGAAATTTTTCACTATGAAGTCATGTATCTGACCAAGAGAAAAAGATCCTAATAAAACAAAAGACTTGAGAGTAGAGGCTAACAGCTAAACGCTTTTCGCTGGTGTGTGAACCGAACGCCTGCTGCACACTGGACACTGTCTTCAGCATCCCTTTCTTCCAGGAACTCGGGGTTAGGATAAATGAAATATGTCAAGGGCAAAGCTTTAACGTAGTCACAGCTGCACCAAAAAGGAAAGATGTCTTTATACAATGTTGTGAAAGAATTTTCACCATACTTGTTAGAAAAAATAAATAAATGGATGATGGGGAATTGCAAAGAAAAGTGAAAATCAATTACATATATTTTAGAAATGTTTTGCATTCTTTTGGGACTGGATCAACGCTGTAGATGCATTAAGTAATGGGACCGATTGCCTCACAAATACCAGCACTTGCACCTGCACCTGCTTGTCATCATCTTTGATGTGGTTGAGGTGATGCCTCTGCTCAGTTTCTCCTCCTCAAAGAAGCCTCTGCTGACACTCAGCCCTAAGCCAGGACAGGGCCGCTCCAGCCTCCTCTTTCGCTACCCACTGCAGACCTCTAGCCAGATACTTGTCACTTGGAATTTTGTAGTATATTTTTCACTTAAAAAATATTTTTTTTTCTTATTCCAGGTTAAACGAGAGAGAGAGAGAGAGAGAGAGAGAGAGAGAGAGAGAGAGAGAAGAACAAAATTAAGTAACCTAAAAATTAACCACCTAGAAATAATAGACAGTATTAGTAAAAGAAAACCTTTTGGTCTTTTTTTCTATGCAGGTGTATAATCTTTTAAACTAAAATGGATTATATAGTACACATATCTTTCACTTACTATTCTATAAAGTAAATATCTATTTCATGTTATATTTTCCTGTAACTTACTCTTAATAGCTACATAGTATTCCATTATACCAAAACACCAATATGTATTTCACTATTCATTTTTGGCCTACCATATTTTGCTATCAATGATAACCTGTAAGGAAAATTCTGTAGCCATATCTTTGCATATGCCTATGCAATTTGGGGGTACAAATTTTCAGAAGTGAAACAGAGGATATAGCTATTTTTAAGGCCTTCCATATTTTACAAAGGTTGTCAATTTACACTTACCATAAATGTAAAATAATGTTTGGTATCTTTATAAATATATTTAAAAATATTTTGCCGATTTGGCATTGAACATGGCATTTTGTATTTTTAATTTGTATTTCTTTGGTCATGTAAGTTTCAACCATACCCAGGTACTTAATACATATTTATTGAATGATAGCATTCCTATTCCAAGAGGCTGACAGTGTTAAAATAGCTTTGAAATTAATTTAAAATTTTCTTTTAGAGCCTGATTGCAATGGTTTTTTTTTCATGCTATTTTCAGAAGGAAAAGTAAATCTACATTCACTAACCAGATTCAAAAATTCTGCTTGAGTCAGTTGAACAAATTTAATTCATTTGCTTTTATACTTACAATTTACTCAAAGTTATAAAATCTAACCTTATGCCATAAAACAGTTTTTTAAAACCCATGTCTAAACACAATTTGGGAAGACTTTTTGGAGACAAAATAATTTCACCATGTAAAGAAAGCACCCTTTCCTGTACTCCTTTGTTATCCATCGTGTGGGAGACATTGGCAACAGTGAATGGATGCCGTGTGATCTAATCATGGCAGACATTCATCAGATGTTTATGGAATATTTGGATTAATGGTTAAATAAGTGAGACTAATGAACTATTATATGAAATGTTGGTAGTTTTCCTTTACACCTCATACTTTTTTCAGGGACTGATCCTCTCCCCTGTGGTTTTGTGAGAATATACCATAGTATTGGGAGCATGAGTTCTGGGGTACTTTTCATCCCAAGTTTGCCATTTACTAGTTATGGGTCTGGGGCAAGTTGCCTAAACTTTCTGTATATGTCAGTATCCTCATCTATGAAATGGGGAAAATACTAGTATCTACCTCATAAATGTGTTGTGTGAATGAAATGATTTGATGCATATGAGAAGGTTAGAACAGTGGCTGCAAAATAAGTGTTTAGTCATCATTAGATATTATTATTATTATTATTAGAGTATTGGTATTAGTATTTTCCTGGCCACTGGTCATTTGGCCCAGGCCTAGATAATCCTAAATTTCATAAGCAGTAGCTATGATTTTTCTAGGCAGAGTATGATCCTAGTAGAGCAATTCAACATTGGGAAAAATGTTGCAGGGTCTGGAGTGTGTAAGTCCAGGCTGATTTGTGATTCTCTTGCCCAGGAATACGGAAGAAATTTGTCTGCAGTGGGAAAGAACGAAACCATTACAAAGAGGCCAACTTTTGAGAGGGAGAGATGACGTGTTAAGAAGGAGAGATGACATATTGTTTAGCTGGACTTTTAGTTAGACACACTATTAACTCCCTTTCTACCTAAGCTAGTTTATATTGAGTTTCTATCATTGCAACCGAAAGAAACTGACAACTGGTGAGGGTGTGATTCCTATTTAGCCTTTAGTTGGGGGAGCAAAGAATGCTTCTGTTTGGGTTTGATGGAGAACCTTACTCAAGAAAAAGAAAAAAAAACCTAAAACCCAGAGAGAAAGTTGTGAAGGTTTCTCATGGCTTTTCACATGCTTGAATTCTACCATGTACCTAAATTTGTTGCTTTGAGCATGCTCTGTGAATGACCACAAAGCAATCCTTAACACTCAAGAAGCCAGATTAAATCTGCTTCCTGTTTTGCTGGCACTGAGAGTTGGGACCTAATGAGTAGAGGCATTCCCTAATGACTTTTTTTTTTGGGGGGGGGGGTGATGACTTTTGTCAAAGTATAATAACCATACAGAAAATGCACAATGTTATGAACATTTATATACACTACTTTATTTCTGTTAGGTATACACATAGGAGTCCAATGGCTGGGTCATAAAGTATGTGCATGTTTGGCTTTTGTTGAGATTGTTAATTTCCTACATTGGTTGTATCAATCCTGATGACATATTTTATTATTTAGAAAACTCATGTAGATTTGATTTCTGTGAGAAAGCTAACGCTGTGGCTCTCCAACCCCTTAAACATAGAGGGCCCCAGGGTTCAATTCTTGGTTCACTTTTCTTCTCAGCCTATACATACTCCTTTGGTAATCTGACCTAGAGAATGGCTTTAAATATCACCTACAATCATGAGCATATATGTGTATATATGCATTATATATATATATATATATATATACACATATAACATCATTACATGTATATATATATATGTGTGTACACATATATATGTACACACATATGTGTAACATATGTATATCAGAGGCCCGGTGCATGAAATTCGTGCACTGGGGGGGGGAGGGGGGGTGTCCCTCAGCCCTTTCCAATCTGGGACCCCGCTAGGGATGTCCGACTGCCCTCTCACAATCCAGGACTGCTGGCTCCCAACCACTTGCCTGCCTGCCTACCTGATTGCCCCTAACCACTTCTGCCTGCCAGCCTGATCACCCACCAACCACTTCCCTACCAGCCTGACGGACACCTAACTGCTCCCCTGATGGCCCGATTGCTCCCAACTACCCTCCCCTGCTGGCCCAATCGCCCCCAACTGCCCTCTCCTGCCGGCTCAGTCACTCCCAAATGCCCTCCCCTGCAGGCCTGGTCCCCCACAATGGCTTTCCCCTCCAGGCCTAGTCACCCACAGCTGCCCTCCTTTGCAGGCCAGGTCACCCCTAACTGCCCTCCCCTGCAGGCCTGGGTGATGGTCAATTTGCATACTGGTCATGACTAATTAGCATATCCAGGCTAATTAGCATATCCCTCTCTTATTATATAGGATATAAAAGTGTGTTTATATATACATATATATGCTTATAGAAGCTCATATGTATATGAGTTTATATGTAATATCCTATATAATAAAAGGCTAATATGTTAAGTGTCTGGTTGTCCAGTCAGCCATTCAACCAATCAAAGCGTAATATGCTAATGATATGCTAAGGCCGCTCAACTGCTTGCTATGACATGTACTGACCACCAGGGGGCAGACGCTGTGATTGGTAGGTTAGCTTGCTGCTGGGGTCCGGCCAATCGGGACTGAGCAAGATGGGCCAGACATATCCTGGAGCCCTCCCACAGTCCCTCCCCAGCTGGCCAACCTCCCACATCTCTCCCCGGCCCTGATCATGCACCAGTAGTATCTCTCGGCCTGGCCTACACCCTTTCACAATCCCTTGGGGGGATGTCAGAGAGCCGGTTTTGGCCCGATGGCAGAATGGCCAGTTGCTATGATGCACACTGACCACCAGGGGGCAGACGCTCAATGCAGAAGCTGCCTCCTGGTGGTCAGTGCACTCCCACAGTGGGAGTGCCGCTCAGCCAGAAGCCAGGCTCATGGTTGGCAAGCGCAGCAGCGGTGGTGGGAGCCTCTCCTGCCTCTGCGGCAGCACTAAGGATGTCCAATTGCTGGCTTACACCCGCTCCCCATAGGGAGCGGGCCTAAGCTGTCAGTTGGACATCTCCCGAGGACTCCCGGACTGCAAGAGGGCGCAGGCTGGGCTGAGGGACCCCCCACCCCACCGAGTGCACGAATTTCATGCACTGGGTCTCTAGTATGTATATAGAAGTAATGTATGTATATATGTATAAATGCACACACACACGATATATAATATATATCACCAACCCAGACTTCTCTCTTAAATTTTAGACTCTTATATCTTAAAAATATTTTTAAACCTCTGCTCTAAAAAATAACTCCTTGCCCCACCTTTGGTCTTCCCCAGCTCCATATTTATAGTTGCATAGGCCAAAAATCTTGGAGTCATTTGTTTTGGATTAAATTGTATCTCCCCAAAATTCATATGTTGAAATTCTAACCCCTAGTACCTCATAATGTGACCTTATTTGGAAATAAGGTTGTGGCAGATGTAATTAGCTAAAAATGAGATCATTAGGTTAGGCCTTAATCCAATATGACTGATGTCCTTATAAATAGGGGAAATTTGGACACAGAAACACACATATGGGAGAGTGCCATGTGAACATAGAGATAGTCATCTAGAAGCCAAGGAGAGAGGCCTGGCCCATGTTCTTTTCTCACATCGAAGGGAGAAACCTCAGAAGGACCAACCGTGCTGGCACCTTGACCTTGGACTTTTAGCCTTCAGAACTGTTGGACAACACATTTCTGTTGTTTAAGCCACAGTTTGTGGTACTTTGTTACAGAAGATCTAGCAAACTAATGCAGTATCTTACACTGTTTTCTCTCACTCTCCACATCAACTCCATTGGGAAGTCCCATTGACTATTACTTCAGAATGCATCCAGAATCTGACCACTTCTCACCACCTCCACAGCTACCATCCCACTCAAAGCCACCATCATCTTTTGCCTGGATCATTGTGATAGCCTCTCAATTAGTCTCTCTGCTTTCACTTCTGCCTCCTACAAGTCTGCTCTCAACACAGCATCTGGAGTGATCTTTAAAAAACACACATTAATGTCCTTCTTCTGTTCAAATACTTGGTAAGGCTTCCTATTCACTGGATAAAAGAAAAACCTCAAAAGGAGCTCCAAGACCCATGTAATATGCCTCCTCCCCCAGTTGCCTCTCCAACATCACTTCTTACTATTCTTACCGGCTCTGCTCGGGAGCACTGGCTTCCTTGCTGTTCTTCAAACACAAAAGGTCTTGACTCATGGTTTCTTTGCACTGGCTGTTTTCTTTGTCTGGAATATTCTTTCTGCAGTTATCTGTTTTGGCTACCTTCTTCATCTTTAAGTCTTTCCTCACATATCCCCATAATGAATGAATAAATCCATAAAAAGGCATAAGCTAAAATGCTCCAAAGAGATCCACATTGGTTCCCTATTCATTTTAGAGCTCTTTAAAACATGTCCAATTCCTTTCAAAATACAAAAATAGAAAATATGGGTAGCATTAAGAGTTTTAATGGAGAGGACAAAGGTACCCACTTGAACATGAGAAAGTGTGAATTAGGAGGGCAGTGATTCCTGATTATGTTTTCCCTTTATCCTCTGCTCTGTGTGTAACTCCAAGGATTCTCCTATTGATATTATCTTTAGATAACCTCTTTCCATACAGACTCATGCATCTCTCGCTGTGTGTAGCAGTCAGTGGGTTATAGCACTGTGCAGAAAGCCAGGCATGGAATGACCACAGCTCTGCTGGGAAGGAAGGCATTCCAGCTGAAACCTAAATGCTCAGAAACCAACAACTCTGAACAGGGAGGACAATAGGGACCAGAACCAGATGCAGAGTGGGGAGTTTGGAACAAGACACAGATTTTTTGTTTAGATTCACGGTAAGTGAACCAGAGAGTAAGAGAACTTGCAGTCAGTGTTTCTCTCTCTGTGCCTCCCTCGTTCTCATTTCCAGCCTCAGTTGTTTTGCTAGGCTCACCTTTTCCCTCCTGCTGAGACACCCTGATACTGTCCTTTCTCCCACTCACCAGGTTAACTTTCACACATACTTTGAGGAACTGCTCAATCACAACCTTCGCTAGGACGCCCTTACTCCCCCGTCTTTCCCCAAACCCAAGCTGGGTTATGTTCCTCCCGTGTACACTTCCAGCATTGCACTCTCACTAAGCATTCTCTATGTATGCAGCAGTCTGTTTATTTGTCTGCTCTCCTCCCCATTGTGAGTTCCTTGAAGGCCAGAATGATGCCTTATTTACTGGTATATCTGTATCCTTAGCACATAATATAGTACCTGACACACAGTTGGGCTTTGATCAATGTTTTGATGACTGAATGAATAAATAATGAATGAAAATGCAGCCAATTTTAAGGCTTGGCTGACCAGGTCTGGAGGTGAAAGTTTAGGAGGCCTGTTGGGTGGCTGAGAAGTTGGCAACTTACTAGACCTAGGTCTGATGATCTTTTCTTGGTAAGGGTTTGACATTTACAAGGAGAAAAGAGCCTAGGAAACTATGAAATAAGTGAAAGTATTTTTCATCAATTATTTTTTAGTCATTACACACAAGTCAAAAAAAATGAAAAGGGACAGCATCCCAGATATGTTCAAATGATTGGAATACTTGATGCAATAAATAATACTGGTTTATCAGTAGTTCTTGTACTGTTAAATCTCTCTGGGAGCCGTGAATCTTAAAGGTAGGCCATCAAACTGCACACTGGAAGATTCCAAGGTCATTTCAGTTCTCTCCAGGCTACATAAATTCCAAATCCCCCTCTCAGAGAGGCAAAGATCATGGAAGGGTGGAAGGTCTTGTTCATCCCTGGGGTTTGTGGTGGAGGTGGGAGAAAGCCACAGAGGCACATCCAGAGATGAATGTACTAGCCCAGTGGAATGAGATTGCATAAGCAAAGCATGAGTAAACAGGGATTTCTCTCTCTCTACCCCTCCCCCCCGCCCACACACACACACACACATAGCAGAAGTCAGTGGATAGTGAAAGGAGCCCCAAACTGGAGTTTGGAGACCTGGGATTTAGACCTTGCATGCCAGTGACTAATTGTGTAACCCTGGGCACTTGGTTGTTCTGCCCCAGCACCCTCATCTGTAGAATGGCTAGGCTGGGCTAAATGATCTTTTTCAGCTTTAGGATTTTGTGCTTTTGTATGAAGAATAACCAAGATAACTAAAGAAGAAGAAATCAGGGGGAAAGAATAATGGATTTTATTTTGGAAATCAAATTTATTTGAGTTTCTTGTGTTACATCTGGATGTCAATGATAAGAACTACTTGAAAGTGGAAGTCTGGCCCTGGGCACAGAGCTGGGAGTGGAGGTACAGATTTGGCAGTTTATCGACAGGGGTAAGTAGAACAATAAGAATGGTGTGACCAGCTAAACCAGTTGTAAACAAACGTATTACATGCCCAAATGAACTGGTAACAAATTCAAATTATAATTCACTTATATTTGTTTGATTCCATTTTCCTTTACTCTTTATTTTAATGGATAGTAATAATAATTGCACCATTTGTTGGGTCTTGACTATACAGTAGGTATTCAGTTAAATGCTTTACATTTTTTTATCTCATTTAATCTTTACAAATAATTATGTGATGTAGGTAAAATTATTCCCATTTTAGAGATGTGGAAACTGAATAATGGTGTGCTAGTAAACATATAACAATTGTCTAGGAGCAGGGAAAGCCCTACTTTGCAGTGGTTGCTGATACCCATGGTATAAATACTCTCACCGTGGTCCATTTCAAGCTACCAATGAGGTCACTGAATAGGAAGTAGGGAAAATATGTGCAATACTGCACTATTATGTGCTACTTTCACCATATAGATACAATACACATAAGTACCCTCAAGAGCAGAGATAATGGTAACATGCAATAAAAAATTAGGAAGTGATGACTTTGAGTACTCATTACCTTAATATAATTAATTTTAAATTTACGTGATATAATTTAAACTGTTTGAATTTAATAACTGGCTTGCAGAGTTCCTAAAAATTTAACTGTCTGCTCTCATAGTCTAGTAAGCTGGCTTCACACACCAGTGAAAATTTTGCTAAGACAGGGTAAATAACTTGCCTAAGGTTGTACACAAAATGACTGGGCCAAGATTAGAACCTTGAGCCATCTAATTCTGAAGACCTGGCCCTTAACCACTAGACCAAGCATGTCAAACTCACGGCCCATAGGCCGCATGAGGCCCACAACGAATATTTTTGTGGCCCAGCCAATATAATGATATGTAAGAAACATTTTAATGAAAATTTTGTAACTTAATTTTTACAATATCCTGTTATACATCCTATCTAATAAAAGAGAAACATGGTAATTAGCGTATGAACGCTACCCTTCCCATTGGCTAATCAGCGAGATATGCAAAGATGGCGGCCAGCAGCCAGGCAGCTTGAAACTAACATGAGGCTTGCTTGCTTCAGTGACGGAGGAAACCAGCGTTCCCCACCTGCCTTGCCAGCCTCTGAGCCTGCAGTTTGAAACATTGTAACAACTATAGAAGCTAAACAAAACCCCAGAAACCTGCTTTCAGCGAGCCGGGATCTCAGAGCTGCAGTTATACATTGTTTTGACTATAGAACCGAAACAAACCAGATACCTGCTTTCAGCAGCAGAGACCTCAGAGCTGGAACCAGAGCTAAAGCTGGCCCAGAATAAAAAAAAAAAAAAGGAAAAAAAGGAGCAGTTGGAAGCTTCAGCCCTCAGCCCCTCACCCAGACTGGCCAGGCACCCCAGTGGGGACTCCCACCCTGAAGGGTGTGTGACCAGCTGCAAACAGCCATCATCCCCTCATCCAGGCTGGCCAGGCACCACAGTGGGGACCCCCACCCTGAAGGGTGTGTGACCAGCTGCAATCAGCCATCATCCCCTCACCCAGGCTGGCCAGGCACCCCAGCGGGGACCCTCACCCTAATCCAGGACACCCTTCAGGGCAAACCAGCCAGCCCCATCCATGCACCAGGCCTCTATCCTATATAGTAAAAGGGTAATATGCCTCCCAGCACCGGGATCAGCGTGACAGGGGGCAGCGCCCAAACCCCCTGATCCGCCCTGCTCTGTGTGTGACAGGGGGCGGTGCCCCAACTCCCCTATCGGCACTACTCTGTGAGTGACAGTGGGGAGCTCCTCAACCCCCTGATGGGCCCTGCTCTGTGCGTGACAGGGTAAGGAGCCCCAACCCCTCTGATGGGCCCTGCTCTGTGCATGACAGGGTAAGGAGCCCCAACCCCCCTGATGGGCCCTGCTCTGTGTGTGACAGGGTAAGGAGCCCCAACCCCCCTGATGGGCCCTGCTCTGTGCGTGACAGGGTAAGGAGCCCCAACCCCTCTGATGGGCCCTGCTCTGTGCATGACAGGGTAAGGAGCCCCAACCCCCCTGATGGGCCCTGCTCTGTGCATGACAGGGTAAGGAGCCCCAACCCCCCTGATGGGCCCTGCTCTGTGCATGACAGGGTAAGGAGCCCCAACCCCCCTGATGGGTCCTGCTCTGTGCGTGACAGGGGGTGGCGCCACAACTTCCCCATCAACCCTGCCTTGAGTGTGACAGTGGGCGGTGCCCCAATCCCCCAATCAGCCCTACCCTGAGCATGACTGAGGGTAGCATCACAACCTCCCAATCCGCCCTGCTCTGTGCATGACAGGGGGCAGCGCCCCAACTCCCCAATCTGCCCTGCTCTGAGCCCGACCAGGGGCTGCACCTAGGGATTGGGCCTGCCCTTTGCCACCTGGGAGCAGGCCTAAGCCAGCAGGGCGTTATCTCCCAAGGGGTCCCAGACTGCGAGAAGACACAGGCCAGGCTGAGGGGACCCCCCCTCCCCCCGAGTGCACAAATTTTTGTGCACCAGGCCTCTAGTAATTATTAATAATGAACTGCAACGCTCACTAATGACTGATTACTATAATCATGTTGCATTCATTTCCCTATGCACCTTTCGCGCAGGTGCACAATTTCTCACCACTAATACTAGTAGCGAATATTTTAGCAGCCTGTTGCCATGTCATTAGTCTGGACTGACTTGTTTGGTGTGCGCAACAGAAAATATTTTGCTTTCGGAGAACAAGAAAAATAGGTTTATTTGCATTACGCTTATTAATTTGTGCAGTTATTCAGTGTCTGGTAAGTTAATGTTCAAGAAAAAATTAATTTTTATTAAAATGTTCTATTATTTTATGTTAACGATAACTCTTTCATTCAGCCCTTTGTATTCAGCATGTCTTTATTGAAATAAACCTATGTTTCTATGAAAATTGAAGCTTTTGTTTTCTTGTGGCCCACATAAATTTAAACCTTGTTTATTTGGCCCGTGTTAGCCTTTGAGTTTGACATGCTTGCACTAGACTGTCAAGTGCTATGTACTGCATATTGTAAAAAAGAAAAAATATTGTTGCATTCTCTATTTGAAGAAAATACCTGCTCTTAAGTGTCATCAATAAGAAGTTCTAGTGAAAAAGCAGTAATGAGTCAGAAAAATCACTGCAACTTCTGCTTCTCTGGATCGGTTCTTGTGCCTCAGTTCCTTAGTAAAGGAATGCTTTGTATCCAACCTGTTGTTGGAAATAAAAGAATTCATAAAAATCTTTTTATGTTGCTTATAGGTAGGAATCAGAAATATACATGGTTTAAATAAATACTAGTTTGAATTTAACTTTATGCTAGTCATTATTGAAAGTAAAAAATAAAGAAATATAACAAACACCTATTATTTAGCACCCATAGCTTAATGTAATCTCTTTGCAGGCAAAATGTATACAGATGTTTATTGTATGAAGTAGTAAAAACATAAAACATCTGGCAGCAATTTTTAGATCTTGAAGAATCAAATGACAAAATGACGAGTCTCAGGGGAGTAAGATCATGTTTCCCACTCCTGAAAAATGGTTTGAACAATTCTTTAATGTTTTCTGAAAAGCCATACTTAATTCTGTTTCTTTGCTCTTCCCTATCTTAGGGAGTGGCTTACCCACAGAATTTCATAAACTGTTCACAGAATTCTACGTAGTGTTTTGGACCTGGGTGAAGCCTGCGGTTAGACTTGCACCTTTACCGGTAAAGCCACCAGCTAGCTCAGTAAATCTGGACAAACCAAACAGCGCTCTGGATCTTGTGCTGTAAGAAGGAAGTATCATGATTGTGAGCGCCTCGTTCACAAAGGAGATGGAGCTCCATTAGAATGCAGGGAAAGCTGTGAACAATTTGGCCACTGGCTGAGGGAAAGAACAGGACAGTGGACTCTAGTCAGGAATGATGAAGCTTGGGAAGGGTCAGCTTACTTCTGCAGATCTCAGCTCTGAGTCACTGAGCAGTGAGTGCACACGGAGTTGGCACGCACGCTTGCCTTCCTGGCATCTGTAGGCTTCCCTAATCTTGTGCTCTAGTTCCTCACTCGTGTTGGAAAATGAAACTTTTTATTCATGGTTGGCTTTCCAATGTTTTTAGATAAATATGGTAATCTTTAACACATGACTATGCTGCCTACCCTCTCCCTTTTTGGAACTACTGATTCTAATTGACCTTCTGCAAGTAACTTATTCCAGCTACCTGGTCTATTAACAAACCTTTGTGGCCTCACACACTGTGCCAGGCGCCGCGCTGCTAGGTAAAGGCCAAGAGGGATAAGATGCGGTCTGTGTTCCTCAGCAGGGAGATTAGACATGTGCACAGTTAGCGAGGGTACAAGGCAGGAGACACAAACTGCAAGTGAGGGCTGGGGTCTTTGGTGCTCTGAGATGTAAGAGGAAGAAACAGCTCTGCCTGAAGTGATCAGGGAGGGCTCCCTGGGAGAAGTGCACTAGTGAACATAGATGGGGGGCTGGCCATGAAGAATATACAGACTAGAAAGTACAGGGTCATCCAAAGAAAGAGAATGGCAGGACCTCAAAAGGGACAGAATATTTAAAAGCTTTTCAAGACCCTGGAAAGTGTTGCTATTGAAGATACTTGTGGTATATTTGAATGCAATAAAATAGAATGCTCCATAATGTTTTGGGAGAAATCTTTGATTTTTTCCCAACAATTCATTCTCCTTGCTAAGCCAGGCTTCTTTGGGGTCACTAAGAGGTTGTGAAGGATATATGGATATGACTAAAGTCATCACATTACCCATTAGTCATTGGTTACAGTACTGCAGAATGAGAGAAACAGCTGGAAATGGTACAGGAACACCACTTGGGCCATGTTTACCTAAGATGGATATTTCTAACTGCCATGGAGGGTCTTGCCTATATATATATCTTTTCTGTGCTGCTGAGCTAATTGGTTCAGAGACAATGTTGTATGAAAGGAGTAGAAAAATGGAAGTTTGGTGAGCTGTTACCCTCACTGAGGTAAGTCCCTTCCTTCTTTTCACTACCTTTGAGTGGCAAAGAGGGACCTGAGATACCCCTGGGTGCTCAGCACTTTGGTCTTCATTGTATGGATCACTTACAACTCCTCTTTTGTGCTGTTGTGCTGATGGGTTGAGACCCACCAGAGGGAGATGGAATTTTCCTGTGATCACCAAAGCTTCTCTGCCCCCATCAGGAGCCGTAGCTGTCTGCTGCGGCCTGACATTGGAACACCACTGATGTGGCCAATTTGCCCAACTTCTTAACCAATGGGAGCTTAACCAGCAAAGAGCAGAGTGGCAGGGCTCCAGTTGGTGTCAAAATTAAAGCCATAAAATCACCTCACAACGAAACAAAGAGGGATCACATCCAAGTTTTGTAAGAATTCTATACAGATATCAACTGTGGCAAGGCCTGCTATTTTAACATGGCAAAATATTTTGTTTTTTCCCTTAGAGAGGAATTTTTAATTTCAGGCTTATACCCTATTATTTCAGTGAAGAGTAAGGACAACTAATAGTTGGTTGGCTAGAAGATTCTGGCAGGAATATTCGAGTCATAAAATATCAGCCAAGCATCTTTTTGGATATCCTAAAATAAACTGTGTAGAAAACTAGACATCCTAAGCCAGGACAAAACTAAAAAGCTGTTTCTCAGAGGTCTCCCTGACCCCCTTTTCTGGATACAATCTTACGGGTTGATAGCACCAAATTTTTGGCTGCATTGCAAGGAATCACTACGCTGTGACTGATTACCGCTATCATCACTCTCCCTGCCTTGTTAGAAGCATGTTTCCAAGAAAGCAAGAGAGACAAAGTTGTTTGTTTGTTTAGGGGAAGCCATTATTGGAGATACTAGTGCTAGGGTAATGGACTAGGGTCTGAGATAAAGGGGAGGAACTTAGAGAAGCTTTGTAAAAAATGACTGTTCCCATCCCTGGAGTTGTGTGTCTTAATGGGGAGAGGTGGCCTCTAGCCCTGGCTCAGCCACCAGCAGTGTGACTCAAGACCATTCCTTCATTCATTCAGCACTTATAGAGCACACACTTTGTTTGACGCTATGTCCAACACTGGGGACCACATGGTGATGAATAGATAAGGAACATGTTCTCAGACCGCACAATGCCTCTGAATACCATTTCTTTATTTTACAATGTGAGGGAGGTGTTAGAATGATTTCTCAAGGCTCCCTATCTCTAGTTCTTAAATCTTTATTTTTCTGTAGGAGCACAATGCACCTGGAACAGTTACAGGAAAACTGGTACCCAACATGCATGCCAGACACTGTGCTAGCTAATCATTTTTATATAGAATTGCCTAAAATAGGTATTATCATACCCATTTTATAGATGAGGAAACTAAGCATAAGAGAGGTTGAGTTTCCTTTTGTGATACGTGATAAAGAGGCAAAGACAATCTCAAACCCAGCTCTGCTGACTGACTCCAAGCCCAGCATTTTTCCCTCCTCCTCTGTTCTCCAGGTTTTTAATGTTCATTAATCTCCCCTGGACTTCTTTCTGGGAGTACTTATGGAAAATTTATTCAGGAATTCATGGCAGGCCCTAGCCAGTTTGGCTCAGTGGATAGAGCATCGACTCATGGACTGAAGGATCCCAGGTTCCATTCTAGTCAAGGGCACGTACCTTGGTTACAGGCTCAATCCCTGGCCCTGGTTGGGTGCATCGGGAGGCAACCAATCGATGTGTCTCTTTCACATCAATGTTTCTCTCTCTCTCTCTGTCTCTCTCCCTCCTTTTCACTTTCTCTAAAGGTCAATGGAAAAATATCCTCAGGTGAGGATTAAAAACAATAAAAAACATACCTCCCCCCCCCACCCCCCTCAAAAAAAAAGAATCCATGGCAGTATAACACAAAATACCTCATTCTTGCCTAAGGGGTCTTCCATTAGTTTTCCCTTTCTCTTTACCTACTAAATTTTTCTTGTTCATCCCAAGGATGATCTTGCCACTTCAGTCAAGCCCAGTGCTACCACTGCTTAGCCTTTGTTTGTACTTTACCTTTGACTTGGAATAATTTTCAGTCTGCTCTATTGCCAAATTCTGTACTCTTTCCCAGACTTTATTTGTCGTTGTTTTGTTTAATTTTTAGAGAGAGGAAGGGAGAGTGAGAGAGAAAGAGAAATAGAGAAACATCAATGTGAGAGTAACCCAGGTACGCTCTCTTGACTGGGGATCAAACCCTGATCCTTTGGTGCTTGGGCCACCACTCTAACCACTGAGACACTGGCCAGGGCAAGGAGTTGCTTCTCATAGATAAGCAAAGAAAGTGGTTTCTTGAAATGGAATCTACTCCTGGTGAAAATCCTGTGAAGGTTGTTGACATGACAACCAAAGATTTAGAATATTGCATAAACCTCATTGATAAAGCAGTGGCAGGGTTTGAAAAGACTGACTCCAGTTTTGAAAGATGTTTTACTGTGGGTAAAATGCTATCAAACAACATTTCATGCTACAAAGAAATCACTAATAAAAGGGAGCCAATCAATGAAGCTAACTGTATTGTCCTGTTTTAAGAAATCGCCAAAGCCACCTCAAACTTTGGTAACTACCACCCTCATCAGTCCCCAGCCATCAATATTGAGGCAAGACCCTCCACCAGCAAAAAAATATGACACTTCACTGAATATTCAGACGATGATCAACATTTTTTAGAAATAAAGTTTTTAAAGATTAAGGCATGTAATTTTTTGAGACATAATGCTATTGTATACTTAATAGACTACAGTATAGTGTAAACATAATTTTTATATGCTGGGAAACCAAAAATTTGTGTGACTTGCTTTATGGCGATATTCACTCTATTGTAGTGTTCTGGAACGGAACCTACAACATTGAATATTTCCCTGCAAGGAGAAGTCCACAGTAAGAGGTGATTCAAAAACTTCCTAAGGGCTTTCTTATGCTGTCTCTCCCAAACGATGATCTTCTCTTTCTTTTTTTCTTCTAATATTACATGGTTAACGTAGAAAATTTGAAAAACACAGAAACTATCCACACTTTAGAGGTAATCATTGTTAACATCATGATGCGTTTCCTACTAAGATGGTTCATTTTACGTGTCACCTTGGCTAGGCTATGTTGTCCAGTTGTTTGGTTAAACACCTGTATAGATATTGCCACGAAAGTATTTTTTTTCAGGTGTGATAAGCATTTAGGTAAGTAGACTTTGAGTAAAGTCTATAATGTGGGTGGGCCTCATCTAATAAGTTTAAAACCTTAAGAACAAAAACTGAGGTTTCCCAAAGAAGAAGCAATTCTACTTTTGAGACTGAGACAAACCTGCCTGAGTTCCAGGCTGCAGATTTCAGACTCAAGACTTCAACATCCATCAACTCTTCCCTGAATTTCCAGCCTATCATCTGCTCTACAGAGTTTGGACTTGACAACCCCCACAATCACGAGATGAGTTTTTAAAATGAATCTTCCTTCCTCCCTCCCTCCCCCCCTCCCTCCCTTCCATCTTCTATCTATCTATCTATCTATCTATCTATCTATCTATCTATCTATCTATCTATCTATCTATCTATGTATCTATCTATTCAATTGGTTCTGTTTTTCTGAAGAACACAACTCATACACTAATTGCCCCCATTCTTTTGCTCATTTATTTCCTCTGGATTAGCACCTCTCAAACTATACTGTGCATGTAAAATACCTGGAAATCTTGTTCAAGTGCAGCCTCTGGGGCAGTAGGTGTTGGATTGAGATTCGGTGTTTCTAACAACCTCCTAGTTAACGCCCATGCTGCTGGTCGGTAGCCCACACTTTGAGTAGCATGGATTTATATAACCAACTTTTTATTTTAAACTATATCACAATCTCAGTTATTCTCCTAAAACATAATCTGTAGTAACTGTAATACATTCCATCATAGGAGTTGACACAGTTTAGGTTAACCCACTTCTAATTATTAGAATTTAAATTTGGTACTATTTTTTCAGTATTATGGAACTTTGCAATGAACATCCTTGTATATAAATATCCATGTGTAGCATTATATCCTTAGGACAATTTTGCCGAAGGAATTCCAGGGCCAAATAGATACACTGTTCAGCCTTTAAAAACATATTTCTAAAAAGCTGTTTAGAAAAAAATGATCTAAGTATTTTGGTCCATTCAGGCTGTTATAACAAAATATAGATTGAGTAGCTTATAAACAACAGACATTTATTTCTCACCATTTTGGAGGCTGGAAAGTGCAAGGTCATGGTGCTGACAGATTCATTGTCTGGTGAGAATCCACTCCTTGGTTCCTAGATAGCACCTTACCTCCTTACCTTACATAGTGGGTTACAGCGAGGGATCTCATTGGGCCTCTTTTATAAGGACATTATTCCCATCCACGAGGGTAGAGCCCAAAATTACCTCCCAAAGCTGTCCTGACGCTGCTGTACTGATTGTTGCTGCTGGTGTTGGTGAATTAGAAGAAGGTATCTCCAAGAATGGGCAGACCCATGAACATGCCCGTCTGGCCTACACACTGGGTGTGAAACAGCTGATTGTTGGTGTTAACCAAATGGATTCCACTGAGCGACCCTAGAGCCAGGAAAGACACGGGGAAATTGTTAAAGAAGTCAACACCTACATTAAGAAAATTGGCTACAACCCTGACACAGTAGCCTTTGTGCCAATTTCTGGTTGGAATGGTGACAACATGCTGGAGCCAATTGCTAACATGCTTTGGTTCCAGGGATGGAAGTCACCTGTAAAGATGGCAATGCCAGTGGATCCACTCTGCTTGAAGCTCTGGATTGCATCTTGCCACCAACTCGTGCAACTGACAAGCCCCTGCACCTGCCCCTCTATGATGACTACAAAATGGGTGGTGTTGGTCCTGTCCCTGTGGGCTGAGTGGAGACCGGTGTTCTTAAACCTGGCCTGGTGGTCACCTTTGCTCCGGTCAATGTTACAAATGAAGGAAAGTTTGTTAAAATGCACCATGAAGCTTTGAATGAAGCTCTTCCTGGGGACGATGTGGACCTCAATGTCAAGAACATGTCTGACAAAGATGTTCGCTGTGACAATGTGGCTGGTGACAGCAAAAATGGCCCACCAATGGAAGCAGCTGGCTTCACAGCTCAGGTAATTATCCTGAACCACCCAGGCCAGATCAGTTCTGGATATGCCCCTGTGCTGGATGGTCACACAGTTCATATTGCTTGCAAATTTGTTGAGTTCAAGGAGAAGATTTATTGTTGTTCTGGGGAAAAAGATGAAAGATGGCCTTAAGTTGTTGAAATCTGGTGATGCTGCCATCATTGATATGATTCCTGGCAATTCCATGTGTGTTGAGAGCTTCTCTGATACCCTCGTCTGAGCTGTTTTGCTGTTGGTGACATGAGACAGAGAGTTGCCTTGGTGTCATCAAAGGAATGGATAAGAAGGCAGCTGGAGCTGGCAAAGTCACCAAGTCTGTCCAGAAAGCTCAGGCTAAATGAATATTATCCCCAATACCTGCCACCCTAATTTTAGTCAGTGGTGGAAGAATGGTCTCAGGACCCTTTATCTCAATTGACCATTTAAGTTTAATAATAAAAGAGTGGTTAATGATTACAATGCATCCTAAAACCTTCAGGAAGAAAGGAGAATGTTTTGTGGACCATTTGTGTGTGTGTGTGTGTGTGTGTGTGTGTGTGTGTGTGTGTGTGTGGCATTTTTTAAGTTACATTTAAAAAATCAGTACTTTTTAATGGAAACAACCAAAAATCTGTCACAAAACTTTGAGACCCATTAAAACAAAGTTTAATGGGAGAAAATAAAAAGAAATAATGACCTAAATAGAAGAGCTAAAATGATAAAACTTAGAACACTGGAGGTAAATATCCATGACCTTGGATTTGGCAATGACTTCTTAGCTAGAACACCAAAAGCACAAGCAACAACAAAAATAGATAAATTGAACTTTATCAAAATTAATAACTTGTATGTCAAAGGTTAGTACTTAAAAAGCAAACAATGGGAAAATATTTCTAAGTTATATATCTAAGTGTCTAGTATCCAGAATATATACAGAACTCTTACAACTCAACAACAGAAAGACAAATAATCCAATTTCAAATGGGCAAATGATTTGAATTAGACATTCCCCCAAAGAAGATATACAAATTACAAAAAGATGCTCAATATCATCAGTAATTAGGGGGCTGAATATAAAAATCACAATGAGGTACTATTTCAAACCCACCAGGAAATTAAAAAGAAAAAGGAAAATAAGTGTTGGCAAAGATGTAGAGAAATTGGAACCCCTGTAGATTGCTAGTGGGAATGTAAAATGGTGCAGGCACTGTGGAAAACATCTTGGTGGTTCTTTAAGAAGTTAAACATAGAATTATCATGGAACCCAGTAATTCCACTCCTATAGATATAACCAAAAGAATTCAAAACTGGTACTCAAGCAAATAGATGTACATGCATATTCATTATGGCACCATTTAAAATACCCCAAAAATGGAAACAACCTAAATATCCATCAACAGACGAATGGATAAACAAAATGTGGTATATTCATACAATCTATATATATAAGAGTCTAAGCGACCATTCAACCATTTGACCGGTAGCTATGCCATGCACTGACCACCAGGGGGCAGACGCTCAATGCACAGGCATGGAACCATGGAACAGAATGATGAATCTCAGAGGGAAGCGGGGAGAGAGGAACGTGGGAAGAGGAGGGTGGGGAGAGGAGGGTGCGAATTCGTGCACCAGTGGGGTCCCTCGGCCTGGCTTGTGGGGATCGGGCTGAAACCGGCAGTCCAGCATCCCCCGAGGGGTCCCGGATTGTGAGAGGGTGCAGGCCAGGCCAAGGGACCCCACCGGTGCACGAATCCATGCACTGGGCCTCTAGTGTTATATAAACTCACTTATAGAAAAAATTTAGAATAGGTAAATTCATAGAGACAGAACACAAGTTAGTGATTACCAGGGTCTGGGAGAAGGCAAGCATGGGAAGCAACTGCTTAATATGTTCAGGATTTCCTTTTAGAACAGTGATTTTCAACCAATGAGTTGTAAGAATTTCTAAAACATGCAGTACCTGACTAGTTAGGGGCACTGACCTCTTTTCCCTTAGATTGTCAAATAAAAAAATGACAATAGCCAATACAACAATAGCAGTCCAGTGTGAATGAATCAAAATTATATCTATTTTTTTCATCAGATCAGCAAAAATATATTTTTTTGGTGTGCTGCAGAATTTTAGTAATTAATTTATGTATGCCATGAGATGAAAAAGGTTGAAAATATTTTGCTTTAGGGCGATAATATGTTCTGGAACTAGTTAGAGGTTGTGGTTGCACAAAATGATTAATGGTTAAATGGCTTATTTAAGTGATTAGTTTTATGTTATGTGAATTTTACCTCAAATAATGAATATGTTAGCTAGACTTGTGATGATCATTTCACAATATATACACGTAAAATATTAAATAATAAAGAGAAAATTCAAATCTAGATTCTTTACCTGTAAGCCTGGTTACTATTTTATGGTTACCATTAAAAAATTTTTTTAAAATTGATTTTTAGAGAGAGAGAGAGGAAGGGAGAGAGAGAGGGCGAGGTAGAGAGAGAGGGAGAGAGAGAGAGAGAAACATTAATGTGAGAGCAAAACATTAATCTGCTGCTCCTATATGCCCCCACCAGAGATTGAGTGCCCAACCCAGGCCTGTGTCCTGGCTAGGAATTGAACTGGCAACCATTTGCAGGGGGCGATGCCTAACCAACTGAGCCACATCAGCTAGCGTTGGTTTCCGTTTTAAAACACAATAGCAAAATCATGACATACCTTTGTTTATTACTACCAAAGGGTTTTATTAGATTTCATTCTAATGGGTTCTTCCATTATTTCCACCTACTCTGTAAAATTCAGATTTCAGTCCAAGGCTTCAGGAACATTGCAAACAGCTGCACTGGAATCATGCATCTGATCATCAATGACATGCCAACTCTAACAGACAACTGTTTAAAAGTAAGTAGTTGGAAAGTACATTTTCTTCTCAGTCCCATTAGATGGGCACATTTTTTAGTGACTTGAATTACTAAAAATATGAATGGGCTTTTCATATTCTTTTTTTAATACTAAGAAAATCATTTAAAATTTACGCACATACACATTTGAACATTTGAATCCTTAAATATCCTAAGAAACTTTGTTTCACTGTTAAGATATTTTTGTTTCAGTGATGTAGCCTAAGCATTGATTTTAAGTTTAGCTCTATATGTGAAGCTTCTAAATGTAGTGATTTTTTTCAGCATTCTATTTTTTCATATTTTCCCATACTTTCATAACATGGTTTAGTTCTGATTCCTCTGCATTATTCTTATATATATGTATACTAAAATATATTGAAAAAAGTCCTGTTTTCTTTGAAAAAATGAAAATTTAATGGCTAATGTGTTTCTGGAAATATTTAGGAAAAACATGACCTCATTACTTCATTAAACTTGTGTTGTGGCTAATTTAATAATCTTTTTTCTTCTAAAGGCTTTAGTTGAGCATTGTCTTCGTATTACATCGGTGGTTTTCATTGGTTCACCACATATCTCGGATCTTGCTTTCAAAGTCCTCTCTAAATGTAACCTCAGAAAGATCCGATTTGAAGGTCTGTAATATTAAACATGTGGTTCAGCACTAACTTTTACTCTTGTGGCAATTTAAATACAGTACTTATCTTTTCTTCTGTGTGTTTTTTTTTTAAACAGGAAATAAAAGAATTACTGATTCATGCTTCAAACATATAGACAAGCATTATCCAAACATTAGTCACATTTACATGGCGAACTGCAAGGGAATAACGGATAGTAGCCTCAAGTCACTCTCACCTTTGAAGCAACTTAGTGTGTTGAATTTGGCAAATTGTATCAGGTAATGAGTCACTTAGTCATCCATTTAAGAAACACTGAAACTCTGGATTGTGCCAGGCTTCCTTAAAGAGCTCATTGGTAGTAAACATGAAAGTCAGGAGTCCAAGTAGAGGCTGTGGTAACACAAAGGAGAGGTACCCAATCCAGACTGGTTGTATGGGGGTGCAGGGAGATTCTCAGGGAAAGCTCAGGATATGTGGAATCACAGGCCCTTCTATAATTAAATGAATTCATAGAAAGACTTATGGACTATCTTTCCTAGTGAGTGTTCCCACAGCTGGTTCAGTTAACAGGTTTTTCCCAAATGGACTTTCAAACTTGCTCTGAGGAACCAATCTTGGGTACTGGTTAGATTTCTCCTGTGTGAATTTGCTGACAGATGGATATATGGTGAGTTCTTACTAAAACCCTGTTTTCAGCGAGGCTACTATTGGGCTTCTATCCTGGTATTCTCAGGTGGGCAAGGATGAAATTCTTGCTGAAACCTCTTCACCAATGAATATCTCAGCTTCTTGCCTATGTAAGTTTCTTGTAATATTATTGGGCCACAGGATAACAAAATAGCATTTGATCCTATGATGTTGGCTAATATTTGGGAAAACATAAGACGAGTCTGAGTAATAAGCTAAGCTACACAACATCTTAAGCCAGGTTGTCTATTAAGATGAAGAAGCACATGTGTCTGGGGGATGGGGTGGGGGGGATTAGGAAATGAGGCCCCCAATCAATGGGCAGCAAGGAACTTAGGCCTCTTGCCAATAGCCATGTGAGTGAGCTTGGAAGCAGACCCTCCAGTCTCAGTCAAGCCTTCATAGGACTGAAGCCCCAGCTGGCATTTTGACTGCAAGCTCATGAGCAAGCTGGCATCATGATACCAGCACAATGTGCATGTGTGCATATGTGAATGTGTACATACGTGCATATGTGTGTGTGCATAAGAGCTAATCTTATCTGTATTAATATGTGAAATAAAATTGATCTTTATTCTTCTATTTCACTCAGGCTTCTGCAGGTTAACTAATTTTAAAATAAATGGAGGTTTTCTGGTTCAGGCAGTATAGCTGGTAAAACCCTTTAAAGGACTCGGGCTTCTGGAAGAAGTTAGCTCAACGCTTCTTCTCTATAGGAAAGCATCTTCTATTTAGGATTTCAGGGTTACCATAGATTAAGATAAAATAAATCGGTGTTCACAATTATAGACCATCAAATGTACAAAAATAGGAGTTACCATGAAAAGGAGTCACCAGAAATGGCAAAATATATTTGATCTTCAAGTAATTCATATATTAGAATGATCAGATTTGGAATATTAAGTAACTATGTATGATACATTTGAAGAAATAAATAATGGAATCAGAGATATGAGCAGGCAACAAAATGTAAAAAATAACTAGATTTATTTGAAAAGAAAAATAACTTTTAGAAATAAAAATATAATATAGTTATTGAAATAAAGAAACTCAATGGATTGCTAATCAGCAGATTAGAACTCACTGAAAAGAGAACAGAGCTGGAAGATAACCACTTTCATGACATCAGAGTAAAAAACAAAAAAAAGGAATTTATAAGACTATCATATAGGGTGAAAGATAGAGTTTCAGGTTCGATTTTTAAATCCATCTATGAAAGATACACCTAAAAAAATAAGCGGGTGAGTCGAAGAATAAACATTTTCTTAACCACACACCAATCCTTTAAAAATGGACTGTGCATGAATTTTTAAAGCAAGTTCCCACAACTTTTAAATTATTGATATCAACAAACCTGTATTAATTTTATTTGTTTGCTAATACATCTTTGCAATTTCTTTTTTAGTTATTTTATTTTAAATATGTTTCTTATAGACTACTTATGGTTAGATTTTATTAAACAAATTTGAAAATTTGTCTTTTTTATTTTTTTTATTTTTTATTTTTTTATTGCTTAAAGTATTACAAAGGGTATTACATATGTGTCCATTTTATCCCCCCGCCCTAGACAGTCCCTTAGCCTCCCCTATTCCCCAGTGTCTTATGTCCATTGGTTATGCTTATATGCATGCATACAAGTCCTTTAGTGAAAATTTCTGTCTTAAAAGGGAATATTTTCAACGTTTTAATACGTATCATTATTATAAAATTAGAGGCCCAGTGCATGATTAAATCGTGCGCGGTTAGGATCCCCAGGCCTAGCTGCAATCAGGGCCATGTCCGCTGCCCAGAGATGCTCCTCCACCTCCGTGGCCCCAGCCCCGTGAACCTCCCCGCTCACAGCCCCCGCCCTGCAAGGCTCCTTGGCCTCAGCTGCCCAAGCCCCTCGAAGCTCCATACTCATAGCCCCCGCCCCGCTCCTCCACCTCGCATCCTCCGCGCCTGCCCTGTGACGCTCTGTCCACCTGAGCCACCCTGGGAAGTTCAACGCTAACAGCCCCAGCCCTGCTCCTCCGTCTCGCCTCCGCCACCCCGCAACACTCCAAACACTCCACGTGCCGCCCCTGCCCTGCGAGCTCCTCCGCCGGGAAACTCAAGGTTAACAGCCCCCACCCCGCGAGGCTCCTCAGCCTCAGCCACTCTGCAACGCTCCTTTGCCTCACTGCCCTGCAAAGCTTCATGCTCACAGCCCCTGCCCTGCTCCTCTGCCTCGCATCCACTGCCCCTGCCCCGTCCACCCCGGGAAGCTCCATGCTCACAGCCCCCAGCCCAAGAGGCTCCTCACCCTCTGCGGCCCCACCCGCCACGCCCGCCACGCTGTGAGAGCTGGACCGGTCCTTTGGTCACTTGGGCCCACAGCTCCCTCCTCCTGCCACCGCACTGCGGGAGGCCGGGGGCACATAGCTCCCACTCCCTCAGCTCCCTACCCTGCTGTTTGGTCGTCCATCTGGTCGTGACCGCACCTGGATTTTTATATACATTAGGATTGAGATATTTGATCTTCTTTTGCTTCTAAGCATTCTACTATTTATACTTTTTTTTATCTTGTTTTTTTTTTCTTTTTAATGTATAGGCTGTGTTTTGTTATTTTGTTTTATTTAATTTAAAATTTTTTATTTTTCAATTATAGCTTACCTTCAATATTCTTTTGTATTAGTTTCAGGTGTATAGCATAGTGGTTAGATAATAATATACTTTATAAAGTGTTCCCCCTGATATTTCCAGTACTCAACTGGTACCATACATAGTTATTACAATACTAGAGGCCTGGTGCATGAATTTGTGCACCAATAGGGTCCCTCAGCCTGGCCTGCAGGATTGGGCCAAAACTGGCTCTCCAACATCCCCTGAGAGGTCCTGGATTGCAAGACCTGGATTGGAGGTGCAGGCCAGGCCGAGGGACCCCACTGTTGCACGATCAGGGCTGGGGAGGGACCACGGGAGGGCTCCAGGGCATGTCCAGCCCATCTCGCTCAGTCCTGATTGGCCGGACCCCAGCAGCAAGCTAACCTACCAGTTGGAGCATCTGCCCCCTGATGGTCAGTGCACATCATAGTGAGTGGTTTAGTGGCCTTAGCACATCATTAGCATATTACTCTTTGATTGGTTGAATGGACGACCAGATGATCAGACACAGCATATTAGGCTTTTATTATATAGGATTATTGACTATATTCCCTATGCTATATTTTACATCCCTGTGACTGTTTTGTAACTACCAATTTGTATTTCTTACATACTTTGCTATTTAAAAAGCTTTTATATATCTAGATTTTCTCTGTTTCAAAAGGAAAGGATCCATAGGTCATTTATTAGGATTCCAGTCCAACTAAATTGACCTTGTATTTAGTGGAAATTCCTCCAAGATTCTAGCAGTGGTGTGACTGTTAGTCTCCTATTTTTTGGTCTTTTTCTTTTGAGGATATTGCATCAGGGATTGCTTAGCTTGATCACATTTTAATCCAAGAGAAAGACACCTTAAGGACCATCTGTTTTCTTACTAATTATAATTATTATGACACTTAAGTGAAGAGGAATAGAATTTTTATTAAAACTTCTATTACTATCATTTATACTTTTTAAACAAATTAAACTAAAACCTTTATAATCAAATTTGGTTTTAAAATGTTGACAAAATACCAGTAGAAAGATATTATCTTGCTATTTTAGAATATATGGGTGTAGTAACTACTATTTAAATAGTATTCCATGTACTGACATATCAAATCACATGTAAAGCTGTTTTTACTCTTTCCTACAGAATTGGTGATATGGGACTAAAGCAATTTCTTGATGGTCCTTCAAGCACAAAGCTAAGAGAGCTGAATTTAAGTAACTGTATCCAAGTGGGTGATGCCTCTATTTTGAGACTAGCAGAGCGGTATGATAAAACAATATTTTACATCATATCATTAGTAATTGCATATTTACTAATAAGGAGAGATTAGAGATAGAACTTCAAAGCCATTTGAAAAACATCAGGACCAGCCATAAAGCTGGTCCAATATTCCATGAAATAAAATAAAAGACATTGGAGTCATAGATTAAACTAATCTTTTAATTGTATCTGAGATGTTTCTTATGAATTTCACCTTAGAGAAACTTTGAAATGAATCATTCATGAAGTTATGAATATCTAGGCATGAATGACTTCGCTGTACTTTTCAAGGATATCATTTCCATGTAAATCTTTACTCAGGTATTTCCTAAGGGATGTTCTAGCTGGTGGATTTATTCTTCATTCTCCTTACTTGGCGGAGGTCGTGTGTATACTAAGGGTCAAGACCAATTGCTGTTGTAAACTCGTAAAGGATAAGAAATTTAACCTTGCACTTGTAGTGATCATTCATTGTGTTACTTACATGATATGTATGTGATATATTTTTTCTTATTAGAAATTGCAATATGAAATGAAATCACAGAAAGAATCCTATATAATAAAAGGCTAATATAAAAATTGTCCCCTCCACCAGGGGTTTGGGAATTCAACCAAGAGGTTGACCAGGGGGCGGGGCCAGCTGGCCAACTGCCTGCAGCCCCTCCCTCTGGCCAGTCCCTCCCCCACTTGCCCCACCCCCCGATTGGGGGCAGGGCCAGCTGGCCAACCATGGGAAGGGAGGCCTTGGCCAGCAACCACCAGCCACTAAGCTGCTAGGGGCCCTGCCAATGCACGAATTTCATGCACTAGGCCTCTAGTGCCTTATATAATAACCCATCTCCTTTTCATCAACCCTTGTAATGCCAAATTATTTTCCACCTTTAAGCTTACTTTTATGTTGAGAAAAGTAAAATCCTTGCTTCAGTATTATTTGCTTTCCCAGATAGTTTTTATGTGAAGAAATTGTTACTGAGAGTAGTTAAGAGCTAAAATTATTTTTTATGATTCTTTCAGCTGCCCTAACTTAAACTATTTGAGTTTACGAAATTGTGAACAACTGACTGACTCAGGAGTTGAATATATCCTAAACATCTACTCCTTGATATCACTAGATCTCTCTGGAACAAATATCTCTAATAAGGTAAAACAAATATTCAAAACAGTTCAATAACGTTTGTTTTCTGTAATATAATCATTTTCCATTTTGTAAACAATGAAAAGAACAACAATTACTTTTAGTCCTTAAAATATTAGATTATAAAAGGCAAGTTTAGAAATACTGTTTCTGGAATAGCGATAGGTGAGTTACTTGTAAATCCTGGTCTTGTTTCTCTGTTTAAAAAAATGCAAAATACAATATTGAGAGGAGAGTCCTGACAGATCAGAGTGCTAGATGATAGATCTGAAATTTGCTTCATAATAGAAGTTGGTCAATGTAGAAATAATATATTTTAGATGGCTGAAGTAGGTTTTTCTTGTGGACTGCATATTCTGCAGGACTGCCTGAGTGCCTTGAGATCTCGGGCGAATTCAAAACTGAAGTCTAGGAATGGCCTCATCAAATGTACAAAAGAACACATTTCCAGAAGCTCATGTCCTGCAAGCTGCTGGTGCCACCCATTAGAGTTGAAACTCAGGTCACATGCACCCCGTCACTTCGGCACTGCCTCATTTACTAACCAAATGGATGATCAACCAGGAGAGATCTGCCATGCTGCTCAAAGACTGAAATGGGCTGTAGTTAGATTAGTAATGCACTGGCTTCTCTTGAAGTGCATTAGGAGGGACATAGGAAGACAACAAAGGGGAGGCTCTCCCCTCCACCCGCTTCCTAAATCCCGATTAATCCCTTAAACTCAAGAGCCCTACCTCACAGACAAGGATGGGAACTTCTCCATGTGCATCTCCAGCCCCAGTGCATCCCTCAACATGACCTGTTTCTGTTTCTCACTGTAGTACTGGCATCTGGATTATGTGTCTACCCTTCCCCATCATTCAGTGAGCTCTTTTAGATGAAGGGCTATGTCTGTTTATTGGCTTTTCTTTCTTTGTCTAATAGAGAATTTCAGTTCACCCTCCATTCTGCTAGATCAGTGGTTCTCAACCTTCTGGCCCTTTAAATACAGTTCCTTTTGTTATGACCCAACCATAAAATTATTTTCGTTGCTACTTCATAATTGTAATGTTGCTACTGTTATGAATCGTAATGTAAATATCTGATATGCAGGATGGTTTTAGGCGACCCCTGTGAAAGGGTTGTTCGACCGCCAAAGGGGTCGCGACCCATAGGTTGAGAACCCCTGTGCTAGATGGTCTCCTCCCCCTTCCTTGGAGTATCATTAAGTGGTATGAGAGTGGGGGTTGGGAGCAGTTGTGTATAGCTAATTCATTATGGTGGAGTCAAGTCTTATCGTCTCAATGTCTTCTGCTGGAATTCACTGAGATCTCTGAGGCCCATTTGGTCTTTGGTTTTCTGTCTAGGTAGATCCTTATGTGTCTTCCCTGTCCCGGCATCAAGGCCCCTTCAATTCTTCAGGCACCCTTGTCATATGTGCCTTGCTCTGTCCTCCTCTGGGTCATGCTAGGCCACGGGGACTCTGTGAGGCTGTCTTAGGTCCACAGTCCTAGACATTTCCTGAAGACATTTTTCTGCTCTCAGGGTATATTTGCCCTCAGACTCATTCCTCACCCATCTCTCTGCTACAGAGTGGCTGATTCATGTTAACTGGATTCTAGTTGGGTTTGGTGCTCGTGAGGCACTTGTAAAGAGTCACAAAAAGGAAGAGGCCAGGATTTTCTTCCACCTTTCTTTGCATCATCATTAGCAGCTGCATTTCATTTATGATCAACCGTCTAGTCAGGCCTTCTGTGGTTTCACGTTCCTAGGTAACCTTTGACCCTGAGCTCCAATAACACCACCTTTTCCCATTGTTCTTCCAACATAGTAGTGGCTTCCTGCTGCAGCTAATCTTTAGACTGTGTCATTATCCCTTCGGCTTTTCAGGTTCTCTACCACCTATGTAGCCAATTCCCTGTCACAATTACATTTCCTCCATTTGAAATAGAGTTATTTATGTTTTCCTCATTAGATCTTGGCTGATACATGATAAGCACATGAAAACTCAGATGCCTTGTTGCTTTTCACAGCCCTACCAGGAAAGGTGACATTGGTTCTCATTTATTTAGGACCCCAATTCTAGCAGAAGATTCCTACTTTCTGTCCAGCTGAATAGAAGAGGTCCAGAATAGATCTATGGGGGATCTTCCAGCATCTCATTCTTCTGCTTCCCTGTGATTCTCCCTTCCCCTCTCTTTACCTTTCCTCTCTTCCTCTTCTCCTCCCTCCTCTTCTCCTTCCCCCTCTGCTCTTTTCCTCTCCTCTCTTCTTTGTTCCTCTTCTTTTCCCTTGGCATTGATTCCATATCTATTCTAGGGGTGGAAAAAATGTTCAAACTGATTGCATGGTTTTAAAAAATGTTATGCCCCAAGTGTTTCAGGGTTTAGGATTTGAAGCTTAAAGGTCATAAAAGTTTAAAGAGGAAGGATTTTTTTCCTGTGTTCTTCTATAAAAACCCTTCCCTGACACATCCAAATAGAATGCCCAGCTGTTGTCTGAAGAGTCACAGGGCAAAAAGAAATAGGGGGTCAGAGCTCATTATAAAAGACATTAAAATATAATGCCACCACAGAACTCATCACAAGCCTGCAGGGCCTGGTGAACGTTTGTTGAATGAAGGGAGTGAACTTTAAATGCTCTTAGTTTTTAGCTTTTGGGGAAAACTCTGTTTTTATTTTCAAAGATGATATATTAAAAAATTACCTACTGAGGACAATTTAAAACTGAAAATGATAACCTCATTTGCTGTTTTCATTTTCTTATAAAGAATATTCACAATCTGAGAGAGCACTAAATGCACACGTAAGGGGAAGAGTGCTCATTGTTTTCTGCTAAAAGATCAAAACAGAAGTCTTCTGAATGTTGTTGTTTTTTCCCCCTCCAAATCAGTAAAACTCTGATCTACCAGGCCAATGATTGACAATACAGTACCACAACAGCTGTGGAAGCTAACCGCTAACAGTCAAATTAAAATAAACCAACCTACTTGTCAACTTGAGCAGCTGAACACTAAGTCTGGATTGTAGGTCTGATGAAATGCAAATTTGACTACAGACTTAACATTTGAGATTTAACCTCTGAATTTACAGATATTTATGAGAGATCAAATGTGACCAGTTGTGCCTTTTGGGGGGAAAAAACATTTCTTATGTTTTCTAATAATTATGTTCACTCTCAATTCTTTTCAATAATGACTTTCCAGTTAGAATCACAGTACTCAGTTAACAAATATTTGCTTTGTGCTCAGTTCTGGGGATGCCAGAATGAACAAAACATGACCCCTCTTCTGAGCACTTACTTTCTAATGCAGTGGTTCTCAACCTTCTGGCCCTTTAAATACAGTTCCTCATGTTGTGACCCAACCATAAAATTATGTTCGTTGCTAATTCATAACTGTAATGTTGCTACTGTTATGAATCGTCATGTAAATATCTGATATGCAGGATGGTCTTAGGTGACCCCTGTGAAAGGGTCGTTCGACCGCCAAAGGGGTTGCGACCCACAGGTTGAGAACCGCTGTTCTAGTGGAAGACAGGCACAGAGCAAATGGTTACAAAGTGTGACAGATGTGGGAACCAAAGAGAAGGGAAACAACCTGGCTCAGAGACTCAAGTAAGACCTGATCTTTAAAATATATATATATATTTCAGAGAGGAAGGGAGAGGGAGAGAGAGAGATAGAAACATCAATGATGAGAGAGAATCATTGATTGGCTGCCTCCTGCATGCCACACACTGGGGATCGAGCCCACAACTCAGGCACGTGCCTTGACTGGGAATCGAACTGTGACCTCCTAGTTCATATTTCAACGCTCAACCACTGACCCATGCCAGCCGGGCAAACCTGACCTTTTCCAATAGAAGGGGAATGGGTATGGGCTGAACCAACAAAATAGTCTGAACCAAGACACAGGGGTTTAAAAGTATGGTGGCATCCAGGAAATCTGCAGAATTAGGTATGGCTAGATTGTGAGGAGAGTGGTGAGAGATGATGTTGGAGAGATGGACAGGGGCCAGGTTGTGAGAGGCCGAGAAGCCACATTGAGGAATTTGTTCTCTGTCCTTTGGCAATAAAAGGACATTCAGTACTGTCAATTAGACATGGTCAGATGGACATTTTGAAAAGATCACTCTGTTTGCAGGAGGGACATGGGAATAATAAGTGAACTGGTGGCTGATTATGAAGCTGAAATCCAGGTGAAAAGCTATGAGGGTCTGCTTTAGGGCTAGAGCCAGGGAGATGGCTGAAACAAAGTCTGAAGACTTGAGAGACATTTAGATGGAGGGATCACCAAGAGATAGAAATAGACCAAGTACAGGGGTATAGACGAGAGGGAGTGGTGCAAGGATGATGCCAGATTTTTGGCGTAAGCATCTGTATAAATGGTAGTGTCCCTTACTAACTAACCTGTGTGCCTTCCACAGGTTGGGAAAATGTCTGCGTTTAGTTTGAGTCACCTATAAGATAGTGTTATACAGAGGTAGAGAGCTCAGGAAATAAGCAGGAAAATCATTGTAATTCACTCCTCAGAGGTACAAGAACTTTATAGGCTTGCAGAAGGTGAAGGGGAATTGTATTCTGAAACTCATGGAAACTCATGAGGTTAATTAGCAAAGGAAAACATACAGATATTTTAAAATCTAGAAAGATTTTATTTGAGAGAGCTAATTTAAATGAGGAAAGCAGAGGGAACACAGTTATTTCAAACTGTATACACTTCTTATAATAATTTTATTGTCTTTATCCATTCCTTTGTAGAAAATAGTGATTAATGTATTGTATCATCCATGAACAAAAGTTGAAAAGTTATCTAATATGCATAACCCATGGACACAGACAATAGGATGGTCAAGGCCTGTGAGGGGGGCAGGGGGGTGGGCTAGAAGGAGTTGCTGGGGGAAAACAAGGACATACGTAATACTTTCAACAATAAAGAATTTTAAAAAAAGAAGTTATCTAATAAGCACTTTAGGGAAAGAGGAAATATGTCAATTTTCCTCTTTAATATAAAGAGGATGGGCTTATAAGAGGGGAGAAATAGATTACTAATGTAATAGTTTTTAAAGTATCTTAAAAGTCTTTAATCTTCTATAGTTTTTCTTAATGTCTTATTAAATGGGATGTCATTTATTCCCTTCCTACTCCAGAGGATTGGTTGAAAATGAGGTTATAGCTATAGCTCCATTTGTATGGAAAAATGTTTTACACCAGTCAGGAGACTTATCATTTACTAAAGACCACAGAATCCACAAACAGGGCAGTTTAATCTGTAGCTTAAGTTGCCTTAGTCACCGCCATATTCATGAGGGAAATGAGTCAGAGCAATGTTCCAGACGGTGTGCTTAGACAGAGGTTTAAGAAGATTTTCATTTGTCAGATTTTCAAAAAATTTCACTGAGTACTAGGTCTGAGGTGCCCATTATATAGGCAATCTCCTGGAGCCCCCTCACTAGGAGGTGAGATCCAGGGAGACTGAGACTCAGTTTTGCTAACTGATGCTTTCCCAGAGCTCTGGGGAGTAGCAGATAAATATTAATTGAATGAAAGAACAAATGCTGAGCTGTAGAGTTATCAAGTGTGAATTAGACCTATTCTCTACAGCCCAATTTAGAAAGGTAAGTAAGTATGGATAATTTAAATACAGGTGTAATGATAGAGGAAGCAGAGGAAAGGATATCTTAATTCAGCCAGCACAATACAGAAGCATGGACATGCATGCTTGTTCAGGGAACTTTATGTAGCTTAGTGTACTACTAGAATACACCATGAAAAGAAGATGTGACTGAGGGAATTTCATGCTATGCCAGGAGCTTGGACTTGAACCAATGAAGGCGGAGCAACAATTGGGAGGGTAGTCACAATGCTAGTCAGCCTCCTATTTTATATAGATTATTTGGTTGTTCTCTAGGGGATAGATTAGAGGGAAGAAAGACTAGAGGAAGGGAGACCAGTGGAGATCATTTTAGTATTAAAAAAAAAAGATGGTGAGTTCTTGAATTAGGTCAGAGGCCAGAGCTAGCATGGGAAGGACATATTCAAGAATACATAGGAGGTGAAACTAAAATAATTTGGTGATTAGTTTGTTGTAGAAGAGGAAGACATAGGGGAGGGGGAGATTGAAGAATAAGAATGATTCCAAAAATATGACTTTGGGTGGATTTCGGTCCTACCTCAAAAAAAGATAATGTAAGAAAAATAATAGGTTTTGAGGGAAAAGTTACTTCATTTTATCAGACTGAGTGAGAGTGTATGGAATATTCAGGCCAAAGGCTTGGGAGAGAGACTCTGAAGGGAGATTTAGATATGGCAGTCATGAGCATGGAAGTGTGAATATGACCAAAGTCCTAAGAGATAGTGTAGGGCTGAGAAGAAATGTGCACCCAGGAAAACACAACAAATATCAATATTTAAGGATCGGGAAGGGGATCACAAATCTATGAAGGACACTAAAGAAAGGTGAAAAAGGTTATAAGAGAACCAGGTGAGTGTAGTCATGTGTGAAGTGAGTGTTGAGGGAATAACCAACAGTGTCTAACAGAACAGAGAAATTAAAGACCAAAATTTGAAAGAACATTTACCATTAATTGAACAGATCCCTGCCTTACCCCTCTGATAACATTCCATGCATCTGTTCACTTCATTCCCTTTCCTCTAGCTCCACTGCCATCCTCTAGTTCAGTGATGGCAAACCTATGACACGTGTGTCAGAGGTGACACACTAACTCATTTGTTTTGGTTGATTTTTCTTTGTTAAATGGCATTTAAATATATAAAATAAATATCAAAAATATAAGTCTTTGCTTTACTATGGTTGCAAATATCAAAAAATTTCTATATGTGACATGGCACCAGAGTTAAGTTAGGGTTTTTCAAAATGCTGACACGCCAAGCTCAAAAGGTTCACCATCACTGGCCTAGTTCCTCAAACAAGCCAATTCTTTTCTACTGCAGGACCTTTAAACACATTGCACCTTCTGTCTGAGATGCTTGTCCTTTCACCTTCCTTTTACTTCTTTTTTATTGCTGACACTATTACAAATGTCCCTATTCTCCCCACCCACTTAGCCCACCTCCACTCGGCTCCCGCCTCCCATCCCCCCTGGTCATCACCACACTGCTGTCTGTGTCTATTGTTTATTCACATGTTTTCTTTGACTAATCCCTTCACCTTCTTTCACCCAGTTCCCCCACGCCCCTCCACTCTGACAGCTGTCAGTTGGTTCCATGCATCCATGCTTCTGTTTCTATTTTGTTTGTCGGTTTATTTTTGTGATTTAGAATCCACATACATGTGAGAGCATATGGTATCTGTCTTTCTCTGACTTATTTCACTTAGCATAATAATCTCCAGATCCATCCATGCTGTTGCAAGACGTAAAATTTCTTTAGCTTTTTTTTTTTCACAGCTACATAGCATTCCATTGTGTGAATGTACCAAAGCTTTTTTTGTATTCACTCATTGACTGATGGGCACTTGGGCTGTTTCCAGATCTTGGCAATTGTAAATAATGCTGCTATGAACATAGGGGTGCATATATTCTTTATGATTGGTGTTTTGGGATTTTAGGATATATTCCTAGAAGGGGGATCACTGGGTGAAAAGGTTCACCAATTTTTTTCTTCAAGGTCCTATAGTTTTTCAGGTACAGGTCTTTTTATCTCCTTGGTTAAATATATGCCTAGGTACCTTATTAATTTTTTGCAATAGTAAATGGGATTGTTTTCTTAGTTTCTTTTTCTGATAGTTCATTATTGATGTATAGAAATGCCACCTGTTTCTAAATATTAATTTTGTACCCTGATACTTTACTGAATTTGTTTATTAGATCTAGTAGCTTTTCGGTAGAGTCTTTAGTGTTTTCTATATATAATATCATGTCATCTGTAAATAATGACAGTTTTACTTCCTCCTGCCCAATTTGGATGCCTTTTATTTCTTCTTGTTTGATTATTGTGGCTACTTGTCCTTCCATTCTTCATGTGCCTAGGGAGGTAGATGCTGACCAAGTTAATCACTGATGATTATGACATAAAGCATTTTGACATAAGCTAAGAGTCAAGCTTTTAAGATTTTGACTTAATTTGATCTATAATAAACATTTTTTATGCTGTCATAATTATCAGAAAATCATACTTCTCAATCAATATCATTTCAAGGCAATATCAATAGGTTTTACTTCATTGATGCATTTTTTTCTTTAAGAAAACATAAATCACATGGTGACATCAATGTCTCTATGTGTTTTTCTGAATAAGTAAGCATTCTTTAGTTCCCAGGGTACTATAACCTTATGTCTGCCACATTACAGCACAGTTCCCTAGAAGGGTGTTTCCTACTTAGATGACTTCACAATAATAATGACTCTTGAATTATGAATAGCACACAAATTATTTTCAAATTAAATTGCAAAAAAACCCCACCTAATTAAATATCGGCATGTGATATCCATGTTAATTTTAATTGCATATGTTATAAGGCCATCCAGTTTCAGATATTTCTAGCCAAAAATAATCTATGACTAAATAATATCCTTGAACAGAATGAAGCCCATGTGAGAACTTTAACAATCATTGTAGTCTAAATATCTTTTATATCTCTTCCCCTTCTCCCCTCCATCCTTGCTGTCACTGCCATAGTTCAAGCACTGTTTCTTCTTACTAACCCCTCTTGCCTTAAATATCACTGTCGTCAAATTTACTCTGCTGCAGTGTGACCTTCCAGCATGCAAATGTGAACCTTTCACTTCCTTGCTCAGAATTCTTCAGGAGCCTCACAGTGACTACAGCATAAAGTCCAAATAATCCAGTGTGAGGGACCAAGCTCTTCCTGAGGTGGCCCCTGCCTACCTATACTCTCCTATATGGCTCCCCAAGTGAAGCTCTCCTTGCCTTCCCATTTCTCAAGTTATTCCCTCTGAAACATCCTCTCCCCTTATCTTTCAAGTTCCAGCTGTGTGGAGCTCTGCTGGAATTCCTGGGCAGGCTCAGGATTTCCCTGGCTTGTGTTTCCACCGTATTTTGTAATGCCTTCACTAGAGCAATCAGCTCATTATATTTTAATATTTGTTCCAAGCCTGTCTCCCTGTAGCACTATGCGCTTCTTGAGGGCAGAGGCTGGATCATCCTGTCTTTGGGATGCCCAGCATAATGCCTAGAATGTGAGAGCAATATAAAATATTTGACCAGTGCGTCAGTGAGTGAATGGATCTGGTACCATTTCCTTCCTCTCAACCAAACACGGCTTCTTTAAATTCCACATGCTCTCAGCAAAGCTCTGCGCTGGAGAGGGAGTGCTTACAGCTGCATGTCTTAATCTGATGATACTCTTTCAAGAGACCACCCATCTGCAGGGAACACACACACAAAGCCTGAGGTTCAGGGAAGCAAAACCTCTCAGGCAGGAAACATATGAAATCACTTGGGATTCAAGAAATAGAAAGAATGGGAGTGAAAGGAAGAACGCAGGCTAACTCAGAGACAAACGGATTTGCACATAACAAGAAGTCTGCCCTACTTTTCCACATACAACGGGACCCCTCCTTAGTCCTTTCCCGGCCCCTCTCTCCAGCCACTGGCCCTCTATAAATCTGCTGGTTCCATAACTGGCAATAGTGGTTTTCCTCGCACAGGTTACAGGCAGTTGTCCCGTTTCCAGCAAAACGCCTACCAAAAACATTGCAAAAAGCAGCGGCCAACTTAAGCTTGTCACTTGCTTCACGGAAATTCTTTGGTGGCATAACCCTCCTCTCTACCTCCATCAGGTAAGAGGCAAACAGTCTCAAGGCAAGTTGCTCTATTTTCAGATAACAGAGACGCTGATTTTCCTTCCCTCCATAAATATATAAAGATCTATTTCTGTGTGTTGACCAAAGCCTAGTTTCCTTCTGTATGTAGGTAATAAATTAGGCCAGGGAGGTTGATACCTTTAAGAAAGAAATATGATTACAAAATTCATACTAAGAGTCAAATAAATAGAAATAAAAATAACTGAGAAGAAAAGGTAAGTTATTTATACAAAATTGTAATCATTAACCAGAGTATAAAAGGGAAAATCACTTGGGAGGTTAAGATACATTTTCAAGGACATTGTACAAGACAGTGTTATCAGTGATTCTGGAAAGGGAATGTGTTAATCGAGATAAAACATATTTCCAAGTAGAAGTTTTGTCCTTTACTCATAAAATAATGTGGTAAGCAGCACCAAACAGAGCAAATCTTTCAGAAAGAAACATATGAAATGTAAACACTGATTCACAAAGGGAAATAGATTCCAAACAAGAATTCTGAGAGTATGCCAGCAAGATAAGAGAAAACTGGGTCTACTAAAAACAGCTAATTTTATAGACTATTCATTTATTCACAAGTATTTATTCATTGTCAACTGTGTCAAACACTATGCTAGGTTCTGGGAGTACTCAACTTAAAGCCATAGTACTGGTCTCAAGGTGCAGCCTAGTGCCAAAACAGCAACAATAGTAAGAGCACTACATGGTTAGATTCCAAAAAGCATGAGTTCAGAGTGTGGGTTCATCTCTTGGCTGGTGCCAGCACACTATGAGACCTTGGGCAAGTGACTTAACCTCTCTGTGCCTCCATTTCCCTCTCTTTGGAATAGTGATTATAATATTACTTTTCCTCAGTGTTGTGAAGATTAAATAAGATAACAAATGCAAACTGCTTAACATAGTGCCTGGCACATGGAAAGTATCCAGTACATCTCAGCAATAATGAACTTGATTTATGAAATAATGAGGCATATTTGTTGTAATACAGACTTGTGCACAGATCCTGCATCCTGGCAGAGTGGAGGCGTGGGAAGGTGGGTGCTATGTCTCGTGAAGAAGTCAGGCGAGGCTTTTCAGCTTTTGAGGTGCAGCTGAGAGCTTCGGTGGGTTACTTGTCAGGCAAAGAAGGAAAGAACATTCTCAGTGGAGGAAGAAGCAGGTCAGAAGGCATGGAGTCAGGAGAGAAAGCTACCTGTTGGAAGGTGACTTCATATTGTCAGAGTATGGCCCACGAGGACAGGGGACGTGGCAGGAGAGGAAGCCGGAGAAGGAGGTGGAGGGAAGAATGTGAGTGGTCTTGGATGGCCGCAAAGCGATTCAGACAACACGCTATATGCAATGGGAGACACGGAAGAACTCGGCAGAGAAGGACTCAGACAGATTTGGGCACAGAAATGACAGTAAGGAAGATCTATGTAAGAAAGGGTGAACTACTGCAATGATAGCTAGAAATAACGAGGTTTTGATAGTAGTGGCAGAAGGGACATGTATGAGAGATGTTTAGGAGGGAGTACAGACAGGGCTTGGTGATTGATTGGCTAGATAGGGGGAGCAAAGGGGAGAGGAGGAGACACAGACAATGCCCAGAGTTTTAACTGGTCAATTGTAGACATGGTGGTATCATTAATCAGGAAAAGAATCTAAAAGAGGGATGAGGACTTGGAGAAAAGATGCTGAATTCCATCTTAGATCTGGTTAATTCCAGCACCAGGACACATCTCTCTATACTATGGGCCCCTTTGGGCCTGGGTGACAAAAAGAAGATAAATACCCATTTGACTTTCAGAATTTTCATTTTTGTTTTGTTTTGTTCCTCAGTATGTTTGGCAAGGAATCACAGAACTTTTACGCAACCATTTAACAACCTCCTTCTCTCCCCCCCGCCCCCGCCCCCACCCCCCCCCCTCCAAAAAAAATTCTACCTTCTGTACCACAACTCATGTCCCACTGTATCCTCAAAATAAAGGCAGGAAGAAAGGAGGCTGCTTTTGTTTGCTGACTGTCAAGGATCTTTTGTTTTATAGATTTCCCATGATCTAACCCCCAATAATTACATCAGAGTTTTCAGTCATCCTAGACTCCTGGCAAAATGTTTATAATTGGTGAATTTAGGTAAAGGGTATATATATAGGTGTTCATTGTACCATTCTTTGAACCTTTCTATGGATATTTTAAAACTAAGGGGAACGGATGCTTTATGTTTATGTTGGTGATACTCATTAGCTAAACAATTCCAGATGTAATATTGGGAGGGAGGAGAGAATAGTTTTCAAGGACTTGTCTGCTTCTAAATGTCTGTGTCCACGGATCTGTTCTTGGCAGTGTTCGATGTCCCCTCTCACTACTACTAGAGACCCCAAACTGAGTAACTTCTCAAACAGCTCACACTTTCCAAATGCAGTCTTTGTTCGTGCTGTTTCCTCAGCCTGAAACACTGTTCCCATTATTTCGCTTGTCAAAATCTTAGTCTTTAAGCCCTAATTTAAATTCTCCCTTTTCCATGAAAGTCTCTTCTAAACTGCCAACTGGAACCAGTGACTTTTTGCTCTGTGGCCTCCTCGTCTCTCTCTTGAAACACATCCTTGTTCTTTTTTGCACCATGGCCACTTATGTGGCAGCTCATATTCCCTACCAAGGGAAAGCTTTGTTTACCTCTGTTGCATGGGATGAAATCCAAATTCCTCAGAATAATGTACAAGGTTCTCGTGACTTGGTGCCTACTTCCTTTTGGGTCTTATGTCTTGACATTTCCTTCAGTGATCCTCATACCAGAGCTATAATATAAATCAACTAGGAGGAGCGCCTGGGCCCTCTGATTCAGGTTCCTGACTTCCAAGGTCTACGACGGAGCAAAGTGCTCACCAAGATTCTTACGAATTTCTGGGGCCTCGCATTCTCGTCCAATTTGCAATCGGATTCTTCCCGTCTGCACACCAGCTGCTTTCCTCTGTGCTTCACCTGATTAACTTTTGCTCCTTCTTACACTTTAGGAAAATAAAAACCAAAACCTTTCCTGCAAAGCATTCATGAGTGTAGTTAACTTTTGAAGGAAATGAAGGAAGCTTTAAATTTTCATGATGTTACAACTTTCCTGAAAAGTAAGCATCCATCTACCTTTGCTCCACGGAGACACAATTACTCCACCTTGTTGGTTCTTCATTCCTCTTTATTTTTTCTTGTCTTTGGACTCTCCTCTTTCCATCCCCCCCAGAAGTAAAAGCAAGGCACCAGCCAATCCCCAGGACTTTTATCCCAAGCACTTAACAGGCTATTAAAACAAAACCAAAATAAAGCCCCACAGTTTTCTCCTTAAGAGAAGTTCTTGGATCAGCTCTTCAGATATTTTAAAAAAAATTGTTATTGCCCTGGCTGGCATGGCTCAATGGTTAGAGCATTGGCCCATGCACCAAAGGGTCATGGGCTTGATTCCTGGTCAAGGGCATGTACCTTGGTTGCAGGTTTGATCCCCTGCCCTGGTTAGCGTGCAAGTGGGAGTCAACCAATCAATGTCTCTCTCACTTTGATCTCTCTCTCTCTCTCTCTCTCTCTCTCTCTCTCTCTCTCTCTCTCTTCTCTCTCTCTCTCTCTCTCTCTCTCTCTCTCTCTCTCTCTCTCTCTCTCCCCTCTTGCTCCTTCCACTCTCTCTAAAAAAATCAATGGAAAAAATATCCCCGGGTGAGAATTGACAACAACAAAAAATTTATTATAAATCTATTCATGCCATGCTGTACAGTTCCCTATACATGCCATATTGTTTTAAATCTTAATGCTTTTGCAATTCTGTTCCTTCTTCCTAGAATGTCTTCCCCTCTATAGTTTTCTTGGCAACTTATGATTCTCCTTCATGGAGTCTTCTCTAATCCACAGTGGCTGGCCTCATCATCCCTCTGTGGTACCACCACTGTGCACAGTATTTACCTTTTACTGGGCTGTAATAATCTGTTGTATATGCCTGTTTTCCATGCCAGACTGTGGACTCCTTGAGAGCAAATACTGTACCTCATTGACCTTTATACTCCCAGTTTCTACCCCAGAGCCTGATCAGTATAATAAATACATGCTAAATATATATCTATCAAACGAATATGAATTAAGAATGAATGCATTTTGCCCAGACCTGAGATTTAAGACTTTGTAAAAGTATAAAGAAAGTCTGTAAAATGTTGAAACCATCACTTTTTTCAGAGAACACCTCCTAGTTTGGAGCTTTTATGAGCCTCATGGTGCCAAGTAGAACATTTTACCTCGCTGGTTCTGATTTCTTTAGGTCATTAATCTGAAAAGCTTCTGAGTCAGAAAGCTATGATTAAAATGAACCCTGCACACACCCAACAGAGGATTGAACCCACAAGCTGGTATGTGCCCAGACTGGGACTCAAACCTGCATCCCATTGGTGCACAGGACTATACGCTCCAACCAACTGAACCACACTGGCCGGGGCTAGGTCTGGCTTCTTTTACTGAGCATAAGGTTTTAAATGTTCCTCTATAGTAGTATGCATCAACACATTTTTTTATTGCCAAATATTCCATCGTATGACTATAACACATTTATCTTTCATCATTTGAAACATTTGGCTACTTTTACTTTTTTTCTAAATGAATAATGCTGCTAGGAATATTTGTGTACAAGTTTTTGTGTTGACATACGTTTTCATTTCTCTTGGTTATATAGCTAGGAGTGAAATTGCTGAGGCATATGGTAACTATGTTTAACATTTTAAAGAACTGCTAGACTATTTTTTAAAGTGATTGGAGCTTTCCACATTCTCATCAACATTAATGAGTTTTAATTTCTTCTCATCCTCACCAAGACATTTTATTATCTGTCTTGTTAAGAATAGCCATCCTAGTACGTATGTAGTGGCATTTCATTGTGGTTTTGATTTGCGTTTACCTAATGGCTAATGATGTCAAGTAAAATTTTGAGGTCACACATTTTAATGAGCAATTATAGTGATAAAACAAGGAATTCTATTTTAATATTAGCAAATATTAATTTTTAGTGATTTTCAATAAAATGGGGAAGAGAATGTAGACTGTTAAATGTCACAGTTAGCAAGTGTACTTAATTTCCAGTTCACCTTAAAAAATTCTAAGTTGGCTACATAATAAATATAATAAAACATATTTAGCTACTATCAAGTACAGGGCAAAGAGACAAACTTTGCATCTCTTACTTAATATTTTTGTTCAAACAATATGGTTTCTGTTGGGGAAATACCTAAATCCAGTTCTTCTAACATCAATAAAATAGCATCCACATCTGGAACCCAGACCACATGTGAATGGCTACACAGGGTTTGGTCATTCTCTGTTTTGAAACAAGGAGGCAGAAAACATAATGTGTTCTTAACAAAAGAATCCACATTTGTAATAAAATAATTAAAAGAATAAACAAAGTGGTTTTATTTTGGGGTGGTGTACAAAAATGTTAACGGAAGTTAGATATTATAATTTAAACAGTGGCTTTGTTTAATAAGAATGCCAAGCACTTTCTCCCTTGATCTGGATTTTTTTATGTGCATCATTTAAAAAAAAACCATAATATTTTCAAAATCATTTTAAATTATGGTCCCAATGTTGTGTTTAAGACCAGTAAAATGTAAATCAATCCTGCAAATAAAAATTTAAAAGGAGAAATTCATATACCATTTTTGTTATTTTCCCTGCCAGCCAGTTCTGGGACGATAGAACGAGAAGGAACTCTCCTTGTCCACCTGGTCTAGGGAACATAGCTTATGGAATTATAAAAGTAATGTGATCCTGATTGCAACTCGGAGGATGGCATCGATAAGCACATTAATCAGTTCATTATCTGAGAGTTATGCCAGTTTATGGGGGAAGTACTGAGAAGTGGGACCGCAAAACCACTCGTAAAAAATTTAAGGGCTGTCTTCAGAGAAATGCAAATAAAAACCACAATGAAATATCACATCACACCAGTCAGAATGGCTATCATCTGAAAGTCAGTAAATAACATATTGTTGAGGATGTGGAGAAAAGGGAACCTTCATGCACTGTTAATGGAATGCAAATTGGTGCAGACACTATGGAAAAGAGTATGGCGCTGCCTCAAAAAACTAAAAATAAAACTCCCATATGACCCAGCAATTCCACTTCTGGGTATTTATCTGAAGAAAATGGAAACTAATTTGAGAACATATACACACTCCTATGTTCATTGCGCCGGAGCCAAGAATTGGAAACAACCTAAGTGTTTACACACACACACACACACACACACACACACACACACACACACACACAATGGAATTTACACAGCAATAAAAAGATAAAATCTTGCCATTTGCAAGAACATAATGGACCAAGTAGGTATTATGCTAAGTGAAATAAGTCAGACAGAGAAAGACAAATACCATATGGCTTCACTTAAACATGGAATTTTAAACAAACATAAAATGAACAAACAAAACAAAAACAGAATCGTAGAAACTGTGATTAAAACTGATGGTTGCCAAAGTGGTGTGGGCGTGGGGATGGGTAAAAAAGATAAAGGGGAATATATATAGTCAATAACATTGTGGTAAGTTTGCACAGTAATAGATGATTACGACTTAGTGTAGTGATCACATTGTAAGGTATATGAATTTTGAATCACTATATTTAGACAAGAAACTAATATTTATATATAAACTATAATTAAATTTAAGCTGAAAAGGGCAATCTGTTTTTTTTTTAAATAAGAAGAAAGAAAGCTTTTGAACTGAAAAAGAAGTGGACTATTGATGAATGATTTTATCTGTCCACAGGCCTTTATATAAAGATCTGTTCCCTCTTTTCAAGCAATTAAACATAATAAAATCAGCTAAAGGTTTTTAGGTGAGACAATAAGAATTTATTGAAAAACAGATTCATTAGCCACATTAAATATCTTCAAAATAAAGGTGTAAGTTTAGGGGTCTTTAAGATTTGTTTGTATTGATTTAGATAACATTTACTTGGAAACAGGTAACAAGATAAGGAGTTTTCTGGTCCTGGGGTACTGTGACACTTTTTGCAAAAACATTAGACAGAGACAACCTGAAATTTTTATTTAACATTGTTGCCTAACCAAAGTTATTTTATGATTTGCTAAGTGTAAAGAAATATAAGACAGAAGCTAAATCTTTTTGTATGAATGGCTCTCTTAAGGGAAATATATCTTCTATCTAAACTATAACCACAAAATAATCTTTACATTAAACATTTTTAGGGTTTGTCGACACTTTCCAGACATAAAAAATTAAAGGAACTTTCTCTATCTGAGTGTTATGAATTCACCAATTATGGAATTCAGGTAAGATAATTAAGTCATTTTGATAAAGAATTAAGATGGAAAATTAAGCACAAATTAAATGAACTTTGTAGGTCACAGTGGGAAAAATGGTTTGGAAATATAACTACATGTATGTGATCTTGGTTGAGACAAAATCAATTCCTAGGATCAATAGGTATAGGGTGACATTTTACTTGGAAAATGATGAAATGCAATATGGAAAAAGTGTAAACCTATAAAGGTGTCCTGCATATAGAAATGTTATATAGTCTAACCATGAAAATTGGGAGAGTTTGAAAAGTTATACCAGGTACTTAACAATTAGGAACTTAAGTTTCTCAAACACAGCGGGTAGCATATTTTACCCAGAATGGAAGGCATGAGGTAAGTAACTGGATATTATAAACAATTACGTGTTCAATTAATACTTTAAAAACTCATGGGAAAGGTAAATTTTCTAGACCTAGCCTTGAGGCATACCTAGGAAGTCACAAAGTAGCTACTATGAGCAAAGTACAACATTAAGCATATCAATGTACTGTTACAGTAGAAAAACCAGAATCACATGTCATACATGTATTGAACTAGGCTAAAATCTGGTTGCCTATTAGTAAATCGTGGAAGGTAACATTTTAAAAGGGAACCAATAAACTAGGAATGGGTAAATGTTAAACACTGGAAGCTCCATATAAAGTTTCCTGAGAGTTCAAAATCCCTGAGACGTATAAAAACCCGGAGCTAAACTAGAGGAAAAAAATTTAAAGAAAGAAACTTATTGAAGTAAAAGGATTTATCCCACAAGTGAAAGATAACACAAGTGATAGCTGACAAGTCCACAGAGAATGGCAAACTTGAAGATGTCTTCCATGAGTCTGTAAGCTTCTTTACAAGAAGTTCTAACATGACTAATAGGAGAGTGTTGAAGTATTATATAAACTGGTGAGCTATAGAGGGTGCCAGATCAAACAGTGCTATAGACTTGAGCATATAATTCTAGTTTTACAAAAATGGAGACTAGAAATGGAGGACTGCTGCTTTAAATGGTTGACTGACAATATGACTTAGTGAAGAAAAATTGTTTTCAAATTATTTTGACTATATTTCATTTTGTCTGGACAATGTAATAGTACTTAAGGGAAAAATTTAAGAAATCTTTAGGGGCATTAGTGTCAAGCGATGTCAATTTCTTCCAATTCCAGATCCTGGGTATCAAGATTCTAAGAAGTTCCTAAAAAAATGTGCTTACTACTATATTCAATTGTATAAAGAATTAAAAAGAACAAACACTATCCTTAAAAACAAAAATCACAGAGAGGTCAACAAGTTCCACTTAGGACAAGATTGTAACTCTACAGTAACAAAAAAGGTTACAGAACATTTAGACGCATGTAACCTACTAGGAGAAAAAGCCAAAAGGTTCCTCTAAGAATAAACCATGATTTACTAGTAACTATTGCAGCTCATTTAAGGATTAAACATGCATTTACACAAAACCTTATCCATGAATATGATTTAGTCAGACTTTCAAAGGGTCTTTGACAAGGTGATAGAGCAAAGGCTATTAAAATAAAAGTTAAATATTAATATTGAATTATATTTCTTAAATGGTAATTACATTGGACCAATAACTATGAATCATTCAGAAGTATTAAAATCATTCAGAAGTGTTGAAACGGCCTCTTAATATGCATCACTTATTGCCGGGAGCCAGTCCATCCTTGCTGTTTCAAGGGACCTGGCATATATGGCATACTGTTCTTAAAATGTTTGCTTACCTTCTTGGCACTATGTGTTTTAACCAAGGTCTCCTCTCTGAGAAAGGTTGTTTCCCCAGGTAGGGATTTTCCCCTGAAGTTAGGGAGGGAATAAAACCCCTCAACTAAGTGCCAGGCGGGTAATTAATCACTTTAACTACGAACAATCATGCTTAAGCTACATAATCTTTACTCCCTGGAATGGAGATAAGAAACGCCCTAACCTTTGTAATAGAGATTGATAGGATTGAATCAACTGGTATAAATACAGATGTAACAAGACAGAAAAAAACAGAATCAAGAAGACAGAACCTACACAGAACGTTCTCTAGAGACAGAAGAACTTCGCTGGAGAGAACATGGCAAAAGATTCTGGACAGAAACTGGCCTCAGAACCCAGAGACAGAACCTAGCGAGAGAACATGGCAAAAGATCCTGGACTGAACCTGACTACAGAAATTGGCAAGAGAACCTGACTAGAACCTGGTGACCGAACCTGGCTGGAGATCTCAGACAGAACCTGGCTGGAGAACCTAGCAAGAGAACATGGACACAGAACTTGGCTGGAGATTGTGGCTAGAGATCCTGGCAAGGCTGCTGATTAACTGAACGCTGTCTCCGTGTCATTCCTTCTTCGCCGACTCCGTCCACACCTTTGGGGACCCCTGGACCTGCTGGGGTTGGACCCCGGCATCTGGTGCCCAAACAGGGACCCCTAGGTAAGTGCCCCGCACTCGGGACGGATAGGACTCCACCGTAGGAAGAGGGTGGATAGTCTTCGCCGACTCCGTCCACACCTTTGGGAACCCCTGGAACAGGATTTCCATAGGTAAGCCCCCCCCATTGAGAACCCCGACATTCAGGACGGATAGGACTCCACTAGGGTGCTGCAACCCCCCCTATAGAAGATAAGTAGGGTAAGAAGGTGGATAGTACAGAACTTAGATTGAGAAGATGTGCCCTACTGAGTCCAAAGAAAGAAGACTCTATTGATTCTTAGATTGAGAAGATGTGCCATACTGAGTCCAAAGAAAGAAGACTCTGTATTGAACTTTAGATTAAGAAGATGTGCCATACTGAGTCTAAAGAAGTAAGACTCTGTATTGATCTTTTAACACATATGCTTGCTAGCAGAGGAATTAAGATTACTCCCAGTCAGACAGAACGTTTTATACAAGAAGTATGTCCATGCTTTTCTCAGGAAGGAAAGGTAAATGTAAAGGCATGGGAGGAGGTAGGCCCAAGGAGCCTTATCCTTAACCCCACTGCAGCCTTTCCACCCCAGGAAAGTGCAGGATTGGCAAGCTCTCCCTGGAGTGATAGATCAGGACTCAGGTAATAGCAGAAAGCGCCAATCCTACTCTTAAAATGGATACAAGAGAGCATTTCAGGTTTTTCTTTTTAATGCCTGCTTTTAAAAAATAAAAAAGGGGGAATTTGCCGGGAGCCAGTCCATCCTTGCTGTTTCAAAGGACCTGGCATATATGGCATACTGTTCTTAAAATGTTTGCTTACCTTCTTGGCACTATGTGTTTTAACCAAGGTCTCCTCTCTGAGAAAGGTTGTTTCCCCAGGTAGGGATTTTCCCCTGAAGTTAGGGAGGGAATAAAACCCCTCAACTAAGTGCCAGGCGGGTAATTAATCACTTTAACTACGAGCAATCATGCTTAAGCTACATAATCTTTACTCCCTGGAATGGAGATAAGAAACGCCCTAACCTTTGTAATAGAGATTGATAGGATTGAATCAACTGGTATAAATACAGATGTAACAAGACAGAAAAAAACAGAATCAAGAAGACAGAACCTACACAGAACGTTCTCTAGAGACAGAAGAACTTCGCTGGAGAGAACATGGCAAAAGATTCTGGACAGAAACTGGCCTCAGAACCCAGAGACAGAACCTAGCGAGAGAACATGGCAAAAGATCCTGGACTGAACCTGACTACAGAAATTGGCAAGAGAACCTGACTAGAACCTGGTGACCGAACCTGGCTGGAGATCTCAGACAGAACCTGGCTGGAGAACCTAGCGAGGGAACATGGCTACAGAACCTGGCTGGAGAACCTGGAGAACCTGGCTGGAGAACCTAGCAAAAGAACATGGACACAGAACTTGGCTGGAGATTGTGGCTAGAGATCCTGGCAAGGCTGCTGATTAACTGAACGCTGTCTCCGTGTCATTCCTTCTTCGCCGACTCCGTCCACACCTTTGGGGACCCCTGGACCTGCTGGGGTTGGACCCCGGCATCTGGTGCCCAAACAGGGACCCCTAGGTAAGTGCCCCGCACTCGGGACGGATAGGACTCCACCGTAGGAAGAGGGTGGATAGTCTTCGCCGACTCCGTCCACACCTTTGGGAACCCCTGGAACAGGATTTCCATAGGTAAGCCCCCCCCATTGAGAACCCCGACATTCAGGACGGATAGGACTCCACTAGGGTGCTGCAACCCCCCCTATAGAAGATAAGTAGGGTAAGAAGGTGGATAGTACAGAACTTAGATTGAGAAGATGTGCCCTACTGAGTCCAAAGAAAGAAGACTCTATTGATTCTTAGATTGAGAAGATGTGCCATACTGAGTCCAAAGAAAGAAGACTCTGTATTGAACTTTAGATTAAGAAGATGTGCCATACTGAGTCTAAAGAAGTAAGACTCTGTATTGATCTTTTAACACATATGCTTGCTAGCAGAGGAATTAAGATTACTCCCAGTCAGACAGAACGTTTTATACAAGAAGTATGTCCATGCTTTTCTCAGGAAGGAAAGGTAAATGTAAAGGCATGGGAGGAGGTAGGCCCAAGGAGCCTTATCCTTAACCCCACTGCAGCCTTTCCACCCCAGGAAAGTGCAGGATTGGCAAGCTCTCCCTGGAGTGATAGATCAGGACTCAGGTAATAGCAGAAAGCGCCAATCCTACTCTTAAAATGGATACAAGAGAGCATTTCAGGTTTTTCTTTTTAATGCCTGCTTTTAAAAAATAAAAAAGGGGGAATTTGCCGGGAGCCAGTCCATCCTTGCTGTTTCAAGGGACCTGGCATATATGGCATACTGTTCTTAAAATGTTTGCTTACCTTCTTGGCACTATGTGTTTTAACCAAGGTCTCCTCTCTGAGAAAGGTTGTTTCCCCAGGTAGGGATTTTCCCCTGAAGTTAGGGAGGGAATAAAACCCCTCAACTAAGTGCCAGGCGGGTAATTAATCACTTTAACTACGAGCAATCATGCTTAAGCTACATAATCTTTACTCCCTGGAATGGAGATAAGAAACGCCCTAACCTTTGTAATAGAGATTGATAGGATTGAATCAACTGGTATAAATACAGATGTAACAAGACAGAAAAAAACAGAATCAAGAAGACAGAACCTACACAGAACGTTCTCTAGAGACAGAAGAACTTCGCTGGAGAGAACATGGCAAAAGATTCTGGACAGAAACTGGCCTCAGAACCCAGAGACAGAACCTAGCGAGAGAACATGGCAAAAGATCCTGGACTGAACCTGACTACAGAAATTGGCAAGAGAACCTGACTAGAACCTGGTGACCGAACCTGGCTGGAGATCTCAGACAGAACCTGGCTGGAGAACCTAGCGAGGGAACATGGCTACAGAACCTGGCTGGAGAACCTGGAGAACCTGGCTGGAGAACCTAGCAAAAGAACATGGACACAGAACTTGGCTGGAGATTGTGGCTAGAGATCCTGGCAAGGCTGCTGATTAACTGAACGCTGTCTCCGTGTCATTCCTTCTTCGCCGACTCCGTCCACACCTTTGGGGACCCCTGGACCTGCTGGGGTTGGACCCCGGCATCTGGTGCCCAAACAGGGACCCCTAGGTAAGTGCCCCGCACTCGGGACGGATAGGACTCCACCGTAGGAAGAGGGTGGATAGTCTTCGCCGACTCCGTCCACACCTTTGGGAACCCCTGGAACAGGATTTCCATAGGTAAGCCCCCCCCATTGAGAACCCCGACATTCAGGACGGATAGGACTCCACTAGGGTGCTGCAACCCCCCCTATAGAAGATAAGTAGGGTAAGAAGGTGGATAGTACAGAACTTAGATTGAGAAGATGTGCCCTACTGAGTCCAAAGAAAGAAGACTCTATTGATTCTTAGATTGAGAAGATGTGCCATACTGAGTCCAAAGAAAGAAGACTCTGTATTGAACTTTAGATTAAGAAGATGTGCCATACTGAGTCTAAAGAAGTAAGACTCTGTATTGATCTTTTAACACATATGCTTGCTAGCAGAGGAATTAAGATTACTCCCAGTCAGACAGAACGTTTTATACAAGAAGTATGTCCATGCTTTTCTCAGGAAGGAAAGGTAAATGTAAAGGCATGGGAGGAGGTAGGCCCAAGGAGCCTTATCCTTAACCCCACTGCAGCCTTTCCACCCCAGGAAAGTGCAGGATTGGCAAGCTCTCCCTGGAGTGATAGATCAGGACTCAGGTAATAGCAGAAAGCGCCAATCCTACTCTTAAAATGGATACAAGAGAGCATTTCAGGTTTTTCTTTTTAATGCCTGCTTTTAAAAAATAAAAAAGGGGGAATTTGCCGGGAGCCAGTCCATCCTTGCTGTTTCAAGGGACCTGGCATATATGGCATACTGTTCTTAAAATGTTTGCTTACCTTCTTGGCACTATGTGTTTTAACCAAGGTCTCCTCTCTGAGAAAGGTTGTTTCCCCAGGTAGGGATTTTCCCCTGAAGTTAGGGAGGGAATAAAACCCCTCAACTAAGTGCCAGGCGGGTAATTAATCACTTTAACTACGAACAATCATGCTTAAGCTACATAATCTTTACTCCCTGGAATGGAGATAAGAAACGCCCTAACCTTTGTAATAGAGATTGATAGGATTGAATCAACTGGTATAAATACAGATGTAACAAGACAGAAAAAAACAGAATCAAGAAGACAGAACCTACACAGAACGTTCTCTAGAGACAGAAGAACTTCGCTGGAGAGAACATGGCAAAAGATTCTGGACAGAAACTGGCCTCAGAACCCAGAGACAGAACCTAGCGAGAGAACATGGCAAAAGATCCTGGACTGAACCTGACTACAGAAATTGGCAAGAGAACCTGACTAGAACCTGGTGACCGAACCTGGCTGGAGATCTCAGACAGAACCTGGCTGGAGAACCTAGCGAGGGAACATGGCTACAGAACCTGGCTGGAGAACCTGGAGAACCTGGCTGGAGAACCTAGCAAAAGAACATGGACACAGAACTTGGCTGGAGATTGTGGCTAGAGATCCTGGCAAGGCTGCTGATTAACTGAACGCTGTCTCCGTGTCATTCCTTCTTCGCCGACTCCGTCCACACCTTTGGGGACCCCTGGACCTGCTGGGGTTGGACCCCGGCATCTGGTGCCCAAACAGGGACCCCTAGGTAAGTGCCCCGCACTCGGGACGGATAGGACTCCACCGTAGGAAGAGGGTGGATAGTCTTCGCCGACTCCGTCCACACCTTTGGGAACCCCTGGAACAGGATTTCCATAGGTAAGCCCCCCCCATTGAGAACCCCGACATTCAGGACGGATAGGACTCCACTAGGGTGCTGCAACCCCCCCTATAGAAGATAAGTAGGGTAAGAAGGTGGATAGTACAGAACTTAGATTGAGAAGATGTGCCCTACTGAGTCCAAAGAAAGAAGACTCTATTGATTCTTAGATTGAGAAGATGTGCCATACTGAGTCCAAAGAAAGAAGACTCTGTATTGAACTTTAGATTAAGAAGATGTGCCATACTGAGTCTAAAGAAGTAAGACTCTGTATTGATCTTTTAACACATATGCTTGCTAGCAGAGGAATTAAGATTACTCCCAGTCAGACAGAACGTTTTATACAAGAAGTATGTCCATGCTTTTCTCAGGAAGGAAAGGTAAATGTAAAGGCATGGGAGGAGGTAGGCCCAAGGAGCCTTATCCTTAACCCCACTGCAGCCTTTCCACCCCAGGAAAGTGCAGGATTGGCAAGCTCTCCCTGGAGTGATAGATCAGGACTCAGGTAATAGCAGAAAGCGCCAATCCTACTCTTAAAATGGATACAAGAGAGCATTTCAGGTTTTTCTTTTTAATGCCTGCTTTTAAAAAATAAAAAAGGGGGAATTTGCCGGGAGCCAGTCCATCCTTGCTGTTTCAAAGGACCTGGCATATATGGCATACTGTTCTTAAAATGTTTGCTTACCTTCTTGGCACTATGTGTTTTAACCAAGGTCTCCTCTCTGAGAAAGGTTGTTTCCCCAGGTAGGGATTTTCCCCTGAAGTTAGGGAGGGAATAAAACCCCTCAACTAAGTGCCAGGCGGGTAATTAATCACTTTAACTACGAGCAATCATGCTTAAGCTACATAATCTTTACTCCCTGGAATGGAGATAAGAAACGCCCTAACCTTTGTAATAGAGATTGATAGGATTGAATCAACTGGTATAAATACAGATGTAACAAGACAGAAAAAAACAGAATCAAGAAGACAGAACCTACACAGAACGTTCTCTAGAGACAGAAGAACTTCGCTGGAGAGAACATGGCAAAAGATTCTGGACAGAAACTGGCCTCAGAACCCAGAGACAGAACCTAGCGAGAGAACATGGCAAAAGATCCTGGACTGAACCTGACTACAGAAATTGGCAAGAGAACCTGACTAGAACCTGGTGACTGAACCTGGCTGGAGAACCTGGACAGAACCTGGCTGGAGAACCTAGCGAGGGAACATGGCTACAGAACCTGGCTGGAGAACCTGGAGAACCTAGCAGGAGAACATGGACACAGAACCTGGCTGGAGATCCTAACCAGAACTTCGCTGGAGATCCAGACCAGAACTTCGCTAGAGATCCAGACCAGAACTTGGCTGGAGATCCTGGCTAGAGGTCCTGGCTAGGCTGCTGATCAACTGAACGCTGTCTCCGTGTCATTCCTTCTTTGCCAACTCCGTCCACACCTTTGGGGACCCCTGGACCTGCTGGGGTTGGACCCCGGCAACTTATTAATTTTTAAAATGCTCCTTTGGGTGAGAGTGCTGATCAAATGGTGAGGCTGAGTACCAGGAAGCCAGCATTTTTTGCCATTTCTCTTTTGGTCAGTGGGTTCTAGTCATTTTTATTTTCACTCTTTAGAGCTTGAAAATTACCCTATTTTTAGGTTCTCTGAGATATTTTAGATTAAAGCATTTACCCATATGCTAACTATGTGGTCACACAGCTAAGTTTAGCATAGCTTTAAAAAAGGAATCTTTTGCCCTGGCTGGTGTGGCTCAATGGCCCATACACCTGAAGGGCTGCAGGTTTGATTCCTGGTGAAGGGCATATTTCAGTTTCACTCCCTTGCCCCCATCAGGGTGCATGTGGGAGGCAACCAATTGATGTGTCTCTCTCACATGGATGTTTCTCTCTCTCTCTCTCTCTCTCTCTCTCTCTCTCTCTCTCTCTCTCTCTCTCTCTCTCTCCCTCTCCCTCTCCCTCCGCCCTCCCTCCCTTTCACTCTCTCTAAAAATCAATGGAAAAATTACCTTCAGGCAAGGATTAACAAAATAAATTAAATAAATAAATCCTATATAATAAAGAGCTAATATGCAAATGGCCATCATGCCCTCACACCATCACGATGTGATGCCCTCATGCTGTCACAATCCATCACCAGGAGGCTGTGTGCTCAGTGGGCGCATGCGGGTGGGCAGGACTGCGTGTGTAGCAAGGCCTGGGAGTCCCGCAGCTCTGCGTGGCATGGAGGCTGGATCCCGGCTCCGGCCTACCTCTTCGGGGCAATCCATCCAGGAGCCCTGGATGAGTGGGCGAGGCCTATCTCTTTGGGGTGATTGATCGTGGGGCTCCCACACTGTGAGAGGGCACTGGCCAGGCTGGGGTACCCCCCACCCCAGAGTGCACGAATTTCATGCACTGGGCCTCTAGTAAATAAATAAATAAAAATAAAATCTTTTAAAGTAGGTGTATATTTATTTTCAGTGATTTACAAGAAAAATATGGGTGAATACAGAACCATAGAAATATAGAATTATTTAATTATTTGCACAAGATCAGCTGTTCTATTACAGTTTACAAAAAAATTGTTTCTCTTATTACCCCCTTTTCCTGCCTTTAGGGTGTGTGTGTGTGTGTGTGTGTGTGTGGTGGCTTTTATCCAGTTTCACCCCTTCCAAGGTTCACACTTCCAGGCATGTGGTAATCTTTCTCCTCTGTGCCTCCTCCAGCCCAATTATTAAGTTTCTAAATAAACAAGACAAAGGAGGTGGGGAGGAGAAAGTGATGCATAAAGTCAATTCCACAATTTCTTTATCTAGATTTACAAGAGAGAGAGGAAGGGAGTAACATAAGGTGATTAAACTGAGATGTTTGAATTATCTACAATTTGTCAGAATTTTTTTTCTTGTTATTTATAAAAGGTAACTATAGGAGAGTCTCTTTTTATCATAAGACATTGAAAACTTTTATTTTACCTGGTACATAATGATTTAATGAGAAAAACAAGTAATTAAGCATTTTTACACTGGTTAGGTTTTTCAAGAGTCATGAACTACCTCATTGTAGTGTTTTACTGAAAACCACAACACATGCAGATTGAGCATGTGTAGTCTCAGTATTGACTTTTTAGGATCTGGTTTTCATTACTTTCTTCAACTTGAGTTTTTTTTTTTTTTCTGAGAACATTAGACATTCAATGATCATGTTAAATTAAAATTATTTGGTGCTCATGAAGACACACATTTTGGGGTGTTCATGAATTGGTAGAATTAAAATCGTTAAAATAGCCATAATACCCAAAGCAATCTACAGATTCAATGTAATCTCTATTAAAAATACCAATGGCATATTTCACAGATCTAAAACAAACACTCCAAAATGTGTATGAAACCAAAAAAGACCCCAAATAACTGCAGCATTCTCAAGAAAAAATAAAGTTGGAGGGATCACAATATCAGATATCAAGTTATACTACAAAGCTACTGTAATCAAAACAGTCTGGTACACCCTAGCTGGTTTGGCTCAGTGGATAGAGTGTAAGCTTGCAGACTGAAGGGTCCCAGGTTCAATTCCGGTCAAGGGCACATACCTGGTCAGGGCTCATGCAGGAGGCAACCAATCATGTGTTTCTCTAACATCAATGTTTCTCTCAGTCTTTTCCTCTCTCTTCCACTCTCTCTAAAAATCAATGGGAAAAAATATTCTTGGGTGAGGATTAAAAAAAAAAAAGAAAAAACAAAAACAAAAAACCCCGAGAGCCTGGTACTGGCACAAGAACAGGCATATAGATCAATGGAACAGCATGGAAGCCCCAGAAACTGACCCAAGCCATTATGGTCAATTAATATTTGACAAGGGAGGCAAGAACATACAATGGAGTCAAGACAGTCTGTTCAATAAATGGTGTTGGGAAAATTGGATAGATACATGCAAAAAAAATTGAAACTAGCCCACCACCTTAAACCATATACAAGATTGAACTCAAAATGGATAAAAGACTTAAATGTAAGTCGTGAAACCATAAAAATCCTAGAAGAAATCATAGGCAGCAAAATTTCAGACATCTCGTGTTACAAATGTTTACAGATACATCTCCTAAGGCAAAGAAAACTAAGGAGAAAATAAACAAATGGAACTGCATCAAAATAAAAAGCTTCTGCACAGCAAAAGAAACCATCAACAAAACAACGAGAAAACCCACTGCGTGGGAAAACATATTTGGCAATGATACATCTGATAAAGGGTTAATACCTAAATATATAAGGAACTCATACAACTTAACAAAAGGAAGACAAACAACCCAATGAAAAAATGGGCAATAGACACTTCTCCAAAGCAGACATACAGATGGCCAAGAGACATATGAAAAAATGCTCGAAGTCACTGATCATCAGAGAGATGCAAATTAAAATGACAATGAGGTATCACCTCAGACCTGTCAGAATGGCTACCATCAACAAATCAACAAATGACAAGTGCTGGCGAGGATGTGGAGAAAAGGAAACCCTAGTACATTGCTGATGGGAATGCAGACTGGTATAGCCATTATGAAAAACAATATGGAGTTTCCTCAAAAAATTAAAAATGAAACTCCCATTTGACCCAGTGATCTCACTTCTAGAAATATATTCTAAGAGACCCAAAACACCAATCAGAAAGAATGTATGCACCCTTCTGTTCACAGCAGCACAATTTACAATAACTAAGATCTGGAAACAGCCCAAGTGCCCATCAATAGATGAGTGGATAAAAAAGCTGTGGTACATTTACACAATGGAATACTATGTAGCAGTAAAAAAGAAGGATCTCTTACCCTTTGAGACAGCATGGAGGGGCCTGGAGAGTATCATGCTAAGCAAAATAAGCCAGGCAGAGAAAGACAAGTATCACATGATCTCACTCAAGTGTGGAATCTAATGAACAAAATAAACTGATGAACAAAATAGATCCAGAGACATAGAAGCATGGAACAGACTGTGGAATCTCAGAGGGAAGGTGGGGGTGGGTGGGTAGGAGGAGATCAACCAAAGAACTTGTGTGTATATATGCATAACCCATGGACACAGACAATAGGTTGATAAAGGCCAGGGGCAGGCTAGAAAGGGTCCATGGAGGGGGCAGAAGGAGACACATATAATACTTTCAACAATAAAGATGTAAAAAAATAAGATGAAAGTTCGATATAAGGGCAGAGGGGAGACAGGACAGCTATTTAGATTAAAGGTAATATAAGTTGCCCTAACTGGTTTGGCTCAGTGGATAGAGCATCAGCCTGCGGACTGAAGGGTCCCAGGTTCGATTCCGGTCAAGGGCATGTACCTTGGTTGCAGTCACATCCCCAGTAGTGGGGGTGCAGGAGGCAGCTGATCGATGTTTCTCTCTCATCGATGTTTCTAACTCTCTATCCCTCTCCCTTCCTCTCAGTAAAAAATCAATACAATATATTTTAAAAAATAAAGGTAATATAAGTTGAGAGGTTTTTGTTATCGTCCACAGGAGAGAGGATGGCGGCTTGAACAAGGGCAGGAACAGTGAGGTTGGAGAGAAGGGAATGCAATGGAGAACTTTTAGGTGGCAAAATCCATGAGACTTGATAATTTGGATGCGGACAGGGGTGAAGACATGGTTAAGGATGATCTACTTACATCTGGCTTGCCTGCCTGGGAGTTTGTGGAGCCCTCATTTTCAAGCCCTTTCCACAGCCAAGTCACGTAGCCAGGGCTATGAACTACCAAGTCCTATTCAGCATTTTGGCATTTCTTGTGGCACTTTCTCTTCTTGTGAGTGATTTTCTCTGTGCTTCCTCTAAGCTCTCTATACCCCTCTACTTGCATAAGTCTTTTAAGCATTCCCTTTCCCACTCTCTCCAAAGGCGTGTGGTGGCTGCAGGCAAGCTAAGGGAGCGCTATTGGAATTTGTTACTGTTTTTACTCTATTTACAGGTAATTTCAAGAATGTCATTGTTCTTCAAACTCAAACATGGCCTCCTCTTATCTTTTATTATGAAAAAATATCTCTAACAGATAAGGATATCTGTTTTTTAAAGCCCCACAACCAGAATGCAGTGGGTATATTTACGTGAGAAATAAGAGGTATGTGGTGGAGTTTCAGCCTCATCTACTCTTCTGTGTTTTCTGTCTAGTTTGTATTCTTCACAAACTGGTTTACTGATATCTTGCAAATGGCATCACTGAGGAATTTTAAGAGCCTAGTTGTAGCCTGGGTTAATGTCATGTTCTCTGATGATCACAAAGGTATCTAAAAACTTTGTTTATGGGGTATAAGCAGCAGCAGAGATGCTAGAACCTCTGCTTCCCTCATTGTTCTTTCAGAGCCCCCTCTTTTGAGACCCTCAATCTTGCCTTAACTGCTTGGACATGAGATAACAAGTTCCTTTTCTCCTTTGATCTTCCCCGTGTTTTAACTTTTTATTCATTCTTGGGTTGCAAACTTTTATTTTTGCTATTTATTTGACCCTTATTAACAGATTTATCTTGATTTACAAATAGAAAGGGAAGTAGAGAAGATGGATCAAGGAATAAGGGACGGTGGCCGTGTGGGGCAAATCACGAGTCACTTCATAGTTGGGAGAAGAGCAGAGCAAGATCTATTTATTTGGCTTTCAGCCTGACCCAGTACTGCTCAGTAAGTCAAGCAGTTCTATAGATGTGGGTCTGCTCCACGCTGAGTCCAAATGGGGGCTGAGAGTTCAGGGACCTTAGTCCTGTATCCTGGACTACCTGCACTATAAAATTGAGACCCTTATAATTAGTGTGGAGAATTTACATGGACACTCAGGTCAGAAGGTCTAGGAGTACCCGCCTCACTCAGCAACAGTCCTGAGTCCTCCTCCCCAAGAATGGCCTTTGGCCAGTCTGTTCTGGACATTTCTCTCTAGAGTGTAAGAAGAGTTGGATTTATGTCTTGACCTAACATTCATGTTGAATTCATTCTTGCCCAAACAGCAAAAACTGGATTACTTTCCAGGGACTCTTTTCTGATTTTAAACTCTTATTTTAAATCACTATTTTTTTTCTGACTAGTTATAAAATGTCTATGCAAGATTCTCATCAATTAATTTCATAAGTTGATAGACTTCACCCCCTAGTGCTTAACCACAATTGATTTTAGAGGCCTTTGACACATACTTACTTACAATGCCAAGGATGATGTGTTGACTCCACATAGCAACACTTTTTAAAAAGCCAACATGAATTTCTATTTGGTTTCTAAGATTAAATCATTCAAGAACTGTCAAAGCATGAGATTTCAATAGCCCCACCTCTTCTCCAGGGATAGTTAAAGCAACACACGTAGGACCCCTTTACAAAATGGCCTTAATCCTTGGCCTTTGGGGTGGTGGATGCTCTGAAATCTCCTGTATGGAGAGATGGGACATCTGGAGGTCTGGATACTTTATCTCTTGGCCATACTGCTCAGAAAAATTCTTTACCTTTTCCAATACTCCAGGTTACTATTAGGAATTAGTTGACTAAACTGTCTGTGATGAAGATCCCAGAAGGTCCCAGGTTCAGAATAATTTTACAGAGTCTTGGTTGAGGGAAATAAGGAATCCCTTTGGTAGAATTAAGACATGGGTATCTGGTATCTTAGGGAAAAAGCAACTCCCACAAAACCTGAAACAAGTAAGAGCTTTGTTACAGAAATCTGTGCTAGCCATGCCAAGAATGGTCTCCTAGAATTTATAATAGAACAACATAACTGAGAATCACAGACAAACTCCTACCAAGGTACCTACACATTATTTTGCCTTCAAAGGCTGTGAGCAAAAGAATTAAGCTTGCTATCCTCTGTTGCTTCTCAGAGTAGTGTGTTTCCAATTGTAGAGACAATTCAATAGGATTAGAAATTTGCTAAACTTCAAAGGATGTGGGATTTGATGGCTTGTCATTTTCCCACAGTCTGTAAGGTTCTGAGGAATACTGAAGTCATGGGTACCATGTTTTCTTGGCTGATAAATAGCTGACTCGTAAGAAAACCCCATACCAGTCCTGGCTTCTTGCCCACTCCCACTGGGGAGAACCATTCTCAGACAACTGAAGCACTGATGGACTCACTGAAAGAATGTGCACATCTGTTATTTTCATGAAAAGAACTCCAAAGAGAATGTGTTTAAAGGGAGATAATCCTTGGGAGTCCTCTCCCAACCTTGAAGCTGCCCCTGGGACATTAGTTTATCTTATGTTAGACAAAACTTGCCAAGACATCAATAAAACCTGTCAGATTGTCTGAAGGCAAAAATAGAAAGGCAGGAAAAGTAAAAAGGCAGGAAAAATAAACATCAGAATCCTACTTTTATTCACATAAGATTAAGACTTTATGCTTCTTTTGCTTCTTAAACCTAAATGATCAATCTGTCTTTTATCTTTTATGCTTTGCTATTTGTGCCTCCCCTGATATGAACTGAGTTCCTGTGGCATGTCTCACAGGAGCTGTGATTTCTCCATGTTATGACTTCTAATAACCTTCTCTGATCAGATTCCACTTAAATTCTGCGCATGGTATTTCCTCATCCCAAAGTCTTCAGCATGTTAAACTATAGATGAGATTGTTCTAGATTTTCTCTGGTTCTACTGCTGACAAAAGCCAGCATTTGTATAGGGCGTATGTCTGCCAAGTGCTTTTGGAGTATACATTTTCAACTTCCAAGAAGCCTGCAAGATGGGTAGACAGTTGCTTTCATTCTCTTTAGATGAGGACACTCAAGGTTAAATAAATTTCTCAAGGTCACAGACACAACTTCTATTTCCAGGCCCTCCCTTGACCAGGAGGCTCCCTTGATGTCATCTCTTATTCTACATGCCCCCAAATGAAAGATCAAGGCAGCAGCACTCATGGTTCATGAACTCATTATTTCCTAGAGATTCTTAAATGGAAGAGGTCACGAAAGGATGATATGATTTTGTCCTTAGAGTAAAAGTTCTGAGTTGCCATTTTCTTGATAAAGAATGAGAAAGAGAAAACATAGGGCGGCTGGCGGTGCAAATAGACACCTGTCAGCTCTTTCAGGCTGGTGAATATAGCTTAGGTAATTCCCATGCCCTTCTTGTGCCACAGAGGCTTTTGGAGGAGTACCAGGTAACTGGGCCACTGGACACCTTTTTGGTTCACTTATCTTAGAAAAATGGAAAATGTGGATTATGCCACAGGCCACAAGAAAAATATTTGATCGGCTTTTGGGTAGTCTAACCCTGGTTCATTTTTATTTAGGTGATAAAGTCTAAAACCTTAAATGGTTGTGGATTTCCCCCCCAATAAATCCTAATTATAAAATATAATGTAAGTATGTTTTGTTGCATTCTTTTCCTAGTCTTCTTTCCAATACACATTCTCTCTCACTGCTTACCCTTTCTGTTATTTAATTTCCCCTCATTTGATGTCTTTTTATGCATTTGTCACATTTTATATTTTAAAAGTAATCCACTTGTTTTCATCAAATACTAAGGGTCTGTGCAGCCATAAAATTGTCAAAGTTTACTGACAACCAAAGGTGTACTGTTGAGTAGATATCTCCAGAGAAAAAATTTACTTTGGCAAATGAGTAAGAAAATCTATTTCAGTGTGACAAGAAAATATTAGAACTTCTATTTATTTTTATCTCATACATTTTATTTGTTTTTACTAGAGGCCCGGTGCACAAAAATCTGTGCACTTGGGAGGGTCCCTCAGCCCAACTTGTGCCCTCTCGCAGTCTTGGACCCCTCAGGGGATGACCACCTGCTGGCTTAGGCCCGCTCCCCAGGGGATTGGCCCTAAGCTGGCAATCAGACATCCCTCTGGCAGCCCGGGAGCCCTCAGGGGATGTCCACTTGCCAGCGGAGAGCAGGCCTAGCTGCAGTCGGACATCCTTAGCACTGCTGAGGAGGCGGGAGAGGCTCCCACCACCACTGCTGTACTGGCAGCCATCAGCCAAGCTTGTGGCTGAGCAGAGCTCCCCTTGTGGGAGCACACTGACCACCAGAAGGCAGCTCTTGCATTGAGCGTCTGCCCCCTGGTGGTCAGTGTGTGTCATAGTGACCAGTGATTCCCAGTCGCTCTGCTGTTAGGTCAATTTGCATATTACCCTTTTATTATATAGGATAGAGGCCTGGTGCATGGGTGGGGGTCGGCTGGTTTGCCCTGAAGGGTGTCCCAGATCAGGGTGGGGGTCCTGCTGGGGTACCTGTAAATTCTGAGCTGGGCAGGTCATGGTGGGTAGTCATACCCTAGGCTTATAACTTCTTTAATAAAAGGTTTTTAAGCCAGCTTGGGTGAGGGGCTGAGGGCTGTTTTCAGACTGGCCACACCCCTTCAGGGTGGGGGTCCTTGCTGGGGTACCTGGCCAGCCGGGGTGAGGGGCTGAGGGCCATTTTAAGGCTGGCCACACCCCCTTCAGGGAGGGGGGTCCTGCTGGGGTGCCTGGCCAGCCTGGGTGAGGGGCTGATGGCTGTTTGCAGGCTGGCCAAGCCCCCCAACGAGGACCCTCACCCCATGAGGGTGTGGCCATCCTGGGTGAGGGGCTGATGGTTGTTTGCAGGCTGGCCACAGCCCCCAGCCACCCAAGCTCCCAGTGGAGGCTGACTGGAAGCAGGTATGTGGTATTTATTTAGCTTCTATAATTGAAACTTTGTTGTCTTTTGCGGAGGCCACAGCCAGCCAGAGCAGGCGGGAAGCTTGGCTTCCTCCATCACCGGGGCAGCCAAGCCTCCTGCTTGCTCCAGCTCCGTGGCTGCCGGCCGCCATCTTGGTTGGGTTAATTTGCATATAGTCACTCTGATTGGCTGGTGGGCATGGCTTGGGCATAGCAAAGGTACGGTCAATTACCATCTTTGTCTTATATTAGTGGAGATATGTATGGTTGAAAAATGGGCTCAAAATAAATCTGAGCAAAAGTAACCTCACAGGGCAATCTGATCATAAATTCTGAGCTGGGCAGGTCATGGTGGGTAGTCATACCGTATGCTTATAACTTCTTTAGTAAAAGGTTTTTAAGCAAGCACTATCCATTTTTCTTGTGCATCTAGGTTAACACAGTTTTGAAATGCCAGAAGAAATCCTCTTTTCCAGACCCCTTAAAGGCATAGCCAACCTTAAGGGAGCACATAATCTCATTATCTATCCTGTACCTTGCTTTCTCCCACCTTTTACGTAATCTTCCTTACTCTCCCTCCTTAATTCTAAATTTGTTAAAAAAAAAAAAAAAAAACCCTACAAAACTGTCCTTCTCTGGAGCATTTGAGATCTTGCTTCCTGGCCTGTGGTCAGTTTGACTCAAATAAACTCATAAAAATTCTCTACAGCAGCGGTTCTCAACCTGTGGGTCGCGACCCTTTTGGCAGTTGAATGACCTTTTCACAGGGGTCGCCTAAGACCATCCTGCATATCAGATATTTACATACGATTCATAACAGTAGCCACATTACAGTTATGAAGTAACAACGAAAATAATTTTATGGTTGGGTCACAACATGAGGAACTGTATTTAAAGGGCCAGAAGGTAGAGAACCACTGCTTTACAGGTTTGGGCATTTCTGACATCAACATATGATTTATAAGATATAATACATATTTAAATAGGTGTATGTCTATATAATTTATAAGTAAACTAATATACATTTATTGAAAGTATGTGCTCAAAATATTTTTACTATGGTGCGCATGATTTTAGAAATTTGGCGATCATAGCCTCTGAGAAGTAGTGAATAAAAATAAAAGTACTAGCTACTACTTATTGACTGCTTACTGTGAGCCAGGTACTGTCAATTGCTTTATTCATATCAACTCATTCAATCCTCACAACAATCCTACTCTGTGCTCCAGACGCTCTGCTCTTAACCATCCTCCTACTCTACCTCCGACAATTATTAAACAGAGTGCAAGGAAGGACCAGACTTGGTATTCTGAGAGTGATCTGTGGGAGCTCATTCTCCTCACTCCTGAGCTAAGAGGCATTTCTCATTCCTTTGGACACTTTCCCATATTGAACTTCTTCTGCATCATAGATATTGGGGCCACAAAGTTACATTAGATATAGACTTTGCTCTCCAGAAGCTATAGTCAATGTAGAAGGTAAGACAATTATATAGCTACAGTACAAGTAGAAAGTGAGAAAGACAAAAAAAGAAATAAAATATATGGGAATTTGGAAGAGGCATTTCTTCCAGAGGAATTGGGGAAAACTTCATGAAATAAGCCACTTTTGAGCTGGCTTAAAGCTAATGTTCATTTCCGGAATTGCCATTCAGTAACAAATTTCATCATGAAAGTATCTTTGGAAATATTTGTTTGGGGCCTTGGCCTTGCCCTTTCCCCCTTTCAGAGACCTCTCCATAGTTAAAAGCAGCATGGTCCTCCAAGGTTGGGCCTTAGCTAAGCCTTTCTCAGCCTGAACTCTCTGGCATGGAGGGTGAAAATGTAACTCACCAAGGGAAGAGGCTCTCCATAGTTTGGTTTTGGTGGGAAGGCCCATATTTCCCAACTCAGTGTGCTCAGGCCACCACTCCTTCCTGCTCTGATGAGTAGTGGAACAAGGCTGTCTTTGGTGAAGTGGAGCACTACACCTTAAGCAATATATGAGGCCCAAGAAATTATAGTTTTGAGTTTATTACTTAAAATTGTGGAAGTTGTGTTTTAGCCTTTGAGGCAGCCTATAATAGTCTTCATTATAGAAAATGTTTCTTGACAGTACAAGATATTTCCATAATTATCAATAGGGGAAAAAACCCCCCACAAAACTTGGTACTGTGGTAGAATTAATCAGACCTAATGAGACAAATAGCCAAGAGATGGTGTCATGAAGTATGCAACATTAGGTGAGCTCTTGTAAGACTGGGAACTACCACCTGTCGAGATGATTAACATCAGGATTTTGGCAAAAGCACATTATTGTGACAGTCAGTAAATGTGAGTGAAACTCAGTCTCCACTACATACCCCATTTAGGAATGCAGTTATTAATTTCCTTCCCCTCCCTCCCCCCACCCTCCTGCCCCTGCCACTGACTCAGCTCAGAAGGTACAGGGGAAAATACTATTTAACTAAGAGATTTGGAAGTTTTCTTCAAGGTTGTTAGCCCAAAGCAAAATTGGGTGATATGTGTGATGGGAGCAAAACTTGATAATTTTTCTAAAAAATATGTTTTTATTGATTTGAGAGAGAGAGGAAGGGAGAAGGATAGAGAGATAGAAACATGGATGCAAGAGAAACATCGATCGGCTGCCTCCTGCACACCCCCTACTGGAGATTGAGTCTGCAATCCAGACATGTGCCCTGACCAGGAATCTAACTGGCAATTTCTTGGTTCATGGGTCAATACTCAACCATTGAGCCTCACAAGCTGGGCTACACTTGATAATTTTTGCCTTTTCTCTCCATCTTCATTATAAAGGATTTTAACTTGGAAGAAGCTTAGCCTACCACTTTCCAAGAAAAGAATATCAACTGTACTGGTACATGTATGATTCTGCACCACTAGAGCCAGAAAAGTATATAATAATCTTATCTGTAGGAGAGAAATGGAATTTAATGAGTGATTATGTTGAAACATGCCTGTAGACTTAAGTACTTAATATGACTTACATGTCTCTAAAGGAAAATATGAATATGAGAGGAAAGGTTCTGATTTATTTCTCGGATCTGCACTGATTTATGCCATGCATAAAGCCTTATACCAATTTTTGTGTCTCAGATTTTCCATGGATGAGAATGCTACCATGAATGCATCAAAGACTTTTTAATCATTTTTGCATTATTGTTTAATTTAAACCTCTGAGAAAGTTCAACTTCAAAGAATATTAGAGCTTTTGAAAAAAAAAGGCTTAATGCATAACTGATTCAAGCAGCCCAAGACATTGAGATATGCCACCAATGAGGGTTTTCAGACACTGAGAGTCTTGAATCTCCCTTTAAAGCTTGTTTCATGTCTTCATAAATTATTCTTATTGTTTAAATATTCCTTTTTGTTTTAAATGTTCTCTGGTTCATTGAAGGCTATCTATTCTCTAAGTAGAAAGCAATGTTATCCTACTCCTTGAAACATAAGAATTCCTGCATTATTAAAACAGAACTCTTTATATCATTGAAGACACACAAAGATTGATCAACCAACTAGTTTTTACTGAGAATCTACTGTATCCTATCCTATATAATAAAAGGCCAGCGACCATAACGGCATAATGACCAGAACGATCAATTGACCAGTTGCTATGAGGTGCATTGACCACCTCTCAGTCCCTCCCCACAGCCTGCAGGCTCCGGTTGCTGGATGGCCAACAGGGAACCAGGGTGGGTGGCAGCAGGGCAGGACTGGGGGCTGGTGAGAGGGCAGAAGTCAGAAGTTTTGGTCTCTCCCCCCGGCCCTCAGGCTCCCATGGCCAGATGATGAACAGGGAGCCATAGGGACCTGGGGTGAGTGGCGGTGGGGCCTGGGGTGAGTGGCAGTGGTGAGTGGCAAGCGAGCGGAACGGATGACCTCTTGGTCCCTCCCCGCCCCCCACCCCGGCCCGCAGGCTCTGATAGATCGTCAGATGGTGAACAGGGAACCAGAGTGGGTGGCGGTGAGGCAGGACTGAGGACTGGTGAGTGGGTGGAAGGCAGACCTCTTGGTCCCTCCCCCTGGCCCAGGGTGGGTGTTGGCGGGGTGGGACTGGGACTGGCAAGCAGGCAGAAGGCAGACCTCTTGGTCCTTTCCTCCAGCCCGCAGGCTTCTATCATTGGATGATGAACAGGGAACCCCGGGGAACTGGGGTGGGTGGCAGCGGGGCGGGACTGGGGACTGGTGAGCAGGCGGAAGATGGCCCTGATTGCAGGCTAGGCCTAGGGACCCTACCCGCACATGATTTTGTGTGCTGGGCCTCTGGGGGCTTCTCCACCTCCCCCTGTTCCTGAGGGGTGATCGGGTGATCGGGGCAGCAGCTGTTGCTCACACCCACTGATGGTGCCGGCCTCACTCACACCTGCTGCAGGTGCCAGGCCCAATCGCTCTGCGCCATCAGCGGGTGTGAATGGGGCCAGCGCCATCAGCACATGGGAGTGGTGGCAGTGGGAGCAGGGCTGCCAGGAGACAGGGAACTAGGGGCCATGGCGGGAGGGGCTGGGCGGGGCACAGAGGATGGGCCGAGACCAACCCCTGTGCCCACTGCAGCCTCGAGGCCCACAGTTCCTTTCAAGGTGCACAGATTCGTGCACTAGCCCTCTAGTTTTCTTATAAATATAGTTTTAGTATCTTGAATTAGAAACTTGGTTTCCAATTTCTACTCATCTTGACCTATTCAGATATTTTTACAATTACTGCCAGGTTTATTTTGTGGGTCATTTTGTTCTTGTATAGCTACTGAGTTGTAAACTTTTGACTGTTATTTCCTTGTGGATGCTAACTGTCACTCAGTTCTATTGTGGTTTTTTTCTTTCTTTTTTTTTACTGAAAAGAAAATGAAAATTAAGAACCACTGACATATAGGGAAGAAATTCCAATGACTTCCAGGCTTTTACTAGCCCTAGAAATTTCACATGAATATTTTGGCATTTCAGAACAGTTCTAGAGGGTTGATGTTAAAAGTGGCAGATTCAGAACCGCATATATGGAAGGTCAACTAAGGGATTGGAGCATCCCTGGATTTGGGTATACACTGGGGTCCTGGAACTAATCTCCTGTGGATACTGGAGGACAACTCTGTTTTCCCTAATTTTAAGAAGAAAATGAGGCTCAGAAAGATCTATACTAATGGGTAGTGGAAATGGAATTACAATTCAGGTCTGCTTAATACCAAAGACTGTGTTCTTTCCATTATATTATACTATCAGCCCTAGAGTGTTAGCCATCTAATTCTCACCTCCAGATTTCTGTTCATCCACTCACTTGGGTGAATATAATGCTAATAATTGCTGACTATATAGGTAAAATGTCATTAGTGCTAACTTCAAGAAAACCGAAATCTATTATCAGGAATTTGAATACTACTAAGTTATTAAGCTGCTGTGTGAATATCTTTTGTTGTAAATTATTTTTAGATGTAATGGCTTTTTTCCCCCAACAAGATGTAACACATCTATATTTCAGAACTGAAATGCATACTAGGTAAACTGCTATGGGTAAGAAGGCTGTATATGTATATAACATTTTAATAAAGACTAAGGAAAATAAAATAAACTTTGGAATCTCTTGCAGGTATTCTGCAAAGTCTCACAAATCTTGGAACAGTTGGATGTCTCTTATTGCACCCAACTATCAGATGAGTTTATTACAACACTGTCCATTTATTGCCTTAACCTCACATTTCTCAGTATTGCTGGCTGTACACAGGTATGTGCAGAAGTCAGAGCTCAGAAATACCAAATTGAAGCACTGTTAAAGAACTCAGGCAGAGCAGAAGTGAGAGGTGGACTCACCATAGAACTTATTTTTCTTAGCCATGTCTGAGGTATTCATTAGATTTTTTTTCCTTTCCCCAAACTGGAAATAGCTTTATGATTTCATTTGTGTTATAATAGACTATTCATAAAGCTAAAAACAATCCTCACACAAATATTTAAAATGTGTCAAAGATTTATTTAATTAATTAATAAGAGAACCAACAAAATGGTAAAGCCAGTTCCTAGAGCATTTGGTTGAACTGAGCACTTACACGAACTGAAGAAAGAATGTTGAGATCTGATTATTGAGTTAAGATTTGAAATTGGTTGATTATTTCAGAACCTCAATGTAAGGGAGAAGGGTTTAGCTTTACCAATTATACAGGTCAAATGCGTATCTTGTTTCAGAAAATGTGGTGACCATAATTTGGGCCAATCTAAATATTCCTCACCCAAAACCATAGGGCTATGGTCTAGTCCAGTGGTTCTCAACCTTCTGGCCCTTTAAATACAGTTCCTCATGTTGTGATCCAACCATAAAATCATTTTCGTTGCTACTTCGTAACTGTAATGTTGCTACTGTTATGAATCGTAATGTAAATATCTGATATGCAGGATGGTCTTAGGTTACCCCTGTGAAAGGGTCGTTCAACCGCCAAAGGGGTCGCGACCCACAGGTTGAGAACCACTGGTCTAGTCTAATATATTCCACCGATATTTCTTTTGATGAGCCATAACACACTTTCAGTGTCTGGCTCATCATTCTAGATTAGGTTTCCCAAAAGCCCTTAGGTTAATCGTGAATGGTCACCTTGTCCATCTCCTGGAAGGCCAGCTTTTCCTTGCAACTAGCTTACTTTTTAGATCAGTCCTATGACCCTATCCTACCCGGCACTAAAATCGGAATAATCTCTGTTCAACAGGACTCAGAGTAGGACCTTGTATCTGGGAGTTAAGAATGTAGCCAGTCCTCTCTGCCTCTAGTTCCCAGCCCCCATAAGTCTGGACACCTCAGTTATTGGAGGCCTTGAGTTTCTGGTCTACAGGAAGTGATGGACTCCTTTTCAGTTCCCCCGGTATCAATAAAACCTAGCACTCTGAACTCCACCTGTTCTGGACTTTTCTATGAATTCTTTTTCTTTCCTTTCCTCGACATTTCTGAGGGCTCCCCATACACACAATAACATCAGATCCTCAGAGACCCACATAGTATAACAGGAATGTCTGAAGGCGTTTTTGTGAGAATTAGTTGCAATGCTAAACCTTGGTCCTGAGCATGTTCTGGAAAAAGAGCATGCTTAGACAATGACATCTTTTTTTCCAAACTTAAAAAGTGTACATTTCAATTGAATGGTTTTTCCGCATAATTCTCTCAACTTTATGTTAAAAACAAGTCAAGTCTTATGTATGTTTTAGAATGTCCAAACATTTAAAGAAATTAAATCCAGTTGGACAAACATTCCCTTGGAGTGTAATCTAGTTGATTCTTCAGTAAGTCTCAGTTCAATTACAAATTCAAAAGCTAGATCCTAAGTGAAATAATCTAAGAAGTGGAGTTGAATTATTTCTGCAAAATATCTGGGCAAACTTTCAAGATGTTGGAGCCCTTAGCAGAATTTATCTGAGTGAGTTTCGTGTAATGTCTGTGGCTTCTGCTCTTCTTTCTCCGGCTGCCTGCAAACGTCTGTCTCGCTTACTTGTCCTTTCCCAGAACCATGCTACTTCACATGCAAATTATCAGCAATGTCCAGACCCCTTCTCATAGCAATCTGACCCTGTCTACAGGTTAACTTTTAGTGTTCTGTTAATTTTAGAGTTCTGTAACATGTGATGTTATAAAGCTCACTGCTGCAGCATTTAATAACTTACATATATTGATGTAACAGGTATTATTACTAAGGAAATTTTGTTGAAGTTTCCCATCCAAATAAGAGATCTCTAAAAAGAATAGCAAGATCACAAATTCTGTTGGTGCCACTTGAAATATGTATTTTATTGGTCTGAAAACCGTTATATCACTAACGTAAGAGTTATAGACGTACCATGTGGCAGGCTGATTAAAGAGAATCTGCAAGTGCCCTATTTGTTGGGGACTAAAAGTTTGTGTCCTTCCCCCCAAATATTTGTGTTTTCTCAAAATTCATGTTGAAATCCTCATCCCCAATGTGATGGTATGAGGAAGTTAGGCTTTGGGAAGTAATTAAATAGGGTGAAGCCACCATGATGGGATTATCAGAATAGGAAGAAACGGGAGCTCTCTCTCTGCCATGTGAGGATACAAGAAAGTAGCTATCCGTAAACCAAGAAGAGGGCCCTCACCACACACTGAATCTGTGGGTACCTTGATCTTATACTTCTCAGCCTCCAGAACTGGGTGAAATAAATGTCTATTGTTAAAATTACCCGGTTTATGGTATTTTCTTATAGCAGCCCAAACTGACTAGTACACTGTTCTTCCCTGGGATGAAGTTCATCACAATAATCTGTACTTACTTTGGCTGTGTGTTCAGATTACTGACTCAGCAGTGGAGGTGTTATCAGCAAAATGCCATTACCTGCACATTTTGGATATTTCTGGTTGTTCCCTGCTTACTGATGATATATTTGAGTTTCTTCAGATGGGCTGCCAACAGCTCCGGATCCTTAAGATGGAAGACTGCAGCCTTATTTCCAGGTAAATATTCACCCGATTATGCGAAGCTTTGAGAACTACTTTCTGAGAAAACAGAATATGTGACTATGGCATTTGTGATACATAATACCTTTCAGACTTAGAAAGTTTCATTTTATTTTTTGCCTAATTGAAGCCAACATTTTGAACTGCATCAAGGGAAGCTCCCTTATAAAATGGTCTTTGTGGTTTTATATCCCTCTCCCAGTAGATCTTCTTTTAAGCACTTCTTCCTTGACCTTGCAGATGTCCAAATGATCACTAGCTCTCCCTCTACTCATCTCTCAAAAATTTCCATTCAGTTACTTTGCCCTAGGGGTTAAGAAAATAATCGGCTTAAACCAGCTCCCAATTTAATATAAATTGCTAACAGTTATCTTAAGCTCCATAACTCCCAAAGCAATTTGCTTGACAGTTGCCATTCATTTAACTAGGGGCTTCCTATAAGATCTGGTGTGCAGAGTAAAGTATTCTGACTTGACTATTATGGGCCAAATGCCTGTTTCCTCAATTTGCAAAATGTTTCCAGTGAAATAACAGAGGGGTAAGTAAGCATTTTTGTTTGTTTGTTTCCAAATCTTAGCTATTGTAAATTGTGCAGATGTCCTTTTCTGACAGGTATTTCTGTTTTCTTGTGATATGTCCCTAGATGTGGGATTACTGGGTCAAATGGGAGTTCCATTTTTAATTTTCTAAGGAAACTCCATACTGTTCTCCACAGTGGCTGCACCAATCTGCATTCCCACCAGCAGTGAAGGAGGGTTCCTTTTTCTCCACAACCTCACCAGCACTTGTCGTTTGTCATTGATAGACATTCTGACAGGTGTGAGATAATATCTCATTGTTGTTTTGATTTGCATCTCTCAGATGATCAGTGACTTTGAGCATGTTTTCATATGTCTCTTGGCCTTCTGTATGTCCACTTTTGAAAAGTGTCTAAGTCCTTTGCCCATTTTTTGATTGGACGGTTTTTCTTCGTTAAGATGTATGAGTTCCTATAAATTCTGGAGATTAGGCCCTCATTGGTTATAACATTGGCAAATATGTTCTCCCATGCAGTAGGCTTTCTTGTTTTGTTGTTGATGGTTTCTTTTGCTATGCAAAAGCTTTCTATTTTGATGTAGTCCCATTTGTTTATTTTCTCCTTAGTTTCCATTGCCCTAGGAACTGTATGGGTAAAGATATTGCTACGACATATGCCTGATATTTTGCTGCCTATGGAGTCTTCTAAGATTTTTCTAGTTTCCCGTCTTACGTTTAAGTCCTTTACCCATTCTGAGTTTATTTTTGTGTATGGTGTAAGTTGGTGGTCTAGCTTCATTTTTTTTTTTTTTGGCATGTATCTATCCAATTTTCCCAACACCATTTATTGAAGAGACTGTCTTGACTCCATTGTATGCTCTTGCCTCTATTGTCAAATATTAATTGAACATAATGGTTTGGGTCTATTTCTGGGTTCTCTGTTCGGTTCCATTGGTCTATACGTCTGTTCTTGAGAACAGTAGCTTTGTAATATAGCTTGATACCTGGTATTGTGATCCTTCCAACTTCATTCTTCTTCCTCAAGATTGCTGCAGCTATTCGGGGTCTTTTTTTTTATTCCAAATGAATTTTTGGAGAGTTTGTTCTAGGTCTGTGAAATATGCCATTGGTATTTTAATGGGGATTGCATTAAATCTATAGATTGCTTTGGGTAGTATGGACATTTTAATGATGGTGATTCTGTACTAATCCATGAACACAGTATGTTCTTCCATTTGTTTACGTCTTCCTCTATCTCTTTTTTCAATGTCCTGTAGTTTTCTGAGTATAGGTCTTTTACCTTCTTAGTTAAATTTATTCCTAGGTATCTTAATTTTTTTGGTGCAGTGTTAAGTGGGATTGGGTTTTTTTTTTGGTTTGTTTCTCTTTCTGTGAGTTCATTATTGGTGTATAAAAAAGCCATAGATTTCTGGGTGTTAATTTTGTATCCTGCTACATTGCCAAATTCATTTATTAAATCTAGTAGTTTTATGATGCTGTCTTCAGGGCTTTTTATGTACAATATCATGTCATCTGTGAATAATGACAGTTTACTTCTTCTTTTCCAATTCAGATGCCTTTTATTTCTACTTATTGTCTGCACTTCCAGTACTATGTCAAACAGGAGTGGTGAGAGTGGGCATCCCTGTTCAGGGATGTCTTGTTCTTGTTCTTAGAGGAAATAGTTTTAGTTTTTGCCCATTGGGTATGATGTTGGCTGTAGATTTGTCATATATGGCTTTTATTATGTTGAGGTATGAACCCTCTATTTCCACTTTGCTGAGAGTTTTTATCAACAAACAGTGTTGGAATTTGTTAAATGCTTTTTCTGCATCAATTGATAAGATTATGTGATTTTTGTCTCTCAATTTGTTTATGTGATGTATCACGTTTATTGATTTGTGGATATTATACCATCCTTGCGGAAGAAATCCCACTTGGTCATGGTGTATGATCTTTCTAATCTAATGCTGGATCCGATTTGCCAGGATTTTGTTGAGGATTTCAGCATCTATGTTCATCAAGAGATACTGGCCTGTAGTTCTCTTTCTTTGTAGTGTCTTTATCTGGTTTTGGGATTAGAGTAATGCTGGCTTCATAGAAAGAGCTTGGAAGTGTTCCTGCCTCTTGAATTTTTTGGAATAGTCTGAGGAGATAGGTTTTAGTTCTTCCTTGAATGTTTGGTAAACTGTGAAGCTGTCTGGCCCAGGGCTTTTGTTTGCTGGAAGTTTTTGATTACTGCTTCAATTTCCTTCATAGTTATCGGCCTATTCAGATTTTTTTATTTTTCCCGATTGAGTATTGGAAGGTCGTATTTTTCTAGGAATATGTCCATTTGTTCAAGGTTGTTGGAATAGTTGTTCATAGTACTATTTTTTTTACAATCCTTTGTATTTCTGTGGGGTCTGTTGTTAGTTTGCCTCTTTCATATCTAATTTTGTTTTAAATAAGCAAATTTTAAGGATAGAAGGCCTAGAGTGTCTACCCTGTGTTTTTAAACAGAAAGAAGTTATCTGCTCCATCGTTTAGTTCAGCGGTTCTCAACCTGTGGGTCGCGACCCCTTTGGCAGTCGAACGACCCTTTCACAGGGGTCGCCTAAGACCATCCTGCATATCAGATATTTACAGTACGATTCATAACAGTAGCAACATTACAGTTATGAAGTAGCAACGAAAATAATTTTATGGTTGGGTCACAACATGAGGAACTGTATTTAAAGGGCCAGAAGGTTGAGAACCACTGGTTTAGTTTTTCCTATTGACTGAGAGTAAACATGTACAATTATTTTAACTGACCTAAAGAAGTAACCTGTGAAGTGTTCAAAATGAGAATTCTTGACCAATCCATGTAGATGAGATTCTTTTCTGCAAGCTGGAAAAATGAATAATATTATCAAAGTATAGACTGCATAATGTGTTCTAAGAATGTAGATGTCTCTCAGAGAACTTTTTTTTTTTTTAAATTCTCACCCAAGGATATGTTTTTCATTGATTCTAGAGAGAAACGGAAAGAGAGAAACAGTGGTCTGAGAAACATTGACCAGTTGCCTCCAGCACATGCCCCTACCAGGTATCAAACCTGAAACGTGGGTATGTGTCCTGACCAGAATTGAACCCAGAACCCATCAGTGCACGGGACAGTGACTCAGAGAACTTCCTTAATTAAGCAAGCCTGCCATGAAAATTGATCACCTGAGGTCTAGGGAAGAAAATGGTTTCTGATCCAAGGCTGGGTGTATTAAAATGAAATTAAAACAAAAACTTGTAAAATAGGTACTCCCTCTGGGACCAGGACTGCAGGGAGGGAGGGGGTCAGACAGCCAACTGAAGCTGGGTCAGATTAAAGAGGGCAGGCCCTTGAAAAATTTTGAAGAGGAATGGTGACTCAACCCTTCCAGATAGGTCTGGAGAAGACTGATATGGATATGAGGTCCTAGGAGTCTCTGCCAACCTTGTCATACTATTAAACAACCACATTTGGGCAGGTGGTGGTGAATGGATAACATATTACACAATGGAGTTAAGCTTCTAATCTTTTCATTTTATTTTGCCAATCACTCTTTGAGAAGTAACATTTTGAACTTCTAATAATTGGGATTTTAGCTAGATGAATGGAGACTTTCTGGCAAGGGCCTCGCTGAATCTAATCTGGTATGAAATGTTCAAGTGTGTTAAGTATTGTGTTTAATGAAGAAGACCCAAGATTTCTGTTAATATCCAAATCCTGCTTTTGATTCCTCACCCCTCTTGCCAGGTTACTAGATAAAAAAATATGCAAAGAAAACTAAGTAAGATTTTACTACTAGTTGGACTTGGCCCCAAAACCTAATGCAAGCTATAGTGAACTAGCTGGATATACGGAAAATTCCTTTCCGAGCCAGGACAGCCAAAAGACCACTTCTGTTTTCTACCACCAAACCCAGCTGTCCCTATCAACATGAAGCAGAGACTCAGCCCTAATTTGGCCTCAATTTCTGAAATTATTTAGGAGTCATAAAGGTGAAATGGGTATCTTGTTATTCATAACAAGCCTGTTTCCACCACAATTGGGTTTATGTTAATAAGGTGACTTTTGGAAAGTACCTAAGTATTGGGGCTGGTTGCCTGGGGAACCAACCATGAAGAGAGGGGTGGGACTGATTTCCCAGTTGGGAAGAGGGGCTGGAGGCTGAATCAATCACCAATGGCTACTGATTTAATAAATCATTGCTACATCATGGAAGTCTCCATAAAAACCCCAAAAGACAGAGTTCAGAGAGCTTCTGGGTTGGTGAATGCATGGAGATTTGGGGAGAGGGGCATGACTGAAGAGGGCATGGGTACTCTGCAGCCTTTCCCCATACCTTGCCCTATGCATCTCTTACATTTGGCTGTTCCTGAGTTATATCCTCTATAATAAACTGGTGATCGGGTAAATAAAGTATCTCTGAGTTCTGTGAGTAGCTATGGCAAATCAATCCAACCCAATGAGGTCACTGAACCTTTGCTCTATATAGCCAGTTGGTCGGAAGCCCAGGTGACAACCTGGACTTGCAATTAGTATCTGAAGTAAAGGGTGGTCTTGTGGGACTGAGCCCTTAACCTGTGGAATCTGATGCTAACTCTGGGTAGATGGTATCATAATTGAGTTGAACTACAGGACACCTTGGTTGGTATCCAATAATTGCTTGGTAGTATGGGGGAACCCCCCAACAACACACACACCCTCATGTTGAAATTGGGAGTCCAGAACAATTTTTACATGCCCTCTTTGCTTCCTTCCTTTCTGCCTCCTAAGAAAGACAGTACTAGTATTTTTAATCATTTCGGTCACAGACACCTTTGAGAATTTGAGGAAAGTCACAAACCCTTCCTCAGAAAATAAAGGCATATTAAGATAGAAACTGCATAAATTTTCCAAGAGTTCATGGACCTCCCTGAAACTCATCCATGTATCCAACAGAGATCTGCAGACTTTGGGTTAGGAGTTCCTGTTCGGGTGCCTGGTTAGCCTTCACAGATGGACTGCAAAGGGTTCTGCCTCATCTAAGACTGGAAATGGCAGGCAGAGAGCTCACTAAAGAGCACTATAGAGTGCTCTCAGTATTCCTAGTCCATGGCCATGCAATTTCGCGACTCATTCACTGTGCCTGTTAATCTCTGAACTGGCTAACCTAGAGTGCCACTGAGCTACTTAAGCTTTGGAATCCTGATTATTAGCACAATTACCCACCCCCTCCCCCTTAGGAAGGCAAGAAAGCTGTGGAACGTGAATTCAACTCCTGATGGTGAGTTTTTTAACTCCAACTTTGATTTAGTTTGAAAAATCTACACCGGTGATGATTTCTGCCAACTAGCTAATGCTAATCACTGTTATTGCAGGGAGGCAGCTATGAAAATGTCATCTATAGTTCAAATGGAATACAACCCTACTGGAACTTCAGCTTGGTCTAGCTATGATGATAAAGGCAAGCATGTAACAGACAGCAGCGGCGGCGGGAGATAACACCACTTAAAGATAGAGAATTGACAGTGAAAGAGTCAACATACAATAGTGAAGAGGAAGTAGTATAACCTTCAACTCAAACAGAAGAACAAAAAAATCTAGAATTTGGTGACTTCATTTGATGCAAATATTTTTATTAGCTGGATCTCAATGGTATAAACAGCAGCAAATCATCTCCTGATTCTTATTCCAACTACAAATGTTTTTAAATACATCATTAAATCTTCTGTCTGATAATCATGATTTTTAAAAAGTCAAATCAAATATTGCTACTCTATAAATTTTCCATGTAAATTTACCTTAATCAAACCAATAGTTTGATGAGATTATTAAATCTGAGGTTACAGTTATATGAAACAACACTGAGACTTGTAATATTTTTTGACAAGAAATTTAGAAGCTTTTCTTTAGAAAAGCAGAGGTGGCCTTATAAATCAAAGAGATGGAGCCAGGGCAAATGACTTTAAGGATCTGTGAAGCTTTATTGTAAAAAACATAAACATACATTTAAAAAAATACACTTTTATTTATTTCAGAGAAGAAAGAAACATCAATGATGAGAATCATTGATCTGCTGCCTCCCGCACACCCCACACTGGGGATCGAGCCTGCAACCCGGGTATGTGCCCTGACCAGGAACCAAACCATGACACCTCCTGGTTCATAGTTTGAGGCTCAACCACTGAGCCACGCCAGCTGGGCAACATAAATTTTTAGAGGAAACAAGGTTTTCTTATGGTTTCCAGATACTTAACAACAAGACAGAACTAAATGCCAATTGACCGACTCATCTCAACATCTGACTTAACTGCTAGGAGCAAATTAAATTGAAGCAGGAACTATCTGTGAATAGAATGTCCCTGCAATGTCTCAGATAAATCTTTTTCAGTCTGCAGGCCGATGCTCTAGCCACCGAGCCAAACCGGTTAGGGCCTCAGATAAATCTTTTTAATCAGATTTGCACAATAGGGATATTTTAAAACTATGCTATCCCAAAAAGGGTGCTCTCCCAATTTTATGCTAAGAGATATAGGTTATTTGTAACATTATTTAATGTCATGTAGACTGATATTCAGAGTCCAGGTGAGAGCACACTGTTCTGCTCGCCCCAAAGAAGTTGTGTCAGTAATATTAGGTCAGTATTTAACCCCATTTCCTCTGTTACTTATCTGTTCAATGGGGTTCATCACTACCCTTTTGTATCCCACAAATTTGAAGGATAACATTTAAGGAAAAGGATATAAAAGCTATTTTGAAATTTTTTTAAAAGGGCTCAACTGGTATTATTATAGGGTAATCTATATTAGCTAAATAGTTTTAATAATTCTCCCTTTAGTTTGATTTTGAAAGAGTTTTTGAAATTAAGTAGTATCACTTAGCTGTAGAAATGGTTCCTTAATGGTTCCTATTCAGCAGGGGAATCAGCTGAATAGGAAGTTTTAAAACCTGAGCCAAAAGATTTAAGATGATTGTTCTGATGGTGATTTTTAAACTACATTTGGAGATTTCTGGCAGCTACATAATAGCTGGCTTCTGCCCTGGCTGGGTAGCTCAACTGATGAAAGCATTGTATTGATACCCCAAGGTTGTGGGTTCGGTCCCCGTTTAGGGCACATACAAGGGACAACGAATGAATGCATAAGGGAAACAACAAATCAGTTTTCTCTCTCTCAGTTAAAAAAAAAATTAGAAAGTTGGCTTCTGACCTCTAAATGTTTCAAGCACACAACTGGAGAGACCTATTGCTGCTTTCTTCAGCAATAACACCTGCATGGGGAAGACCAGAGTAAGGACCGACACACCCTATTATGTTGCAGGGTGTTTAACTCCAAAACTCTCTAAGATTCTCTTTTAAATAACAACAACAGAGTCCTGGCCATGTGGCTCAGTTGACTGGGTGTCCTCCCATGAACCGAAGGGTTGCTGGTTTGATTCCTGGTAAGGCATATGCCCGGGTTGCTGGCTTGATCCCCAGTAGGGGATGTGCAGCAGGCAGCAAATCCATATTCTGCTCTAATATGTTTCCCTTTCTCCCTCTCCCTTCCCCTTTCTCTCAAAAAAAAAAATCAATAAAAGATAAAGAACAGGAGATACATTTGTTCTTCATGGGGAGACAAATTTTATAGACACAGAAATGAAAGAAAAGGTGTGTTAGAAAAAGTAGATTATGAAAAGGGGATCAAGAAGTAGAGTGAAGAGGGGGTGAAATCTTCAAGTTCTCAGTGCAAGGTCCTCAGGGTATCCAAATTATTTCTTAGGTCTCAGCTCTTAAGCATTTGATATAAATCAGTCTGTGTTCAAGAGAACAAAATATGGAAGCTTTCCCTTTCTGTTTAGACTTGATTATGTGATTCAAATTATGTATAATTCTTTTAATAATTTTAAATACAGTTGACTAATGTTATGCTCATGACCTTTTTGGCTATAGTTGACTAAGTTCATAAACTTTATTTTTAGTCATGAAAATGTTTATATAAATGCATGAGAGTGAAAAAAGATAAAAATTGTCTCATTGCCTCTCAGTTTCCTCTACTTATTACACACACACACACACACACCCCACAACCACATCAAATATACTAATGTGTATCATCCAAACTTATACTAATTTTGATTTCACAAAGGGTAAACTAACAGGAAACTTGGAGATATTACACAAAGCTGACTTTTTGTTTCACAAGTTAAAAACAACTGTAAATAAGTGAAATATTAACAAAAAGAGACTATTATAAATCACACTATTTGGAAAGGTATATCAGAAATTAGTGTTTAAGAACTGATGTATCCTAATCATAAAAAAATCTAATCTACTAGGTAGTCTTTCAGTGTTAATTTAAATGCTCTAGGAGTAGACAAATAAGGTTTGAAAGAATGAGAATTCATAACTTTATACAATCTACACTAATAAAAGAGAAAAATGGTAATTGGCGTACGACGCTACCCTTTTCATTGGCTAATCAGGGCTATATGCAAATTAACTGCCAACTAAGATTGGCAGTTAACTGCCAACTAAGATTGGCAGTTAACTGCCAACAAGAGGGTGGTTAATTTGCATATGTAGGCACAATGCAGGGAGGTGAAAGGGAAAGCAGGAAGAAGCCCCCTGCCACTGACAGTGATCGGAAACCCAGGGGGGAGCTAAGAGCTGGGGGGCAGGGCAAAGGCGGCCCTGGGGCCGCCTTTGCCCTGCCCCTAGCCATGATCAGAGAATCAGGTGCCTTTTCCGCCCTGGCCAGTGATAGCAGGAAGTAGGGGTGGAGACAGCGATGGGAGCTGGGCACGGTTGAAGCTGGCAGTCCCAGGAGCTAGGGGTCCCTTGCCTGGGCCTAAAGCGCAGCCCACGATTGCGGGGCCGCTGCAGCTGCGGGTCCCCACTGCCCGGGCCGGACGCCTAGGCCAGAGGTGTTAGGCCTGGGCAGGGGCGGAGCCTGCAACCACGGGGAGCTGGGGGTCACCTGCCCAGGCCTGACACCTCTGCCGGAGGCCTCAGGCCTGGTCAAGGGGCCAATCCGGTGATTGGTGATCGGAGGGTGATGAGGGTCAACTCCTCTGGCCGAGGCATCAGGCCTGGGCGGGGGGCGGAGCCGGGAATTGATGGTCCCCTTGCCCAGGCCTGAAGCCTGGGTCGGAAGCGTCAGGCTTGGGTGGGGGGTGGAGCAAGCGATCAGAGGGAGATTGGGGTCCCCTGCCCAGGCATGATTCCTGGGCCAGAGGCCTCAGGCCTGGGCGGGGGCCAGAGCCAGTGATCGGGGGGAGATGGGGGTCCCCTGTCCAAGCCTGACACCTCTGGCGGAGGTGTCAGGCTTGGGCAAGGGGCCGATCAGACGATCGGAGGGTGATTGGGGTCTACGCCTCTGGCCGAGGCATCAGGCCTGGGCAAGGGGCAGAGCCAGCAATCGGAGGGGTCTGGGGGTCCCCTGCCCAGGCCTGATGCCTGGGCCAGAGGCATCAGGCCTGGGCTTGGGGCAGAACCAGTGATGGTGGGAAATGAGGGTCCCCTGCCCAGGCCTGACGCCTCTGTCAAAGGCGTCAGGCCTGGGCAAGGGGCTGATCCTGCGATTGGAGGGTGATGGGGGTCAACGCCTGAGGGCTCCCAGTATGTGAGAGGGGGCAGGCTGGGCTGAGGGACACCCCCCCCCACCCAGTGCACGAATTTCATGCACCGGGCCTCTAGTACATCATTATAAAAGTGAAAATCTGTCTTCAAACATCAGGCTACAAAATAGCTGAATGTTTCTCTCCCACTAACAAGTTATGTCTTAAATTATGCATAATAAATGAAAAATCAGTAACAATTACATATTTATGATGTGTTTTATTCACAACTTAAATTTACTTTGATGTCATAATAAATACAAGTAGAAAACATTACATAAGACCTATGGTACAAAAAATTCTAAAATAACTCCCTATCCCCCTCCCCCTATTACCTATGTCTTTGTATAATTTCTTGAGTATGAGTGGAAACTGTGAATATGTGAGGCATCACTCCCATAATTATGTTATATGACAAAACAAAGATTATCCTGGGAAGGCCTGACCTAATCAAGTGGGCCCTTTAATAGCAGAGTTCTCTCCACGTGGCTGCGGAACAGGTCAGAAGTATTAGAAAGACTGAATGCATCACTGCTGCCTAGAAGAGGATCAGGGCCACATGAGAAGGGATATAGTCAGTCTCTAGAAGCTTAGAGCAAATGCCAACAGCAAGAAAATGGAGACCTCATACAGTCACAAGGAACAAGATTTTACCACCAATAAGAATGAGCTTGGAAGATTTATTTTATTTTACCAGAGCAGCCAGATGAGAACTCAGTCCAGCCAACATCTTGAGTTCAGCCTGATGGGTATCCTGAATGGAGAATCTAGCCAGGCTCTTGACCGGCCGTGGGCAAACTACAGCCCGCGGGCCGGATCCGCCTGTTTGAAATGAATAAAACTAAAAAAAAAAAAAAAAGACCGTACCCTTTTATGTAATGATGTTCACTTTGAATTTATATTAGTTCACACCAACACTCCATCCATGCTTTTGTTCCGGCTCTCCGGTCCAGTTTAAGAACCCATTGTGGCCCTCGAGTCAAAAAGTTTGCCTACCCCTGCTCTTGACCTACAGAACTGTGAGCTGTTAAATGAGTGTTATTTTAAGTCGATAAGTTTGTAGCAATATGTTACAGAGCAATAAGGAAACTAAACAATAGGTAAGTACAAATTTTGACATTTCCTCCTCCCCCCCAAAAAAACCACAATTCACCAATACTCATCCAATTTGTTATTTTCAGTATTTATATATGAACAGTGGTATTTGCATTTTTGTAGCCATTGATCTACTAATTATTAAAATTATAAATACAACTCAAATCATTCCTTTTTTAAAAAAGAGAGGGGGAGGGAGAGATAGAAACATCAATGATGAGAGGGAATCATTGATTGGCTGCCTCCTGCACGCCCCCTACTGGGGACCGAGCCCAAAACCTGTACATGTGTCCTGACCAGGAATCAAACTGTGACCTCCTGGTTCATAGGCCGACGCTCAACCACTGAACCACACCGGCCGGGCTCAAACCATTCAGTCCTGCAGTTTCAGGGACTGAAACCAGCTTTGATTTCTAAAACTTACAGTGCCTTTTGGGGCATCAGCCTTAATCCATTTTTCAAGTTTGCTTCCTTGATTCATGAGCCCTGAAACACAAAATGCATGAAGTTATATCTTGAGTGACAATAGCAATATTTGACTACATAGATCCTAACAATATATCTTTAAAACCAAAAATGCTTTGGAACAACAAAAAATCTTAATTGTGATAGAGTTGGGAAAGAGTTACAAAGGTTACCTGGGCTTGATCCCTCCTTTCATTTTCTCAGAAAACTCTAAAAGGGAAGCTACTGTTTTTTATTTGTATTTTTTTGCACGCAAGTTTAAAAAAGAGCTTTACATGAGCACAATTGACCAAATAAATGACATGTATATAAAGTATGCAATGTATTAAGTTTGAGAACATGTAAAAAACCCGTAAGACCATTTCTTCAATCAAGATAATGAACATATTTATCACACCTACAAGTTTCCTTGTGCCCCTTTGTAATCTTTCCCTCCTGTGCCTCCCTGTCTGTTACCTCCAGACCCCTCTACCCCCATCCCGCAGCAATCACAACGGATTAGTTCATTTTTTTTTAAATTGTAATAAATGGAATCCTACAGTATGCACACTTTATTAAAATCTGGGTTCTTTCACTCAGCATAATTATTTTGAAGTTCATTCCCATTGTAGGAAGTGTTAGGTAGTTTCCTCACACACAGGGTGATCAGTACTTTGCTGAACGCTCATGGGCACCCGTTACAGCTGCCTACTCTCTGGAACTCTCCTATGAACTCCAGCAGCCCTGGTCTCCCTAGTCGTTTATTTGGCCCGTGTTAGCCTTTGAATTTGACATTCTTGCCCTAGATGCTCAGTTCAGTCCCCTCCTCTGGGAAGTCTGTTGGCTCTGCCTCTTACCCCTCTGTGTCCTGCAGCCTGGAAATTCTCTCAAGGTAATAGGCTGTGGCATTCATAGAGCTAGCTCACTGGTTCATTTCCCATCTCAATTCTTCTAGTTCTATGTTTTTTTCTCACCATCAAGGTAATTAAGTTGTTACACCACCTCTGGCACTCCATTGCAATTCTGTCCTTAAGAACCCAGTCAAATTTGAACTGAGGAGCTGTAAATATACTATTTCAATTCATCATATAAATGTTCCTTGTTAAATCCAAGCACACAAATCAGGCAATCCTTTTCTTTAGTATAATTTTTTTCCCTTTGGTGGTACCATATAATGTTCTCAGTTGATGAAAAGGTGATTTGTACCATCCAATCTTTGTGTTAAGTGCTTCTTTGATACAAATTCTTCTCTGAATTATTGCATCTCCCATTTAATCTGAGCCATAATCTTATTTATGTCTTAAAGGTCACTGTATCTGTCCCAGAACACAGCTGAGTATTCAATGACTTCCTCTAGAGCAGCGGTTCTCAACATGTGGGTCGAGACCCCTTTGAGGGTTGAACTACCCTTTCACAGGGGTCGCCTAAGATCATTGGAAAACACATATATAATTACATATTGTTTTTGTGATTAATCACTATGCTTTAATTATGTTCAATTTGTAACAATGAAAATACATCCTGCATATCAGATATTTACATTATGATTCATAACAGCAGCAAAATTACAGTTATGAAGTAGCAATGAAAATAATTTTATGGTTGGGGGTCACCACCACATGAGGAACTGTATTAACGGGTCGCGGCATTAGGAAGGTTGAGAACCACTGCTCTGGAGTTTTTCCTTCTACTTCTCTTGCTATATTTTTAATTCCATTATGATTCCCATTAGTAAATCCTTGTGTTAGAAGCTTCTCTTTCCCCCCTAACTTCATCATTAAGGGGTTCAGCTCTGAATTTGTTCTTTTTATGCCTATGCTGCATTCAGTTGGTCAGGATTTTGAGGTACCTGCACCCAGTAGTCTTTCTATAATACAGAATTTCTTTTTCCTAGTGATTCAAATAAACAGAGGGAAGAACAGAAAATCTTGAACATAGGTTCTCTAACTTTATTATTTTTTTACACTATTTAGCATCAATAGGCAAAGTATAAAAAATAGTAAGGTTTTCCCAAATATCTACAATTTTTTTCCTTATATATTATTTGTCACCTTCCTAATAATGCATTTTCTTGCTTATGGAGAGAGAAGCCAATCTGCCTATTTCCTTCTGCAGCAGCAGAAGCCACGCATGGTGCTGCTGATACCAACAAAATGAACACAAAAGCAATTTTAGCTTAGAGACAATACTAAAAAAAATAAGGTAGTTTACAAAATTACACGTAGGTTCCTTAAAATAGCTCTATCTTGGCAAAAAGTAATTTACTAAAAGCCCTTCATATTTTGACCTGAACCTGTGGAGACTCTACTCTAATTTGTAAAGTTTATAAATACTTTCCTTAAAAAATCTTGTAACATATTGGAACTTGGGGTGGCAAAAACCTCGCTCCTTATTTAAATGCCTTTGCCAATGAAAATCAGACAATGTTTATTTGACCAAGAAATGGGAAATGCCCACCCTATCCCCACGTGGTTTGGCTTCCATTAAATGGGGAGAAGTTTCTCCTTAGGAAGTTTTTAAACTCTAGCATTTGCACTCTAAATTTGCTCTCCAAATCCACCCAAATATATAAATCTCCAAATTTATTTATTTCCTCAAATGCCTAGTCGAGAAGCGTTAGCCATGAACCCTAAATGTGCCTGACCTACTCAGCACTGGCTGTGGCTAAAGATAGGGCTCTAAGGAATCATTGGCATAATTTAGTTCTCTGGTTTAAAATAAGCTTGAAAAGCTTCTTGACTGAGATGAGTTTTTGCACCCTCTTCCCCAAACCCTGTAACAGGCTTTGTTTATTTACATATTTTTGGTTCAGAGGGATAATATTCTGGTGCTGCCTTATTAGCCCCAGAATAAACTTCATGCATCACAGTTGGAGGATTCCCTCTTTTACAGTGTAAACTCTACTGACCACCCACAATGGGAAGCCCCATGCTAAGTATTTCAGGGAGGTTCAAAAGATGTAAAAAGACATGTTAGTACCCTCAAAAAGCTTACCAGCTGGCTAGGAAAATAAATCATACTTATAAAACAACATGAAAATAATTATGCTGAAATTTAATTATTTTAATGCATGTATTTCACAAACAAAACCTCTAATACCACACACAGTTCCATAACCAGTATCTTAATGTTGTCAACAGGTTTAACTGTTTACAGTTCTCTCGACAGAAATGCAAACCAAGATATCTTGACAACAAATATTTACTGGCAAAATATTTTTTAGCTAGTTTTAATGGTGCCTATCATTGTATTTTTCTCTCAACTACTTGAAATTAGAACAAAGATAATCATATTCTAGGTTTTGAGCAAGTATACAATTAACCAATTTTGCCCAAGAAATATTCTTGGAGCGACTTTTTCTTCCTCAAATCTTCTATGCCTAATCCCAGCTGCTGAATTTTTCATTTCAGACATTATAGTTTTCAGTTCTATTTCTAGAAATTCAATTTCGGTTTTTTAAAAAAAATATTTTCCATGTCTTAACTTTATTCCAACATGTGGAATACAGCTATAACTTTTATTTTCCTTCTCCGCTAATGCTAACATCTGTGTCTGTTCTGGGTGGGTTTCAATTGATATTCTCTTCATTATGGGTCATGTTTTCTTGCCTCTGCGTGTCTGATAACCTTTGATTGGATGCCAGATACTGTGAATTTTATTTTGTTGGGCACTGAATATTTTTGTATTCCTGTAAATCTTTAGCTTTGTTCAAGGATGCAGTTAAGTTACTTGGTAATAGTTTAAGCCTTTCATCTCTTGCTTTTATAATTTGTTAGGCAGAGGAGGGGTGCTCAGTCTAGGGTTCATTGTTTCCAACTACTTAGTCCTCTACCTAGTGCTCCATGAGTTATAATTTTTCCCAGTGGCAAGTGGAGCAGGCATTATTGCTGGACCTGCGTAAGCACCAGGCTCTATTCCCGCTGGTATTCTGTCCTATGAACTACAGCGTGCTTAGTCTCTGTGGACTCTTCTCAACCCAGGGAGCCTGCTGGGTTCCATAATAGATGCATTTTCCCTCTGTACGCACCACAGCCTGGAGATTCTCGAGGCAGTTGGGAGGGGCTTATTTTGTTTCCTTTCTCTCAGTGATCACTCTATTTCATTTACTAATATCTAGTGTTTTGGAAACTGTTTTTTATGTATTATGTCTATTTAGAAAATTGTGGTGGTGTTTTAGGTAGAAGGGTAAATAAGTCCTTTTTATTCCGCTTCTTGCCTGGAAGCCTTCATTTTTTTCTTTCTCTTCCCCTCCTTCCCTCCATCATGCTCTACTTGTTCTTACTCTAACGCCCTTAAAAAATTTTTTTTATTGATTGATTTTAGACAGAGAGGGGAAAGGAGAGAGAGAGAGAGAGAAAAAAGAGAGAAACATCATCTTGTTGTTCCACTTATTTATGCATTCATTGGTTGATTCTTGTGCCTTAACTGGTATTGAATCTGTAACCTTGACATATAAAGACAACGTTCCAACCAACTGAGCTACCCAGCCAGGGCTCTCTTTAACTTTTTATTTTGAAATAATTTAAGACTCCTAAGAAGTTGCAAAAACAGTATAAAGAGGTGCACCCATTAGCCTGTTCCCCCAATGGTGATATTTTATATAACCATAGTACATTATCAAAACCAGGTAATTGGTTGGCAAAATACAATTAATTGGACTACAGACCTTACTCCAATTTCAGCATTTTTATATACTCACTTTTTTGTATGTTTTAGGTATACCTTTATGACATGTTATCACATGTATAGATTCATATAACCATCATTATAATCAAAATACTATCATCACTAAGAAAGTCCCTTATGACATGTCTTTATAGTTTTATCCTCCCTCTTTTTCCCTAATCTTTGGCAACTAATTATCTGTTCTCCATTTTATAACTTTGTCATTTCAAGAATCTCTCTATATAAAAGCCTAATATGCAAACTGTCCCCTCGGGAGTTTGACCAATGGGGAGTTTGATCTCTTGCTATGATGCACACTGACCACCAAGGGGCAGACACTCAATGCAGGAGCTGCCATGACGCACCCTGGCCATTTACAGAGAAATGGCACCACAGACCTGGCACTCACAAAGCAACACTTGGCTTCCCACAAGTGGGATGCGGGCCCCGCCACCACTCCAAAGCTACACACCACCAAATCACATCTGACGCTGCCAAGACCCCATGGCGCAAACGCAGCCCACATCCCAGCCCAAAATGGTGGCTGTGGGTGCAGGGTAATGATGTCACGTAGCAATGTTCAGCTTCCTCTCCTTAGTGACTAGCCTCCTTACAGCTTCTTCAGCCCAGGAACACCACTTGCTTTATAGCCAGGTGCAAACATTTTACACTTTAACCAAATGTCTGTGAAGCATTTTCCCGTGCCTCATCTCATTTGATTCCCATAGAAGTCCTGGAGTAGGTAGATAGGAGACTCAGTGGAATTCTATTTTCTTTTCATTAGACAGAAAATGAAGATTTAGAAAGCTTAGAAACTTGACCTGACTGAAAAGAAGAAATGGTGGACCTTGAAAATTACTTCAGGTTTTCTCACTGTACAGAATATAGTCAAACACTGCTGCAGTTAAGTATTTTACCCTTTGTTCTCCCTGTGTGATCTACAATAATAATCTGCTTCATGTTGATATTTACTGCTGTGTTGCTGACAATTACCAGAAAGAGAAGTTGGGGTGCCTCACTGGGCTGGAAAAAGTTTAGCTAAATCAGAAAGCAGGTCTAATTAAGCAAGTTTATCTCTATATATCTAAAGCTCTCGCTGGCACCAATCGCACGCATGTGTTTTCATCCGTCATTGTTGATCCTGAATTTGGTTGACACTTCTATTATAGAGAAAGGGCGAATAGTGATATTAAAATGTTTCTTCTAGTTAATTTCTTCGCACTGTGCATGAATTCGTGCACCAGGTCTCTAGTGTTATATAAATGGAATCATTCAGTATGTAACATTTTGAGACTTTTTCATTCAGCATCATTCCCTTAAATGTCATCCAAGTTGTATATATCAATAGACTATTCCTTTTTATTGTTGAACAGTTGCCCATTATATAAACATACCACAGTTTGTTTAACCATTTACTGGTAGAAGCATATTTCAATCATTTTTAGCTTTGGCTATTATAAATAAATCTATGAATATTTGTGCAAACATTGTTTCATTTCTCCAAGATAAATGCCCAGGATTGTAATCGCTAGATCATATGATAGTTTCACGTTTAGTTTTTTAACAAACTGCCAAACTGAATGCTAGAGTGGCTATATTACTTTACATTCCCAATGACAATGCAGGAGAAACCCAATCGCTTCACATCCTTGCCAGCATTTGGTATTATTTGTATTTTTCATTTTAGCTGTTCTACTATATAGCAGTATCTCATTCTGGTTTTAATTAGCACTTCACTAATGGCTAGTGTGTTGAACATGTTTTTATTTGCCATCATATATCTTGTGTGGCTGTGTTGTTTATTAAATTTTATGCAGTTACACTTTTATGTGCACAAATCATTTTTAGGTTGCAACTGGGAAGAGTTCACTCAAGGTATGATTTGGCTGTGGTTCAGCATTTCGTGAATGACCAGAATAAATACAAAACCAAAACCAAACAAAACTCCAGGCATTACCAACAGAATTGAAATGCTCTATATTTGGGGCCTGTTCTTTGGTCTCTTGTCTAGTGGTCAGCAAACCATAGCCAAATTTGGCCTGAGGTCTGTTTTTTTATGGCCTAAGAGGTAAGACTGTCTTTTACATTTTTAAATGGCTATAAAAAAACAAAAGAATATGTAACAGAAACCATATGTAGCCTTCAAAATGTAACATATTTACTATCTGGCCTTATATATAAAGTATGCAGATGAGTAGAAACAAAACCTGTCCTTTTTTTGGGTAAACGTTAACAAAGTTGATGTTTAATTATCTATGATACTCCCAGGATCTTATACTTTACAAAATGCTGGGGAAACAAAAACACCATAAAAGCATGAACAACTGAAGACAGTTCCTACATTAACTCCCTGTCGAAGTATTTTTTAAGCAGTCATGAGTCGACAGCATTCTTCATTCTGTTACTAAATTCCATCTAAGTAATCCTGAAGTACATGTACATGACTGACAAATCCATATTCTTTAAGCTTGGAGAAAACCAGAACTTCAGAATATTCTTAAAAAATATATATTTCTACAAATCAAATCAAAATACTGGGTTATTTTCCCACTCGGAGAGAAAACAGTTTCTCTAGATCTTCTGAGTGCCATCCTCTGGGCTTAATCCCATTTCAACCTCTTTTCTAACCCACAAACCAGTTTTCCATCATAAATCACGATGCCATAAATGTATTACTATTTCAATTAAAAATGAGAAATCTCTTCTAATTTGATTTTGATCCCAAATGAATTTATTTTTACATGGTTTACATTTAGTTTGACTAAAATAAAGTAAAACCAGTAGTACCACCTTCTCTACTATGTCTATGACAAACAACAATCATTTGGCTAGCAATACACTTTCTAATAACCTCTAAACACCTAAATTGGGAGCTTTAAGAGAAAAGGACTTTGGACTTCTGGTCAAGATGGTGACGTAGGTAAACATGGTACCTGCCTCTTTCCACAACTACATCAAAATTACAACTAAACTATAAAAACAAGCATTATTCAGAATGCCTGTAATCAAGCTGAATTGAAGTCCTAAAACTATGGAATTAAAGAAGAAGTCACATTGAGACTTGTAGGAGGGGCAGAGACAAGGATGGGCTGGTCCCACACCCACGTGTGGCAGATAAAATCTAGGCTGTGACCACACTGAAGCACCACCACCCAACCACCTTCAAAAGCAACACACTCAAGGGGTGGACTCAGGGGCACCAGAGCGATGCTGAAGTAAGCCCTATTCTGTGTGGTGTGCCCCAGCATAGCTGATCCTCTACTGTGGTTGTAGGTTAGTGGTCAGAGCCAGTCCTTACAGCTGATTGGCCTGGATAAATCCCTCCCATTGACATGTCAATAGCAATCAAGGCTCATCTACAACTCAAGTACCCAGCCTGGGTGATTGGGGAGGCTGTGCCACTGGATCCCACAAGACACCTACTATATTAGGCCACTCTATCAAGCCTAGGAGACATAGCAGCTCTAACTAATACATAGAAGCAAACACAGGGAGGCTGCTAAAATGAGGAAATGAAGAAGCATGGCCCAAATGAAAGAACAGAACAAACTCCAGAAAAGAGAACTAAACAAAATGCAGACAAGCAATCTACTAGATGGAGAGAACAAAACACTGGTTATAAGGACACTCAGTTCATTGAGAATCTCAATGGTATAAATAAGAATCAGTCAGAAATGAAGAATACACTAACTGGAATAAAGAGTAATACAGGGAATCAACAGTAAAGTAGATGAAGCTAAAAATCAAACCAGCAATTTGGAACATAAGGAAGCAAATACCCCTCAGAACAGCAAAAAGAAAAAAAGATTTAAAAAGTGAGGATAGTGTAAGGAGCCTTTGGGACAACTTTAAACATACCAATATTCACATCATGGGGGTGCCGGAAGGAGGAGAAGAGATAGAGCAAAACATTGAAAGCCTATTTGAAAAAATAATGACTTAAAACTTCCCAAACATGGTGAAGGACATAGACATACAAGTCAAGAAAGCAAAGACAGTTCCAAACAAGATGAACCCAAAGAGGCCTATACCAAGACACACCATAATTAAAAAGCAAAAGGTTAAAACAAAGACAGAACCTATAAGGAAGCTCCCATAAGACTGTAAGCTGATTTCTCAAAAGAAACTTTGCAGGTCAGAAGGGACTGGCAAGAAATACTCAAAGTGATGAAAAACAAGGATCTACAACCAAGATTACTCTACCCTGCAAAGCTAAGCTATCATTTAGAATCCAAAAGCAGATAAAGAGCTCCCCAGAGAAGAAAAAGCTAAAGAAGTTCATCATCACTAAACCAGCATTATATGAAACTAGAGGCCCGATGCATGAAAATTCATGCAAGAGTAGGCCTTCCTTCCCTCAGCTGCTGGCACCAGCTTCTTTCTCTAGCCGCTGGCAGGCACTCAGGACCCGAGCTAATTTCCCTTGGGCCACCCGCAGGCATCCGGGACCTGGCTGGCTTCCCTCCAGCCCCGGCTTCATCAGGAATGATGTCTGGAATGATGCCCGAAAGACGTCCAGTCTAATTAGCTTATTACCATTTTATTATTATAGATGTTAAAGGGTCTGTTTTAAGAAGAAGATAAAAAATACAACAATAAAATGGCAATAAATACATATTATCAACAAGTGAACCTAAAAACAAAATAAACAAACAAGCAAAACAGAAACAGACTCACAGATACAGAGAACATTTTGACGGTTGCCAGATGAGATTGGCAAAAAAAGGTGAAAGGATTAAGAAGTAAAAATTGGTTGTTACAGAATAGTCATGGAAATGTAAAGTACAGCATAGGGAATCTAGTCAATAATATTCGAATACGATAGTATATGTGCCAGGTGCAAGATTTATTGGGATGGTCACTTAAGTTATGTAATGCCTAATCAGTGGGATATACACCTGAAACTAATGTAATAATGTATGGCAACTGTAACTGAAAAAAAAATGATTTAAAAGACTTTGTACCACAGGCATTTTGGGGGGCTTGGTACTTCACAGTGAAATTTCCTATCTAGGTTGATGAAATCAAGTCTAAAACCTAACAGAGAAGTCAGCTTCCTAGATATATCTTACCTACCAGTAAACCATGCACCATCAGTTGAATTTGCCATATATAGCTGGAGAAGAAACTTAGAACCAAGAACTTATAAGAATTAGAGAGTGCAACCCAAAGAATACACACGTACACATCTTTTTAGTAGGAAAATATTTCAGCCTGAGAGTCCCAGGCGTTCTTTTGACTCAAAATAGTACGTAATACTTGTAAATCATACGATGTATCTTATTTATCAGTGACACAGCAGCAAGCGAAACCAGGAAGCAGGAAATCAAATAAAGCTACAGGCTGAAACATAAAAGCCTGTGGGAAGCCTGAGCCCTCATGATAAACTTTATGGCATGGCTTCTTGCAGAAGTCATGCTCCAGATACAAATCCAGACTTCTTAGCAGAGAGGGTTGTTATGCTTCATAGGCTCCGTAAGAAAGACCCAGATGAGATAAGCTCAGCTGCCTATAATAATTCACAAGTAAAGCTTCCTATTATTTCCAAAATTGGGTTTCAGATTGAAATACCCACAGAAAAAGCAATCAGCCCTAATTTTCTAGGCCTCTAAAAACATTCCATTTACTCGATAAATAAGGTCTGTGGCCTTTTGGGCACCAAGCACTTTTAGAATCAAAATGAATTATGAAAGTTCCTCTACTTGTTCATAAAGCTCTCTCCAAAAAAAGACTGCTCTCTCTTTATCTGAGGTCCTTCTGTATTATCATTCTAATGGATTTAATCTAATATCAGTGCAACCTACAGATCCATCTGAGGCCCAACTGTGTAGTATATCATTTGCTACCATACAAAAGAACTCTGCTGATCAGTACCTAGAATCTTGCACTATGAACAGGAAATAAAATTCATTCTGTAATTTGAACCTTCCTGGTTTAGGAAGTAGGGCTAGAGTGTAATACATAATAATAACAAATAACACACAAAAAGAACTAAATAAGCTGAGAAGCTTCATGATAACCAATGAGATAAGTATGCATTTTCCTCATAGCATCCATTTATCTATTTCTTCAGCCAAAATTTGTTGAAGGTTATTTTACATGTTGAATTTAACAGATCATTGTGGAGTCCAGGCCACTGCACTCTTTCTCCTGAATTACTGCAATAACCTGCTGCTAATTAGCTTTTTCTTCAGTCCACCATTGTCTTCTCTTAGCTTTCTCCACTCAACATTCAGTGATCTAATATATAGATCTGACTATGTGAACCCCAGATTAAAACCTTTCAGTGCCTTGGTAATGCACTTAGCATAAAATTCAAATCAGCCCTATGTGATCTGACCTCCTTCCTAACTCCCAGCCTCCTTTAATGCCACTCTTCCACTTACTATCTGTACTCTAGCTATACTGGACTTCTCTCATTTCCTTAAACTCACAGTGCTAGTCTAAGTTAGTTGTGTCACCTACATGCTCTTACAGTACCCCGTACATAACTCTTTTGTAATATTTTCCCACTTTATTGTATTCACTGATTTGTTTGTTTTGCCTCTCTAGAATGTAAGCTCCTCTGATGTCAGACAGACCATACTTTGTCAGCTTTGCACTCCTAGTTTCTCATAGTGCCTGACTCAATAAATGCTTGTTGAGTGATTGACCGAGTGAAGGAAAATACAGAAGACAGCAGGAGGAAGAGCTAGACTAGGAAAAGATACTGCTTGTTTTTAAGTATATTAAGGTGTTGGTTTAGTAGAGTAGAAATGGGCAAGAAGTTAATAAAGAGATCAGGTCTGCAAATACCGATTTTATCTTATGACAGAACCAGTATGTGTTCTTAAATGATTTAATGGCTGAAGTGATGAGAATGGGACTTTAAAATGGAATTAAAATGAAATCTAAATTACTCATATGATTTATGAGTAACAGAATAAAAAAATGACAAACTAACTTTATAATTCAAACATTCTTAACATATATAAAATAATTGATTACACTGTCATTTGGAACACTGTTAAACCAATTTGTATTACCTTTATATTATGGGGCCAAAAAAAAGATAATTCTGTGGGCTCCTTATCAAACTTGAGATTAGATCAGAAGAAGTTGATTCTTATCTCATTTAATACACTTAAATTTTCATCATGTAACTAAGAGCTGCCCATTTAAATGCAATCATTTAGATCTGAGAGTGTATGGGTATTATTTTTATTATTATTATGACTTTTGTTAATATTCTATGACTTCTAACAGACAGCTTTCTTAACATAAAAAAAAAATATTTAAAACTGAAGCTTGATCTTATGAAGACACCCCACAGCCAGTGCCACCACACACTTTCTGCCGGGAGCCGGTCCATCCTTGCTGTTTCAAGGGACCTGGCATATATGGCATACTGTTCTTAATATGTTTGCTCACCTTCTTGGCACTATGTGTTTTAACCAAGGTCTCTGAGAAAGGTTGTTTTCCCCAGGTAGGGATTTTCCCCTGAAGTTAGGGAGGGAATAAAACCCCTCAACTAAGTGCCAGGCGGGTAATTAATCCCTTTAACTACGAACAATCATGCTTAAACTACATAATCTTTTCTCCCTGGAATGGAGATAAGAAACGCCCTAACCTTTGTAATAGAGATTGATAGGATTGAATCAACTGGTATAAATACAGTTGTAACAAGACAGAAACACTCAGAACTCAGAACACAGAACTCATGAGACAGAATTCAGAAGACAGAACCTACACGGAGCCTGGAGACAGAAGAACTTCGCTGGAGAGAACATGGCAATAGATCCTGGACTGAACCTGACTATAGAACATGGCAAGAGAACCTGACTAGAACCTGGTGACTGGACCTGGCTGGAGATCTGAAGCAGAACCTCTCTGGAGATCAAGACCAGAACCTGGCTGGAGATCCTGGCTAGAGATCCTGGCTAGGCTGCTGATCGACTGAACGCTGTCTCCATGTCATTCCTTCTTCGCCTACTCCGTCCACGCCTTTGGGGACCCCTGGACCTGCTGGGGTTGGACCCCGGCATATGGCGCCCGAACAGGGACCCCTAAGTAAGCGCCCCGCACTCGGGACGTATCGGACTCCACCGTAGGAAGAGGGTGGATAGTCTTCGCCGACTCCGTCCACACCTTTGGGAATGCCTGGAACAGGATTCCCTTAGGTAAGCCCCCCCTCATTGAGAACCCCACACTCGGGACGGATCAGACTCCACCGTAGGAAGAGGGTGGATAGTCTTCGCCGACTCCGTCTACGCCTTTGGGGACCCCTGGACCCGCTGGGTTTGGACCCCGGCAACTTTCTTTCTTTCTTTTTTTTTTTTATGCTTTTTTTTTTATGCTGGTAAGATTTAAAAGAAAACCTCACCATTAATTTTTTTTTAAATATGTATATGTATTATCTATACAATAAATAACTTTAAAAGTAGTATCAGTGATCAATACAGCCAGAGGTAATTAGGAAAAATGTGTAAAGCTATTCACATTTTTAGGACTGAGAATTTGTTATACTAAAAGAACAAGTTTTCAAAGTGCATAATACCAAACCCAATTCCTATTTATTCTAATCATACAAAGTTAACTTTAAATCTTGGATTATATGTATTTAGCTGATTTTTAAGTCCAAGAATTAGAAAGCAGTAGTGCCAGGAAAAAATGTTTTTAAATGATTTTTAAAATTTTAAATTGGGGTGAAAACACATAACATAAAATGTATCATCTTAACCATTTTTATGTTTACAGTTCAGTAGTGGTAAGAATATTTACACTGTTGTGCAACAGATCTCCAGAACTTCTTCATCTTGCAAAACTGAAACTCTATACCCATGGTATAGCTCTCCATTTTCCCTCTCCCCTTCTTTCATGTTTCTATGAATCTGACTCCTTTAGATAACTCATATAGTGAAATCATACAGTTGTCTTTTCATGACTGGCTGAATTCACTGAGCATAATGTCTTCAAGGTTCATTCATGGTAACGTATGACAGGCCTTTCTTCCTTTTTAATTCCACTGTATGTAGTACATACCACAATTCATTTATCCATTCATCAATAGACATATGGGTTGCTTCTACCTCTTGGCTATAGTGCTGCTATAAATATGGTATGCAAATATCTCTTCAAGATAAACATTTTTAATCAATATAACCAATGATAGAACTGGTGAGTATCCCAAACAAAATGTCTGCATTATGTTACTGATAAGCAGTTAGGGGGGAAAAAAAGTGTCAAAACACCAAAATGTGACAATGGAAAAGAATAAAAGACTAAAACTTAAATTAAGCATACCATGTTTCTATTTATGTATGGACAATGACTATTCATCTTACACAGTAAAATGTAGCCTCCTTACCAGTAATTATTACACCATCATCTTTATGAGTTTCGGCCATCTCTTGAACTTGGACTTCTGAGCTCACATTGACCTCTTTTCCTGATAACTGTAAATGAACTTGAAGAGAAGATGGGACCTTGACAAGAACAGAGCCTGTAATAAGTTTATAAGGAAGCTTATTAATGCAAAGAAATCAAAAGTACTAGAGCCTATTACAAAAATTAATGAATGGGTAGCATTGCTCCTGGCACACTGTCTTCTCCTTACTCATGGAGGTCAGGGGGTGTCAATGTTTTCTTACTCCCAAGGCATTCACAGTAACTTCTGTCAAAAGTATGAGTTACTAGAACAGTGTGAACTATTTCTTTTGTCAAAAGCTCTCATCACAGAAAAGTGAGTGGTTTATTACACATGAAGCTTGTAGAAAGGATTTATCATTGAGTATTTACTAAGGTATAATGTTCTTATACCTTAATCACATTATTTCTTTAAATCTCCATACCAACATTATGCGGTATTACTATAATCCTTATTTGACAGATGAGAACTTGCTCAAGTTCCCATTAGAGCTAGTGTTAGAATCTAGATCCAGTTCAGTGACAATAAAGCCCATGCTCTTAACCACTGTGGGATTTCACACACTGCTATGCTACCTCATCGTATTACAAAACTTGACTGCAATGGCCACTGTAACACAACTAGAACCTTGAGGTCTTGTGCCTTCAGTTATACCTTGTAGGGGCCAGGGGGATAACAATAATAAAAAAAGAGAATACTTAAATTTTAACTGTTTCTTTTCAATGGATTACAGTCTTTGGGTACCTAGGGCAAGACACTCAACTTTATTCCCACTATAATCTTGTAGTAATTCAAGTGTCTAAAGGAAGAAGTAAGAAAAAGTGTCCTGTTAGCTAAGGAATCATTTTTGAAACAATGACGTGGGTTGCAGTGCCAACTCATCCGCACATTCCTTTCAGAACTTTTTCTTTCTCTGTTTCTCATATATCAAAAAAGTAAGAGGCCGCTGCCATAAAACATTAACCTCAGCTCTGTGAACAAGACAGTCAGAATGACATCCATTGTGACTATTTTAAAGATTCTTTCTAGAATGCATTTATTTACAGGTCATTGTTTGCCTCCTACTGTAATTAATTTCATATCCTGTTAGCCTTCCTAACTAGAGCTGCAAGTTTGGGGTAAGACTGATGAACTCTAATATATATACTCCTGCAAAAAAGTGGGTAACAAAGCACATCACTAAAACTGGTTTATTTTATTTAAAAACAAATTGCTTTTCAAAGTTTAAATGTAAACTACTGACAGGAGATTCCCCAGAACAACAAATATGAGAACTTTAGGAAAAAAACAACCCTGAAAAATTTCCAAATGATGGAAAAGGTGTTTATCTATCAAACATACTTTAAAAAGAAAATAACAAACTTTAAAAACTTTTGGGGGACTTTGTGTCTCTAAATACATCAATGTGATAATGTTTTTCTGTTCTTAAATGAATAAAGGGATCGTGAATCTGTGAGCTTTAAAAATATTAAGCAATGCAAACAGCATTACCCCATCTCGATATACCCTTTAAAAACAACCATCACTACCAATACTCCATTATTGTTTGCAAATGAAGAACTCTCATGACTTGAAAACTCCCAAATGTCCCCTCTTTAACACGAACTGTTGTTTTTATTTGTTTGTTTTTTAGAAAGGAAAGTTGTTATATCTTCAATCTCTTTTCACTTCATAAACTGCTTCATGGTTATCAACATCAATACCATTCTTTTAAAAATTCAAAAATTAGTACTAAAACTAATACTAACAGCACCATTTATTGAAGGCATACTATATTGAGATTAGTGGTTTTATCAAGGACAAATTTTAAGTATAAAAGTCAGTATTCAGATGCAGGCCTGACTCTCAAACGTAATCTCAGCCTTTCTGAATGAATTAATAAGTTCCCATGTTGATTTTCATTGGGAGAGAGAAAACAAGCATTATAACATTCTTTTTCACATGACAAATGTTGAAAAACTAGGAGACTCAAATGGCTCTTGAACCCTACAGCAAGACAGTGGTAGAGTTGGAAAGGATTCCAGATGTCTTTACTAACCATTAAGCAACAGAATCCCAATTAAGTTTCCATTACTCTGAAAAGTCACTGTTGCCAAAGGTAGTGAGAATTAAAGAGAACTAAAATAAGACAGGAATCTTTGTTTCCAGTTATCTTTAAGCTTCTGCCAGTAACATGGTTTCAGTCAGAGAAAATACAAAATTGTAATCCTAATCAACATTCCAAATAACACTGAAAAATATTTCAAGTGATGAAGATTAACAATGTTTTACTTTTCTGCCCATTCATACACAACAGGATAAAACTTTCGTGTAAAAGCTTTTACTCTGTTACTAGTTACATTAAATGCAGTAATTGTAGGTTTTCTTCTCCTTTTCAAATGCAATTCTATGACTTTTTTGGCACTCAAAAAATACACTGAATAGCATTACTGAGGCTCTTAGAAATTTAGTCAGAACATGATATGATTTAAAAGGAAAAAAATTGATCTTGAGAAATCAAGTCACACCTGTGTGTCAGCAGTAACTTCAGTTTCAGACCTCTGCAATTGTAGTTTTATTTTGACACTCTGATAAGTGAGCCTCATTGACACACAAAAAAAGTATTAAACCAATGTGGGAAAGAAATTACCAACAGCAGGAACAACCAGTCTCTGTAAGGAAGTATTTTCCTTGTTATACATATATCCCTGTTATGGCCAATATACAAGAGCTTCTAGAATTTATTTTTTAAAAGCTTTTATACAGAGCTATGATTCATAACTTTCTGCACAGGCCACTTCAGTCCCTATGGCCAAGTTACTCCAAGTACCCAAGCCACTTGCCAGCATACATGTGTGCATGTTCATGTACAGTCTTCAGATGACTAAAAAGTGTACCACTTTTAATGAAAGACCTGGACGCTTAGAATAAGTTATTTGAAATAAGATTATAGAAGGAAAAACAAAATAAGCTTTTATTTATTTATTTATTTTAGAGAGAGAAAGGAATGGGGGGAGAGGCAGAGAGAGAGGAGGGAAGAGAGAGAGGGGGAGAGAGAGAGAGAGAGAGAGAGAGAGAGAGAGAGAAAATTGACCTGTTATTCCACTTATTTATGCATTCACTGGTTGATCCTTGTATGTGCCCTGGCTAGAGATAGAATCTACAACCTTGGCCTATTGGAGCTACTAGGCCAGGGCCACATAAGAAGTCTTGGTACTTCAAAAGACTAACCCAATAATCACTTTAGAAGACCCTCCTGGTGATACCTTTATTTCAGGATCACATTTTGAAAAGAATTATTCTAGACTAGTGATGGCCTCAGAGGGTCCACATACAGACTGGTAGAAAAGCTTCCAAAGAGAGCATTTTCCAAAGGATATTATATTTCAGACATAAAGCTACATTGAAAAACACTAACACTAAAACTTTTTATAATAATAGCGAATCACTATATTATAACATTTTTGTTGGAACTACAAAGGGAAAGAGAGTCTTCATGGCCATCTTTCCCCAATGTTTCTCTAAGATCATTGGTCTACAGAGTAGTATTTCAGTCTTTAAATCAGTTTCTATCAGAAGATATGTTCTTGAGGCCATTGTAACCTGCCTTAGGAAAAGACAGGAGAGGGGAAAAGCCACTAAACATCAAAGGAAACCAGATGGGCTAGGGCCAGGCAGGGCTGCTGGGGGAGCCATGAAAACTACACAGAAGAGAGGGCAGAAGATATGTTCTTGAAATCATTATGTCAGTACCACAGATAAGATAAATTGACCATCTGTTTCCTGAATGTTATGTAAAACCTTCCTTACACCACATGTCAAAATAAAATATTCCCTTTGGCTAACCTTTATGGGATTTCAATTCCACCTTCCCCAGTTGGCTGACATAAACATCTAAGGCACCCTGATGAGTTGAGGCTTTTAGACATCCAGAGGACGAATCTAGGAGGAAGGGAAAAAGCTATAAGCATAATCATTCTTATTTGAATAACTGAAATTATAAACTTGAAATAAAAAGCTCTGCTTCAGTATTAGGACAATGAGCTAAGAATCTTGCACCGTTTTATAAATACTTCTTATAACTATGCCATCTTCTGCTTTAAAATGAAAGCAAAAACAGAAATCTAGAATTATACGCCCAGACAATAAAAAATCCCTGTCGACAGTAACCTGCATAATTTATCTCTAAACATCTAAGGCACCCTGTCTAAACATGTTTACTGTAAAACCCAATGTGTAGGAAGGACAGTACATAAGCAATGAATCCTTGACAGCCAAGACCATTAAGCATCATTGATACATTTAGTTTATTATCAACTTTCAATCTTCACTAAAGAATTATATCTCGTGTATAGTCAACATATAAGTAGTGGCAAAGTTAACAAAAATTGTGTCTGCAACAAGCAGAGTCCGAAGTAACCGCTTGAGCTAAAGCTGACCCTAAAAATTAAAACCTCATATTTTCTCCTCATCAAATTTGCTAGTACTAGAAGGTGCTGCTCAGAGTGAGAGATTACTCTATATAAGGTTTTGTTGCATTTCTGAGAGAGACAGAAATGGGGGCGGGGAATCACTTGAAGAGTGAGTGAAGCTCGTTTATATCTAAATATTTTTCAAGTTTCTGGAATTGAACAGATATCTTAAGTCAGGGAAAGAAAATCATAATTAAGGTGGTCCTAATTTGACACACAAATTTCTTTATGTCATCAATTTCCATTTTCAATCAGCCAACATATCAAGTTGATCATAAGAGCATGATGTTGAAGAGTTGCGGTGCTAAGTAGCTTCTCCTTCTTTCTCCTCTCCATGGCAACTGAACCTTTAATTGAATATTCTGACTGCCCTGAAAAGCCAAAGAATATTTTTTTTTAGAGAGGCCTCTTAAAAAACATATTTTATCTGGAGCTTTTATGGCTTCAAAGTGGAAACAAAGTGAGTAGGGAGTGTGATGAAACTAATGCCAAAGATGATACTATTATACTCCCTCTGTCCCATAATAATAGTAGCAGTTGATGAATGTAATTTGTCCCACAACAACAGTAGCAAAAGAAAATATAGAACGCAACATTTATTATCAAAAAACTAGATTAGGCCTCCTGGTGCTTACCACAGGCTGTGTTCTTACACTGACTGTACAGAAATAGGAGGCAGAGTAAACTTACCCCTATACACCTCAGCTCAGGCTCTTTGCCTGGTCTGTACTGTGAATGGGGAGACATTGAGAAAAAAACAAAAAAACTCCACAAAACTAGATTAAACAATAAATTAAAAATAGTACTCCTAATTTTTATTTTGAGTGCCCAGATAGTTTCTGGATTTTTCAATAATTTTGTTACTGTATTATAAACTTGTAGGTAGGATCCTTGGCTGCGAAGCTTTGCTTTCCCTATATGCGTGAGCTTAAAATCATTGAAGCCATCATTCTTCATTGCTTCCAGCATAACTTGTTGAAGTGACAGAAACATATTATCCAGTATTTTGGGAGAAATATTATCAAAGACTAATATGGTGCCTCTTCTGCTAAGAGGAATATGTCTAAGTTTTTCAAGTTTTTCTCCATAATCTTTGCATTTACGTCCACAGTTATGTGTTTTCAAAGAATCAACATTAGCATAAGATTCTCCTTGACAATTATTTTCAGAGGCACGCTTCCAAATTCTTGATGTGGTCATTCTGTTGCACTTAAATTGTTTTGCTGCTAACATAATTGTGCCTTTCTGCAACTTTTCCTTTTTCTTTTGATGCATCAAGAACTGGACAATCGCAACTCGATCTTTGCTTGAAAACTCTTTTTTTCATCTTACTTTTATAATGGGTTGATATTCAACTGAAATAAAACAATTGATTTCGATCAGCAGATGAAATCAGAAAAATAGTTATAATTCGTAATAATTAGATTAACCTAAAAATTGAAAGATGTGTCAAAACAAATGACAGATGTCATGAAACATTTATTTTGATTGAAGGCTTCGCAATTTTGCACTACAACATAACTTACAGCTGTATTCACCTGCCGGGGTCCAACCCCAGCGGGTCCAGGGGTCCCCAAAGGTGTGGACGGAGTCGGCGAAGAAGGAATGACACGGAGACAGTGTTCATTTGATCAGCAGCCTAGCCAGGATCTCCAGCCAAGTTCTGGTCTGGATCTCCAGCAAAGTTCTGGCTAGGATCTCCAGCCAGGTTCTGTGTCCATGTTCTCTTGCTAGGTTCTCCAGGTTCTCCAGCCAGGTTCTGTAGCCATGTTCCCTCGCTAGGTTCTCCAGCCAGGTTCTGTCCAGGTTCTCCAGCCAGGTTCGGTCACCAGGTTCTAGTCAGGTTCTCTTGCCATGTTCTATACAGGTTCTGTAGCCAGGTTCTGTCTCTAGGTTCTTCAGCTAGGTTCTCTCGCTAGGTTCTGTCTCTAGGTTCTGTGGCCAGTTTCTGTCCAGGATCTTTTGCCATGTTCTCTCCAGCGAAGTTCTTCTGTCTCTAGGTTCTGTGTCTAGGTTCTGTGTAGGTTCTGTCTTCTAAGTTCTGTGTATTGCTGTCTTGTTACATCTGTATTTATACCAGTTGATTCAATCCTATCAATCTCTATTACAAAGGTTAGGGCGTTTCTTATCTCCATTCCAGGGAGTAAAGATTATGTAGCTTAAGCATGATTGTTTGTAGTTAAAGTGATTAATTACCCGCCTGGCACTTAGTTGAGGGGTTTTATTCCCTCCCTAACTTCAGGGGAAAATCCATACCTGGGGAAACAACCTTTCTCAGAGAGGAGACCTTGGTTAAAACACATAGTGCCAAGAAGGTGAGCAAACATATTAAAAACAGTATGCCATATATGCCAGGTCCCTTGAAACAGCAAGGATGGACCGGCTCCCGGCAAATTCCCCCTTTTTTATTTTTTAAAAGCAGGCATTAAAAAGAAAAACCCCAAATGCTCTCTTGTATCCATTTTTAAGAGTAGGATTGGCGCTTTCTGCTATTACCTGAGTCCTGATCTATCACCCCAGGGAGAGCTTGCCAATCCTGCACTTTCCCGGGGTGGAAAGGCTGCAGTGGGGTTAAGGATAAGGCTCCTTGGGCCTACCTCCTCCCATGCCTTTATATTTACCTCTCCTTCCTCAGAAAAGCATGGACACACTTCTTGCATAAAAAGTTCTGTCTGACTGGGAGTAACCTTAATTCCTCTGCTAGCAAGCATATGAGTTAAAAGATCAATACAGAGTCTTATTTCTTTAGACTCAGTATGGCACATCTTCTCAATCTAAGAATCAATAGAGAGTCTTCTTTCTTTGGACTCAGTATGGCACATCTTCTCAATCTAAGTTCTGTACTATCCACCTTCTTACCCTACTTATCCTCTATAGGGGGGTCTGTAGCACCCTGGTGGAGTCCTATCCGTCCCGAGTGTGGGGGTTCTCAATGGCGGGGGGCTTACCTAGGGGAATCCTTTTCCAGGGGTTCCCAAAGGGGTGGACGGAGTCGGTGAAGACTATCCACCCTCTTCCTACGGTGGAGTTCTATCCGTCCCGAGAGTGGGGCTTACCTAGGGGTCCCTGTTCGGGCGCCAGATGCTGGGCTCCATCCCCAGCAGGTCCAGGGGTCCCCAAAGGTGTGGACGGAGTCGGCGAAGAAGGAATGACACGGAGATAGCATTCAGTTGATCAGCAGCCTAGCCAGGATCTCTAGTCAGGATCTCCAGCCAAGTTCTGATCTGTATCTCCAGCGAAGTTCTGGTTAGGATCTCCAGCCAGGTTCTGTGTCCATGTTGTCTTGCTAGGTTCTCCAGCCAGGTTCTCCAGGTTCTCCAGCCAGGTTCTGTAGCCATGTTCCCTCGCTAGGTTCTCCAGCCAGGTTCTGTCCAGGTTCTCCAGCCAGGTTCAGTCACCAGGTTCTAGTCAGGTTCTCTTGCCAATTTCTGTAGTCAGGTTCAGTCCAGGATCTTTTGCCATGTTCTCTCGCTAGGTTCTGTCTCTAGGTTCTGAGGCCAGTTTCTGTCCAGGATCTTTTGCCATGTTCTGTCTCTAGCAAAGTTCTTCTGTCTCTAGGTTCTGTGTAGGTTCTGTCTTCTAAGTTCTGTCTTCTAAGTTCTGTGTTGTTACATCTGTATTTATACCAGTTGATTCCAATCCTATCAATCTCTATTCCAAAGGTTAGGGCGTTTCTTATCTCCATTCCAGGGAGTAAAGATTATGTAGCTTAAGCATGATTGTTCGTAGTTAAAGTGATTAATTACCCACCTGGCACTTAGTTAAGAGGTTTTATTCCCTCCCTAACTTCAGGGGAAAATCCATACCTGGGGAAACAACCTTTCTCAGAGACCTTGGTTAAAACACATAGTGCCAAGAAGGTGAGCAAACATATTAAGAACAGTATGCCATATATGCCAGGTCCCTTGAAACAACAAGCATGGACCGGCTCCCGGCACACAAAGATCCCAGTTTCCCATCCCAAACCCCCTACCCTCTAGGGCAGTGGTTCTCAACCTTCTGGCCCTTTAAATACAGTTTCTCATGTTGTGACCCAACCATAAAATTATTTTCGTTGCTACTTCATAACTGTAATGTTGCTACTGTTATAAATCCTGAATATCTGATATGCAGGATGGTCTTAGGCGACCCCTATGAAAGGGTCGTTCGACCACCAAAGGGGTTGCGACCCACAGGTTGAGAACCGCTGCTCTAGGGACTAAAAAACAACCACCACTCAGAGAGCTCAGAGTGTGCCTTCACCTTATAGGCAAGCAGATGCTACTTGGGATAGAGAAAGTTTTATATAAACTATCTTGACATCTGAACTTTTTCCTTCAGCAGGCACAGCATCACATGCAGTGATTTAGTGCAGCCGTGGGCAAACTACGGCCCGCGAGCCGCGGCCCCTTTGAAATGAATAAAACTAAAAAAAAAAAAAAAAAAGACCGTACCCTTTTATGTAATGATGTTTACTTTGAATTTATATTAGTTCACACAAACACTCCATCCATGCTTTTGTTCCGGCCCTCCAGTCCAGTTTAAGAACCCAGTGGCCCTCGAGTCAAAAAGGTTGCCCACCCCTGATTTAGTGATTTAGTCTAACGTTTAGTTCTGGCCTAGGGTTAGGACAATAACAATAATAAAAATGACTATTATTTATTAAACTAGAGGCCCGAGGCACGAAATTCGTGCAAGGGGCTCGGCCCTCGCAGCCCCGGCTTCATCCAGAAGGTTGTTCAGCTGTCTGGTCTAATCAGCATATTATGCTTTTATTATTATAGATTTTTACCATGTCAGACACTGTGTTAAACTACTATATATATATATATATATATATATATATATATATATATATATATATACACACACACACACACACACACACACACACATACATACACACACACACACACATCGTGTTTAATCCTTACAACAACCCTATATAATAGGTCCTTACAATTATTTCTGCTTACTCAGATTTGGAAACTGAGGCACAGAGAGTTTAGGTAATTTGCCCATGTATAGAAAGCAGTGAAATCAGAATTCTAACCCTTTTGGTGCCAAACCAATAATTATACAATATTTATAGGATAATAAATTTTGTAATTATAAATTTAAATTACAATAAATTTCTGGAAATAATTTCACGTATTCATACATTGGGTCTGTCTATATTTAACTTGCACACCAGTATCCTATCAAGTCATTAGCTAAACTGTAGACTTTATTTACCCTAACAAAATACCACAAATATAGTCATTTTAAAAAGCATGCAAAATTTACCAATTAGCATCTTAGCACATACCTACTGTGATGTTACCCATCTTGCTTTGTAATGTTATATTACCTGTAAAAGAGAGAAAAAGAAAGACAATTTCATATATTAGGAATAAGCTAGAAAGGAACTGTGTATACTAAAACATGGCTGGATATCCACAATGTTATTTAATAACAGTTTTTGTTGTTGGCAATTTTTCTCAGTATCACACAACAATCAGAGATTTAGCTGCAATTCTGAAATAGAAAGTTTTAGGCATCTATACACACTCTTCCTCCACTCCATTTTAAGCTTTTTAGCATAACTACAAAATATACCACCATACATTCTGGTAAACATGAAAGAAACATCATATTCCTAAAATCCACAAATGAAAAAATTACTTAATTAGATGAAAGAAGGTGAGGGAATTAGCCAAAGAATATACATGCATAACCTACAGACACAGAAGACAGTTTGGTGTTGGATAGAGGGAAGGGGAGGAGGGCAGAGAGAGAAAAATGGGGATATCAATAATAATGTAAACAATAAAAAAAGAAAATATTATTTGAATACACTGACTATGCATTTTCAACCTAAACATCACTGTATTTATCAGATTACACAAAGTCAGGTTTTGAACCAAATAATGCTAAAATAATCTATGAGAAAAAAATAACAATTATTTTTCAGGCCAATATGCCATTCTTATATGTTAAAGCGGTTTCTGTGCCAAGAGTTAAGGAGGTTTGGTGCAAGAATAATGAATCCATTGAACTATGACTAACAAAGAAAAAAGTTTCAAAGGTTTCCATCTTTAAATGAAAACATATTTTCCAGGTCAGGTATAGGAGATTGCAACTATTCTTCCCAGTCCCCCTCCTCCAATACCAAAAATAGGATATTTCTTCATGTGTATATTTGTATTATAATTACTCTGGAGCCATACAATCCATATTTACTATGCTAAGGTATACGCAATACTACCTCTTCTATCATAATTCAAAAACTACACTTAAAAGTAAAAGAATATTATTACCTTAAAATTAATCTAGGGTAAGTAAACTCATTTATTTCATTTCAAAGGCACATAATTTATTTTGCCAATAGTCAGATATGCTTTGATAACAAAAATCTCTTAAAAGTCTTATATTCCATCATACTTCATGGGAGTATATGAACAACAGTTACATTTGTGTGGGAACAAAACGTGGTTTGTATGAAGTTAAGCTCATAAAATTATTTTCAAGTCTCAGTAGGTTATAAGGTTGTAAAGAAACTGTTAAATGTGTTATGTAAATATTATTTCACTGGTGTGTTCTAGACACTTTTCTAATTTCAAATCCAAGAAATGTAGATTCGCCATCACATGCAAATAGTGGCCAAAGATCATACAGCTGCTTAGATGGCTTACAATAATCCCTGCCTCTCAAGTCCTCGTATAATTTCCTCCCCTCATGAGTAAGCTGGACCTAATGATTTGTTATTGACAAAGAAAATAGGGCAAAAATGATGGGATGTTAATTCCAAGATTAGGTTACAAAAAGATTCTCGTTTCTGTCTTGCTAGCCATCTTTTGCTGTGATGGAAGCCAGCTAGACATGTTGTCAACTGCCCTATGAAAGAGGCTCACAAGCAAAGAATTCAAAGATGCCTCCATCTAACACAAGCATGTCAAATTCACAGCTGAGGGGCCACATGCCTTGTTTAAATAAATGAAGCCTGCGGCCTGTGAGTCTGACATGCTTGATCTAACAGGCTCTGAACTGAATCCTGCCAACAACCACACCTAGTGAGCTGGGAAGTAGATTCTCCCCTAGTGAACCTTCAAATGAGCCCACAATTACAACCCCCTGAGGGATCTTGAGGCAGAGGGCTCAGTTAAGTCGCATACAGACTGTAAAGACAATAAATGTTGCTTTCAGCTGCTAAGTTTTGGGGTACTTTGGAACAATGGAAGAGGTAGCTAGAACAAATTTTGAAAGCTAAAAGTGGGATACTGCCCTAATAAATACCTAACAATGTGGGAGTAGCTTTAGAACTTGGCATTGGGTAGAGGTTGGAAGGATTTTGAGGAGCATGTTAGAGAAGGCCTAAATTGCCTTGAACAGACTGTTAGTATGCTTCCCATGAGGGCTCAAAGGGAAGTGAGGAAAAATGTTTTTGGAAACTGGAGGAAGGAGGACCTTTGTTAAGTAGTAGTAGAAACTTAGCAACACTATCACCTTCAGTAATATGGAAAATAGGAAATATACTTAATAATATGAATGACCTAGCTGAGATTCTAAGCAAAGGCAGTGTCGTAGGTGATACCATTTTTTTTTTCTTCTTGCTCACAGTAAAATGCAAGAGAAGAGAGATAAACTAAAGAACTGTTAAAACAAACAAACAAAAAAGAACCAGGACATGACTGGTTTTGAAAATTCTCAGTCTCTTAAGATAGCAAAAGATGCTAAAGTGAAGAATGGCATCCAGGCCACTGACACACATGGCCTAAAAATATAGCCAAGGGGGTAACTGTAAAACCTTCTGTTAAGACCCCAGAAAGATGGAGGGTGGCACTTCACAGTATTAATGTTACACAAAAAGTCCTTTAAAAAGATTTAAAAGATCACAGATGCTCTCAAACAAACAACAGGCCCTCTAGAAAGCTGGAGGGCATTGTACCTCAATACCTCTGCAGAAGCCCATATTTCAAAGATTCTTGGATATGGCTTTTATCTGGTGGAATAAACCCCAATGTGATTCACAGGAAGCTGACACAATTTTTGACAGAAATACGTCAGCAAACACACTGCAAAGTGGACTAACAGGAACAGCGACAGTAAAAAATGAAGAGCCCACTGGACCCACACAATTCTACTGGCAGGAAGCAGCCTAAGAAAACTACTCAGCTCCAAACACATGCCACATAACATAAAAAAGGACTCAGAGGCAGGAACCCAGAGCTCAGAGAGCAAAGCCTGGAACCCTAAAGAAGTATTCCCAGAACTTGAGGTTTAATCAAAACCTCCAATGTTTGCCCATTCACATTTCAAAATCACTACAGACCAATGACTCCTTTGTGCTTCTCATTTCCCCCTTTGAACAGGAAAGTCTAGAGAAGCGGTTCTCAACCTGTGGGTCGCGACCCCTTTGGCAGTCGAACGACCCTTTCACAGGGGTCGCCTAAGACCATCCTGCATATCAGATATTTACATGACGATTCATAATAGTAGCAACATTACAGTTATGAAATAGCAACGAAAATAATTTTACGGTTGGGGTCACAACAGGAGGAACTGTATGTAAAGGGCCAGAAGGTTGAGAACCACTGGTCTAGAGCAATTTATCCTATTCCTGTTTTATCATTATATGTTGGGTGTGTAGGTGATGTGTGTGTGGGTTGAGGTGTGAAGACTAGGCAATTTGTTTCTTTAGTTTACAGGTCTTCAGATTCAGAGGCATACCTTGGAGATACTGCATGTTTGGTTCCAGAACACCACAATAAAGCAAATATTGCAATAAAGTGAGTTGCAATCATTTTGCTGGTGGAGGGTTTGACCTTCAATTTAGAAAACATGCAACATCTATGGAGCACAATAAAGCAAAGCACAATAAAACAAGGTATTCCTATACTGGAGGATTTGTACTTACTAGTAAGTAACTATACCTGAGGAGCCTCATCTACATTGGATCTGATTTTGATGCAGACATTCTGGACTCTGAGGTGATGTATAATGGGATGTGACTTTTGGGATCCTTGGAAGGAAGGGAGTGTATTTTGCACAGGGGAAGGACATGAATCACTGAGGAGGGAGGTAAGGTTTTAGCCATCCAAAACCTTATAGGATATATGGGGGGATGCACACATTAAAAGTTAAAAATTAGTATTTATTAATAATTACAAATTAACCTCATAAATGAACAGTATGAATTAGGTGCCAGAGCCATTCAGAGAAAAGAGACTAAAATGACCTAACATACACAGGGACAATAGTCATATTGGAGATTATCACCAGAGTTGAGATTTGAAAATGATAAAATTTGAATATGCTGAAGGGGAAGGATTCGCTGGGAAAAAGAATTACATAAGCAAAGATAAAAAGGCAAAACTATACATGTTATGTTTAAATCATGCAGATCAGTTAGGCTGGAGCAATTAGGCAAGTCTATGAGGACAGGGATCACATCTTATTTAGCATTACATTTCGAGAGCTTAGCACAGTGCCCAGTACGTACACAGTAAACATAATTATTTGTTTGAACTAATGTTCAAATTTAGTTTGGGAAAAGTAAAGATCAATCTGCAGCAGAATCAAGGAATGCTAGTCTACTGACTTTATCCTACACTGAAGGAGTTGGCAAAGAATTTCGAAATGGCAACCAATAGATGGAAAACTATACTTTGGACAATTAACCTACTGTGAGACACTGGATGTTTCCACTCAGAATTCTCTTTACTGCTTCCAACTCCTGAACACTTCAATAATAAGATGAAGCAGACACCTAATATTTGTGATTTTAAGTAAGTATTAGGAAAGAACAATGACATAGTTTTATAGTTAGTCATTTAGTTAGTAAGTCCAGTCACATACTCAACAAGGCAAAGGAGCTTTACTATCTTCAAAGAATGCAGTAAAAACTCACTATTTTTAATGAAAATACAGTCTTTCTTAAAGAGTGTTGCCGGAAGCCGGTCCATCCTTGCTGCTTGACACAGTCGCTGCAGGAAAGAAACATCTGCACAGCATATGTTTCAAGGGACCTGGTGTATATAGCATACTGTTCTTAATATGTTTGCTCCCCTTAGCACTGTGTGTTTTAACCAAGGTCACCTCTCCGAGAAAGGTTGTTTCCCCAGGTAGGAATTTTTCCCTGAAGTCAGGGAGGGGATGAAACTCCTTAACTAAGTGCCAGGCGGGTAGTTAATCACTACAAACAATCATGCTTAAGCTACATAATCTTTACTCCCTGGAATGGAGATAAGAAATGCCCTAACCTTTGTAATAGAAATTGACAGGATTAAAATCAACTGGTATAAATACGGATGTAACAAGACAATAAACAGCAGAGCCTCTCTGGAGATCGAGACCAGAACTTGGCTGGAGATCCTGGCTAGGCTGCTGATCAACTGAACGCTGTCTCCGTGTCATTCCTTCTTCGCCGACTCCGTCTACACCTTTGGGGACCCCTGGACCTGCTGGGGCTGGACCCCGGCAGAGTGTATCATTAGTACTCATGATGAAAGTAAAGCAATCTCAAGAAAATAATGGTTCTCAGAACCATAACACAGTATATGACAGGAGTCATATACTAGGCCTGGTTTCTGAGACTTCTCACATGATCCTCTATGATCTCTCTTCCTTTCAAGGAAGATTGGAAGTCGCACACTGAAGATGGCAGCATCACCTTTATAGAAGGAGCAAGTCCCTCCAAGCAGCTGAGCTGAGTCCAAACAGGGCATGGAATAGCAACATTTAGTATCACATGTCTAAATCTTGAAAAAAATTTATGCGGTCTATACCACAAAGGAAGTGTAATTCCATTCTAGTATTTCCTATAAAAGTGTTTTAAGTCCAGATTCAATATTAACATAACATTATCATAGGTCAAAATGATAAACCAAAATTTTATAATGGACTTAATACTAAAATTTAAATGAAGTATTTTCATAAACTTCATGAAAAGTTGTTTAATCCAATTAAAAGCTTCTTTCTTTTAAAATTTTATATTATTTCTGACTTTCTAAATTTACAAGGCAGATTTATAAATTCACCAGTGACTACATGTCCTTCTTAAGGCAAACTGGGACATTTCTTTATGAAATTCTCAGTACTATCAAAGTTATCAACTGGCCCTAGCTGGTTTGGCTCAGTAGATAGAGCACTGACCTGTGGACTGGAGGGTCCCAGGTTCGATTCCAGTCAAGGGCATGCTTGGGTTGCCGGCTCGATCCCCAATAGGGGGCGTGCAGGAGGCAGCCGATCAATGATCGTCTCTTATCATTGATGATTCTAGCTCTATCTCCCTCTCTCTTTCTCTCTGAAATCAATAAAAATATATTTTTTAAAAAGATTAAAAATAAATAAATAAAAATAAAAGTTATCAATTGGGTGTGTACAGTTAATGTACCTTTTCTGTGAAAGTTTCTAAAAGGCACAGTAGTTATTTAAGAAAGAGTTTAAGCATGTACAAACTGCTAAATCTTTGGTGAAACAGGAATTTGGAAGTACTGAGAAAACTAATTACTCAACAATTTATTTATTAAGGTATGTTCCCCAAAAAACTAAAATGAGATCCTAAGTTATAGATGGAATCTAAGTATTTAATATGAAATTTTATTCATTAATCACTTATTCTAAACAGTAATTTAAATATAAAACACTAAAATAGCTGTCATGAGTATCTACTTATATAAAAACCCTGGGTGTAACATCATGACCCGAGGTGCGACCAACTGGAAGTCAGTTCTGCAGGGGTTGTCTTGGAAACGGCTGTACCCTCCCCCAAGCTGTTTCCAGTAAGGGCAGGAACCCGCCCTCGGAGCATGGAGGCATATCTTTATAAAGTGTGCCCCGCCAGCACAGCCAAGGGTGAACCTGAGTGGGGGCAGCTGAAAGGCTTAGAAAAGACAGACAAGAGAATGAAAGCTGGGTCTCGGTGGGACACTGCTTCTCTGAGAGAGCGACCACACCCACAGCGGTGACTTTATTTTATAGCAGATGCCACGAGACAAAGATGTTTACAACATTCTCCTGGGTTTCAATCCTACTCAACTACATGCACCTGAACTCTATTAAGCCTACATCACTCAGGCACGTGGGGCCATGTGTTTGGACCATAGTTTCAAGCTTACAATTATAGCTGTTGGCTATAATTGTGCTGGGAGGGCCCTGCCCTCCAAGCTGGGACTTGCACGTGGCAATGAGAGGACTGTGCCCTCTCATCAGTCCAAGGCTTGAACCTGTCCAAAACACTGCAGCGGCTCCCCACAATGAAGTTTTAATACATTATGTTAGAGGTTGTGGTGGTACTGTTTTACCCACAGCGTCTACAGGAATTGCTGTAAATTTAATTCTTGGTGGAAGAACATTTCATTCTCAATATAAATGACCAATTCCATTAAATGAAGCTTCAATTTCTAGACTCAATATAAACAGTGAAGTTGCTAAAACTATTAAAAAGGCCCAACCGCTCATTATTGATGAATGCATCATGGCATCCAGTCATGCTATAAACGCCATAGACAGATTACTAAGAGAAACCATGAATTTGAATGTTGTATTTGGTGGGAAAGTTCTTCTTGGAGGGGATTTTCGACAATGTCTCAGTATTGTACCACATGCTATGGGATTGGCCATAGTACAAACGAGTTTAAAGTACTGTAATGTTTGGGGATGTTTCAGAAAGTTGTCTCTTACAACAAATATGAGATCCGAGGACTCTGCTTATAGTGAATAGTTAGTAAAACTTGGAGATGGCAAACTTGATAGCAGTTTTCATTTAGGAATGGATATTATTGAAATCCCTTGTGAAATGATTTGTAATGGATCTATTATTGAAGCTATCTTTGGAATAGTATATCTATAGATAATATTAAAAACATATCTAAACCTGCAATTCTTTGTCCAAAAAAATGAGCACGTTCAAAAATTAAATGAATACATTTTGGATATACTCGATGGAGATTTTCACACATATTTGAGTGATGATTCCATTGATTGCACAGATGATGCTGAAAAGGAAAATTTTCCCATTGACTTTCTTAATTGTATTACTCCTTCGGGAATGCTGTGTCATAAATTAAAATTGAAAGTGGTGCAATCATCATGCTATTGAGAAATCTTAATAGTAAATGGGGTCTTTGTAATGGTACCCAATTTTATTATCAAAAGATTACAACCTAACATTATCAAAGCTGAAGTATTAACAGGATCTGCAGAGAGAGAGGTTGTTCTGATTTCAAGAACTGATTTGTCCCCATCTGACACTGGCCTCCCATTTAAATTAATTCAATGACAGTTTCCCGTGATGCCTGCATTTGTGATGATTATTAATAAATCACAAGGACAAACTCTAGACAGAGTAGGAATATTCCTACCTGAACCCGTTTTCGCACATGGTCAGTTATATGTTGCTTTCTCTCGAGTTTGAAAAGCATGTGACGTTACAGTTAAAGTTCTAAATACTTCATCACAAGGGAAATTAGTCAAGCACTCTGAAAGTGTTTTCACTCTTAATGTGGTGTACAGGGAGATATTAGAATAAGTTGAATCACTTTATCAGTCATTGTTTGCATCAGTGTTGTTTTTATATCATGTTTTTGTTGTTTTCATATAATGTTTTTGTTATTTTTATATCATGCCTCTGTTGCTATTATATCCTTTTGTTACTGTTTATTTATTAATAAATCTATATATTATTTTCATGTACATTTTACTAATTTCCTTTCATCTCTCACACTTCTATTACAGAGAAAGGGCAAACAGCAATATTAAAATATTTCTGCTAATTCCCTTTTAATGTGCACAAATTTCGTGCACTGGGCTACTAGTTCTTACATATTAAACCTAATCAATATGTTTAAATTATGTTATAAAAAACCAATCCCAACAAGCTATTTCAAGGAAGCTTTTCTTTCTCTCTAAAGGAGTCAGAAAACTATATACATGTTTATGTTCAAAAAATATATTTAGAATACATGTGAATATATTTCACATATATGTATAAAATCTTTAAAATCACAAATATTCAAATAGCAAAATAGAATATACTTACAATCTAATTTTTGATAACTTAGAATGAAATCAAAGTAGTATACTGTAACAAAATCTTTTATCTAAAAACAAACTACCCAAGTACCCATTCTCTCACTATATCTCCAGGGCCAGAGCAGTGGGGAATATTTGTTGAATCAATGAATAAACTAGTTTCTTTTTTATTAGAAGGCATAAATACTTAATAACTGTGATTCAACCAACTTTAATAAGAGTAACTACTACTCATTACTCACCTTACTCATTACTCACTACTAGAAAATACAGGGTGGGATAAAAGTAGGTTTAACAGTCATGGTATGGGAAATAATACAATCATTAATAAAAAAAAATATATAAGAATAAACTATGCTTCGTGTAGTCACAACTGTAAACCTACGTTTGCCACACACCGTGTGTTGAATAAATCAATAAATATAACTGTAGTGGATGCTGTGACTCATCATCCAGAACCCTTTGTAAAACTGAAGGGCTTATTTTCTTAACTGTTAGGAGTAATGCTGGCAGACAGCCCTCAGCTGTCAGCCTGCTTAGGGGCTCAAATAGCCTTTTTGGCCCAAGATTACACTCATTCCTGAGGCAGCTTGCATCTAATTGAGGCAGGATAATAAGAAGCTAGGAAAATTCCTGGGCAAGTAGAATGTGGAAACTGAGACAAGATCATTAAACAAGGCCAAAGAAATTAACCAATTGATAGCCAGCTAGTGAATCAACAAGACCTTATTTTTCCTAACCAAGGGCACTTGAGAACAAATGGTTGATACCTCTCCTCTTTGACCAGAGGATAAATAGCTTAAGTCACCCTGACCAGGGAGATAGAACACAGAGACCCAATTAATGCTATTTGTGCCAGCCAAACCCAAGGATGGATGAAGTCAGAGAAACAAATACCAAAAACTCGATTACAGACAGACAGACCCGAGATAAAAGTAAAGGAGTGAAGTTGACCAGAGAATAATCCCAAACTCCCCTATACACTCATTTTGATGTATCTGCATATTTAAAATGCACCTGGAAAGCTGATGAATATTCTGCTGAAACCCTCCCCTAAGATTTTGGCCCCGAGAAGAGAAATAAAAATCCTCAAGAGAAAGGATGCTGGGCAGGCACTCTCTGGAGCACTTTTTACTTCTTTTCTCCTAAACTCTGAGGGTCCCCACGAGACCTGCAACCAGGGGAGCAGCAGGTAGCAGAAGCTCGTCTTGGGTTTACCACCTGAACCTGTCTCTAAGCCTCTTTCTCTCCGACTTTCAGTGAACTAACAGCAGCTCTGCCTTATCTCACTTCTGTCACTGTGACTGTTACTTCCCAGTGAGCTATCAGTAGCCCTATCTTGGGGCTCACTTTCTATGGAGCCAAAGCAGAGCATCACCTAGGCCAGTGGTTGGCAAACTGCGACTCACGAGCCACATGTGGCTCTTTGGCCCCTTGAGTGTGGCTCTTCCACAAAATATCACATGCGGACGTGCACGTACAGTGCGATTGAAACTTCGTGGCCCACATGCAGAAGTCGGTATTTTGTGGAAGAGCCACACTCAAGGGGCCAAAGAGCCGCATGTGGCTCGCGAGCCAAAGTTTGCCGACCACTGACATAGGCTCTCTCCTGTTATTTCTTCTAACTGTAAGTCCTTCCTTTGCTCCACTGTCCGCAGCTTTAATAAATGTACTCTCAAAATCACCTGGACTCATGTGAAATCTTTCCTGCAGGAAGTCAATAACCCACACACTACAGGCCGGCCTGAGGTAGACCTGCTCTGGGTCCAGTCCCCATCTGGTCACATAATAATTGGGGATATAAAGGTCCAGCTCTCCTTACCCCAATTTGAGACAATTATGAGGATCACCCCAGCTTCCGAGCTCATTCTTGGGGTTGTTGGGACTAAATCACAGTCCAACTTCCATGGAAAGTGGGCTTCCTTTCTTTGCATGGCATTGAAGGCCTCCCTAGTGAATTGCTATACTCTAATTTTCATCTTAGAGTCTGCTTTCAAGAAACCCAATCTAAGAGTAAAGATGATATGGATGTGAGGGCGATCTGGCTGCGACATCTGTCACCCCATTGATCGCCAGGGTTGATTCGGCTGATCTAGCTGGCTAGGCGGGTGTCCCCCTCCTCCCTCACCGATCCATGTGCGTCCCTCCCGAAGCTGCGCGCTCGGTCGAAGAGGACGACCTTCCCCCCCGAGGAGAGGACCGGTCTTCGGTCAAGGGTATACGAGTAGCTGCGCTCCCCTGCTAGAACCTCCAAACAAGCTCTCAAGATGATATAGGTCTGATCCAGATTTAAATCTCCCAAGGAAAGGTACTTAACTTCATAGCAAAGTCAGTAAATATAAAAGGCTTTACAAAGACTAAGGAATGATAAACTCTTTTATCCCTAAAATTCATTTCCTTATTTCAGCTACTTTAAATAATCAAGAGACCTGGAATATTTTGAGGGCTGCCTTTGTGCATCTGTTTTAGTATCATGTAAACTATTAATGACAAACTGTACCAAATGCAATTATTACCTACCTTAAAAGAAAGCAAAAATTAAAAATTAAACATTAATGAATTTAGTATAAACATGGCATTGCAGAGAGCAGTTGTTCTTATCATGGGTGTTAATTAAATTTGACTTGATAAAGAATTGCTTTACCGCCGAAACCGGTTTGGCTCAGTGGATAGAGCGTCGGCCTGCGGACTGAGGGGTCCCAGGTTCGATTCTGGTCAAGGGCATGTACCTGGGTTGTGGGCGCATCCCCAGTGGGGGATGTGCAGGAGGCGGCTGATCGATGTTTCTCTCTCATCGATGTTTCTGACTCTCTATCTCTATCCCTTCCTCTCTGTAAAAAATCAATAAAATATATTTAAAAAAAAAAAAAAAAGAATTGCTTTACCATTAAAAGCTACTCAATACATTAAGTACAGTACTTTTTTAAAAAAAATCCTCATCTGAGGATATGCTTATTGATTTTAGAGAGATGGATGGAAGGAAGGAAGGAAAGAAGGGAGGGAGGAAGGGAGGGAGGGAGGGAGGAAGGGAAGAGAAGATAGATTAATGTGAGAGAGAAACATCAATGGTTCCCTCCCATATGCACCCCATCCAGGGATGGAACCCACAGTCTAGGTATGTGCCCTGACCAGGAATCAAACTCCCAACTTTTTTGGTGCCTGGGACAATGCTGACAACCAACTGACAGACCCAGGTAGGGCTTAAGTACAATACTTTTAATTACAATGGACAGAAATGCAATGCTTATGAAAAAGTCATTGTTAAAATATGAAAAGTTACAAATTATCAGAACTATTCAAGGCACAGCTGAGTAAAAAATAAATGAATAAGTAACAAAACTATTTGCTTTATCTGGATATAGCGCTATTGGACTTAAGCTATTTTGGGCTTAAGTAATACCTTAACTTGGTAATAATGGTTGATGAAGTACAACTATTAAATTGAGGCTCAAAAATTACTTCAAGAATGTAAGTACTCATTTCCTAAGATTTAAAAAAACAACAACATGTTTTTTATTAATTGTAGAGAGAGAGGAAGGGAGAGAGAGAGAGAAACAGCTATCAGTTGCCACTCATACAAGTTGGAACCGGCAACCTGGGCATGTGTCCTGACTGGGAATCGAACCAGCGGACCTTTCAGTGCACAGGACGACACTCAGCCAACTGAGCCACATGGCTAGGACAAGATTTTTTAAACTGTAAGACTATTTGTCAATTTGCTATACAGATTGGCTAGCCCTAGCCATGCTTTTCTAGTACCACCTAATAATTAATGCTCACTACTAAAATCTGGAAGTTTTGCCAAAGTGTATAGATCCCAATATTCAGCTTTCCGATAAAAGTTAAATGATTGGTCTATATATGGAAAATGTTTCAGGCTACACTCCCTGGAAAATGGCCCAAAAGGCATTTAATTCTATCTACACTAATAAAAGAGAAAAATGGTAATTGGCGTACGGCACTACCCTTTTCATTGGCTAATCAGGGCTATATGCAAATTAACTGCCAACTAAGATGGCAGTTAACTGCCAACAAAGATGGCAGCTAATTTGCATATGTAGGCACAATGCAGGGAGGCGAAAGGGAAAGCAGGAAGAAGCCCCCTGCCACTGACAGTGATCGGAAACCCAGGGGGGAGCTAAGAGGTGGGGGAGCAGGGCAAAGGCGGCCCTGCCCCCCAGCCATGATCAGAGAATCAGGCGCCTTTGCCGCCGTGGCCAGTGATAGCAGGAAGTAGGGGTGGAGCCAGCGATGGGAGCTGGGCATGGTCGAAGCTGGCAGTCCCGGGAGCTAGGGGTCCCTTGCCTGGGCCTAAGCGGAGCCCACGATCGCAGGGCCGCTGCAGCTGCGGGTCCCCGCTGCCCGAGCCGGACGCCTCAGCCAGAGGCGTCCTGCAGGGGCAGGGGCAGAGCCCGCGTGATTGCGACGCCCCCCGCTACCACTGCGGGTCCCTGCTGCCCGGGCCGGACACCTAGGCCAGAGGCGTTAGGCCTGGGCAGGGGCGGAGCCTGCAACCGCGGGGAGCTGGGGGTCCCCTGCCCAGGCCTAATGCTTCGGCCAGAGGTGTTAGGCCTGGGCAGGGGCAGAGCGGGAGATCGCAGGGAGCTGGGAGTCCCCTGCCCATGCCTAATGCCTTGGCCAGAGGCGTTAGGCCTGGGCAGGGGCAGAGCGGGAGATCGCGGGGAGCTGGGAGTCCCCTGCCCAGGCCTAATGCCTTGGCCAGAGGCGTTAGGCCTGGGCAGGGGCGGAGCCTGCAACCGCGGGGAGCTGGGGGTCCCCTGCCCAGGCCTAATGCTTAGGCCAGAGGTGTTAGGCCTGGGCAGGGGCAGAGCGGGAGATCGCGGCGCTGCTGTCGCTGCGGGTCCCACTGCCCGGGCCGGACGCCTCGGCCAGAAGCGTTAGGCCTGGGCAGGGGCAGAGCAGGAGATCGCAGGGAGCTGGGAGTCCCCTGCCCAGGCCTAATGCCTTGGCCAGAGGCGTTAGGCCTGGGCAGGGGCAGAGCCTGCAACCACGGGGAGCTGGGGGTCCCCTGCCCAGGCCTAATGCCTCGGCCAGAGGTGTTAGGCCTGGGCAGGGGCAGAGCGGGAGATAGCAGGGAGCTGGGAGTCCCCTGCCCAGGCCTAATGCCTCGGCCAGAGGCGGTAGGCCTGGGCAGGGGCGGAGCCTGCAACCGCAGGGAGCTGGGGATCCCCTGCCCAGGCCTGACACCTCTGCCGGAGGCCTCAGGCCTGGTCAAGGGGCCGATCCGGTGATTGGTGGTTGGAGGGTGATGAGGGTCAACTCCTCTGGCCGAGGCAGCAGGCCTGGGCGGGGTGCTGGGGGTCCCCTGCCCAGGCCTGATGCCTGGGCCAGAGGCATCAGGCCTGGGTGGGGGGCGGAGCGGGGATTGGAGGGATATTGTGGTCCCCTTGCCCAGGCCTGAAGCCTGGGTCAGAGGCGTCAGGCTTGGGCGGGTGGTGGAGCAAGCGATCAGAGGGAGATGGGGGTCCCCTGCCCAGGAATGATTCCTGGGCCAGAGGCCTCAGGCCTGGGCGGGGGCCAGAGCCAGTGATCGAGGGGAGATGGGGGTCCCCTGTCCAAGCCTGACACGTCTGGCGGAGGCGTCAGGCCTGGGCAAGGGGCCGATCAGGCGATTGGAGGGTGATGGGGGTCTACGCCTCTGGCTGAGGCATCAGGCCTGGGCAAGGGGCAGAGCCAGCAATCGAAGGGGTCTGGGGGTCCCCTGCCCAGGCCTGACGCCTGGGCCAGAGGCGTCAGGCTTGGGCAAGGGGCCGATCCTACGATTGGAGGGTGATGGGGGTCAATGCCTGAGGGCTCCCAGTATGTGAGAGGGGGCTGGCTGGGCTGAGGGACACTCCCCCCCACACACACACCCAGTGCACGAATTTCGTGCACCGGGCCCCTAGTCTATATATATTTCAGGAAACATGCCTAAACTTGAATCATCTGCTATGTGGAAATTTAAGAGGCATGCTGAGTGACAAGTTACCATCATGACCTTTGCCATATTTATTCAACATATTCTCTTCTTTCAATAAAATGAATCAACTAAGTAATACTACTTGTCCACGGAGACATGTTTTGATAGTCACAAGATGATATTTAATCAAAGAAAACTGAAAATAGCATAGAGTATTGAAAAGACCTGGTGCCAGTACTAACACACATAAAATATTTTAGTCAGAATTAGTAACTTATCACTAAGTTACTATAATTAGATTCCAAGTATTTCATTAACTTATTTAATACTTACCTTTCCCTATCATAACATAAAAGCAACCACTGACAACCCATCTTTATTTTTAACACTGCTTTTATTTATTTGTGCTTTCCTCTAAGTATCTCCTGCTCATATTTCCTTACGGCTGATTTCTTTTTATAAGAAAATTCATTAAAAATCAGAATCATTATTACTTTCATGTATAATAGCATAATGTTCAATTTCTTGCCCAAATTAATAGCTTATAAGTCATTTTATTTTATGGGTTTTTTAAAAGATGGTTACTCTGTATTAATCAATTAGAGGGCCAACTTCCTAATGGCAGATCCTTTAATGACAGAGAAAGAGTCATCTCTTAAAATGTACATTATGTGGAAAGTCTGAGAAGTATTAGGCCGTTGTCATCTTACCATGAACACTTCCTAATGTAATATCCCCAGCAGCAGAAGATAGAAATGATGATTCTGTGTAAAGATACTTGGCTTTCAGCAAACCATCTTCAGTAGATATATTAACAGAACTTCCCTGAAGTTTATCTATGGTCACAGTCTAGTAAGAGAAAGACTCAAATTAGTTCATTATAAAACAAATACTGGTAAAAAGCCAAAATGGTACAGAAGTAGTAGGTAACTACATAAAAAGTTAGTACCAAATCACTTTATTGGCTTTGATTCCCTAACTCTATCAATTACAAGATTAAAAGTGACAGTGCACTCTCTGTAGAATGTGAAATAGACCCATTATATTCATTTATTTAGATCTTTAATTTCTCTTAATGTTTTACATTTTCTATGTAATTTTTCATATTTTGTTACATTTACGCCTATTTGATATTTCTAAGTGCTACTATAAAAGATATTTAAAATTTTACTTGACCTTATTTGGCTTTTTTATTTGACCTTAAATCCAACAACTTTACTAAACTAATTTTAATAATTTATCTGAATTAGAAACATGTTTTTACATGCATAATTATAGTATCTACAAGTGATAATTTAATTCAGTGGTGAATAGAAGCTATGGGGCAGCAAGAATTCTCATCTTATTCCTGTTCTCAGAGGGAAAGCTTTCAACATTGTATCAAGTAGGATGTTTGCTATAGATACCTTTTTGATCTCTTTTACCAGATTAAAGAAGTCCTCTTATACTTCAAATTTGTTTTGTTGCTATTTAAATAAGGGATTTTGAATTTTAGCATACTTTATCTGATTTTATTAGACTATCATGATTTTTCTCATTTCGTTGTTTAATGCAGTGAATGCACTATAATTTTAAAATTTTTCCACTTTACATCTAATAAGGCAGTAGCTTTCCACTGAACAAGAAGGAAGGAATTTTGTATTTATCCCTAAGTTTCCCTAGCAAAATGTGGTATGCATTTATGTCTCACATATTGTGCACAATATAAAATGAAGATAGCTAGTTTAGAATTGCAAATCATCTTTGTAGTATCTTAAACAAATATTTTTAAGCATAAAATGAATGTTAATATAAAATTGTTAATATAGAAACTGAAATCACCAGGAAGGCTTGCCAGTTTTGCCCAGGGTCAAATTAATGTATTACACTGGGTGTTTAAAGAAAGAACATCATTGTTTTTTCAACACATGGGCACTGGTATAACCAGCTCCTAATACAGCCGTGGGCAAACTACAGCCCGCGGGCCGGATCCGGCCCCTTTGAAATGAATAAAACTAAAAAAAAAAAAAAAAAAAGACCGTACCCTTTTATGTAATGATGTTTACTTTGAATTTATATTAGTTCACACAAACACTCCATCCATGCTTTTGTTCCGGCCCTCCAGTCCAGGTTAAGAACCCATTGTGGCCCTCGAGTCAAAAAGTTTGCCCACCCCTGTCCTAATATATCCTTCAAAAACTGTTAAGCATTCAAAATATTTTTAATAAGAATTGAGTTTCAAGAATACTAAAATATGAGAAGACAAATACAAATATGAAAAGGGAAAGAAAAGTACCCAGTGGTTCTTATCAGAAGTAAATTAAAATCATGTGGCCCTCTGGATTTGAAATATATAGTTTTCTTTTTTACTGGACTTTTATTAAATATACTAGAGGCCCAGTGCATGAAATTCGTGCACTCAGGAGGGTCTCTCAGCTGGCCTGCGCCCTCTGGCAGTCTGAAAGCCCTCAGGGGATATCTGATAGTTGGACATCCTTAGTGCTGCCACGGAGGCGCGAGAGGCTCCTGCCACCACTGCTGCACTCGCCAGCTGTGAGCCAGGCTCAGGGCTTCTGGCTGAGCAGCGCTCCCCGTGTGAGCACACTGACCACCAGGCGGCAGCTCCTGCATTGAGCACCTGTCCTCTGGTGGTTGGTTGACGTCATAGTGACCAGCTGTTTTGCCGTTTGGTCTATTTGCATATTAGCCTTTTATTATATAGGATAATACACACACAGCTGCTTTTTTACCTACTACAGTTTGTTCTAAGCTAATTTTGGATCACGGAAATTTTCACTTTAAATTTAGTTTCAATAATTCAATCAACCAAAGATAGATATATTCAAATTTGTGAGAATACAATGTTTGGCATTCTTCAGTGTTATAGTAAAGGTATAAAATTTCTGAAAACTTTATCTTTTACCTACAAAATTTCTTCATGAAAAGTTGCCTTATGCATATTTTTAAATTTTTAAGCTTCTACAAAGTAGATAGCAAGTAGGAATATTTCAGTTTTTACAGACACAGAAGCTGTTTTAGGGAACACCAAAAGATTAACAGATAAACATTGAGAGAATATTTGAATCTAAATTGAACTGGCAAAGAGGCACTTTTGATTAGACTCTCCCTATACCCAAATAGCCTTTAAGAGACTCTATGAATATCTGGAAAATGCAAGGATTTACTTTGTTCATTAAACAGGAAATATTTCACTCTGTAGGAAGCTAAAAATATATCCTCCACTGCCCCACCAAAGCAAATGAAAGGAAGTGAAAGTACACTTCCCCCACCACAATATAGTAATTTTAACTGATTATTCTATAAAATTAATTTCAAACAAATTCAAAATTCACTAATATAATGCACTATATCAGATAATAATTAGAACAATTAAACTTAGGACATCACAGTTTACAGCAAAATATTGAGGTTCTAATTTACAGTTATTAACGATAATGAAACAAATCATAAGTAGACTCTTTGAATTAAACTATATAGGTTGCTTATTAATAGAAAATAGCTATTTAAAGAGAAAAAATAGATCCCAAAATCAATTCCTTCCTGAGAGATATTACTATAATTAATTTCCTTTTCTAAGAAAATGAGAGGAAAAACTTTTCATAAGTTTAGTTATTATAAATCAACATTGCATGTAATGAAAACCAAGTTTTAAAGAACCATTGTAGCTTTGCAGTCCAACCTACAAAAAGAGGTCAACTAACAACTATGTCATTAATTTATCCACCAATCATATGAATTTCTATCTTCTCTGTATCAAAATTAGGGTACTGAAATTAATGATATAATTTAAAAACAGCAACTCCATATAAAATAACATGTAAAGAATGCTGTTAAGTGTTTTCAGAGCTCACTTGATTCTCATAATCTTGTTAACTGGGGAAAAGAAATAATACCATCTCTGTTTTATGAATAAAGAAGTCTCAGTAAAGTTAATAGTAGATCCAGGACTGGTCAAGTTGTCTTTGTTAGACGTGTTTCATTTACCTTTATCACCATCATTATAATCTCTAGTATAAAAACCCCATGGCCTTGACGCCTTGATGCTGTAATGACCAAACTCTAAAAGGCACCTGTTGAACATCATAGGATTTCTTCATGGGAACAAGTGTTGCTCTGTTCAATTCTCATCTTCCAATGAAGGTCAACTTAAGTGCTCTTGAGAAGGAAAGGTTAGGGCAGGAAACTATTCTTATCTCCGTCCACACACAGTTTTTAAGGTAGGCAGGCTGCGTGTGCGGCGAGGCACGTGCAGGTGGGTGGGGACTTGATACTGGGCCCCATGGCGCACCAGGTCTAGGTCGCATGCAATTTCGCATGGTGGACCTCTAGTAAACACTGTATTAGAGTTAGCTACATGCCAGACATCATTTTAAGTACTTTGTCTGTATTAACTCATTTAATCCTCAGAACAACCCTCAGAGTGAAGTACATTACTATTATTCCATTTTCCAGAAAAAGCAGACATATAGAGATTAAGTAATATGTCTGAAGTTAAAGAGCTTAGTAAGTAGCTGAACCAGGATTGAAACCCAAGTAGTTTAGTTCTTAATTCTGTGCTCTTAACCAATTCACAATGCTGCTTCTCAAATATGCAAAGCATATGCCTGTGAAAGTAGTATATTAAAAGTTAACATCCTATATAATAAAAGAGAAACATGTAAATTGACCATCCCTCCATTACACTCACCAGTCAATCAGGAGAGTATGCAAATTAACCCGACAAAGATGGCGGGTTAATTTGCATATGCAGGCACCGAGTGGCCTGAGTCCTGGGAACATCCTCAGGACTCAGGCCGCTCCTAGCCTGTAGGCCCGCACATAGGCCCTGAGCAGCCAGGGTTCCAGAACGCCCCTGGCCAATCCGGGCCTACAGGCACAGGCGCCAAGCGGATGTTCCCGCCTGTGGCACTTGCGCATGTGCCGGCGCCCCCCAGCTTGGCGCCCACCACGGGGCGAACAGGCCAGGCCAAGCCTCTCCCCGATCCCAGGCAAAGAAGCCGCTCCACTGACCAGCCTACGCTATGGACCTGTTCGGGTAGGTGGCGCGGAGTCCAGGGCCTCTAGCCTGCAGCCACGGGAAGTCTCCCTCTCCCCAGAGTTAGGAGCACCAGCCCAGGTCCACCTAGCAGCCAGGTCCTGACTGCATGGGTGAGTTCCTGCAGGCTGGGGTTTGATCCCTAGGCATTAGCAGGAGACCAGTGCCTTTGTTATTGCTGTGTGTCCGGGTTTTAATTGGACAAATGCCCGATGGTTCTGGGTGCCAGCTTAGCAAAATCTTTTAGGAGGAGAATTCTGTCTGGGTTTCCTCAAATTCCCTCAGCCACTACTCACCCATCTGTAAAGGTGCAGAACAAGTGAGGCCCCTTAAATAAAAATTAGAGGTCTCCAGCAATGGTGGGGCTCTCTCATCACAATCATTTGGACTGTAGGCATTTGAGTATTTATCTAGGCACCATGACAGGGAACACACAAGCTCAAGTCATGATCTCTGCTCTTAAGTAATTCACAATCTTATTAGAGGGAGTGGATGATAAAAGCGCAGTAATGACATCAGAATGTAAGGAAACAATACAGAGAGGAACAGAGGCAATTGCTAGGATGATTTTCCAACAATTAGTACAGAGTATGTGCTGTGAATTAAATGAAAAAAATATGTGTGGAAGTAGCTGCTTCGTGAGTATGGGATCCCTTCCTATTTTAAAGGAAACTGAGTTCCATGTGAACTGTGTACTATGCTATGATATCCAAGGCACAGGACAAGGGAGGCCCTAAGTGTATTATGCTTTGATATTTGAGTCATTCTTTATTGTTCAATGTGATTTATTTCTGCATGCCTCAGTTTTGTAATAATTAAATTACTAGAATAATACATCTTGCTATAAAATATTACTAGAAGATCAAATGATCAGGTGACATTTATTGTTATTTTCTATAAATGAACACAATCTCTGGTATGCTAAAGTGATACCTATTATAGAAATATTCAGATAGGGAGACTTACAGGCTTGATTACAAGTGAGGCTTACTATCACAACCCAAATTTATTGCTTAAAAAAAAAAAAAGCAGGGAGCCAACTAGAAACTGAACCAAATATAAGCCCTTGAAGGGCAAATGTAAATTGGATAAGCTTTGCCATTACAAGAGCAAGAAGAAAAAATTCAGATGCAAGAATGAGAAGCACACTGCATCTACTCTAAGTTGCTGCTAAAGAAAAAGAATGATATACTATGAAAATACTTAATACAGATTATAAAGAGATTTGTTCAAAGAGGATTTCCTAGAGTAGGTGGTATTTCAGTTAATTTTTTTAAATGTGAAGAGGTTAGCTAGATAAGAAAAAGGTGTAGGGAACCCGAATCGCAGAGGGTGCAGGCGGGGCTGAGGGACCCCCCCACCCGCCTGCACGAATTTCATGCACCGGGCCTCTAGTATTTCATAAGTATTTATTTTATATAAAACTCCTTAAACTTAGAAATATGCTTTAAAATGAACACTATAAGTTAGAAAGAAAAATCTAGATCAGTGGTTCTCAACCTTACTAATGCCGTGACCCTTTAATACAATTCCTCATGTTGTGGTGACCCCCAATTTCATGGTTACAAATTGAACATATTTAAAGCATAGTGATTAATCACAAAAACAATATGTAATTAGATATGTGTTTTCCGATGGTCTTTGGCAATCCTTGTGAAAGGGTCGTTCGACCCCCAAAGGAGTCGCAACCCACAGGTTGAGAACCGCTGATCTAGACTGATTCAACACAAAACTCAATCAAGCTAGAAAACAAAGTAGCATAATAGAAAGTGGGACTAAATGAATATGCAATAAACCATGAAAGTTGAAAGAAAGAAATGAGTGGAAACAGTAGCCAAAATATTCAAATTAGCAAATAATTAAGATATAATTTAAATTCTTCTTTGATACTTGTATTTGAATGTCAATATGTAATATTCTGGTCACTTAGATCATTTCAGATAGCATGAGCTTTCATTTAAAGTACAGAGTCTGAAGGAACTATAAAGTTGTCCAATTTCCCTTTTGTACCTCTAAGACCACAGCAATCTGAGAGATGAAACTAAATGCCATCTCAAAAGAGCTGCTTTGTAAGGCAAGGCAGTGTCTTTCAATACTAGATTAATTTAAAGAATAAATGTGTGGGTTTAAACACTCTCTCACAGGTTAAGGATAGAAAATAAAAGTGACAACAGTAGAAACAATTAGTGTTATAATCTACCTTGTTTAATTATGCTAACAGTAATCTACCTATAAGATACATTCACAACTCCTCCCTACCAATTATCCTATATAAAAGGCTAATATGCAAATTGTCCCCTCAGGAGTTCGACCAACCAGGAGTTTGACCACTCACTATGACGTGTGCTGACCACCAGGGGCGGCACAGAACGAAGGAAGGCCCCGGCCGGCAGCCAGCAGCTGGGGGAAGGAAGGCCCCGATTGGCCCTGATCAATTGGCCAGGCCTAGAGACACTACCCGCGCATGAATTTCAGGCACCAGACCTCTAGTCTGAGAATAAAACTGAGTATGGATTTTAATAATTGTATAACAAAAGAGCCTTGTAAACTGTGTAAGTGCAGAACAAAAGGTGATTTATATGTTTCTCAAAGATTTAAAACATTATCATGTTTATAAATTTTGTGACAATTCATACTTCAAAATTTACCTTTACTCTTAATACTATGTTAAATCACAGAAAGCAACAAAAGTTGATTAAAAATATACAAATTCTCCTATAACAACCAAAAGGCATATGGCTAATAAAAATTTTTGAGAACGGTAATGCTATGCTATCTAGTGGTGCCATCTTGTGGAAAACACTGAAGAAAGCTGAGTTTTGAAAATCATCCTTCAATTGCCTAAAAGCAAAGTAAACAGGTTTTGGAAAAATATTCAAATAAATCTAACACATACTAGTAAGGAGAATTTAATTCCAGTTATGGTGGTATTATTTAATAATTCATTTTAATCCATAATCATAAAAATCTCTTCAGAACTAGAATAAAATATTGAGTATTTAAAGATGTTATTGATTCTAAATAAGAAACTAAATAACTGTCAAAAAACTTAAATCACAAACTAAAATTTAAATTGTATAATATTTAATCACCTTAATTTGAAATTTAAATGAACACTTGCTAATGAGCTAAAATGCAGTAAAAGGGAATGTTATGCCACAAATTTGGTAGAACCTACCCACTGTATGAGCCAACTTGATGTAAAGCTGAAATTACTTTTTTAAAAAAAGTGTCAATCTTACACTTTTATCTGATGCATGAATATCTATATTTCCATAAATTGTTCCCAGACAGATCACTTTGCCTCCTTTCGTTTGAACACATAATTTTTGACTCTGAAAGACAAATACAAAAATACATAGAGAAAAAGAATAAATTTGACTTATACTAATAAGATTTCTATCATGTTACACATTTCCTTTTAAATAATAATAAAATAGAAGAGAGGAACCAGGAATTAAAAAGAAATGCACTGTTTGGAATAATAACATCAAGTAAAAAAGAATGTCAACTGCTTTAAGAAGATTAAATAAGCCATGTGGATTCAAAGGGGGAAAAGAGCTACCTGGGCATTCCAGTAGCTTCACTGAAAAAGAACTTGGGAATCAAAGACCACTGACTGACTAACTACACATAAAGGATGAGGAGGATGACAACAATAACCACTGTTACTGTTCATTGTTATTAATATTCGTCATTATTAATAAGAACATTTAGCACTTATCTGGCAATTCTTTGCATCAAAATATAATATTCACTACTTTACATTAATTATCATTTAATCCTCACTACAACTCAGAGAAATAGGTATCATATTTTCCCCATTTTACAGAAGGAGAAATCCAAGAATCAGAAAAGTTAAATAATTTTATCAGGCGATATGGTTAGAAAAAAAAAAAAACTAACAGAATTAAGCTCTATATAATTTCAAAACTCACACTCTTATGGCTGGGTTCATCAGAAGGATATACTGTATTCACACTTAGTATAACAGCCTACTGACTGTTAAACTTTTCAGCACAGCAACTCAGAAACTGGAATTAAGTGAAAATTCCTCTAAGCACAAATAAAACAGCAGTCACAAATTGCCTCCTCTGCCAGATTTAAAAAAACAAAAAACAGTGAGAGTGAGTGTGTGTGTAACTTGATGTCACATTTGTCAACTGTGGCAGAAACTACTATTGGTCCACAAAAATCCACTTTCCTCCCCAAAGTAATAGAGGAGTATAGCTGGGCTCATGAAGAGATTGTCTCTTAGGTGTTGCTAAATTCTTGCCAAGAGAATATAAGTGGAAATGCTATGTGCACTTTTCAGGCTTGTGCTTTTAGAAGAGTTGGTGTGCTTTCTCCATGATCTGTCCCTTCCACCAGATAAGTGTAGGTTACAAGAAGGTTCTTTGAGATGGTAGAGCCAGAAGATGGAAGGAACCTAGAATCACTGAATAGAAAAAAGCCACCCACACTTTTGGACACAAGTGAGAAATAAATTATAGTTGTATATGAACCAGTAGACGTTTGGTCTATTTATTAGAGTAGCTTCTTTACCTTAATCACTTACATATGTCTTCAGTTCTGCCACAATTATAAAGAAAAATATATAGGTAAATATGCCTGGCCAGCATGGCTAAGTGGTTGCAGCATCTGCCTGCACACCTAAGGGTCATGGGTTCAATTCTGATCCAGGGTGCAGGTTTGATTCCCTGGCCCCATTGGGGCACATGCACAAGGCAACCAATTGATGTGGCTTAGCACATGAATGTTTCTCTCTGTCTCTCTCTCTCCCAGTCTCTTCTACTCTCTATAAAAATCAACAGAAAAAATATCCTCTGGTGAGGATTAACAACAAAAAAGAATAGGTAAATAGTAGAGAAAAAAAATAGCAAAAGCAAACTCACCAATATGACCATCAAAAGCAGAAGAGTACCTAAAACATAAGGAGTAAAAAATGCAAAACCACCACTTTACCTTGTGGTTGCTTTATTCAGGGGGGGGAAATTGTAAAACCTTAGACCAGAAATGAATTTTTAAAAAAAATTTAGTGAAAATGGCAAAATGAATCATTCTTACAAGTTTTTCTGTATTATAGCATAATAGACTACTTCATGTCCATAGTGACATGAGTCTGAAGTCAAGTGGTATATAATATAGTCTTTATCAAGCAGATAATTGATGAACATTAGAAAATAGTATCTCCAAAACAACTAATATTTTAAATCAAGAGTTCTTAACCAAGCCTACTGAATTTCTAGAGTCAGTGAAACCTATGAAATTGTAAGCAAAATTTCATATATATGTGTGTGTTTTTTCTTTTCTGAGACAATCATCAGATTTTCAAAGACTTGAAGGCTCAAAAACATTGGGCTAGTCTTATAATTTAAAGCTTATCTAATTCCCCCCCAAAAAATGTGAAGCAGATTACAAATTTTAAAAATTTTAAAAATATTTAAAACAAAATAGGTAGCCCTAACCGGTTTGGCTCAGTGAATAGAGCGTCAGCCTGCGGACTCAAGGGTCCCAGGTTCGATTCCGGTCAAGGGCATGTACCTTGGTTGAGGGCACATCCCCAGTAGGGAGTGTGCAAGAAGCAGCTGATGGATGTTTCTCTCTCATGGATGTTTCTAACTCTCTGTCCCTCTCCCTTCCTCTCTGTAAAAAATCAATAAAATATATATTAAAAAAGAAAAGTGGAAAGATGATGAGCTTGGAAATCAGAAAGACCCAAGTTCAAATCTCAGCTCAGTTTATTACTATGTAAACCTAAATGAGTTCCTCAATCTCTTAGTGCCTCATAATTTCTTCCTTGATAAAAAGAGATAACTCAAGGATTAACCTAATATTTTTTAAATGTACTATTAGTTTCATTGTAGAATTCAAAATGAAATCTAAAAGGAATATGAGGAAAAAAACCTTCAAAGCTGCTACAACCTCTGTACTTTCAGAACAGAACTGACTTCAATGCAAATTTTTTACAAGTAATTTCTCTTTGATAAATAAATTATACTTAATATTCATAATAAATGATATTCAGAATAACAGCTTTAGTCTGATATTGCAGTTCATAGTTTAAGGTGTTTTTTAAATAATGCTGACACAAAATTAGAAAAATGCTTATACCTTAACAGACTGTAAGATGCTAGTCCCCTGCTCAGTTTCAATTTTGCAATTATCACACTCAATATTTTGGACTTTTATACAGCCAGACCCTGAAGACTTGATATTCAAATCTAGAAATGAAAAAAGAAAGTACAAGTTAGTACGATGGTTAATGGGCTCCAAAGCGTTTTAATACCCCCTAGAAATCCAGCTCCTCAGTTAAGTTCACAATATTACTGAACCCTGGAGAGAGCATAGTTGTCAGTCTCTCTCTCTAAAGGTAAGGAGGGGTCTCCATTATGGCAACAGGACCAAATGCAATGCCTTTTTCTGCCAGTTCTTATAAATAGAGCAGTTATTTCTGTTAGGCAATGTCATCTAAAGAGAGAAAGTAATATGGAAGGGAAGTAAAGGAGGTCTTAAACTCCAAACCTTAAAGGAACTCCTGGGAAAGATAGAAGCTTCTTTCCCACTGAGAGAACACACACACACAGTTCTAGTAAGAATACAGCAAGTTAACAAGTCATTATGATAAACTAGGTAAGTCAGTTAGCCTATTCTTCCTTATATTCATGACATTTCAAAAATTTGCTCCCAAACCTCCCCCAAATTAAAAGCATTTTGCAGTAGTGTGGATTAGCATATATGATCATGGCTTAGTATTTCAAAATCCTATCTCTAATCTTTTGTATCTAAAACAGAGGATATTAGCATGCAGCTACATAAGTATTTTCAGTAATAAAAAATGGGAACAACTTGGAAAAACCTAGTAATATGCAGTATTAAAATCTCAAAATTGTGGACAAATAACAGTATTATCCAAAGAAAATTGGAAAATAAAAAGTCACAGGTGCCACTCTTGGCTATTAATTTAAGGTGTAATCGTGGTTGTCTCTGTACAAAACATTAAAAAATAAACACTGATATTTAATACCTAATTCAAAAAAATATTGATGATTTCCCTTAAACTAGACTAGAGAAATAAGCACGATGTTGCCCCAAACACAAAATACTGGGGTATGATACCACAATTTCAACAGTTATGGCATAAAAAAATCAATTTCTATAGTTGTGTATACTGTGGTCTTTACTCTATAAAGGCTTAAAATAACAGCAATATTTTGGTTTGGATTAGTCTAAAAGATATAAAAAGACAATTTTACCTCCTACTTCCATGGATGCAAACGTAACTGCAAATTTTTTACCCAGTTGTGTGACAACCTAAGGCTTGACCTGAGGCAGCGTTTGATAGGGAAAGAAGGAATCAGATTCTCACTTGGTAGGTAGAGAAGTTTGGGCTAGAGCCAGGGGTGGGCAAACTTTTTGACTCGAGGGCCACAATGGGTTCTTAAACTGGACCGGAGGGCCGGAACAAAAGCATGGATAGAGTGTTTGTGTGAACTAATGTAAATTCAAAGTAAACATCATTACATAAAAGGGTACGGTCTTTTTTTTTTTTTTAGTTTTATTCATTTCAAACGGGCCACGGGCCGTAGTTTGCCCACGGCTGGGACACTGAAGAGCAGTAATGCTACTCTTACCCGTTCACTGAAATCCAGTGGTTCTCAACCTTCCTAATGCCGCGACCCTTTAATACAGTTCCTCATGTTGTGGTGACCCGCAACCGTAAAAATATTTTCCTTGCTACTTCATAACTGTAATGTTGCTACTCTTATGAATCGTAATGTCAACATCTGATACGCAGGATGTATTTTCAGGGGTCGCGACCCACAGGTTGAGAACCGCTGGTAGACAAACTGGAGGAACAAGTATGAAAAAAATTGAATCATGCTGATTTAGGGGGCCCATGCAATCGACACATGGAAACAGTCCATTGGAAATGGGGTTCTTGCGCTAAAAAGAGGAATCAACAAACCACGAGGTTTGGGATCACCAGCACAGGTAAGTTCCATTTTTATCTGTGCTGACATAAAATTCTGTGTGTCTCTATCTCAATACCCAAGTCTATTTTGCACTACAACCTGCCCCAACCCCAGACTGTTACATGTTGAGGTCAAGGGTCTCATATTCGTCTAAACAAGTTGGAACAAGTTGAGAAAAGCACAGTGAGTGGCTCAGGGGACGCCAGCCAGTTAGACTCCCCATTCCACCACTTTCTATCTCCGAGCGGACAGGCATATATTTCCTGATCTAACCCCTAGAATATACATTTCATGAAGGCATGGATCTTTTTTTTTTTCTATTTGTTCACCTACAATAAGTACATACTTTATGAAACTTGCTCTCTCTCTCAACTTCCTTATGTGAAATGGGGACAGTAACAGTTATCTCCTTTTATTCATTCAGTTGTAACGATTAGATTATTTTTGAAGGGTTCGCTGCTCCTCTGATCATCAACAATGTCCGAGAGTCTCAGGAAGGAGCACCTGGGGCGGCTTTCCTAGGGAAAGTGTTGGCTTGCATTTGGGAAATAACATGCAACCCAAACACGCGGGAAAGAAATCTTGCAGGCATGGCCAACTGAAGTTTCCCGGGCAGCCTTGCTCTGTGTTTGTCTTCAAAACCTGCTCCCCACGGCACATGATGAACGGAGACGCGTCGGTAGGAAGCTGGGTGCCCAGCTGAAGCCAAGCACGTGGTCCAGGTTGGTAACGGAGCATCCAATACCCGGGCTGTGTTGGGACAGACCCACAAGCGAGGTGAAATGCGGACGGGCGGACGGACGGACGGATGGACGGCGCTACCACCGAAGGGGTTATCAGGAAAAATGCGCCTTAACAATAAACCTTCTTTCTACGGACAAGGTGCAGTGGCAGAAAGAGGAACCAAGTGCCAAAGAAGAACACAGGGGGCTCCATAAATGTTATCTGACTTAGATGAATCCAAATCATGTTTCCATTCGATTTATAAAACGTCTATGGTTGGGGAAACGAATTTGTAACCAGCACTGGGATCCTCAGAGTAGAACAGAATAAAAAATAATAATAAATAAAAAAAGGAGGCCTGTGAAGGGGACAGCCCTAAATGAGGTTAGAAAGTCAGATCCAAAACAACCAACTACCAGTGGCCCAGACCCGCGTTCACGCCCCTGCACTTGCCAAACTTCAGGGGCGCGTCCACCTCCACGGACGCCTGGGGGTCGATGGTGTCCGACTCGACCGCCACCTCCTTCGACTCCTCGTCGTACCGAACGTGCAGGCCGGCCAGGTGCGGCGCCCCGCCCTCCATGCCGCTCACGGCGACCAGCACGCGGTCGGCGTCCGGGTAGGCGAGGGGGTCGAGCGGCCGCACGGCCAGGTGGCACGGCAGCCGCGCCCGCAGCCGCCCGAACGGGCTCACCCGCAGCTCCCACTCCTTCAGCGCGCGGCGCGCGGGGCCAGGCGGCGCGACCTCCGGCTCGGACCCCGGCCGGCGCTCGCCGCCCCCCGAGCCGTGCCACCGGGCCTGACAAGCCCCGCGCGCCCGGCGCCCAGCAGCCTCGCCGGCCCACACTCGGAGGTGACCGAGCCGGAGGCGGCCGAGCCCCCGGCCCCAGCGGGGGGCGAACATGGTGCGCCCCTCTCACGCTCAGATCTCCTCAGCCACAGGCCGGTCTCACCCCCACCAAACGACTTGGTCCTGCGCCGGCGCAAGTCCAAAGAGAGAAGTTTCGGTGGGACTTGCTGAAGCAGAGCAAGCCTGCCTGCTCAGTGTGTCCACGAATCGACGCCTCAGCGCCAAGTTGCAATTTCAAAGCAGTGCGTACCCTCCCGCACCCGGACTTCTCGCCTACTACCGCCCCTTTCGCAAAGGCAGATGGGATAGGTAGTTCTAAAGGAAGCCACACAGCAAGGGTTCGGGGTGCTCGGAAACTACATATCCCAGGAGGCAATGTGCAGGGTGGAAAGCGAGTGAGAGCAGGTGTTAGATAGATTGTGCTCGGTGGCGCGTGTACTTTGCCTCAAAACCATTAGCCATTGGAGGGACGGAAAAATGGGTTACGTGGTAGTTCAGCTGGCCAATGGAAAGCGCGGAACGGGCAAGGTGGGCAAGGCTGTGTGGTTTCCGTGGATACCGAGGACGCGACTTTCCGAGAGAGTGGAGCTTTCGAGTGAGCCTTGAAGGCCATAACCCACGGAGACACAGGAGCTTCAAGAAAGATCAGTACCAAGGGAAGGAGTGAGAAACTGCGAGTTTAAAGGTGAGAACTAGATGCAAACTAGGAGTACCCTCAGTGGGTGGTTAGGTCCAAACTTCACTAAACTGGAACGGGGTATCTTGGGATGGAGAATCCCTTCAAGAGGATAAAAAGCCAGATTGGGACTCTTTGAGGGAACGTCCTCTTTGGCAGAATAAATTGGAATAGAGTTAGAGTCCTACCTCATTCTGACTCTAAGTGATCTTGGGCCAGTCATGGGACGTCTCTGTGTTTAATTGCTCGCTTTTAAAATGAGGTCAATAATACCTTCCTTGACTTGCCTCAAAAGGTTTTTTGTAAGGATCAAATGAAGATAATGGGCAGGCCATTTCAACAATGTAAAGGACTGTATTTTTATTTTAGGGATAGCATTGACTCTTAAGTTACCAAGAAAAATCTGAGAGTTCAGGACTTGTGTTGACAGCAGCACTGATCTCTTGTCTACAAATAATCTTTGGGTTTAGGACTAAAATAAGATACAAAAAAGAGAGTCAACGTAGTGCAATGGGAAGAACATGGGGCTGATTGTTTTCCTGGCTCTGCCCTGGTTTATCTGTGTCACCTGGATCTGTTTCTTCAACCTTAAGATGAAGAGGGATTTGTACTGAATGGCTCTATGAGGTCTCTTTTACCTTTTATTATTCTGTGGGTAATTAAAAAGATGAAAAAGAATTTTTTTTTCTCCTTTTCTGTTTATTTTTACTTTTCAGTGCCACTTCCTCCTCCTACAAATTATTCTCTAAGTTCTCAGCAAAGACACACTGCAAACAATGATGTTTAATATAATGCAAGTGTAGCCCTAACAGGTTTGACTCAGTGGATAGAGCGTCGGCCTGTGGACTCAGGGTCCCAGGTTCGATTCCGGTCGAGGGCATGTACCTTGGTGACGGACACATCCCCAGTGGGAGGTGTGCAGGAGGAAGCTGATCGATGTTTCTCTCTCATCAATGTTTCTAACTCTATCTCTCTCCCTTCCTCTCTGTAAAAAAGCAATAATATATAAATATATAAATATGTAAATATATATAAATATGTAAATATATATATAAATATGTAAATATATATATATATATAGCAAGTGTAGAAACTGGATGCCTTAAAGAAATTGACACCCTTGGCCAAGTGCAATAACCAGAATTACTGGGGGTTAGAGTGTTAGATGTGGGCTAAATTCCTCATGATGTGAGCTAAAGCCTTTACAGGCCCAAGCCACAGGGTTCTTTGCTACCCATTACCTTTTTTAAATTTTAGTACTTTCTTAAGTTATTCTTTCCTCCTTTCTATTATAGTCCTTCCTCCTTCCTTATTCTTCCTCTTATGAAGGCTCACAATAGGTACTAGCTTTTAAGTTTACCAAGTTCCCACTAAAAACTGGTTGTATTCTTGGCTTTTGTGTCATTTTGTCTGAACTTCAAACTGTCTTTTTTAATGAAAACCCATGAGAAAAACTTTGAAAAAGAACTCAAAAAAGGTATTGGTTTAAACAAGTTGAGAATGTGTTCAAATTTGTTGTACACGTGCCTTATATTTTTAGGTTAAATAGGAATTTCTAATAGATCATTTTGTTTCTATGATAATTTCTTTTCTGAGACAAACCAAGTAAATGGAATTGGCAATTGACCCTTAATTGCCTATATGAGAAAATGATTATTTTATTATTTTGACATAAATACAATAAAACTAAAGATAATTGAAAAATTATGTTTTGATCACATAAGTTTGAAAATGGAGAAAATTATTGATAACTAAGATTAATACAAGATATTAAAAAGTTATTGATACCTGGCCGGTGTGGCTTAGTTGGTTGGGATGTCATCCTGTACACCAAAGAGTGACAGGTTTGATTCCCAATCAAGGCACATACCCAGGTTGAGGGTTCGGATCCCCAGTTGGGGAGCATACAGAAGGCAGCCAATCATTTCTCTCTCACATTGATGTTTCTCTCTCTGTCTCTCTCCATTCCTCTCTCTAAAAATCAATGGAAAAACATTGATTAAAAAAAATGTTATTGATGCTTTAAAAAATGTTATTGATACTTTAAAAAGTCTAATGATTTATATATCAAATCTGGCCTCATGTTAATAATGACATAGAAATACTACCTTCCATCTGTATGACATTATGGTTTTCAGAGCATGTTCACATGTATCATCTCAGGGTAACCTCACAAAACATTGTGTTTAGCAGGGCAAGTATTATTATCCTCACATTAGAGATGAGAAAACAAATTCAGAAAGTTTAAGATTAAACAGTTAAAGGGTCTGGCCCTTTTACCACTTTATCAAAAGATCCTATCTTCTTGACACCTTTGGAAAAAAATATTCATCAAATGAGTGGAGAATGATATATAAATGTCCCCTCTTATTTTAAATTTACTTGTAAGATATTTTTACATCTTCAATTTTTAAAAAGCTGTTCCTGTGGTCATGAACATATACTACTGGTGGGAATGTAAGTTATTACAACATTTCTAGGTGCCAGTTTAGCATTATACATAAAGCACCTTAAAACATGTGTATCTGTGACCTAGATATTGGGCTTTTGGGAATGTAATGTAAGCATAAAGTTAGGGATATTAAAAAAAAAACTTATGCTCAAGGAATTTTGTTTTGCTGGGTTATTTATGGTAGTAAAGAGTTGAAGCAACTTAAATGTTCAAAAATAGAAGGGTGTTACAGAAATGAGTATATATCTGGAATACTATGCAATAATTTAAAATTATATTTTGAAGACTATTCAAAGATATGGCAATTTTTCCATAATATTATTGTAAAGGAAAAATCTACAGTTTTCCTTCTGTGTGTGTCCCCTTTACCCTCACACTACTCACACACTCACAACACTTCACTTCTGACATTCTGGTCACCAAATGTGTGAGGCTTCTCCCCATAACAAGCAATTCTCTGGGACACCAGCTGGGTGTCCTACAATTAACTCAACTGTGAGACTACCTACCTGGAGGTAATGTCAAATCCCACAGGTTAAGGGCTCAGTCCCACAAGACTGCTTGCACCCACTTCAGATGCCAGTCACAAATTGTAGGTCCCTTGGTTACCCACAACTACTGTCTGATTTGGCTACAAATTGGAGATTCCCATGACCTTCCCCTCAAGTTAGATTAATTTGCTAGAATGGTTCACAGAACTCAGAGAAATATTTAACTTACATTTACCAGTTGATTAGGGGATATGATAAAGGATACAGATAAACAGTCAAAATGAACAGATATTTAGTGCTAGGTCTAGGATTGTCCTGAGAGCAGGGACTTCTATTCCTGTGGAAATGGGGTGCATTACCCTCTTGGTGAGGATATGATCCCTGTAGAAATGGGGTGCATCACCCTCTTGGTGTGCATATGGTCCCTGTAGAGATGGGGCACATCACCCTCTTGGTATGGGTTGGTATGGAACACCAAGCAGGTGACACACCCCATCCCCACAGGGATAGAAGAAGCTTCTGCTCTCAGTGGAATACCAAGTTGTATGTCTAATATGATCCCAATTTTGTAATAATAATAATAATAATGGTATTTTAACATAAAATTATATTTAAAAATATATTCCATAGAAACAATTCCAAAAGAAAATACACAACTTGATAACAATTGTTATCTCTAAGCAGTGAGATAATGAATTATTTCTTCATTTTTTTGTGTGTATTTTCAGTAGGAAGCATATTACATTTTTAATTTAAAATATTTAACTAATTTCTTAGTATATATTGCTTCCTAAAAGTGACTCAATATGTAAATGCCCATGAATACTTTATTTAATAATTTATATTCAGTAAATGAACAGCAGAGGGCATGAGAGAATTTTCAGAAAAATGTAACCTAAACAAGAATTATGGAATTCAGCTTTAAATGAGGGAAGCCCTAGGAATTTGCTAACTTCCTTAATTATAAACTTTAAAGATAGATGTATCTTATGACTTTTTTTTGAAATCTTAACAAACTCAATAATCTGAACTACTACCTAACAATACTAAGAAGTATTTAATGAATAGGTAGGTAGTCCCTATTTGAAATTTGCATGTTATTTGTATCCACGCAGAGATGTACAGGAAAACCTTTGTTACTTAATGTAGTCAAATTTTCCCACTTTAACTACCTTGAAAAGTTACCTAGGTTACAAATACCTCAGGAAGATTCTTGAGGTAGAGGGATGTAGTACTTTATACATTAAAGCAATGTGTGTGGGGTGTGTGGGGTGTGTGTGTGTGTGTGTGTGTGTGTGTGTGTGTAAGATAGTATTTATTGCACCCTGGCCAAGTGGTTCAGTTGGTTAGAATGTCATTCATACACCAAAAGATAGTCAATTCACAGTCAGGGCACATACCTAGGTTTCAGGTTTGATCCTTGGTTGAGGCAACCAATGGATGTTTCCCTCTGTCTCTCTGTTTCTCACTCCCCACCCCCCCTTCTCTTTCTTTGAGTCTGCAGGCTGACACTCTATCCGCTGAGCCAAACCGGTTAGGGCTCCCTTCTCTTTCTTAAAAAAAAAATCAATAAAATAAAAAATCATCCAGTGATGATTTTTTTTAAAGATAGTATTTATTGCAACCACAGTGTTGCAATAGATTTAAAAGCTTCCTTCAGACTAGAGTGAGGCAGGGGGTCCCGTGGGGGTGAAGCCGACGGAGTCCTAACGAAGCATGCCGGACTCCGGAGACAGGTTCAAGACGCAGTCTGAGTTTATTGTTTAAGTGCAGGGACATATATAACTTTTTGGACCAATCAGAAGTTTACACCATCCTTAGGGCAACCAATGGTAGGAAAGGTAGGGTACTATGTAGGGGCTCTAAGGGGCTTACTCAGGAGGGTGCTGCCACTTCCCGGTGTGCCAAGGAAGCTTGTATAGCCACTGCACTGAGATAAATCTCCTGAGCTTTTCCCACACTAGAGTTCTTATAGTGCTAATGTTTCATTCAATTTCTACAAGGTAGCAATAGTGTTTCAACCAATCACAGTAATAACATTGACATATCCTTCAAGTAGAAATTGCATTTATATTCTACATATGTTGAGGCTATGTTGTTAGATATGTATAGATTCATAATTATTGTTTCCTGATAACACTTTTTGTCCTTAAATAATGACCTTCTTTATCTCTAGTATTGTCTTCTGTCTTGATGTATATTATTATCTAATAATATTCTCATTCTTTTATTTCAAACCTGTGACATTACATTTGGAACTTGTCCCCTATAAACAGAATAAAGCTTGATATTTTAAAGCCAATTTGAGAATCTGTTTCAGCAGGTAAATTTAATCCATTTACATTTTTGTAATTTTACATTTATTTTATTTTCAGACAACATGATCATATAAGGAGAAAATTCTAAGGAATATTATACAAGCTACTGAATTAATAAAAAGGTTTCACAATGTTACAAGACACAAGGTCAATAACAAAAGTCAACTTTATTTTGAAGGACTTATAATGGTATTTGGAAATTGAAATTTAAAAACAATACCATTTACAATAACATATAAAATGTGAATACACAGGGATAAATTGAATAAAATATATACAAGACCCGTTTTCTGAAAATCATAAAACATTGCTGACAGAAATTGAAGAAGACCTAAGTTAGTGGGGAGAAATACCCTATGCAAGGAAAATAAGACTCAATATTAAGATGGCATGGCACCCCACACTGATACATGAATTCATTGCTCAGTCAAAATTCTAACAGGAGCCCAATAGAGACGCAGGGCCAAAATAAAAATTTCATTTGCAGGCGCTCACCCTGGGCTCTGGCGGAGGGAGGGCAAAGTGGACTAGAGTCACATGGAGAGACACTGGGGTGTGTGGCTCTGGGGAAAGAGCTGAAGGGACAGCTGCCAAGATTCCAATGCTGAGTCCCTCTCCCACACCACAGACACTATCTCTTTGGATGGAGCACTCCCCTCCTTATGGCATCAGCCTGGGGGAATGAAATAGCCCCACTCTCTGGCTCCCTGTCACCCCACCCTGTGGAGCTTGTGCTCCTTTGAGGAATTAGCTGCCTGTGCCAGGATGTAGAGATCCAGGCAGACTCAGGGGTGTCAGTGACTGAGTTGTGTGGCTTTGGGACCGGGGCCATTACTGCCATTTTCCCTTGAACCTGACTTGCGCCACCCCCTCACTGGAGCTATGCTAGCCCTACTTAATAGGGTCCCGGCAGCCCCATCCTACTGATTGCTGGTGGCTCTGCCCCGCCAAGGTCTGGGCAGAATCCAAGACAGGCTGAGCTGTGTGGCTCTGGAGCCAGGGCCACCCCCCCCCCACCCCACCCCCGCCCCGCCTTTCTCCAAGTCCCAGTTGGGAAAGGAGGCACATGATCCCTCTGATGTTCTTGTATATCCCAGTTCCACTCTTTCACTTTCTGAGCCTGGTCCTGGGTGGACAGGTAACCTCAGGGCTCATGTCAACTTGTTTTCTCACCAATTCTCCTGGTTCCCCAACTCAGAGAAAGGGTTTGTTTTTTTTTTAACTTATTTTTATGTATTATTTCATCTTCCAGTGTAAAATGGGTAGATTGGCTTGGTAAATATTCTTGTAACCTTATCATTAATGTAAGAATCTTTGCCTTTAGAGCAGCGGTTCTCAACCTGTGGGTCGCGACCCCTTGGGTGGTCGAACGACCCTTTCACAGGGGCCGCCTAAGACCATCCTGCATATCAGATATTTACATGACGATTCATCACAGTAGCAGCATGACAGTGATGAAGTAGCAACGAAAATAATTTTCTGGTTGGGTCACAACAGGAGGAACTGTATTTAAAGGGCCAGAAGGGTGAGAACCACTGCTTTAGAGGAAGGAAAGAAATTGAGTAAGGGAAGCTGCCCAGGCGGAGGAAGACTAAGGTGGAGATCTGCCTGGGGCCGGAGGAAGCCTGAGAACAGGAAATGCTTATGCAATGAGTAGAGGAGACTATGAAATTTCCAGACACGAGAGGGGCGAACTTTGGCGGCTTTCCTTCATTATCTGACGCTGGCTCTGCCCATCCTTGGACTTGACACACGTTATTTTAAGTACTTTAAAAAAAATACTGTGTTTCTTCCTTTCTCCCTCTCCAGCACCGGGTGTCCTCGAGTCTTTCTTATCCTAGATTCATACATCTCACAGTGGGATTTGAAGATTGCGTTTACCGGGACTCTCGCACCAAGTCCCAAGGAGTGCTCTGGGACAAATTCCTGCTGCAGAGAACTCGGGTCACCTTTTCCAGATTCCCAAACTGACCTCTACTTCTTTGTTCCCTATCAAAAGAAGGAATTTTAGGCAGATTATATGTGAAAGCAAGAGAACCAGGCAGTGTTGTTAGGGAGCTAACATTTATTGAGGACCACGGGCTGGGCTCTGGCCGGAGACTTCACATGCATTGTCCCACTCAATCTTCACAACTTTTCCACCATCTTGTATTGAAGGAAACAGCCACTTTGAGGTCGTGTATCTTGCCCAAAGCCACACAGGAAAGAGAGGGATGAAATTCAAGCCTGAACTGATGAACTTCAAAATAGTTATTTCATTTATCTCACGCTCTCATCCTAGTAGACTAAGTTAAAACTTCTAATAACGGTCTTAGATGAAGTAATATGAGAAGAAGGAGGAAGAGGAGAGGAAGGGAAGGAAAGAAGGAACCTGGGCCGTTGCAGATTAAAGCCGTGATAACCCATATTTCGTGAAAATTCTTTGCTAAGAAAACAAACCCATCTAGACGCACAGTTTTTACTAACTAGGGTATGAAAGAGTAGCTTTGCCAGGCTCTATGTATCCTAATTAGGTAGGATACATAATCTATTACGGAAATTTTATAAATGTGCTTTCTAGCATAATTTTTTAAAGATTCAAGCAAAGACAGTGGAATTTGAAAAACATGCACATTGTTGTAACAACGGTAAGGAATAGTCTGCCCTGTGAGGATTCTAGATTACAGGCAAACATGACGTAGAATCTCTCCTGTATAGACCTCTGGAAGACCCTCAGCTTCAGAGCTGCTTGGGCATTCCAAGCCTCCCACAGGATTTGGAACTCAATTTCTGCTCACTCCTGAGTTATTTGGAAACTATTACGGGAAGTGATAGGGCCTCTTATGCCCCCTTTGAATTTCTGAAGCCTGCATAGACTTGCAGAATGACTATAAGTTATTGCAGATATGAAACCAGTGTTTCTTGCCACACAGTTTTGCAAAGGCTTTCCTTTGTTTGTAACTATAGCAACAAGTTCTTGTAGCCCATTGTTTTTGCACAGCTCAGTCTTATCACCTCATGTACTGCCTAATTACTGCTCTACAATAATTACTTTGTCTTTAATTGGTTTACACAGTGTTGACCTGCTCTCTTTGCTAAAGGGGTCCTAGTTTTATGTTGTTGCGGAGACATAAGTTAAATGCCATCAGCCTGCCTGTATTCCTGACTCTGCTTTCCATCACTGGAGACCAAGAGGAAAGGGCTTTGCTAAGGCCGTGGTAAGAGTCCTGTTCAGTGTGCTAGAAAAGGGTGAGGAATTTGGAGCCAGTGGATGTGAGTTTGAGTAAATACTGCCATTTATAGTCGTGAGATCTTGGGCACATTATTTATATTCTCTGACCTTTAATTTTCTCCTCTATAAAATCAACATAATTAATTCTTATGGGACATGGTGTTGTAAGGGTTGAGTGAAATAATGTGAGGGAAAGCGATGTTTGAATTGTGAAGAGCTATGCAAATGTTGTTATCAGGTGCAGGGGTGGGCAACCACTAGACAGGAGTTTCTGCATGCTAATCAGGAGGATATGTTAAAGACAAAAATCATGTCTGTTTCTATGATAGTTCTTTCATATGGACAGTGTTCCCCATCATGACCCTATATGTTACACCCACTCAAAAATGAATAATATAGAGCCCCTTTGGGCTGTGTAGATTTCTGAGAAGAAAGAGGGGAAAATACAAGAAGGTCTATGTTTGGGGTGGGGTGAGAGTAGGCAAAAGGTTGCAGAGGGAGGGAGACATGAGTTGAGAAGAGGCCTAACTCTTTCAGCATCCTTTCATCCCAGATAGGGAGCTATTACTTGATCTAAGACAGTTATTAGAGTTCTCCACAATCATGGGCAATTATATAACTTAATTGTCCAATACTGTGAACATTTACTTTAAAGCCTAGATATGGAGCTTACTTGCAAGAGTTTTGTTTTCTTTAATGGGTATGTATATATTTTTAATTAAAGGTAGTCCAAACCACATGGTTACTTTGACACTTCAATTATGAGGCAAATTTATTTGCACATATTTACTGCAATAGTTTTATTTTTTTTCTGTGCCAGAATGGTTTTTTTGTGGGGATTTTTTTTTTTTTTGAGAGGGGTTTTTCTTTTTTTTTCTTTTTTTTAAACAGAAGGAAGTTGTGGTTTGATTTGTTGAGTCTTTGAATCACAGTTTTCTACCTACTTTCTTTTTTTCCTAAATATTTTTTTTCAATTACAGTTGACATTCAGTATTATATTAGCTTTAGGTATACAGCATAATGGTTAGACATTTATGTAGCTTACAAAGTGATCCCCCTCTAAGTCTTGCACCCACTTAACCCCACGTACGAAATAGTTATTAAAATATTATTGACTATCTCCTCTAATCTGTACTTTATATCCTGGTGGCTATTTTGTAACTGCTAATTTATACTTCTTAATCCCTTCACCTTTTTCATCCAGGTCTCTAACCCCCTTCCCATCTGGCAACAATCAGTTTGTTCTATCTATCTGTGAGTTTGTTTCTGTCTTATTTGTTCATTTGTTTTTTAGATTCTACATATAAGTGAAATCACATGGTATTTGTCTTTATCTGTCCAATCTATTTCACTTAGCACAATATCCTCTTGGTCTGACCATGTTGTCACAAATGGTGATACTCTATTCTTTTTGTGGCTGAGTAATATTCCTTTGCATATATGTACCACTTCTTTATCCATTTATCTTTTGATGGGAGCATTTAATTCATTTACATTTAAAATAATTATTAATAGGTATGTGGACATTGCCATTTTATTAATTGTTTTTTTGCTTGTTTATGTAGTTCTCCATTCCTTTTTTATTCTCTTGCTCTCTTATATGTTGATGACTTTCCCTAGTGTTGTGTTTAGGTTCCTTTCTCTTCATTTTTTTATATCACTTGTAGATTTTCAGTTTGTGCTTCATATATACCAAGTTATGTTTATAGCAGTCTATTTTAAGTTGAGGGTCTCTTAAGTTTAAACACATTCTACAATCACTACCATTTTTACTCACCCCCCCGACACACACACACACATTTATGTTTTTTGTCATTATTTTTTACTTTTGTGTGTGTGTATTCCTTAATTTACTATTGTAATTAACATGATCTTCCTATTTTGCCTTTTAACCTTTGTAATAGTCTTAGTGTTGGTTGATTTACTCACTGCTTTTATTATGTTTGCATTTGTCAATGAGAATTTCTTTGAAATATTTTCTTATTCATATTTTTTATTTTTCCCTTTCTTCTTAAAGAAGTGCCTTAAATATTTCTTGTGATACTAGTTTGGTGGTGATGAACAACTTTAGCTTTTTCTTGTCTGGGAAACACTTTACTTTTCTCCTTTAATTTTAAACGATAGCCTTGCTGGGTAGAGTAATCTTGGTTATATAGGTCCTTGCTTTTCATCACTTTGAATATTTTTGTGCCAATCCCTCTGGCCTGCAAAGTTTCTGGTAAGAAATAAGCTGATAGTCTTATGGGAGCTCCCTTGTAAATAACTGCTTTTCTCATGCTGTTTGTAAAATTCTTTTTGTCTTTAATCTTTGGCATTTTAGTTATGATGTGTCTTGGTGTGGGCCTCTTTGGGTTCATCTTATTTGGGACTCTCTGAGCTTCCTGGGCTTGTATAACTATTTCCTTCACCAAGTTAGGGAAGTATTCAGTTATTATTTCTTCAAATAGGTTCTCAATCCCTTGCTCTCTTCTCTTTCTGCTACCCCTATGCTGCAAGTATTGTTACACTTGCTGTTGTCCCAGAGATCCACACTATCCTCATTTTTTTGGATTTTTTTCTTTTTCCTGTTTCTGTTGAGTGTTTTCCACTTTCTTGTCTACCAAATCACCTATTTGATCCTCTGTTTCATCTCATCAACTATTGAGCCTATCTAATGCGTTCTTCATTTCAGTTATTGTATTCATTTCTGACTGGTTCTTTTCTGTGGTTTCTATCTCCTTTTTTATTTTTTTCGATCTCTTTGTTGAAGTTCTCACTGATATTATCTATGCTTCCCTTAAGTTCATTGCGTGTCATTACAACCAGTGTTTTAAACTGCATCTGGTAAATTGTTTGCCTCAATTTTGTTTAGTTTTTTTTTTTTTTTTTAGTTTTATCCTGTTCTTTCATTTGGAATATGTTTCTTCGTTTCATCACTTTGGCAGCCTCCTTGTGTTTGTTTCTATGTATTAGATCTGCTACTTCTCCCAGTCTTGTCAGAGTGGAATTATGTAGTAAGTCCTGTGGGGCCCAGTGGCTCAATCTCCCTGTTCACTTGAGCCAGATGCTCCAGGGGTGTCCCCTTGTGTGGATTGTGTGTGCTCTGTTATTGATTGCTGTTGGCATATCAGGCCAATGGACTGTGAGGGCTGTCTGTGACTACAGTAGGCAAGCTGTCATGTTGGAGCTGACCCCATGGAGCAGGATTTGCTTTAGTGGGGCTCTGGTGCCTGCTGAGTTGGGTGTGTCATTTGTGGTCCTAATTGGGTCGTGCTCTGGTATGGTTTGAAGCCATCCCCCAGATGTGTTGGACTGGGGCTGCTTGGGAGGGGCTCTAGTGTAGGCCAAGCTCAGCCGCTGCTCATGTCTGGCCTGAGGCCATCTGTAGGAGCAAGCTACAAAGTGATCTTCGGTTGGTAGCTGATTATGCTGGGTTTTTGCGGCATCTGGGAGTGGTTATGCTGAGAACCAAGTCTGGCTGCCACTAGTGCCAGGCTCAGGATGCTTAGTAAGAGGTACAGGGCACACTGAGGCCAGCCACTGCTCATTCGGGGTTTGTGGACCTTGGAGAGATTTTAGGAAGGTGGGGGAAAGGCTCACCAAAAGAACAGTGGCACCTGCAAGCACTTTAATTCTTCCAGCCCTTACCTGAAAGCCAGACAATTCTATTCCTTCCCATGTGCCCCTGCTGTCCATTTGCTGGAGCTTAGTGGGAGTGTTTGTGAGTGAGTCTGTGTGTGGGCACTTTAAGAGGATTCCCGGGTCTCCAGCAGCCCTCTGTCTCACCCAGTCAGAATCCCAACTGATTTTCAGAGCCAGATGTGGGAAATCCTCTCCCTGGCACTGGTGGTCCAGGCTGGGGAGCCTCATGTGGAACTGGAACCCCTCACTCCTCTCGGGGGACCTCCACAGCTGAGATATCCCTTCCTATTCTGAACCGCTACACACAATCTGGGGCCATCTCCTCCTGTGTCTCCACCCCCCTACCAGTCTCTCTGTGGCTTCTTATAGCCTTACTATACAAGTTTTGTTCCAATAGTTTTCGGGTGGTTCTTTGGGATGGTTGTTCTATAATTTAGTTGTAATTTTGAGGCAGTCTTGGGAGGAGGTGAGCACAACATTTATCTACTTTGTCATCTTGAGCAGAAATCTTAACCCCAGATATTTTAAAACATGACCTGAAACTGTATTTATTTATGCTTTTTAAAAAATGTTTCAAGTCTAACCTTGTCTAGATATAGTAATAACGGGTATTACATAATAGGACATAGAATAAAAGATCTAGACAGGAATAAGTGCAATAATTATATATGTGACATTTAGAACTGCCAAGTTGATACTATCTGATGATTTTTGTTGTTGTTGGATTAAGTGGATCTGAGGTAACTATAGTCTGTGTATCTAATTGGCTACCCAATATTGTAAACATCTCATACCATGGACCAGAGGCCTTTCAGAAAAGGCCTTTAATGTATATTTTAACATTATGTCCAAAAATGAATATGTGTGTGTGTGTGTGTATCCACAGATATACAGTGACAGGATTGAAAGGAACTTGTCACACAAATTTAAATATACCACAATTTTTGTAGCCCTCTTTTGATTTATCTGTGTTGTTTTTTTAATCATCACCTGAGGATATGTTTTTATTGATTTCAGAGAGAGAGAAAATCTATGTGAGAGAGAAACATCAATCAGTTGCCTCCCGCATGCCCAGACCAGGGATTGAACCGACAATCAAGTAAGTATGAATGAAACCTACAACTTTTTTTCATATATGGGACAATGCTGCAACCAACTGAGCCACCCGGCCAGGGCAACATATCTAAGATTTTTAAATAAAAATAGGGAACTGAAACAACAACAAAATACCAGTGTCCCAGACTTCTCCCTTCCTCCAAGAGGTCTGGCTTTGAATGACATAGAAACGGTCATATAACCAACCTATAGCAATGGGCAGCTGGGAAAAGGAGAATGTGATCGTGTTTCCAGGGCAGCTAGAAGAGCTAAATTATGAGAAAGAATGCTCAGGTTCTATGTGAGACTAGTCAGGTTCGTGTTTGACTTTACATTATCTCCTCCTTTTCTAAAATGAGCAAAACTTGTGCTTGTTTCGTGACAAGTCATATCGAAAGATAGAGTGGTTTCCTGCTACATCTTTCTTGAAGCAAGCATTGCCATTTTACCTTAAAAAGGCCACATCATTTGTGTAACCTGCCCCATGCCCTGATGATGGGTATTTGGGTTTTACATGTGCTCCTTGTAACTATCAAGAAAAATTTCCTTAAGAGTTCAAAATCAAAACAAAATGATGAATCTCCTCTTCAGACTTAGAGAAGAGGAAGTAGTGGTGTATTTTACAAAACAAGTCATACCCTGCAATGTTCATTGCTTAATATTTCTTTGTGAAGCTTCCTATTTGGCTTTACAGTGGTTTTTAACCCCGAGATGAAGTTTGCGTAATAGAGGGTTCAATGTTCTTCTGTAATAGACTAAAGCTTTATTTTACCTTCCTTTCTCCTTCACTGGCCTTTTGCTTTTCTCTGTCAATGCTCAGTACATGCACTCTTCCTTTTAGAAAGCCTCATAGAACCATATCCTCTCTTCTTTGAACTCCTATAGCACAGAGAGACTACCTTTCCTTGGACTCTCATCATCTAACCTTCCTATCAGGGCTGCTTCCACTGTAGAACTTGCTATGCAAATGGTACCCACTGGAGGTGTGCAGTACACAGCAACCCTACTTCTCTGGTCCAAGCTTTTATAGAACCTATTTCAGTTATATATATTTATTTCCCAAAAATGTATACACACACTTAGAATAAGTATAAAGGCAGTGTTTATTAAAAGACATTTCATTTTTAAAATTGAACTATCAGCTGTTAAAGTGTATATACACCCTATATATATATATACATATATATATCTACATATTTTTGTGATTCCTTGATTAATTTCTGTCTTGCCCACCAGTCTGTGAGCCCCCTTGAGGTCAGGGACCTTGTCTGGTTTTGCTCACCACTGAATCTGTCTCCTACCCATAGTGCAGTGGCTGGTACACAGCCCTCTAAATTGTCCTCTTGCCTCCAAATTCATATCCTTTCCAAACCATTCTTCTCACTGTCACCAACATCTTTACAAACTCAGATAACTCCTTTCTAAAAAAAAAATGTATTGCTTCCAATACCTATAGATTAAAATCTAAATTCCAGGCTACAAGCAAAACCTAGGTGTAGGTTTTTAAGCCTTGTCTACCTTCCCGAGAATGTTACTTTTTATTCAGGCTTATTTTACACTAGAGGCCCAGTGTACAAATTCGTGCACCGATGGAGCTGGCTGGGGGGAAGGGCCGTGGGCAGTTGGTGGGCTGACCCCACCCCCTGGTCAAACTCCCTTTCAAATTCCCAGTCGAGGGGACAATTTGCATATTAGCTTTTTATTATATAGAATTACCTTGTCTGAAACAGAGCTAGTTATTTCCCTACCTTGTTTCCTCTTTAGATTGTAAATCAATTGCATCTTTGTAAACTCTTGGTCCTCATAAAATTCAATTAATAGTTTAATTGGCTTATTATGGAGCTATCTCTAGAATTACCATACTTGATAGCTATGTAGTTCTTCCTACACAAATTTAAGATGTTTTATAAATATTCTCTTGTTTATATCACAGTAGACTAAGAATATATTTTATTCTATTGTTTCATTTACAGCTGTCAATCGTATTGCCTACAGCATGGTAATAGTAATACAATGGGCTTTGCAATCCTATATTAGTGAAACCTTGAATATTTGTTTTATCTATTAAACTTTGGTATCTACTTCAGCCCTTTGCATCCTATATTTAATTAGATTAATTAGTGTTTTAGGTTTTAACCAATTATACTTTATATTTGCCTCTATTGTATTTCTTTTCTAAGGGTTAGTTTGATAATGTCTATCAGAACTCGGTCATAGTGTCTTTTAGTTGCTTCCCTATGTAAGATAAAAGTTTTACCTGTTTTAAAACATTTAGAATGTTTTGAGATAATAGAAAATTAAAATTTCAGCAGAATGAGGATTTGCACAAATTCAATGTAATATCTGTCTTTTGTTGCCTAGGTAAGTTGTATCGTATTTAAAGGTGCAGTGATTTAAGAAGGTTACCTTAACTTCAGTTTTCAAAGTTAATGCCATCTTGATTTCAAAAATTCTAAGAGCCTTTTAAAAATATTTAAAAATAAATAGATAAACTATACTTTGCAAAGCTATAATAGCAGAAAACTGGAAACATTCCGTATGTTTATAAATTGGGAGTTGTTTAAATAACTTGTGGTGCATGTCTGCAAAGGAGTGCTATGCAGGTGTGAAATAGAATAAGGACTATCTCTGTATATTATTATGGTGTTCTTCAGGATATATTATATCTATGTACCTAGGTTTTGCTTCAAAATAATGAGAGTAGTGAGGAGAAGTAGAAGGGTTTAGATAAAACAAAATTGCTTATGAATTGTTATTTATTGAAGCTGGTTGATGAGTACATGAGGATTCATTATACTATTCTGCAGCTTTTGTTTATATTTGAAACATTTCTTAAAGAAAAAGCTAAAAAATAACAGGCACGGTCTAACATTCTGAAGGAAATATATTTCTGGGATAGTCATTATGTAATTGAATATACAGATTTTAGCATATTAAACACCAACAAATCTAGATATATAATCAATTTTCCTTTCCCTGAAGATTTAGACAATAAACTGTAATTACTTATCAAATGTAAAGTGTTGTGATGCCTTAATAATAATAAGTTCTTTTTAAAAACTGCTTTATGTCATTGGAAAAAAAATATATGTGTGTTAAAGGAGGGAAAGTCCAAGTGATATCAATATCTATTAATATCACATTAAGACAACCTGACATTTAGTGCCTTCTGATAGAAGTATGTGCTGCCACCTATGACGTATTTTTGTAGTGGGCAGAGGAAAACAAGTGCATGTGTAAGTTATAGCTATGGCAGAAAATCAGAAATAGAGAATGGAAGCTAGCAGCCCAGAGGCATTATCACATTTAATCTGCACATGTCAGTGATTTTCAACTGGTGTGTCGCAAGAATTTTTAAAATATGCAGTATTTGACTATTTAGTCAGGGACATTGACCTCTCTTCCCTTAAATCAGGGGTGCTCAAACTTTTTAAACAGGGGGCCAGTTCACTGTCCCTCAGAACATTGGAGGGCCGGACTATAGTTTTAAAAAAAATTATGAACAAATTCCTATGCACACTGCACATATCTTATTTTGAAGTAAAAAAACAAAACGGAACAAATACAGTATTTGTATTTGCATGTGGCCCATGGGCCGTAGTTTGAGGACCCCTGCAAATAGTCAAATTTTAAAAAATGGCAACAGTCAACATAACAATAGCCATCTGGTGTGAATGAATCAAAAGTATACCTTTTTTGTTGTTTGTTAGATCGGCAAAAAATATACTTTCTGGTGTGCCTCAGAATTTTAGTAATTAGTTTATGTGTGCCATAAGATGAAAAAGGTTGAAAATCGCTGGCATACATTCTTTATGAAGCAGAAAAATTAGTTACTGTTACTCCCATTTTAGAAAGAAAGAAAGGAAGGAAGGAAGGAAGGAAGGAAGGAAGGAAGGAAGGAAGGAAGGAAGGAAGGAAGCCATAATGAATAAATGACATGCCTGTGGCCACTTGGTAAATAAAGGAACCAGAGCCTACTTGCATTCTCAATTCATATTAGAGAATATGCTTTCCATATTAAAAGAATGGAGATCCCTATGACCACGGAGCAGCTAATCTGATAAGATGGACCTGAGAGATGATGTGTGTTCACCAGAAGATCCAGACCTTAAAGTTATGACAGTTGGTTAAATATATGGTGACAGATGGAGACTACTAGGCTTTGGATGGTGAGCACGCAATGCAATATACAGATGACATAGTATTGTACACTTGAAACTTACATAATTCTGTTAACCAATGTCAGCCCCCGAATTTAATTTTTTTTTAAAGAAAAAATTCTGACAGTTGGAATTATCTTCTTTAGCAAGAGAAGAGTACAGGTATACTCTCCTTTTGCATGTAAAGTCATATATTTCAGAGATGAAAAGAGCAGATGATTAACTTGACATTCTCTTGTGCAATGGAGGCCTCTTATCAGCTCTCTCTTGGAAGGACGGCCATCCCAATGCACCAAAGTGGGCCAGTGAAGACCTTGCAGGCCAAGACAGGGGTCCTTTCAGAAACTGCTCTGAGTCCACTCGAACACATGAGCCAATCAATGGCCAGTACACAGAGCTGGCTCCATAGGTGTGTGGCCTGTGCCGTGATATATGACCTGCTCTTAGAAGGGTCTAGCATTTACTTTCATGCTCTGGTGTCACCATCTTGATATTTTAATGATTTGATTTTTGAGCTTATGCTTTTAAAGTGAAGTCTGATAGGACAATTGAACATACACATGAGCAGCAGAGGTAGGCCAGGTGGCAGTGCGCACAAGCATAGGCTCGCGCTGTGGCCATAGCAGGCAGTGTGGGTGCTGAGCATTGAGCCTGGTGGCCTGGTGTTCAGGTGCATGCCTTAGGTAGTATAGGGCATCCCAGGGTGTTGGTTTTACTTTTCCATAAACTTTGAATAAACTTTGTGTTGTAATTTAAGGATGAAGGCTTATTTATTTACCCAATCAACGAATAGTAATTGAATGCCTACGACAATGCTCGGTAAACAAAATTAGGTTTCTGCCTTCATGAAGCTTACATTCTAGTTATATGTATTTTTTTCCAGTTGATGCAACAATAATCTACTTTTTAAAATTAGAATTATTGATTTGAGTGTAACAATGAAGAGTATCTTTATAACAAACAGGCTTTTATAATAACATGATTATAATAGCTGACTTTCCTGATTTATATAGTTCCATTGGAGAATAGCTTAAACCAGTTGAGTTTTGCTTGCTTTTATTATTTTCCATTAATTTTACTTTATAAGTGAAGACATCCCTAAATATCTGAATATGAAATAATTTTGTTTTAGAATTGTGAAAATGGGAGACCGTACCACAGACACAGAACAAGAAAAGAAAAAGGAAAAAGAGAAAAAGGATGGAAGTGTTCCTGTTCATACATTAGTGCCCACAATTAACATCCGAGATGAGCGGATTGTTGATTTATCTACAACTCCAGCTTTCATTTGTCTGCATGAGGTATATTTATTTCTTTTTATATATTACCATAGTAAGACCTGAATCATCTACCTCAAAGGTCAGAGGAAGCTAATATCATTATCAAAATAATATATTACAAATAACCTGTGGGAAATATGTACAGTTTGGAGCACTTTAGAATAATAAAATAGTTTCTACCTTCTTTTGAAGAGCTTGTCATATAATCCTGGAGTAATGCAGTAGTGTAGGTTCTGATACTTTTATAATATAATAAATATTTGTATATATGCAGCCAGTTAAGTACATTTGCAAAGGTTGGTAAATGAAGTAAAAGAGATTTATTTCATTATTGATATACTACATTTACTTCCATAAAATGAAGATAAAAGACCTATAATAATACAAAGAATACATGTTTACCTAACTAAGTGTAGTTACGGTAACAGAGTACTGAAACCTAATGTTTCCTTCAGCAGAGAAGCAAAAGGTGGAATATTCTATACTAGTGGCCCAGTGCACGATATTCTTGCACGGGGGATGTCCCTCAGCCCGGTCTGCACCCTCTCCAATCTGGGACCCCGCGGGGGATGTCCAACTGCTGGCAGTCGGACATCCCTCTCACAATCCGGGATTGCTGGTTCCTAACCGCTCACCTGTCTGCCTGCTTGATCGCCCCTAACCACTCTGCCTTCCAGTCTGTTCACCCCCAAATGCCCCCCTTGCCTGCCTGATTGCCCCCAACTGCCCCCCCTGCTAGCCTGCTTGCCCCCAACTGTCCCCCTGCCAGCCTGCTTGCCCCCAACTGCCCCCCAATGCTGACCTACTTGCCCCCAACTGTCCCCCTTGCCAGTCTGACCACCCCTAACCGCCTCTGCCTCAGCCCCGCCACCATGGCTTTATCTGGAAGGTCTCCCGGAAGGTCTCCAGGTCTAATTAGCATATTACCCTTTTATTAATATAGATAATAAAGAGTTAATATGCAAGTGGTCATCACAACCTCACGCCATCACACTGTAATGGCTCAGACACTCAACACTGGGGAGAGAAGAATGGGGACCAGCCAGGCACAAATGAGCTTGCGAGAGAGGAATGGGGACCAGCCAGGCTGTGGTCCAGGTGAGGGATAAGCTGCCCACCCCGTGGTCCTGGGTGCTAGCGCCTGTGTCTGCAGCCTGGGCGAAGCCAGCCCAGGTCCCGGGTGCCTGCGGCTGTCCAGAGGAAGGAATCATGGGTCCCTGGTGCGGGGTGAGGCAGAGGCAGTTAGGGGCGATTAGGCTGGCAGGGGAGCAATTAGGGGCAATCAGGCAGGTAGGCAGAGGTGGTTAGGGGCAATCAGGCAGGCAGAGGTGGTTAGGGGCAGGCAGGCAGAGGAGTTAGGGGTGATCAGGCAGGCAGGTGAGTGGTTAGAAACCAGCAGTCCTGGATTGTGAGAGGCAGTCAGACATCCCCTAGGGGTCCCGGAGAGGCTGCAGGCCGGGCTGATGGACCCCCCCGCCCCCGCATGAATTTTGTGCACCGAGCCTCTAGTGATATATATTCTCATTGTCTGACTTTTAAAAAAAGGGATGAACATTTAGGAAATACCCATACAGGAGGATTTTTAAAAAGATATTGCCCATATATGCAACTGTTACCATGTTATGCTTGAGAGTTATACTTTAGGATATGGTTTAATACTGGACTATGTGAATATAACTGAATAAAACATCTAAGAAATTTAATAAACAGTCATAATGAAAATAAGCTAAAAAACCTTAAAATAAAAAGAGTTTATTCAAAACCAAGACACAAAACTAAATCTCCCCCCCCCAATATTTTATTGATGTAAATACTTTAAACAATTATCACAATGACTGTTGAGCATGTGTGTACGTGTGTGTGTATTATCACATACATAATATTTATGTTATATATAATAAATATCAGGAGTACATGATACCGTATTGAAGTGTCCCATTACTGGTGGTGTTAACTTAGATCACATAGTTAAGGTGATGACTTCTAGATCTCTCCTCTGTAAAGTTATTATTTTTCTGTTTGAAATTAATATTCACCTTGAGGAGATACTCTAAGACTATTTATGTATCCTAAAATTTTTACCTATTAGTTTTATGTCTCTTGATGATTCTTGCCCAAGTCAATTTATCACTGTTATGATTGCCAAAGGGAGATTTTCTAATTCCATCATTGCTTCTACATTTCTTAGTTGGCTTCCTAATGGAAAGAAAGTACTCTCTCTTATCTATCTATCTATCTATCTATCTATCTAAGCTATGTATATGGACTATGAATTCTTATTCTATTCACTGTCATTACTCATTTTGATGCTTCAATTGTTCCAGATTTGATTCTTTGTGCACTTTATTATGTCATAAGAATATGTTCCAGGCTCATCTTGCATTTTCTTTACTCCAACCCTGGAGTCAGCCATTTCTCAAAGGACCCTTTGTTCCTTTTAGTGGAGAATGATATTTGAAAACTAAGACCTAATATTGGGTATGTTCATTGCTACTAGTTTGTCATTGCTTCTAAGGCTTCTCAGTAGACAGAACTATGAAAAGAGATGCATGATTATATTTATTCACACAAATTTATATCTATTTCTATGTTAAATCTTTATATATTTAAAACTATGAGTTCATATCTCTAGTCTTAATATTTTTAAGTGAGCAGGGCTCTCTATTTCTGCTAAAATTCATCACATGCCCAACTTTGCAATAGGATTTCTAATTTTACACCATACCCTTATAATTCTATCAAACAAAAAATAAGGCTAAACTAAAGTTTATTTCTACTAAAGGTATGCTAACAATAAAAATCATAGTCCATTTGTTTAAGCTACAGGTAAAGGAGCATGAAAGGTTTGTTTTGCGAAGTCAAAAGAGAACTTAGGACATCCCCTTCATGTTGATCTTCAATGTAACAACTTATCCTATATAATAAAAGGCTAATATGCAAATTGAACCGAATGGCAGAATGACTGGTTGCTATGATGCGCACTGACCACCAGGGGGCAGATGCTCAACACAGGAGCTGCCCCCTGGTGGTCAGTGCACTCCCACAGAGGTAGTGCCGCCTGGCTCATGGCTGGCGAGTGCAGTGGTGGTGGTGGGAGCCTCTCTGACCTCTGCTGCAGTGCTCAGGAGCAGCAAGCTGAGTGGTAAGGAGCGAGAGGGCACAGGCCAGACTAAAAATACACCCCCACCCCCGTGCATGAATTTCATGCACCGGGCCTCTAGTTAAATATAAAAAGAGTCAGTCTCTCAATACACATGTATACATAAATTATAGTTATTAATTCTTAGGTATGACCAGCCCTTGATGAAGTAGATACCTTAGATTATAGCATCAAAGAACTATCTTACCTACCCTTGTAAGAATTATAAAACTACTGAGTAAAATCACATCAATAATTACATCAGTAATTTTTCTGCATGTGAACTGTTCCTCAAGTCAGCAAAACTTAAAATGAATTATTGGCTTTAAACGTCTTTATTTTTATAATAAATACCATTGAGATTGTTCCCATTGGCATCTATAACTTTATTTTCTAATTCTTTTCCCATTCCTCTAAGATTTATGAATCTTACAAAAAATTTTAACCTACTTTGTACAAGCTATCCCCCTTCAGTTATATAAACAGAAGCGGTATCTGCAGAATTGCAAGAGTTCAGATGGCAACTGAAAGGAAACAGTCAGATTCCACTTCCAAAGGTCCAGATGCTTGACATCACATTGCAAGAACCAGAAGCTGCTTACAGCATTTATTGTTATTAATGTCAGTCGCACAACTGGCCCAGTGCTACTGAATCACAAAGCATGGATGTCATGCTCTCATCTGATCATGCCTACAGAATGTGTTCAGTATGGCATTCATGGCACTCTGCAATTTGTGCCCAGACTTTTTTTGCAAATAGTAAGTCACATAGACCCTCACGATCCTCTGCTTTTGTTGCTCTCTTAGCAAGTCTCTCATATTCAGATGCCTGGGAAACTGGCACATTTTCACAAAGCAAAATGCAAGGTCATGGATATCCACAAATCCTCCAGTCTCATCACCTCTTGAAAAACTGTGCCATTCAAACTGAAAAATCAAATAAAATACTTGCATTGGCCACACTCTACAAACCCTGGATCTGGTCTAATCTTTTAGAGTCTGGCTCAATTTCCAAGTCTCCTGAGAAACTTTGCCTGAGCGGTCAGCTCACTGTGGTTTCTCTGACCTCTCAACTATTACAGCGATTGTAGGCTCTACCTGTCACTTGATACTAAAGTCATTAACAAACATTTATTGAATATTATCTCATCATAAAATACTTCTCGGAGAAAATTCAGAATTCTCCACTGACATTATGATCACATTAAGCAGCAAGAGCTGGCCAGGTGGCTCAGTAAGTTGGGAGTTGACCCATACACCAAAAGGTTGCGGGTTCCATTCCTGGTCAGAGCACATACCTAGGTTGTGGGTTCGATCCCCAGTTGGGGCACATGCGTGAGGCAACTGATCTATGTTTCTCTTTCACATTGATGTTTCTCTTTCCCTCTCTGAAAAAATAAAAATCAATAAAGTCCTAACGGGGCAGAACTACAGTGTGTTAATTCACAGTTTGGGATGAATGTTCAAAGTAATGCTTTGGAATTAAGCCACACAATTCCCATCAGTGGAGTCTGTGGGTCAGTGCTTGGACACCTGCTCCCCAACTCTGCCACCGCTGCCTAATGATAAGCCTGGCACACCACGGGCTTTTCTTGTCCCCTTGGAAATTGGACCCTGCTCTATTTTGCTTTTTTTTTTTTTAATTTTATGGTGTTAAATATCTCTTTTAAATATCTCTTGAATGTATCTGTTCACTGTAGGATGAGCTGATGTGGTAAAAGCTTTTTGGAGGCAGTAGGACATGAGAGGGGATAGTTCATCCCTCTCCATGGCATCCGCTGTGAACCTGCTTTTTATCCTTAAGCTTTGCCCACACCCATATATGCACATACTTAGAATATCTTCACCTGGATGACTCCCAAGTTACTAAACATGCTCAGAAGTAAACTCATTATTCTCCTGCCAAGCCCAGTTCTCCTTCTGTATTCAGTCAGTTAGTTCTCTCTTAGATATTTATTAAATTTATCTCATTTCATTCCGGCCATACCACCAATTAGAACATCATTGCAGTGGTTAAGATAAGATATGAGAGAGGCTAAATCAAGGGTTGGCAGTGGGAAAAAAATCTAGACTACACATAGGAGAGATATTACAGAAGTATAAAATGCTGGATGGATGTGGCAGGGTGGAGGTGAGGGAGATGAAAGAGTCTAAATTGATGCTTGGATTTCTGATTTCAGAAAGTGGCTAAATATCCTATATAATAAAACCCTAATATGCAAATCTACCAAACCGCAGAAAGACCAGTTGCTATGATGTGCACTGGGGGAGCGCCACTTAGCCAGAAGCCAAGCTCATGGCTGGTGAGCGCAGTGGTGGTGGTGCAGCCTCTCCCACCTCTGCAGCAGCGTTAAGGACCTAAGCCAGCAGGCAGACATCCCCTGAGGGGTCCCAGATTGTGAGATCTGGGGGGGATCCCAGGCGGGGCTGAGGGATCCTCCTCAGTGCACGAATGTCGTTCACCGGGCCTCTAGTGGTACTATAAGTGACAGAGAATTCAGAAGAAGCATTAGGTCTGAGGGAAATGTTGAATATGTGGATCTTGAGTTTCCTATGAAATCCCTGGGCTGGAGATTTAGTCATTGCACGTTCTTGATAGTATTCATGTTGCCCTTTGAAAAGACTGCATATTGTTTCTTATGTATATTTAATAGCACAGTCGACTGCTATGTATTTAAGGAAAGATGTTGCCATCCTTTACTAATTCCCTACTTTTAAAATTATCTCTTTTACTGGGATGTTCACCTGTTCAAAAGATATTTTCTTACTTTTTATACATTTCGTTCTTGTAAGGCTGGTAATAGATTAAATACATTTTGGGATTTTTAATAAAAAATTTAGATTAATTACTAAAAATACTGATTTTTCTGAGGCTATTATAGCTTCCTGAATTTTCCAGGTTGGACTTTCTATAGAGTTACTGATGAGTTTCATGAGATAATCCATAATGAAATTTAAAATGCTTTTCAAATAATTAAAAAGTTTTCTATTTCTTTCATACATGAATTAATTAAGTAACTGGTAAGAAAGATGAAAATATGCCGAAACCGGTTTGGCTCAGTGGATAGAGCGTCGGCCTGCGGACCGAGGGGTCCCAGGTTCGATTCCGGTCAAGGGCATGTACCTGGGTTGCGGGCGCATCCCCAGTGGCAGATGTGCAGGAGGCAGCTGATCGATGATTCTCTCCCATCGATGTTTCTGACTCTCTATCTCTCTCCCTTTCTCTCTGTAAAAAATCAATAAAATATATTTAAAAAAAAAAAAGAAAGATGAAAATATAAGATCCCCATTCTTAAGGAGCTTACACTCAGTGTAGTATCAAGTATATAATTTAAATTTCACAATGACTCCTTAAGGAATAGAGGTTTGAGATGTCATTGTTTTCATCTTAAAGGTTCTGAAAGATTGAGGCTTACCACAGGTTGTACAGATGGGTGGATGCAGAGCCAAGCATGGAACCCAGGCTCCTGCCTTTTGTGTTAGCACACATTTCACTTGGCGGTCTTCACTTTGACATTCACACATCTAAACACTGTTATTTTAGGATTTTACAAATTGACTTTTTAAGTAAACTGTATATTAAAAGAAAAAAATAATGGTAAATATTTAATGCTCTATTTAAATATTTTTCCTTAGTCTCCCTGTCCCCTTACTTATCACACCTCACTAATAGCTGTACTTAGAGGATATGCATTAAAAAACTACTAAACTTCTTTTAAAAATCTTTCTACAAATCTTGCTGTTGTTGCATTCTCTTGCTTTTCCTTCACACATCCAGGCAGACTTGCAAGAATTTTGATTGACTGTCAAAAAGCTTTAAACAGATGGATCATTTATTAAACAATATACTTAGGTTCCATTTTCTCATAAAGGCTTTGTGTTTTGTTTTGTTTTTTAACTCTGACAGTTAGGTGGAAATATAAAAATCTATCCGGTATGGGAAAAAACCCTGGTACATGCCTGGAATGCACTTAAACATTTGGAGTATTGACATGGCTCATATCGACTTACAAAGATTAAAGATGTATATTAGAATTACAGGAATATAAGCCATTTGCACTTTGCAAAGTAGGTTAACACCCCTAAATCCAATCAGTAAAATTGTACAATGAAAACGTATTCAGGGTAAAGAAAAGAAGGTCCCATGTTAGGGCATTCTTACAGTGTCATATTCAAAATGGAAAAAAAACCACAAACAAACATGAAGATTGATTCTGGCCAGAAATCTGGGGTCTTGTCAGAAAAACTATGCTGTCTGCACAGGCTATGAGTAGCAATTAGGAGTTAGAAGAGTGTTAATAATCAGGAACAGAGAAGAATTGACAGTTCCTCTGCCTCCTGTCTGGGGATTACCTTCCCTTACTCATTCTGAAAATCTATACTGAGCATCGACCACATGCCAGACTTGGGGCTAGTTAACAGAGGAAAATGCAGCGGCAGCCCTCAGCTCAACTGTCCCTGTCTGTATGGTTAATTTTTTTTTATTTCCCTTTCTCTTTTTCAATTCCTTTACTGACTTTACTAACATAATGTAGACCTATTGTGTGTGTGTGTATGTGTGTGTGTGCACTCTGGGGTGTTTATTTTTAATTATATATTTAACAAAGTTTTAATTGCCTCTATTTTTTTATTGCTTCTTTAGCTAACGTTGTAGCAAGTTGATTAAATATTAAAAATAATAACCTAAACTCTGATGCTGTCACTGAACAGATGTTGCTTTTAAAATAAGGATTAGGAAAAATAATTGATGGCTTTTTGTTCTCTGGAGAAAGCACTTGAGAGAGAAAGCAAATTAACTTTTGTAAGCTTGTGGCTCTCAGTAGAGAATGGGCCTCTTGTGAAGAATGTGCATAGTACCTTCAGTAATCCAAGAACCACAGTCATGCACCCATTAACGACAGGGATAAATTCTGCAAAGGGTGCTGTCAGGGGATTTCCTCACTGTGTGAACATCACAGAGTGTACTTAACACAAACCTAGACGGTAGAGCCTATTGTTGTGATTGTATGTGCTGTATTATAAGACTGGCAGCACAATAGGTTTGTTACACAAACATGTGAGCAGTTGTAGCATAAGTCCTGTCAGCTGGCTTTTCTTTTTGTAAGGCAAGTGCCTGACTTAAATGGCGGAGGCATCCACTTCAGCAAGGGCTATCTCCAATAAACACATTGTCAGCCACACACTAGATAGAGAGCCAGGTCTTCTTCCCACCTCCCAGACCCGTGAGGGTCTTTTTTGAGATCTTGGTTGATTTTGATAACTGACCATTTAAGCTATTTTCCCCCTCTTCTTGAGCTCTATATCCCCGCTCTTATGTTTTAAATTCACCAATAGAAAGGCCCCCACCCTCAGCCCCAATAACAGTAGACCCCCAGGCCTGTGTGTTCTCTCTCTCTCCTGCCCATGACCTCACTCTGTGCACCCTGGTTTCTGGCATGCCTTGTGTGCCCCAGGGCTTGTAATATACTTTTATTTCAACGTTTTCTAGTGGTTATTGCTGAAGGGCATCTTGTAATCATAATAAGAACCACAAGAATCAGTCCAGTTGTGACACTGGTTTAGAAAAGGAAGATGTCTGCAGGGTGTTCACCAGGGCCCGGTGAATGCCCCCAGGCATTTCTAGCCCATCGCATTACTATCAATAGACTGAGACCCACACAAAACAGTAATACTACGTTACAACAACTACAAAGTTACTAGCTGGTAGGAAGCTTTCACCTCCATTCTAATCTTATGGACCACCATCGATATGCGGTTCATTGTTGACCAAAACATCCTTATGTGGAATATATTTGGTACTAAAGATGGAAGCTTAAGGATTAAAATAAATGATGTCATCTTCAATTAAAATCTATTATAGATAGGTGGAAGGGGAGAGGGTACCCTTGTCTGCTGGGTAGATTCTTTGGGGAATAAAGCAGAAGGGAGTAGGATTGGGAATCAGGCTATCCAGTGACTGGATTTATAGGCAACACCAGTAAATGAGTCAGCAGTAGTGAACACCGGAAACTTCAACTAAGACAAGACAATCATTATGGTTTTCCTTAGGCAAGCAAGATCAGGTCTCAATGGTCAAGTAGTGAGACACAAGCCATATTAGGAAGTTTATGAACAATATCAGAGAGCCAGGTAATAATGTTGTTGGTTTTTTTAGCCATAGGGTTAGTTTTTCTTTTTTCTTTTTAACTATCTTTAATACATAAAATATGCCATGGTATAAAATTAAAAAGTTGCAGAATATTATAGTGTAAAAAGTAAGCCACCCTCCCACCCCAGTCCACAATCCAGTCCTTCTGTGCAGAGGGAACTATTGGGTCTTGCATATTGCCTTATAGAAGTCAACGCACAAATGAGCAAGTGGTAGTATAATAGACACACTTGCTTTTTTTTCACACAGATATACAACTTGTATATTATTGTAATGCTTTGTATGTAGTATTTCAATATATGAATGGACCATGCTTTAAGAATTTAGGTTATTTTCAATCTTTTGCTATTCCCACAATTAGAGCGTCAATAACCTTATACAAGGCATCATTTCATACTGTAATAATCATAATGAAAGGACAACTTTCTAATAGTGAGATTGTTGGATCAATGGGTTTGCTCATTTAAAAAGTTTTTGTTGGAAAATACATGTATCATAAAATATACCACCTTAACTGTTTTAAGTGTACAGTGCAGAGATATTAAGCATATTTATATTGTTGTATAACCAATGTCCAGAACCTTTCATCTTGCAAAACTGAAACTCTGTTCCCATTAAACAACAAACTTCTCATTTCCCCCTCTTCTCAGCCTCTAGCAGTCACCACTCTACTTACTGTTTCTATGAATTTAACTACTCTAGATACATCATATAAGTGGAATCTTACAATATTTGTCTTTTGTAACTGGCTTATTTTACTTAGCAAAACATCCTGCATGTTGTAGCATGTGACAGGCTTTCCTTCCTTTTTAAGGCTGAATAATATTCCATTAGATATACATACCACGTTTTGTTTATCCATTCATCTGTCAGTGGACACTTGGGTTACTTTCACCTCTTGACTCTTGTGAATACTGCTGCTCTGAACATGGTGCACAAATATCTCTTTGAGATCCTACTTTCACTTCTTTTGAATCTATACCCAGAAGTGGAGTTGTCATATCATGAGTTTGTGCATTTTGGCATTTTGTTTTTATTGCCAGGATGCTCTCCATAGAGGTGGTAATAATTTATGTTCCCACCAACAATAAATAAATGTCTCTTCACTCATACTAGCATTGCATGTTATCTAACTTTGGGATCTTTGTCACTCAGATAGGGGGGAAAATATATCTCATGTCTTTATATTTATCGTAAAATGAGTGGAGTAGAGCTTCCTTTTATATGTTTACGGTTGTTTTTAAAATGTAGTGTATTAATAGAAAATGTGAGCTACGGGGAGGCCAACAGATCAGGAGACAATTGCCATTGAAATTATTTATTACTCATAGTTCCTAAGAGAAAGGGGCATGCATGCCACAGGGGTCAGCATGGGGAAGCACTGGGTCAGTCAGGAGACAGGGAGAGGGGAGAATTGGAGGCCAGCACCTTTATTGTGATTTCCTTGGGAAGGAATGGGGAAAGCAGGGGAAGCAGGCTCAGGATTGACTAGATTGAGTAATTTCAGCCGGCTCTGGGGCCTAGGAGATATCCCTAGTTATTTGGTACCTGGCACTGGGCAGGTCAGGTGTATAGTGGCCTGAGTGTGAGATCCTTATGAAGGAGGTGGTTGAAGAGTATGGACTCTGGATTGGTTGGTTTGTATTTGAAAAACATGGCCCCGAGTAGAACTCAACTCAATGGTGGGGTGGGGGTGGGGGATCAATGAGGAAGGCAGGAAGCCAAGGCAAGGTGACTCAGGCATATTATCAGACCATCTAGAACAAAGTGTATCCAGCATAAGCATGTAGGACAGACCTTAATGCACCAACTTTACAGAAGCTGAAAGCTTGGTTAATACAAAGACCTACTTGTACTTCGTTTTCGTATGAATTCTAGTCACATCTTTTTTCCATTTTTTTATTGTGTAGTTTTTTACTTATAGATTCATAGAAACTCTGTATACATTTAGAAAATAGGCCTTTATACATTTAGAAAATAGGCCATGTATAATAAGCATTGCATAAATCTTTCAGTTTGTTGGACTTCATTTAAGGGTTCTTTCCATGTGAAAATGTATCTTTTATGTGTTTTTCTTGTGCAGCTTCAGGATTTTGTGTCACACTTAAGAAGACCTTTGTTACTGCTCTGAGATGATAAATTTGTTTCCTGTTTTCTCCTAGTACGTCGATAGTTTGAGTCATCATATTTTAACCTTTGGTCTATCGGCATGTCTGTTGGTGTAAGGGGAAATAGGAAGGAGTTGCCAGCAACAAGCTGAGTACATACTAGAAATGCCAATCTGTTACCTTCTGAGGCAAAATTTCTTTACAGATTCCCAACCCATACATATCTGGCTGGAGGTCAGCAGGTATACCTGGGTGGCATCAGAGATATGAAGTGAGGGTGTCCAAACTTCAAATGAAGAAGACAGGAATATTGCTGTCTGTAAAGATTATGTCTAATAACAGATAGGCTCAAAATGTCTTAAACCTTAATAGTTTGAAAAGAAAATTCTCTGGCTGGTGGTAGGGCAGTGGGGCAGTAAAAATGAGCCTTAGTTCTAGCTCTGCATATACTAGCCATGCAGCCTTCTGCGTGTCATTTAAGTTCTTGGAACCTAACTTCACTCTAATAGTACACTTCTCAGCTTAATGATCATTCAGGGGCACCTAACTCACTGCCTACCATAGTGGGTTTCACCCTCTTTTTAAACTACATGTATCACTTTTTCCAGTGGAAATCTTACACAGAAGCACAACACGCAAAACAGATTCGGATGTGGTGAGAGTAGAGGTAAAGGATGCAGGGGTAACAGTCCTCTGTTCTCTTGCTTCACATCTACTGTCCCCACCAGCACGACAGCCCCAAAGCCCTGAGCACCCAGGCTCTCTGCAGATAGTTCTGTGACTGAGTAAAACCGAGCCCTCTCTCCCACCTCCAAATCCATCTCAGCACAGCCAAAACACATCTGCTCCCAGAAAGCCTTGACAAGCAGTGAGACTATATCGAGGTTTCCTTTAGGAATCAAAGAGCGAGTTCCACAGCACATCATAGAGCAAAACTCCCCAAAATTCCTCATCACAAAAGACGCCTCTCCCACGCCCCTTAAATCCCCCTTTTAAAAACTTCCCCAGGAAGTTGTTTTGTTGCCCTCATGCTGGTTTCCCACCTCTGTATTGCCATCCATCTTCTGCTTGATACCTTTGACGGTTTCGTTATTTTGTACAACAGTCTTCAGAGTTCCTTCCAGTTTTCCTTCCCACCCCCCAGCATCGTACCATCACCTCACAGGCCCAGGCACTGAGCAATCAGTCCGTGGCACAGGACACTGCAGATACTTAGATGTGAACTTTCCTTGCCCTGTCATAAGGATTAAATGCCGCCTCTTTGACTTTACAGTCCAATCCCTCTACTCTAATCTGATCCACCATTCCTTTCTTCTTCTGGTGTCTGTCCCCTGCCACATGCCCCATGCTCCAGCTGTTTTCCAACCCGCTGCAGCCTTTGCTCATGCTGTGGCCTGGGCAGGCGTGCCCTCCTCCGCGTTTCTGTGCTTCAGCATTCCGCCCTCTTCAAGCATTCCACTTCTTGACAGTGTGATTGCTTCTGTTTCTGTAACCTTGCATGGTGCTTGTCCATACCTCACTCCATTTATTATTTTCTTGCCTGTTTTTTAAGATAACTGATAGTAGCTGTAGAAACATCGAAGGCAGGAAGCCTCTGGTAGTCTTCTTGATGCTCCTTGTGAATTCTAAGCTCCCTGTTGCACATGTAACCATGCCATTTTCAAAGGAATGATGTGCATTGTAATTCGTAAGGCCCTGCACCAAAATAATCACACTACTGAATGACTATTTTACAAGGCAAACTTCAAAAGGAGAAATTTCTTCTGAATTTCTGCATGTATTTCCCACATCAAGTCCACCTAAACTTTCAGGTATTTAAATGTTTAGTGTTAGAAAGAACATACCACATTAGAATCTTCATGTGTCTATTCCAGTTTTTATTTTTGCTGGCTGAGCTCCCAAAGGAATATGCTATGGGGAAGCAATAATTTTAAAATATTTCTTAAAACAAAACAAAACAAAACCTTTTCTTTAAGTGAAATTGAGGTGGAGCCCCAAGATATAAAACAGAAGCAGAACTACTCTAGGTGAACAGTGTTTCTTGCATCATATATTGTCCTGGCTTTTTTTCATATTCGTGAAATATGTCTGCAGAACTTAAGGGTCTCTGGGGACACAGTTTGAGAACCCCCTCTAGCAGTTTCGCATGCTAACACCATTACTGTATTCAACGTAAAAGTATCAGTCTTCCAGCCCACCTTCCATACCTATCCATGATATCAGAGCCTCCCTAGATTTCTAATCATTGGTTTGGTCAGATAAAGACAAAATTTTTGTTATAGAATAGAAATAAAAAAGTCTTCACTAACATCCTTCATTTGTAAATTATATTCACATTTTAAAATAATTATTTCATGTAACAAATTAAGAACTTCGGTGTTTATCAGAGAAATCTTTCAGCTTCCAAGGAACTTACAAAGTGCTCTGAACTTAAGCAGTATACTCTCATCAGTGATTCTGCCATGTAACCATGGAAGTGAAATAGTGTTTGGAGAGCATAGAAACTTGTTTGCCTTTTCTGTCAGAGTTGTTATAAATTCTGACTTAACTGCAGGGAGAAAATAATGTTTAACCACTAGGTTAAGTAGGGACATTAACATACTTGGAAAACATATTAAATTTTGAAATATCTCCTGTCAACAGAATATTATGTAATTGTTTTTGAAAAGATACAAAAAAAGGTGTTTCATCCTCAGCTGAGATTTAATTGGAATCATTTCCCACTTAATAGATTTACATAGAAAGCCAGAGCAGGGTGATACTGAGATTTGCTACATGGGGATGCTTCACTGCGGAACCATCACGAGTTATTTATCATGGAAAATTAGCCACTTCGTGTGAAATACACCAAGAAAGCCAGGACAGCTGAAAATGGATAGTGGTCCACACATGATAAACAGTTTGTAGATAACAGACGTTTATTGATTTTTTTTTCAGGGAAAACTTCTGTGGTGTAAAACATTACCTCCTTATTGCGGCATTAATCACAGCCAACAGAGATAACATTGCAGATGCTCCTAGGAAAGTTGGCACTCAGTAAGTGACAGCTGCTTGTCATTATTAGTATGTAGCAGCATGAATCTCTAAACAAAAATTAAAACAGGTTACGGAGATTAACTGAAAAGAATTATGATACTAGCAGTGCTGAATGGAAAATAAATGGAAGCAACTAGTTTTGTGGGCCCTTTTTTTTATCAACCCTCACCACGAAGCACAAATTATTTGCTTCTTGTGGGAGATGAGAAAAGCCAACTTACAGAGATAGAAGCTCGACAAACGTTCGGATCCAGGTGCTGCACCTTGGATGAGGCCTTTGTGATAGAGAGGCAGTCTATCTTAAAGAGCGTCACCCTTAATTACTTAGAGGAAATCTTGAGTGCTAGACATTAAACTCAGATTTTGAGAGTTTAGAAAGTTTTTATTTGGAAAAAAATCATATTCAAAATACTTTGATAAACATATAACACCATGTTATACACATGACAGGCAGGTGGTAAGTATTTATTGAATTAAAATAATAAATATAAATGTAATATTAGTTGTTTTAAGGGGCTGTCTACCATATGGTATACATTCAATAAATACTTTTTTAGTGAATTATAGATAAATGCACTCCAACATTTCTATTTCTGTAAGTCTTAGTCCCAAGACATTTCCGGCTTCGTGGCTTTAATTAGTATAGCTGCTGTTGAATCTAGGTTTGTGTTAATCAAGCAAGCCATTAGAACCAACCACATCTGCTCACACCAGCCCATTGAATTAAGAATTCCTGGCAAATATATCTATATCAACTAATTCAATCTCATCTGAAATTGTTTTTTTTCTTTAGTCAAGCAACCTTAAAATCTGACTCCACATGTGTTTCCCCAGTTTTCTGCTGATATAAAGTAGTATAAAGGCTTCTTCTCCAATATGACTATAATTGACAGTAGGGCACGCCCTGCTCAAATGTCTAGAGATGCCAAAGGAGGATTAAGGTTGCTTCCTCATGAGAAAAAGTAAGAGTGTCTTTCAGCAAGAAGAGCCTTAGGGACCACTTCAAGGAGCAAGGGAGGCTGAGTCACTCTTGGGAATTTAGGGGACTGAGTTCTTCAAGTATAGCCAACTTCTCTCATTTCTATTCTCACTCTCAACTCTTCCTAATTGATCAAAGAAACCTGGCAAAGCTATGATTCAGCAGACGTTGCAACTTGGCAACACATAGAATGAAATTACAGTTTGGATTCAACCAACCCTGCTTGTTATCTCAGGGGAGAAAGGGGAGATTTGGAATTGAATGAAGATGGTTTCCAAAGGGGTCTTTAGTCTAATCTGTAATTTTTAAAAATTAAAGCATTCGTAAGTCTTGTGAGATTAAAATTAATTTCAAGATTACAATCTACTATATAAAAAGCCTGTGGTCCTCACGCCATCACGCCGTAATGACCTATCAGCAGAGGCTGCGTGGGGCTGCGTGTGTGGCGAGGCGCTTGGGGGTGGGCGGGGACTTGACTCTGGAGGACTTGACCAGAGGGGCAGGTGGGTTTCTGGGTACCGCCTCCCATGGCGGCAGCGGCCGCAAGACTCTTTCCGGATCCCGCCAAGCCGTGGGACTCTGGGTCCTGGGTCTCACTCAATTTCATGTACTGGGCCCCTAGTATAGTATAAGAAGTGTGAAAATACTTATTTTTCTTTGGAAACTCAGGTAGGACAATCACTGTCCAGTCCAGGACAGCCCTGCCCTCTACATGACATGTACCCAGAGGCTGTACCTGTTACCAGACTGGGAGCCGGCCCTGCTCCAGCAGGATCTGGGACTTGTAGAGTGTCAGGCAACCTCCAGGTTCTTGACTAGCACAGGCAATTTTTAAGACATGAGATGAAATTGAGAGTAAGTTTATTAAATCTTGGGGCAGTGTAGCGAAGGAAGGGCCCTGGAGACAGGATCAAGGCATAAGTAATGCTGGGAGAGCTGCCGCTGCCCATTGCGCCCCTGGGTGCGGGTCTCATCGGGACCCTTAGAGTGGAGGATAGAAGCAAAGTACTCACCTGAGGAAAGAGGGGGAGGGGAGGGGCCGGGCATGCTCAGTGCTCGAAGAGCATATGCTGGCGTCCTTTGTCCTGAGGGTTTTATGTGTTTTCTATAGGCGGGAATTTTAAGGGCGGTCCCAGGGGAGGATCTCACAGCATATTCTCTAGCTCTCCAGGTGTGTCATTTAGAATGCTGATGTAGCAAAGTGAGTATATAGTTGGTTCGGGGGTCATTCTCTGGTTAGTTTCACCTCTATCTTGGATTAGTCTGGCTCTCATTGGTTTTTTTGTTATCTTTCTCCCTAGCGTGATTTAAACCATTTGCTTTCAGGCATCTTTGGTTCGGAAGAATAGGGTCTTGTGATTTACTTATTAGCTGGCTGTTAACTGCTCAGCTATTCTGGCCATTTGTTCAACCATGTGTCTCAGTTTTCTCCATCTGCTCTCAGTATCGTTGGTTAGGGAGGGTTAGCTGGCTGTTAGTTCCTCAGCTACTCCAACCATTTGTTCAGCCACTGGTGTCAGTTTCCTCATTCCACTTGCCAGGGAATTTTATTAGATTCTTACTAGCCTTCCTCAGTTCCAAAACCCCTTCTCAATTTTGCCATTGTTACGTACCCAATCCTGTAGTTTATATTTGATCTCTCTTGCCATATTTCCCCCTGGCTTCAATCACTTCTCACCTGTATGTAGCCTCTCCCAAATCCTCTGATTTGAAAGCCCCCACTCCTTCCCCAACGATAACTCTGGCTTCTTTAGACTATAGCCTTCCTCTACGCGAATGCAATCATGAACCACTTTGAGTAACAACATTCCTGTCTCAAATTCCTTTACATCCTAGAGACAAACAGATCGATTGTAGGGTAGGACCTACATAACTGTTGAATAATGTAATGTATAAGAAAGAATACAGTTGAACCTCGGTTCTCGAACTTAATTTGTTCTGGAAGGCTGTTCAAGAAGGAATTTGTTCAAAAAGCAAATCATTTTTTTTCCCATTAGAAAGAATGGAAATTGAATTATTCCATTTCAGACTCCCAAATGATTTCGTTTTAACCTTTCTTATATACAGTACATGTTTAATGTAGTATTTAATCTATAAATAAACACTTCTTTTATTAAATTTATCAAACCACCCCCTACTGGCCTTAAAGGAATCACTTTCAGTACTCGTTCCAGGGGTGTCTTTCAGGTCATCATGCAGCATCTTCACTTGTTCATATATCACTGCTTTCCAAATGCTGTCACCAGCTAACTGCTTTTTGTTTATCCAAATCAACAACAGTTTTTCCACCTCTTTTATTGCCTGTGATCATTGTTTTTTTCATGCCCTTAGCAACATTAGCATTCTTGATGGCCTCCATATTTTAAAATTTTGCTAATCATTGATTTTGGCCAGCAACAATAGCATTCTCTCCTTGGTTTTGTTGCCTGAGAGAGGCTTTTTGTAATGCTAAGGTATCAGCATGAAAGGATTGTCAGGTCCAATCTCAAAGTTTGTCTAGACAACTGAGACATTTTTTGTGTGAACAACTTGGTTGAGAACCGAATTGTTTGAGATGGGAGACATTGGAAAAGTGAGATTGACTGTATTTCAATGGTATAGGACAAAGAGGAGAGTACCAAATTCCTTCTAATGTCTTCAGAGGAGACTGTCCAGAAGAGATAACTATTTAGGATGATGATGATGATGACGCTTATGTATGTTCTGAGTGATTTACATATGCTATCTCATTTAATCCTCTCAATAACTCTAACGGGAAAATTCTCTTAGTTACCCCCATTTTATCATTGAAGAGACCAAAGAACAGTGAGATTGACTTTGCATATGATTACACAGCTTGCAAAAAGTGGAGCTAAATTTCAAACATAGCAAGTCTGGCTCCTGGGTCCCTGCTCTTAAATCATAGGTGAGAAGTTAAAACTCAGTCGAGGTTGAGGATGGCATTCTACCTAAACCAAGGTAATAGTATACACAGTCATGAAAATATGAGAGAACATGGTTTGCTCAAGAACAAAGCATTCAGTGTGGCAGGAGTGTGCGTAGAGGTGGAAAAGGGCACTAAAAAGGTAGGGAGAAACCAGTTCATGAAGGGGCTTATTTGCTGGATTATATTATGTAGGGAATGAGTTGTTGAAAGGTTTTAAGCAGGACAATAACATGATCAGAACCGCATTTTTGCACAATCCCTCTGGCAGGGATATGGAGGATAGATTGGAATAGATTGAAACTGGAGGCACAGGTTACTATTCAGAAGCATTTGCATTATCCTGAGGCCATGATGAGGGCTGAACCAGAGCAGCAACATCAATGATGGAAAAAGTGGAAATGGAGTTGAATACCTCAAAATGAAACTGAAACTTTTGTATTTCAAATGTGTCAACAGTATTCTAATAGAGGGAAATAAGATAATGGTGTTCCTGTATTTGCCTCTGTCTTCCTGTTAGTAATACAGCACTCGTTAAAGTCTTGAGTCAAAGGTATTATCCAGTTAGGTAAACATTATGCAACTTCTCAGACAAGAGTAAATATATAAATATTATTTCATGGACAATAATGTTTAATATTTTCACATTGAAGAAATAAACAGATATGAAGATTAACTCATATATTACAGTGTTTTTGAAAGACATGAAACAAATTTATTTATACATAAAGAAAAATAAGAATTATAAATGAGCTTATTGTGATGACATTACCCATAAGGACCAGCAAATATTGTTACTAGAATATCTTCTATGCTTCGCATATTTGAGCTCTTTATCTATTAAGCTGATGTGTCATTAATTTCTTGGAGTATTACTGCTTAACAGAATAATTTGATTTTTTCCCTTCAACGATGAGTGAATCCATTCCACTTGGAATTTCTAAGGACCTATTTTTAGTCTCTATTTTCAAAGAATGATAAAGCTCAGAAATACAGTCTTAATTAAGATAACAAATATTGGCCATTAAAATGGAACCAAGACAAGACTCTAAAGTAATATATTTGTTAATAGTAAATCCACGTTTATGAACATTAGTGAATATTAGTAAATAGTTATCTTTCTTTTTAAGCAAATAGTTAAGTCAAAAGACTTGTAGATATCAAAATGTTAAAGATTATAAAAATCTAAAATATATTTAATAAGTAGCATGAAATGATTTTAAAAAGGAATTTCTAAGTTAAAGAATTTTTTATTAGAAAGGTACCATAAAAGATAATGGAAAATAATATTTTGATCCTTTGAAATAAGGTGGGAAGATAGAAGGATAGCTTTTGAATATTTACATGCACTAATGAATTATATGCCAGATATTCCTGAACTGATACCTACTTCCCATTAAATCAGTGCACACTCACTATATGAGCTATTTTTCTTCAGAACTGTATTTTGTGAGGAATCCATTTTTTATCACAGAAATTTAAATTTATTTAAATGTATACATATATTAATAATTGTATATGTTGAATCAAAATGCCCTTATCTGTAATAAATACATTGTATGATATTAAAATGTTCATTTAAAAAAACAAAAAGAGAAAGATAAAGAGTAAATCAGTTACAACATTTACATTTGGTATTTTATTGGGTAGATACGCAGCCTTTGAAATAGACAATTATCAATTTTGGTCTACAGTGATACATTTTGGTCATAACTTAATTCTATTTGTATTTCTCTTTAACTTTTTAACAGTATTCATAATAACTTAATTTTCATCATGTTTATCTAAAAACTCTGTATGTTATATATTATTAAAAGGATTTTTGCTTCTTATTGATTAAAAGTTTCTGCAAAGGGTAATACTTGAAACGTTAACTTGTTACCTAATCATTTTCAAATAATGAGTAAAGATGCATCTTTGTGAATATATTTTAAAATCTTGATTACTATAGTAGAAACAGACACTAGCAATGAAAGCTTGAATGTATTTCCATGACTCACATACAATGAATATTTCAAATTTTATTCTAGAGTATTTTTAAATATGCAGCAGAATACTACTGTTCTCTCTGAAATGACCCCTTTTTACAAAGATTAAACTTAACACATTTTTTATAATCTTTTGAGTATGATATTTGCATTCCAGAATTAATTAATGAATTATAAAAGATCCAGATACTTTTGATTGGTTAAAAAAATAAACATCTTTATTTGAATCCTTCTGATAGTAAAATAACCAATATACCAGTTAGGATCAAAATATATACTATTTGAACTACTATTCTATATATATCAAAATTCATATGCTTTTTATAAATAGACTTATCTATTTATCCTATAAAACTTAGCTTGAAAGCTATTACTGCTTTGGATATAAAACTGGCCTTCAGAGCATTATAGACTATAAATAAATGCTTCATTCTTCACCCACACTAACCTCTTCTAAAGAAAGCTTACCAGTAGTCTTGCACAGTAGTGAGCAATTTTAAAAACTATTAGGCATAGAGAGTAAAGGAAGATAATATTTATGTTAGAGCATTTTTCACCATAAAACATCTAAAAAGTTAAAAGTGAATGAATTACCTTTAAGCTATGGTCCTTATGGTTAAATTAATTTTCTGAATACCACATTTTTTAATATTTTAAATGACAAATATTTTACAATTCATGGAATACCTGGACAGCATTAATTTGCCCGGGAACTAAAATGCTATAGGGTCTTTCTGACCAAAAGTAAATGCCATAAATTGAAGAAGTTTATCTCAAAATGAGGATTAGGGTATTTACATACAAATAAATACCCAAATAACTCCTTATATCCCAAAAATAACGATATACCCTCAGATGTGTTTGCCATAGCCAAAATACAAATTACTTGTGTAAAATCTATCCTGCTGAGTAAACAATTATTTTTTAAATATGGCAAGTAATACAATTAATGTAAAACTTTTCAGTGAATAGAAATTAAGATAATTATAAATCTAATGTGTAATTCTCAATATTCCCTGGTGCTTGCAAATGTTCTTTAGCGTAACAGCAACAAAGGACTCCTTTAAATTGCATATATTTTTTAGCTTTATTTCAGATGCCGTGTAGCATAAGAACCCAGTGTTCAGAGATAAATGTGTAGCCATGGAAAAGGAATACAGAAAGGAATTAATTGCCCTATTAGGTAATGAATACTCAGAGGAATGAGCATTAGTGATTTATGGCTTGAAGTGCTTGGGTCTGATCATCATTTTGGCCTTTTTGAAGGAGGACTTATAGCCACCAGGGTGTGCCTCACTCATACCAGGCCAGGTGCCCCAGAAAATCCCATTACGGACACCTCTGTATTTTTGGTGATAATATTTGCCATTTAAGTTTGCAGAAAGACATGCATCAAACCACCAGCCTGAACTGTAGAAGTGCCCACAGTTCCCAGAGGGATATCGATCATTGTCTCTATCTGGGGTGGTAAAAAACTTCATGTCGTGGTTGTAGTGTTTACTGAAACGTAAGGCATCTCCAGCTGTGCCATTATAGTTACCAACGTGTAAACGGTATTTGAGAAACTCATTGGCCACATAAAACTCATCATACAAGGCATAGAGTTTGACACCATTAAAGTCTTCAAGGTCTATTCTTAGAATCATCTCCTTACTCTTGGTCAGAAGGTGGATTTTATCATTCCCCAGCCAAAATTCTTTTCTGAGGTTTCCAAAGCCTGCTTTGTAGTCTTTCCATGTTTTGTTGAAGTTGGTGCTTCCATCGAGACGTGACTGCAGCACTGTCCAGCCTCCCCCCATGGTCTCCATGTCACAGTAAACTTCGAAGCTACTATTTTTGGGATCCGGTGTAACTCTGTAGGTTTCACTGCTCCTTTTGCCTATAGTGTAGTATTCGGAGCAATCTTTATAGATTAGATGTTGAACTGAAGGGAGAAGAAAAGAAAGACATTGGATTTTGTTTAAAAAAAAATAAATATATATATATATATATATATATATATATATATATATATATATATGCATCCGAAGAATTCTTTGTATGTACAAAAGCAGCTTGACAGCTCCATCAATGGTGATAATGGAACCTTGCTCTGCTAAACTTACTTGAAACCGTTCAGCAAATGCTTGTTAAGGCCTCAGAAAAAGAACCTGGTGTTACAAAGCAGACAACACACTCTTGGTTGGTAATAATTTTGACATCAACAACAATCAACAAAAAGAAGAAGAAATAAAAAGAATAGTTTTAAGAATTTAGTCATTTTTAGCGAGGGCTACCCTCAATAGGCATTCTGCCAAAGGCTTGATAACATTTTACACTTAATCTGCACATGATCCTTATGATGTAGATACTATTGCAAATCTGCTGGTGACAATATTTATATTCAAAGAGGATCAGTGGCTTGCCCAACTTCACAGAAGCATTAAGTGGCAGCATCAGGACTGAGTTCTAGCTGGCTGCATAGCTTGTTCTTGTAACCACTGCATTAATTGGTCCTGAAAGTCAGATGATTCCAGCTCTCCTATTCCGCGCTTACAGAGGAACCATAGGCTTCTCTTTCCTTTCACCTAAAGGGGCTGATGGCCTCCGCTGTCAGAAAGTGTTACAGGATATGTTCCAAATGACGTGTTAAAATTCTAATGCACATCACTGATCATACATTCACATTTATTTTACTTGCTTGACCACTAAATAAAGAAGCTCAAAAAAAAAAAAGAAGCTCAAGTTAAAAGGAAATTTTTTCAATAATATTCCAATATTCTTATTACCCAAAGAAAGTATTTAGCCAGGCTTCATATATTTGATTCTAGAAAGAAATGACAGGTGATTATGTTCAGAATAAAAATAATTAGGTAGCATGGTTCTGTAGGAATCCAATACAGGTATTTACTCCCAGATAATTTTTATAAAAATCTATCCCAGATAAGTTAAGTGTAATATTGGCTGTCCCCCCAAAAAAAGTATACACACTTTGAATAATTATAATAATTTCAATGTGTTAAATCTAAACAGAAAGAAACATCAATGAGCTATCAGCTGTTAACGTGTGTATACATTTGTGGGGGCACTCTGTATAAACTACTCTAAGGCATAATAAATCTATTCATGCGTATTTAGGATTCAAAGTATTCTGATATTTTCCTAAAACTTTTAGTTAAAAAAAATAGACGAGAATCTAATGTGTGCCCACGGATGTCATCTACCTCTCCGCCTTGCAATGTGTAGGGTAACTTCAGATCGGAGCTGCCTCGTGTATTAGCAACAGAGGTCCTGAAAAGCCCCACCTAGCTTCACTGGCAGCTTCCCTGGGGATGGAGCAGGCATGAGGTACGCGTTCCAGATGAACGTGATCCCTGCCCTAAAGCACCATATCCCTTCAACCTCACACTCGTGGTAAGTCCTAGACCTAATGCCCAGATGGCTTTCCAAAGTGTAACAAGACCATCAGCAGCTGTGGCCCCAGGAACTCAGATGCACAGCCAGGGTTTGGAGGAACCAGTGCCACAGCTGGTTCATGGGCAGAGCAGGCAGTTAGGTTTGTTATCTTTGACACACATTTATTGAAGTTAATGCAGGTCACCTGGATGGTGAGGATGGGTTCTATTGTTACATGCTTGGATTCTACTAAAAGAGGGGGGAAGAAACAAGAATGTGCTCCTTCCCTGAGTGGCGTTCCAAATCTCCCCTTACCATGTTTTTGTGTCACTAGGTCTCAAAGCAAAAAGTTTTACCCACACGTGAAACCATATGACTGCCTTTATTCCAGCTATTAAATCTCCCATTTTCACTAGGTATTTGGGGTTATCTACTGCAGATTACTTGCCAAGATCTTTCAAAGATCTCCTATTGCTACATGAGAAGGAACGGTCAGCAGACCATAGAAACTGACTTTCTATGAACAGAGTACAACCGCAAATACTGCCTTGTCTCTCTCTATGTTTTCAAGCACTTCAGTAAAGAGAGAAGCTAAATGCACTAAAATGTTAAAAAATTCTATTTCTCTACAAAATTTACATGTAAATTTGACATCAGCCAAGTGCTTTGAAATTGAAAGTGCTTTGTAATGGCTACAGAACTAATCATGATTTTTGTAACTACCATTTCTATGATCACACATTTGCAAAGATATTAGTATTTTCCGCACTACCTGGGTGAATAAAAGGCTTACTTTATTTAACCAGTCATTTTTTTTTAACTTATTTGCTCGGGTGGTTGATGTTTATAAGTATTGTCTAGCTACCTAACATTCATGAACAAATGGTAAGAAAATGGTTATTATACATACCTGGACGTGATTGTATCTGTTCTTGACTGGGACACTTTGAACATTTCCCATCCAAACTATTGACCACAAATGTCAGATTTGCCACTTTGCTGTCAACATAATTTTCTACATTGTTCATGTTTACAAGATTCAGCTTCTCCAGGCGACCCTGAAGCACGTCGATCTCCTCCTTGGCGTTCTTCAGGTCAGAGGACAGCTTGTTCACCTCGCTCTCCAGCTCTGTCACTCTGTTGTCATCCGCCTCTCCAGGGTCTCGGTTGTCATCCGCCTGCAGTTTGCTTTCTTGGCAACATTTCTTCAGGCTGCTGACGATTTCCTTGAGGTTCTGGACTTCTTTGAACACCTCCTCCATCCTGCCGAACTGCTTGGGGAGCTGAATCGTCAGCGGGGGCAGGTTCACCTGGTAGGGGCATTCGCCTCCCTGCTCGCATTTCCCTCTGCTCTCTAGCCTCACCGGGCAGGCGTCCTTGGCCGTTTCGTCTTTAATTTCTTCTGTGTCATTGTTTGCCGCAACCAAACAGCTGTAAGCAGCCAGGACGGCCGAGCTCAGGCAGCACCAGGCGGCTAGCTTCATCTCCGCGGGCGGCGGCGCGCACCCCAGCAGGGCAGTGTGGAAGCGTGCTGGGCTGGAGCTGTTTTAACAGCCGCCGCTGCCCCGGCCTGACTCAGGCTTTCTGTTGTCAGAAAAGGGCGGGAGCACTTGCATCACAAGTTTCAGAAACGAGGAGTTGCCCTCAGCCAACTCAGTTTGCCAAAAACTGTTCCCTATTGCCGATCAGAAGTACGCTCATCGGGGTTCCTATGAATTGCTTGGATGCACATATTGAACAAATTTTACTTTCATCGTTTACTTGATAAAGCACAAGAAAAATCTTGTGTTTGAAAATAATTATGCTCCAAGAAAATCATTTCATTGTACCTAACTCCACTAGAAAAAAAAAATATTTTGAAGATACAAATTAAGTCCTAGTTATATTCACACTATCTGAAGAACAGAAATACTTACAGAAACAGAAATAGTCCTGTTTTCCTTTTTAGTACATGGCGTTGAGGGTCCTGCATTTTCTTCCATGTTGGACATGCAGGTGAAATCTTAAAATTTTTTAAAAAAATATAACGAAGTGCATCCTTCTGACTTGTGCCATGGACTGTTTGAAAAAGGGAAGAAAACTGGTAGTGGGGGACGGGGGGAAGCTGCTTTTTATTACTTTGACCATAACATAGTGTAGTAGAAATGACTAAAACAGTTAAAAGTACATCATTGTCTTTCAACAAAACCAGCAGCCTCCTCCTCTGCCCCTTCCCATCTGTGAGGTTATGTTGTCATCTCCCAGAGCTGCCCCAGTGTAAGTCTGTGAACGGTGCCCGCGTCTGCTGGGATTCTTCTGTCTCCAAGCCTCTTTGCCTGCCCTTCCCACTGGCAGTCCTGCTCTGCGAACCCTGCCTCTATCGCGGGCCCCATTCACCTGCTCTCTATGCCTCTTGGTGTAACACGTCAGCACTCAAGACTTTTCAGACTTCTGTTTCATATTTTTCAAACTTTTCTCCTCAGAGGCCAAGGGCAAGAAGGAGGAACAGGTTCAACTGAAGAAAACCACCTCCTTTTAATTTGTTTTGCATATTGGCATCTCACACGAGATTTCTTATTTAAAAGCCCTTTATTGCTTTAAAAATAATTTCAAAGTGACTGATGTGGCTAAAAATCCAAATTCTTTATTATATTACTTAAGGTACTCTGTAATCTATCTCATATTTATTTCTTGAATTGACTTTCCTCTGTACCCTCTTCATTCCAGCCAAACTACCCTTATTCATGTTCTCTAATTGTGTCAGGCTCACTTTACATTCCACAGCTGTATTTACTCCTGAATACTTAGGAGGCCTGGATCCCACCCCTGATCTAGCTCTTATCGGATATATAGATTATTAACTTTACTGAGCCTTGGGTCTTGTAACTGTGAAGGAGGAATTTGGCTATTTTTCCCTCGTACAGGAATGAGAGTTATAAAAACCTTTGAGTGGAGTGCTTCAGGGGGGAAAAAAAAAGTGTGTATAAAAGTAACATTCTTTCCAAATAAATTTGTCAAACATGTTCTACACACCCTATGCCTCATTTTTCCTCCATCTTCTCCCAGTCTTTTAAAAAATTAGGTTGTTTTCTCTTCATTTTATTCAATATATTCAAATCAGTTTTATACAATTTTTAAACTTTCTGATTAAAAATATCTATTTAGTCTCCTAATTTTATTTCTCTTCCCTTACCCACTTTCAAGCTGTGACACTCCCCTGTTGTGGGGGGAGACATAAATGAATGATTAGATAAATTTTAAAAGAAAGAGAATGATTATAATATAGATGATATAAAAAGCCCATATAATAAAAGGCTAATATGCAAATTGTCCCCTCAACCAGGAGTTCAACCAGGAGTTTGACCAGGGATGGGGTCAGCCAGCGAACTGCCCCGCAGCCCCTCCCCCTGGCCGGCCTGGCCTGATTGACCCTGATCAGGGCAGGCCAGCCGGACCCCACCTGTGCATGAATTTGTGCATCAGGCCTCTAGTATTTTATAAAGTAGAAGCATAAAAACAAAGTAATATTTTAAAAGAAAGAATAAGATATTATGTAATAATATCATATAAAGTAGAAATATATTGGAATAATGTTTAGTTTAAGGTACATTATTAAATGCCCTTGACTGACTAGTGTATATATCAATCCATATAGTTAGCCAGTCAAATACTTATTAAGGATCTTCTGTGTACTTGGACCTATGCTAGAACATATAGAAGATGTAAGCCATGGGCTCTTCCATTTGTTCATCTATTCATTTATCCATCTATCCAGACATCATAGTAACTGAGCACCATCTACATGCAAGACTACACAGGCACTTAGCCTACACTAGAGAACAAATCATACAAAAATTCCTTTCCCTTCTTAGGAAGGTGTATTGAGGATCATGTAGTTTCTTGTGGGACAATCAAGGAAATCAGAAACACTTTTAAACATTTCTAAATCTAACAAAAAAGCAGCTTTCTGGCTCTTGTAATGGGCTTTGTTTCATGTGCTTGAATCCAGGATTTGCTTTCCTAGCACTACTGCTAATTCTTGGGCCCTGCACACCCCCACTTAACCAAGGGCAAATGGCACAATCTCACCTGAAAAGGTTGACTATACTGTGGAACTGGCTCCTGTTCCCTCAGGACCCATAAATAATTCCCAAGTAAAGGCAGAGAACTGCTTTATTAATCAGTTTTTGTTGACACTGATAGATGATCCTCTGGGCTCTCAATTTATAAAATCACTTACTCCAGGCAGACACTAAGTGACTACCAAATGAAAGCCTCAGTCTGCCTAGAGATTTATAACCCGTGGGGCCAGGGCGTGCTGTGCTATAATTAGTGCAAGAAGCTTTCACAAAAACAGTCTCACTATATCCTCCCCTCTCTACAAGTACTTGCAGATGAGAAAAACAAAACAAAAACCTCAAAGCAATCAATGACTTGCTCCTGGTCTTACAGTACTTAAAATACAGAGTTGGAGCTTGAACCTGGGTCTGATTCCAAAGTTCATGTCTTTTCTCCTACGCCACATAGCCAGGCATATTGGTAGCTTGTTATGGAGATCCTGGTGCTTAATCACCGCTTGGATCAGTGGGGAACCACTGAAGGTTTCTGAGCAAAGGAATAATATAATCAGTTAGGCACTTCAGAGAAATTAATTCATCAGTGAAATACTAGATGCAATGGAAAAGGGAAAGATTAGGCAAAGAGAGCAGTCTAGAGGCCATTGAAATACTCCAAGCCACTGTTTCCTAACGTGTGTTTCTTGAACATGAGTGACCACATGCTGATGAATGTTATATGAAAACGGAGTTCCAGGACAAGCACCTCTGAAAAATATCCGTCTTATGCTAAAGTGTATATGGATGGCCAAGAGGAGGTGATGTATGCTGCATTTTTTAAACATTAATTAACAATAGAAACCTTTTATTTTCTAGGACAATTTTTTAAGAAATGAATCTTCTGCTAGAAGCCAGCAGGAAATAGTGAGAAGTGGTAGTGTGGTGGCAGGTGAACCAATGTAGTGGCAGGAGGAGTGGTAAAGGGGTTGCAGACATTATTATAAAGACTGATAGAAGCCATAGGATCTGATAAGTGATGAGAAATGGAAGAAGAGGAGCGAGAACTGAGGGAGAACTGTGAAATATGACTCTGGTTGAAGTAATGTCATGGCAATGAGAGTAGAGAGGGAGCAGTAGGTTGGGGAGTATAGAATTCTTACCCTCTGGCCTTGACCTTTGCTTCCTTCCTCTTGCAGAAAACTTTCTGCATTTTCTTATGTGCAATCTCCCCTGACTCCTGATCCCTGACATCCACTGATCTGCCCCCAACATAGAACTGACACATTATGCCCATTTACAGATTTGTTTTTCAGACCTAAATAAGTCATTTAACACCAATAGATGGTGGAATTTCAAAGTAACAAGATTTGTTTCTATAAGCCTGATGATAAAATTACTTTCATCCATCTATATTCACATTCACAGCATATTCAGACTTCTTTAATTTTTTTTCTTATACAAAGTATATTCAAAGGAGGATCTGTATTTACTGTTTTTGGATGAGATTCCAAAAGTAAAGTTTAATTGTTTACTTTAATATTCCTTAGACATCTTAGTTGTTGTTCATTATAAATTTCATGAAAATAATCTTAAACAAAATGCTGAACTTTAAACAAAAATACAACACATAGATTAAAAATTGCTTAATTTTGGTTAAAACTGGAATAGTTGTCAGTTTCTTTGACCTCTCTTACCAGTACATCACCAAGCCCACCCAAGCCATTTCCAGTGGCTTTTCCATACAAATGGCCTCTCTTGGCTTATGCTTCAGACTTTCCTAAAATCTCTCAAACAAGCAGCATCTGACCTCTGTGTACCTTGTACCACTTGTTAAGTGGCTTCAGGCTTGGTGCTAGCAGCAGCCAGCATTGGTTCACAGGTTGGCCTCCCTGTGGGAACCTCCAAGCCCAACACAAGTAGCAGCCTTTTGCAGATCAGTTCATGCCAGGTGGCCCAGGCAGGACACAGGCAGTGTCTGACCTTGCACCTCCCTGGACAGCTTCAGACCACCAGACCATGCCCAATTACTACACAACCACCTTCACCAGTGACATTCTCAAGGAGTGGACTCAGTGGGAACCAAAGCCCCATTGAAGCAAGTCCTGTTCCACAGGATCAGTCCCTGCACAGCAGCTCCTCTGCTGTAGTCTCAGTTGGTCCTTGCAGCCAATTGGTATCTGGGGGCCAATCCCTCCCAGTGACATGCCAACAAAGTCAAGGCTAAAAAGGACAGTTCACACAGCCCACACAGGGACCACACCTAGGGCACTCCGCTTGGGGGACTGGGGAAGTTGTGCCACTAGGCCCTACAGGACACCTACTCATAAGGAAACAAACACAGGGAAGCAGCCAAAATGATGTCCCAAATGAAAGAACACAAGAAATCTCAGAAAACAAACAAACAAACAAACAAAAACTAAATGAAATGGAGGCAAGCAAACTACCAAATACAAAGTTCAAAACAATGGTTATATGGAAGCTCAAGGAATTTAGTCAGAACTTCAACAGCATAAAAAAGGATATGGAAACTGTAAAAAGAACCAGTCTGAAATAAGGAATACACTAATTAAAATGAATAATACAGCCCTGACTGGTTTGGCTCAGTGGATAGAGCGTCGGCCTGTGGACTGAAAGGTCCCAGGTTCGATTCCGGTCAAGGGCATGTACCTTGGTTGCGGGCACATCCCCAGTAGAAGGTGTGCAGGAGGCAGCTGATCAATGTTCCTCTCTCATCGATATTTCTAACTCTCTATCTCTCTCCCTTCCTCTTTGTAAAAAATCAATAAAATATATTTTAAAAAATAAAATGAATAATACATTACAGGAAGTCAACAGTTGAGAAGAAGAAGCAGATAATCAAATCAGCAATTTAAAAGATAAGAAAGCAGAAAACACCCTATTAGAACAGGAAAAAGAAAAAAAGAATTTTTAAAAAGGAGGATAGTGTAAGGAGCTTCAGGGACAACCTCAAGAGTACCAGCATTTGTATCATGGGAATGCCAAAAAGGAGAAGAAAGAGGAAGAAATTGAAAACCTATTTGAAGAAATAATGGCATAAAACGTCCCTAACTTGGTAAAGGAAATAGACATACAAGTCCAGGAAGTTCAGAGAGTCCCAAACAAGATGAACCCAAAGACACATCATAATTAAAATGCCAAGGGTTAAAGACAAAGAGAGAATCTTAAGAGAATCAAGGAAAAAGCAGTTAGTTACCTACAATAGAGCTTCCATAAGACTGTCAGTGGATTTCTCAAAAGTAACTTTGCAGGCTAAAAGGGATTGGAATGAAATATTCAAAGAGATGAAAAGCAAGGACCTACAAGCAAGATTACTTTATCCAGCAAAGCTATTATTTAGAATTGAAGGACATATAAAGAGCTTCTCAGACAAGAAAAAAACTAAAGGAGTTCATCACCACCAGATCAGTATTATAAGAAACATTAAAGAATCTTCTTTTAAGATCAACTAAAGGACTTGTATGCATGCATATAAGCATAACCAATGGACATAAGACACTGGGTGATAGGGGAGGCTAGGGGACTGTCTAGGGCGGGGGGATAAAATGGATACATATGTAATACCCTTTGTAATACTTTAAGCAATAAAAAAAAGAAGGAAAAAAAAGAATCTTCTTTAATAATAAGAAAAAAATATTAAAAAGTGGCAGTAAGTACATATCTATCAACAATTACTTTAAATGCAAATGTATTAGATGCTCCAATACAGAGTGACTCAATGGATTTAAAATTTTTTAAAAAGACCCTCTTATATGCTGTTTACAAGAGACTCACTTCTGATGGAAAGACAGAGACAGTAAAGGGAAGGAAAGTGATATTTCATGAAAATGGAAACAAAGCTGAGATAGCAATGCTTATAACTGACAAAATGGACTTTAAAACAAAGGCTATAACAAGAGACAAAGAAGGACCCCAAAATTCTACTTCTGGGTATTTATTCAAAGAAACCCAAAACACTAAATTGAAAAGAAATAGGCACCCCTATGTTCATTGCAGCATTATTTACAATAGCCAAGGTATGGAAATAACCTAAGTGCCCATCAATAGATAAATGGATAAAGAAGTGATGCATATATGCAATAGAGCAGTGATGGCAAACCTTTTGAGCTCGGCGTCAGCATTTTGAAAAACCCTAACTTAACTCTGGTGCCGTGTCACATATAGAAATTTTTGATATTTGCAACCATAGTAAAACAAAGACATATTTTTTATATTCATTTTATATATTTAAATGCCATTTAACAGATAAAAATCAACCAAAAAAAATGAGTTCGCGTGTCACCTCTGACACGCGTGTCATAGGTTCGCCATTTACTGCAATAGAGTATGATTCAGCCATAAAAAGAATGAAATCTTGCCATCTGCAACAACATGAATGGACCTAGAAGGTATCATGCTAAGGAAAATAAGTGAGACAGAGAAAGACAAATGCCAGATGATTTCACTTATATGTGGAATCTAAAAACAAATAAAAAACAAACAGTACAGAAACAGACTCATAAAGGGTGTCCCAAAATTCACGCAAGATTTGAATTTTATGCCATTTGTGCCGTAAAGTGCTCGCAGTCGTGACATGATAATCCAGTTTTTTGTGCCTAAATTGCAAGATATGGATGCGGACAACATGTGGTTTCAACAAGACGGTGCCACATGCCATACAGCCCAAGAAACAATTCAATTACTGCATGAGTCATTTCCTGGTCCTGTAATTTCCCGTTTTGATGATCAGAATTGGCTGCCCAGATCATGCGATTTAACGCCGTTGGACTTTTTTCTTTAGGGTTTTTTGAAGTCTAAGGTTTATGCCAACGAGCCCACAACCACCCACTCCTTGAAAGAGGAAATTGAGCGCTGTATCAACAAAATTCAGCCACATTTATGCAAAACGGTCATGGAAAATTTCAACAAGAGTCCGTATGTGCCAGCAAAGCCATGGAGGCCATTTACCCGATATCCTATTCCATAGATAACCCTATACTATATACTTTATGAATCAATAAAAAAATTTACAATTTTTAATTATAAGCCCGTGTTTTCTATCAAAATTACTTCTTGCGTGAATTTTGGGACACCCTTTAAATTCCCCAGATCCATATGCTTTTAAGTTGCTAAAAAGCAACTTCTTCTTCCTCCTTACCCTTACTGCTTCACATTGCAGACGCAAAGATATAAAAAGGAGGGGGAAACGGGGATAACAGCAACTGTTAAAAAAAGCTTTAATATACAAGGTGGGGCAAAGTAGGTTTATGGTTGTGATATGTGAAACAGTCTATTATTGTATTATTTATTAATTATTGTATTGTTTTCCATACAAACAACTGTAAACTTTTGCCCACCCTGTATTTACCTTTAGAATGTATTCTAAAATTTTCGGTGTTACAGCTATATCTTTATTCTGTGCATTCTGCAGAATCTGCAGCTTATTGAATTGATAAACCCTACACTCATTAGATTTTAGACCAAGGGAAGTTACACATGTCATTTTTATGAGATAAGTTTTATTTTAAAGAGCTCCTTTCATTCTAAACACTTCCCTTTTTTGCTTTGTAAGTGGGAGATTTTGGAGTGATGGTAGTTAGAAAGGTGGGTTAAGAGGCCAAGAAATAAAACTAATAAAGGAGAGAAACAGGAAGCTTTCCTCTCTGCCCAGGCAGCATATATCCAACACAGCAGTGGTGGTTTATCGACGACTTCTGTGGTCTAAGTTGTGAAAAAAAAACACAAAAAACCTCTAAAAGTTGCCATTTCAGAGTTAGCAAAAGGAGAGGCTAATGCCATGGCAAACTGGGAGGGAAGGAGGGGTTCAGAAAAGGCCTTGGTGTGCATACTGAACCCCTTCTAAGGCCAAAGACATTGCCTCTGCCCACGGCTGGATCTGGCTTGAAATACGTTGATCTGCAGCTTAACCCTCCACTAAGTGAGGGATATGTCTGTTTTTTCACCCTTGCCATTCCCAGGGGTAGGTACAGAGCATGGTTCAATAAATGCAAAATAAGTATTCACTGAATGAATGAATACCTAAAACGAGGTAGATCTTTATAATCTTCCCTTGGAATTAATTATTTAATTAAAGGACAGTCTATACTTACGTTTACATTTTAATGATTTGCTTTGCTATTATATGGCTTCTAATTAATAATATTTAGAGTCACAAACACCTGAAAAGGACCTTAAAGACCTCTAATCTGACCTTCTCATATTATAGATGAGAAAACTAAGGCCTAGTTAAATGGCAATATAGTGGAAGATTCCTCACTGAAAACATGGGTTCCATGACTACCATCCTAAGGCTCTTTTTGAGATGATCACAGTAATGAATGGAAATGTATTTTAAATTTATGTTTATATGTAACTGTGCAGCTTGTGTGTCTATTTTGTCATCTTTTTCTGCAACAGCAATTGTTGAAGCTAAACTTTGTGTCACTTGTAATTAAAAACACCTGCTATGCCATTTGTACATATAAACATGATCAAAAATAATCTTGTGTTAAATACATAAGCCCAGGAAAGCTGTGATAAATAATCATAAATACTTTAAAATAAGGACCAAGCAACTTAACATCTGTTGATAATGATCATGAAGTGGTTTCTTCTGCTCTGAAGTTTTCACTGAAAAGAACAGGAAATTACTCAAATCATAGATATTATCAAACTAAAAGCAGAAAAATAAATAAACAAAATAATATTATTCTTTAGAATGCTATACTTAAATCATATAGAAAGATTTTCTTAAAAGAACCTGGATGATGACCTATCAGTGTATTTCAATGTTTGCTATTAACACTAACATTTACCCCTTTCATAAATTTTCTTTAGTTGCCAACACAATGAAAATCACCTTTAAATTAACATTTATTGAGAGTTCACATGCTGACATATATATTTCATAAGATAAACTCAAGTCTTTTAAAAACGTGTTTCAAAGAGAGCAAGGACAGGCATTTAAAAGACATGCATTCAGCATGAAATTATTCAATTAGCATGGAGTTAGTTGAATATTTTTTACTTTTCCATAAAAATTTAAGATGCACACTATTCTTATGAAGTGAAATATTAAAATAAATTCTTAAGCTATATAATTTATATGTATATAATTACAGCATATACATATTATATAACATAAAATGTATATAAATGTAATATGTTACATAAAATATAAATTCATATTTATATATTAAAGAAGTCAAAGCTATGGATTTTGTAATAATATAGAGTTGATCCTCATTATTTATGACTTCTGTATTTATCAATTCATCTACTCATTAAAATTTGTTTGTAATCCCAAGATAATACTTGTGGGCTTTTGAGATAATTTGTAGACATGTGTAGGGTGGTTGAAAATTTGGTAGCCCAATGCATATTTCCAGCTAAGTTCAAAAAAGGCAACACTCTGCTGTCTTATTTTAGCTCTCATACTGTAAAGCAGTGTCCTTGTTGTGGTCTAAGTATTACATTTTTTTATTTTTGTGCTTTTTGTTGGTGGTTTTACTGTTTAAAATGGCTCCTGAGTGCCGAAACCGGTTTGGCTCAGTGGATAGAGCGTCGGCCTGCGGACTGAAGGGTCCCAGGTTCGATTCCGGTCGGGGGCATGTGCCTGGGTTGCGGACATATCACCAGTGGGAGATGTGCAGGAGGCAGCTGATCGATGTTTCTCTCTCATCGATGTTTCTAGCTCTCTATCTCTCTCCCTTCCTCTCTGTAAAAAATCAATAAAATGAAGAAAAAAAAATGTCAAGGCATTTAAAATGGCTCCTGAGCTTAGCAATAAAGTGCTGCCTAGAGTTGATAAGTACAAGAAGGTTGTAATGTGCCTTATGGAGAAAACACATATTAGATAAGCTTCCTTTTCCTTCAGGCATGAGTTATAGTTCTGTTGGTTATGAGTTCCATGTTAATAAATCAAAAATAGCCCTGGCAGATGTTGTTCAATATTTAGAGCATTGGCCTGTGTAATGAAGGGTCATGGGTTTGATTCCTGGTCAAGGGTATGTACCTGGGTTGCAGGTTCATGCCCCAGCCTCAGTCTGGGTGCCTGCAGGAATCAACCAATCGATGTGTCTCTCTTACATTGATGTTTCTATCTCTCTCGCTCTCTCCTCTCCCCCACCCTCTTTCCCTCCTTTCCATTCTCTCTCAATGGAAAAAATACCCTTGGGTGAGGATTAACAAAAACCAAACCAAAACAAAAAATCAACAATATATTATTTTTACCCTTTTTTATTTTTAAATAACAATTGACATATCCTATATAATAAAAGGATAACACGCAAATTGACCCTAACAGCAGAATGACCGGGATCAACTGGTCACTATGATGTGCACTGACCACCAGGGGGCAGATACTCAATGCAGGAGCTTCCCCCTGGTGGTCAGTGTGCTTCCACAGGGGGAGCGCTGCTAAGCCAGAATCCAGCTCATGGCTGGCCAGTGCAGTGGCGGTGGTGGGGAGTGGGCCTAACCTGTCAGTTGGATATCCCCCAAGGGTTCGCAGGCTGCCAGAAGGATATCTGACTGCCAGCTTAGGCCTGATCCCCCAGAAGGTGGGCCTAACCTGGCAGGAGGACATCCCCCAAGGGCTCCTGGACTGCAAGAGGGCGCAGGCCAGGCTGAGGGACCCCTGAGTGCATGAATTTTCGTGCACTGGGCCTCTAGTAATAATATATTAGTTTCAGGTGTATAACCATGTGATTAGACATTTATATAACTTACAAAGTGATCACTCCAATAAATCTGGTACCCATCGATACCATATATATTTATTACAGTACTATTGACTATATTCCCCATGCTCTGCTTTATATCTCCCTGACTATTCTGTAACTACTAATTTGTACTTCTGAATCCTATCACCATTTTCGCCTATCCCCCTAACTCCTCTCCCATCTGGCAATTGTCAAAATGTTCTCTGTATCTATATGAAAACTTTTTTTAACAGTTGCTGTTATCCCCGTTTTCCCCTCCTTTTTATATCTTTGCTTCTGCAGTGTGAAGCAGTGAGGGTAAGGAAGAAGAAGAAGTTGCTTTTTAGCAACTTAAAAGCATATGGATCTGGGAATTTACTTTCTCTTTTCTATGGCACGAGAGGAGGAGTCTGGCCTGACTTGGAGAATTTAGGCCACGTTTAAGTTGCTCTTCCTCGCCTCTCCACAAATAGCCAACATCTGCTGCTTATTATGTGGCCCATCTTCTCTAACCTTTCTAATTCCCACCCAAACACAGAAGACAGGAATATTAGTGTAAAGGAATGAAAGGGAGCCCAGAGAGATGAACGTGGTGGGGTAAAGATGACAAAGAAACAGAGAAAAGGGACTTGGGGGGAAAGGGGGGAGAGAAATTGGATCATGGTAGGAGCTGCACCACCAGCCTCTATTTAACGAAGACATTAAGTCCATACGTAAAGCTAATTTTATAGGATTTTTGTGTTCCAGAGTGGACATGGAAAGAACAAAGTTAGAGTACATTATTAGGGCATCAAAGATAAACACCTTCTCCATCATTTTGACAATGGCCAGTCATGCTTCAGATTGCATTCTTATATTGCCCATCAATAAAGTGAAATACCTTTTTACAACATACAAGTTCCTTACAGCTTAACTTTCTAAACAGTGTGAGTTTTTAGCCAACATGCCCAATTTCCAAATGTTTGAAGGAGTTTTGCTGTGCAACTATTTGCTTTCTTAACAATTTGTTGTAAATTTTTTTTTAGTTTCTCATATTTTAAAACACCAGTACTACAACTCATAGCAAAATAACATTGTCAGTTGCAAGTTGACTATACTAGATATATAGTCCAGTAATTAATGTAACATATTTGGAACAAAGAGAATTTAGAGTTTACTAAAACTATTTTAATGCTAAATAGCGATTTCAAGCTTATCCTTCATGGTGCCATAAAACCTCAGGAAATGACGTTCCATGTTATCGAGACCAGTCCCTTCGTTTTACAGCTGAGTAAACAGATCTGAGGGAAGCCTAGAAGACCTGTCCAAGCCTGACCAAGTTTGCTCAGATTCCAAAGTTCCAGCCCATCGATTCTAGACTGACCTCTATGGTGCCCTTAATTTGTCGCCGACTATAGAAAACATGCCACAAAAGTACAGTTTACCCACATTAAAACTTTCTTAGCACAATGTGCCTGGGATTTTAGAAATCAACACAGTTTCTTCAGGTCTTTCAAAATAATTGGGAGTTCCCTCATATTATTCACATACCTCGCTATACATGAAAATGATTCAGACAATTTCTCCAATGTATGCTAATAATGTCTCTATAAATTTTTTTATTTGCCTTTTGATATTTATGTTTATATGAGCTGTCTGGCTTAGAGTATAAATTCTTAGAATAATAATTAAAAAAAAAAAACATCCTGTGCCCCACTCTGCCCAGAGCTGCATTCTAGAAAGCCTATGACTTTTCCCTGAAATATTTTCTCTGAAAAAAAATTATTTTATAATACAAATAAAATTCTTGCTCATTGTAAAAAAAAATTAGAAATGCATATGATAACTGTAATCCTACTACTTTTTTTATTATTGTTAAATATCAATAAGGTGACCATTTTAACCATTTTTAAGTAAATAGTTCAGTGGCATTAAGTGCATTCACTTTGCTATGCATCAGTGCTATTTATCTCCAGTACTCTTTTATCAGCCTGTACTGAAAGTCTGCAGCCATTGAACATGAACCTCCCATGTCCCATCTCCTGGTAACCGCTGCTCTACTTTTTGTCTCTATGGTTTTGATTATTCTAGGTACCTCGGATGAGTGAAATCATACAATATTCGTCCTTTACTTTCATAGAGGCTTAATCTGAGTCACATTGAAATATATGCGTATATGGTGGAGTGGGAGGCAAGACCACTTTCTAAATGTTGCCATATAGTTTCATTTGGAGGCACATAATACTGGTTTTCTCCCTTTTGTTGAGGTCACCAGCCAATGGATCCTTGTCTGGATCCATTCATTAGGGATTGCAAAATGATAATTTTGTAATATTATCATTTCTTCTTCATTTATTAATTAGAATTCTCCTAAAAAGAGAAACTTCTTTTCACCAATTATTTGGCTACCCTGAGGTAGAATTCCTGCAGGAGAGTCATGATAAATACTTGATTTATTCCCTTGATATGCCAGTGTTCAAAATGCTTAATTGATACTATCCTCCAAAGGTGAGAGGTTTATTTCTTTTTATTATAAATTCATACATATTAACAAAAGGAAGATAAACAATCCAATTAAAAAATGGGCAAAGGACCTAAATAGGCACTTTTTGAAAGTGGACATACAGAAGGCCAAGAGACATATGAAAACATGCTCAAAGTCACTAATCATCCAAGAGATGCAAATCAAAACAACAATGAGATATTATCTCATACCTGTCAGAATGACTATCATCAACAAATCAACAAATGACAAGTGCTGGCGAGGATGTGGAGAAAAAGGAACCCTCATGCACTGCTGGTGGGAATGCACCCTGGTGCAGCCACTGTGGAAAACAGTATAGAGTTTCCTCAAAAAATTAAAAATGGACCTCTCATTTGACCCAGTAATCCCACATCTAGGAATATATCCTAAGAAATCAGAAACACCAATCAGAAAGGACATCTGCACCCCTATGTTTGTAGCAGCACAATTTACAATAACTAAGATTTGGAAACAACCTAAGTGCCCATCAGCAGATAAGTGGATTAGAAAACTGTGGTACATCTACACAATGGAATACTATGCTGCTGTAAAAAAGAAAGAACTTTTGCCATTTGCAACAGCATGGATGGACCTGGAGAGCATTATGCTAAGCAAAATAAGCCAGTCAGAGAAAGATAAATATCACATGATCTGACTCATTTGTGGAATATAATGAACATAAACTGATGAACATAAATAGATCCAGAGATAGAGAAGCATCAAGCAGACCATCAAACTTCAGAGGGAAAGCAGGGGAACTGGGGGGGGGGGGGGGAGGGTTAAGAGATCAACCAAAGGACTTGTATGCATGCATCTAAGCATAACCAATGGACACAGGGGTGTGAGGGCATGTGCCCAGGGGGGGAGGGGGTGTCCAGGAAGAGGTCAATGGAGGAAAAAGGAGACATATGTAATACTATATGTAAGACTTTAAACAATAAAGAACTTTAAAAACAGAAATATTGGGAATAAATATTGGGGGGAAAATGAGAAACAGAATAGGATCATAGTCAAATTCCTACAAAGCCTCTCCCCAGCTTTGTGACACTGCTCAAGTTACTCAACAGTTTTTTGTTTTGTTTTAAATTTTGTATTATAATTCTTATTTCATAGGGTTATTGTGAGAACTAAATAACAACATCCATTTATTATGTTAAGTACTTAACATAATAAATATCAATCACTAATAAATATCAATCACTCAATGAATAAATAAATGTTAATCGTTACTTTCAATAAGATGTAAGAGAAGAATTATTAATTTGTACTTTTCATGTACTCGTTTGATAAATGTGTATTGAACAACTTTATTTCATGAATTATTTAGTGAATATTTATTGAAGACTTATTTGCTCAACGCTCTCATGTACTCTTCCTTTCACTGACTCAACAAGTACTTATGAGTGGCACATGGGCTAGACTTTGGCAATGTAATAATGGGAAAGATGGACATGGTCCCCATTTTAATAAAACTTCCAGTCTTCCATCTTACCAGAAGTCATAAATTATGCTATTTTTGAATAAGTTATTTTTATATCGACAACGCCCCTCTTAGAATCTCTAGTGTGCTAGTGATTGATTTGCCTGGAAATGATTTACTTATTGGACTACATTACTGAATGTTCACTTCCTGTTTAGCTCAAACCACTACTAAAATGATAACTGCTGGGGTAAGTTGTTCAGAATTTATCTGCACTTCCCTTACAAATTACAATTTGCTTATTTTTGTCAGAGCTCATAAAGTACAGAGCCAAAGGGAACATTAGTTCCCAGGGAAGAAAAAGTTCTTTATGTTAACGGAATGTTTCCTGTTTTCAAGCCCCAACAAAATTTAGCTGACTGACACATTTTTTTTCAGTGTCTTCATAGTCTTTTCAGGTTATATTTTGTTTCATGGTGGGTTTTTTTTAATTGAAAATACATTTGTATACCCAAGTAACAAAATATTTCAATTTAAATAACTTTTAAATATTTCAGTTAGTCAAAAAAGTATCAGACTCATGTTTATTTGATCTTTTCATAAAATTATCAGAAGCAAAAGTGGCAAAACAGTAAGAAAATCTCAGAAACTTTAAAACATTAAGGGTGCAGTCATACACCCTTATGCTAAGGAAGGTACAGAGATAGGCAAGGGACAGATACAACACTGAAGAATATGACATTCCAAAATGTCTGTGCAAGAATTTTGTAAGTGGAGCCATTCTCTCAATCAATTGAATATTTTCTACCTTTAAATATACACGTTCTATATCAGGGTCCCAATCTCAAATGCTACAAGGTCCATAAAAGTAACATAAATGAGGGAAACAGCCTAGGTGTTATGTTAGTACATGGCATTTACACTGAATGGGTGGGGTAGACAATGCTCCTTTTAAAAGGGGCAGCCCTTTCAAAGTACCTCTAAAGTCAGTCTCAGCTAAACACCAATTAATTGCTGTAAAGTTACAATGTGAATCCAGTGTTATCAAATCTAATAATTTTTCAAGAGAGGCTGACAAGTCAGATTTTTTTATGGCAAATACATCAATTTTTAATTGTGCATACTAAAAATATCTGCAGAATGGCTGCTAGTTTATAGTCTCTGGCATGAAATACACCCTTATAGCATGGATTAAAGTCTATCTTACATATTTTAAGAGATGTAAGTAGTATCTTTCCTCCTTTTTCTGATACAGAAATCTGTAGAAATAGTAACATATCCCTAAACTGTTACAACCTATTATGAATAACTGGAAATGTGGCGTTTCCATGAAATTAGGCTATTTATGTTTGCCAGAAAGCACATTAAAATATTTTGTAATAGTTAACTTAGTGAACTAGAAACAGCTGTGTTTGGTGAAATGTTTGTTAGAATCTATTTTTAAGCCTTTTAAAATTTTTATTTTACTTTGCTTGAGTATCAAAGTTGGTGTCAAGTGAAAAAAAAGTTAAAACTATACTTAGTCGATATTATATAGTTTTCTCCGCTTTCTCAAAAGCTAAGACAAGCTAAAGAACTATGTCTCTAAATATCATATAAACCAGATTTCTTGGAAAATTGTTAATTTCTGAATATTCCACCCTTTTCTGAGGAAATTCCAGAATAATCTGTTACATAATCGCTATGGGTAATAACCATCCATCTGTTACCATTCATTATGGTAATTCAAGAAATTTATAAGGTGAGTAATTGGTTCATATTAGTTCATAAACAAAAAGATTCTGAGGATCTAATTTTAGGTTTAAATGTAACACTTTATAATACACATTTAGTTATTTAAAAATTCTATTATCTTGCCCTTTAAAGAGTTTTTGTTAGGATTCAAATATTGAGATATTGGATTTTCTGGTTTATTAATGGATTTGAATCTCTCTGAATCTTAAATTTGGCCCACCCACCTTTAGTAGCTGTTTATGTTGTGTAACTATGGGCTGAGTTAAGCATCCTTAGAAGTAGATCATGTTAAGTACCTTCCCTGGGTGGCAAGCTGTCAAGAGAAAATGTTTGATACGTTTTCCATTAAGAGGCTTTTTATAGTCCATTCCAACCTGTATCGGGAATGTGTATTCCACATACAACAAACCAATCCACATACAACAAACCAATCCAAATCTCCCACAATCAGCATTAGGTTTATGTGTCCTCCTAAGCCAGCGGTTCTCAACCTGTAGGTCGCTACCCCTTTGGTGGTCGAACGACTCTTTCACAGGGGTCGCCTAAGACCATCCTGCATATCAGATATTTACATTACGGTTCATAACAGTAGCAACATTACAGTTATGAAGTAGCAATGAAAATAATTTTATGGTTGGGTCACAACATGAGGAACTATATTTAAAGGGCCAGAAGGTTGAGAACCACTGTCTAAGTTCACATATGTGTGCACTTGCGCGCGCACACACACACACACCCCCTTCAGATTGCAGGTGTTCCTTCTAGATTTCTCTATATTCTTTATATTGTTTCAGCAATGTCCTTAATGATCATTTTGGCCCAGTTCACATGTGCATGAGGAAATGGAAAGCCATACTTTGAGATTGCCTTCTGTGATATGCTCTACCCTTCATGCCACACCCCACTTTGCCAGCTACTGATAGATTCTTCAGACAGGTGCTAAGCACCTGCTGTATGCCATGTACTAGGAAAGCTGCTTGGGACACTAGAATGAGCCCTGCCTTCAGAGAGCTTCTTATATGGAGGACAGATGTGTGAGCATGATTTCAACACAATTGAGGAATGGGTGACATATTCCTCATTCATTATATACTTGAAGTACCTTAATGGGATGCAGTCTTCTAGATACTTAGGGTGCACCACGTGAACAAGAGAGCCAAAGATATTCTGCCCTAACTGGAACATCTGAAGAAAGGTTTACGCCAAGATTATGAGGATTAGCCTTTATTTTCATGGTTAATCATTTTAGTTAACAAAATGGAATGGCTTCTACGCACTAGCAATAAACAATCCAAAAATGAAATTGCAAAAAAAATTAATTTATAATAGAATAAAAAAGAATAAACTATTTAGAAATAAACTTAATAAAAATTAAACAGCTTGTCTAAATATGCTGCCAGGATTAAAAAAAAAAATCCTTACCAGCGAATTAGCAAGAATGGAACTCACACATCCCCATATGCTGCTCCCCAGTTTCCATTTTATGGTATCAATGGGGAAGTCCAAGCTGAAGCTTTGCGTTTTTGTTCTTTTTTAAAGAACACTTATGTGATTCGCAGTAAAAGGCTTCATTGTCCGTCACGATCTGCCTGCTACAAGGGGAAGTGGCGGGTAGTGCTGCCGCACCACACTGCTGGGCAGCATAGCTTCCCGGACGCTTCTATGCTAAATAAACAGTTACTCATGAATACTGGGAATAGTATTGTGGGCAGAAGCATCCTCAAAACAGGAAGGTGGGCACCAGGGGCCCCAAGGTTCTTTGTTGTGGATAGTGGCTATGTCCCTTTCCCGAAACCCCAGAGCTTAGAGCTGGGAGACACTGGCTGACAGCCGGATAAGAGGGGCGGTTCCCTCAGCATACAGGAGGAGGTCTGAAAGGTGGGCGTGCACACCTACTCAGCACATAGAAAGCAGCCAGTCCCAGGAATCCAGCCCCTTGCTCTCTGGGGTCAGCCAGAGACAGACCCGTAGGACAGGGTCAGGGCAGGACAGTGAGATGAACAATTTACCAGCTGTGGACATCTTCAGGCGTTAGTGATCCTGGTGCGGGAGGTGCTCTGGTCTCTAAGGGTCCCAGCCCCATTTAGGTTTCTCACTGCCTAAGCCCTCTCCAGCACTTTACAGGTGCCCTAGGGCTGGGACTTCTGCATGTGAAGGACTGAAAGCTACACAGTCAGAGTCAACTGGCAGCACAATTTTTCTGCGAATCCTGCCCCCACCCCTATTCTTCTGGTTCCTGTCTTGTGACTTTAGTGAATCACTGGCTTTAACCTGGATCTGTTTCCTGACTCTGATAATCTCCTGACGCTTATTTCAACAGCCCTCGTGGCTTTGGTCCGGTGAGGTTCACCCTTTGAAGTTCTTGAAGAGGCAACTGGGTTTCCATCTGGCTTGTTCACTGCCTTCCAGGCTTACAGCTACCAGCGCTCCCCGGGATCTTTGGAAGTAGGGGGAAAATAATGTTAAACAGGGTTAATAATTGTTAAAGTTTCAAGCAGTTGCCCTTTTACTGGGACAAATATGAATTTTTAAAGCAATACCACTCATTAGCATGTATGTGCTTAGACATGCTTTTTACCGAGTTGGCTGTACATGTTATCTTAAAGTTATTGTGACTTAACTTCGAAGTCTTACATATAGCTAAGCACCTGTATTACTCATCCACAATGTCCATTACATCTGATACCTCCCCTCTTGGGAGGCCCTGTTGTCACTTGCGGCCTCTTGGTCACATTCCTGTGGTGGGCCACCAGAGGAGGAGCAGGCAGCTGTGAGACAACGGCCCTGGATCTCTGCCAACCACACAGAAGGGAGAGGAGAAGCTGTGGGTGAGGAGCCAGTTTTGTGTGGCAGATTCTCTGCTCTTTTAAGTCTATGTTTAAGCCAAGTTACTTTTCACTATTCCTCCTTTTCCATTGCCTTCTCGGACAGGTAAATTAGAATGGAAGTGAATGAGTAAATAAGACTTCCCCCAACTAGATCACTGGCTTTTATTTAAGTTTAAATAAAAAAACAGTTTAAGATGGCCAGGAGACATATAAAAATATGCTCAGCATCACTATTCATCAGAGAAATGCAAATTAAACTGCAATGAGATATCACCTCACACCTGTCAGAATGGCTCTCATCAATAAATCAACAAACAACAAATGCTGGTGAGGATATGGAGAAACGGGAACCCTCAGCCACTGTTGGTGGGACTGCAGGTTGGGGCAGCCACTGTGGAAAGCAGTATGGAGTTTCCTCAAAAAATTAAAAATGGAACTTCCTTATGACCCAGCAATTCCACTTCTGGGAATATATCCTAAGAATCCTGAAACACCAACTTGAAAGAATATGTGCACCCCTATGTTCATTGCAGTGTTATTTACAATAGCCAAGATTTGGAAGCAGCTCAAGTGCTCATCAGTAGATGAGAGGATAAAAAAGCAATGGTACATTTACACAATGGAATACTACTCAACTGTATTAATAAAAGGAAATCTTACCTTTGCAATAGCCTGGATGGATCTGGAGAGTATTGTGCTAAGTGAAATAAACCATCCACAGAAAGACACATACCATATGATTTCACTTAAGTGTGAAATATAATAAACAAACTAACAAAAGAAACAGACGTATAGATACAGAGAACAAAATGACAGCTGTCAGAGGGGAGAGGGTTGTGGGGCTGGCTGAAAAAGGTGATTAAGCAAAAAATAACCTCATAGATACAGGCAATAGGATAGGGAGGTAGAAGAGGGTAAAGGGGAGGATAAATGATAATGGAAGGAGTCTTGACTTGGGGAGGTGAACACACAATACAATATACAGATGATAGATTGTAGAATTGTACACCTGAAATCTATATAATTTTATTGACCAAGGTCACCCCAATAAATTCCAGAGATCTGCAGAAGAGTACTGATCAGTGCACACTTTCTGGATACTGCTGAGGCTGGCAAAAGAACTCCCAGAAAGGAGGTGTGGGACAATCCACAGGGCCAAGAATAGTTCATGTTCCCACCAACCAGAATAGAAAGACCTCTGAATACTTAGACTCTGAATAGAAGGGTATTGACTCAGTAGTGGGGCCAAATTAGCCCTAGACAACAGATAATATATTTAAAAGAAGAGTTTATATTTGAGAGCACTGGTGGATGAGTTAAAAGCAAGTTATGAAAAGAACCAAACCGTTTCCAACAGTTTAAGTTAACAGAATTTTAACTGAGACTCATTGAACCTAAAAATATTTAAGGGAATGCCAAAAAATTTTTGTCTCCCAACAGTGTAAAATTCACAATGTCTGGCAGTCAATCAAATATTACTAGGCATGCAAAGAAGCAGAAACATATGACATATAATGAGAAGAGGCAATTAATAGAGTATACACAAATAGAATTAGTATACAAGCTATTACACATATTTTGAATGTTGGAAAAAGGGTGGAGGAAAGTATGAGCATAGTGAGAGAAGTGGAAGTTATAAAAAGACCCAGATCAAATTTCTAAAGATGAAAAGTACAGTAGATGAAACAAAAAATTTACTGGATGGGATTAACAGCAGATCAGACACTAAAGAAAAAGAGATTAGTGGGCTTTATGATATAACTATAGAAACTATTCAAAGTGAAACAAAGAAAAAAGAGTAGAAGATAAAAATGAACAGACCATCAGTGTTCTGTGAACATCATGTGGCCAAAGATATGAGCAATCAGAATCACAGAAGGAGAGGAGAGGGAGACAGAAAAAATACTTAAAGAAATAACACAAGAAAATTTCCCAAATTTGATGAAAACTATAAACCCACAAATACAAAACTTTGAACAAATCTAAAGCCGAAGAAAACCACATCAAGTCATAACATAAACAAATGTGATGAAGAAAAAAAATGTCAAAATCAGCCAGAGATATGAGGAAGTCATTGGTCAGTTTATCAATTTGGTGACGTACTGGTAGTCTCTTCACTATGGAGATAAAGAGAAGAGACCGCTCTTTCTGAGAAAAACTTAAATGAAAGTGAGTGAGAGAAAGGGGTGACTAGCATTCAAGATAGATTTTGTCTTTTTTTTTTTAATGAGAAAAACTTGAGCAAATTTATAGGTTGAGGATAATGTTAATGATATTAATTATAAAATAAATGACATTGCTTAACTAATCCCTTACTTGTGTACCAGATACTATGCTAAATACTTTTCATATACTGAGTCATTTAGTCTTCACTACAGTCTAATGAAATGGGGCTATTTTTACAATGGAAGAAACTAAGGCACATATTGATTCAATATTACTCCCAGTTACATAGTTAAAAAGTAGCAGAGCTGGAATTCAAACCAAACCCACCAGTGATATACCTGACTACTATATGCTGAGCCAGCAAAGGGGCAGAAGTAGAGGTTGTAAAGGAGAGAAGGTATAGCTGATGAGTTAATGTCTAGGAAGAGGTAGAGGAGTATATCTTTGAGATCATAGGTGGATGAGTTGGTCTTCACCACAAGGACAGGAAGACTTTGTTTTTGAGATTTGGTGAAAGAAGTAAAGGATGGATGTGGGTATAGATAAGTGGATCTGTTGATGTGGGGAATGAGCTAGGCGGCCTTAATTTGTCCGGTGAACGAGTTAGGTATATAGGAAAGCTAAAGCTTCATATAACTGTTAAGGGGAAAAGTCAAACAAAAGGAGTGATGAATTATTGTCGAGAGCCCGGTTGTATTTGGCATCTACTTCAAATGACTATGTTGTATTATTTCCAGCAGTGAAAGGGACAGGGGGAAAGAAATGCATGATAAGGATTTCAAGTTTATGCTACCTCCCAAATCATGGCAACTGTTTCTCGAAATGAGACCAAACTAGTAGGTAATGTCAAAGGAGGCCACAAGAATAGAGTAGGTTAATAATGGGGGCCACCTTGGTTTCCCTGCAGACACTCACACAAACACCTAATTGTTTCCTTATGCTGACCCCCTTCCAGATAAGTTCACTTGGTATTGGCTCTTACTGAGCTATTCCTTTCCTTGGAATGTCCTAGAATTTCAATGTTTGAAATTTTTTCCATGTTGTTACATTTCATCTATGAATCATGAACTCTTGTTAAACTCTTAGCTCTAGAGTAAATGTTTCCTTCCATTCTCAGTTACCAACAAGCCAATTCAGTAAGACAAGTATCTATTGTGAAATCATATTTATGAACTTGTGACATTATATCTAACCTTTCGTTGCAAATACTAGTTGACAATTTAAGATTGTCTTTGTGCTCTATTTCTTAGATTCTGCATTTTTAAAACATGACAAACTTGGTATCCATATGTATCATGCAGTGTGAAAATGCAACTATTTTTTCCAGGTTATGTTTATGTGTGAAGCATTTCATCTACTAGAATTGAGTCTGAAATTTCTAACCAGATCTTGATCTGCTGAGAAAAACAATTTACAATTTTATGGAAATGTCAATTTTTTATAAAATATATTTTATTGATTTTTTACAGAGAGGAAGGGAGAGGGATAGAGTTAGAAACGTCGATGAGAGAGAAACATCAATCAGCTGCCTTCTGCACACACCCTGCTGGGGATGTGCCCGCAACCAAGGTACATGCCCTTGACCGGAATCGAACCTGAGACCCTTCAGTCTGCAGGCTGACGCTTTATCCACTGAGCCAAACCAGTTAGGGCGAAAAGTCAAATTTTTATGACTATTAACTTCCAGATTATGATTTTTACTAGAGTCCCGGTACACAAAAATTTGTGCACTCGGTGGTGGGGGGAGGGGTCCCTCAGCCCGGCCTGTGCCCTCTCGCTGTCTGGGACCCCTCGGGGGATGTCCACCTGTTGGCTTAGGCCCACTCCCCACTCCCGCTTCCAGTGGGCCTGAGCTGGAAGACAGACATCCCCCTGGCACCCCGGGAGCCTAAGCTGCAGTCAGATATCCCTTAGCCTCTCCCGCCACCACCACTGTGCTATCAGCCATCAGCCTGGCTTGTGGCTGAGCAGAGCTCCCCCTGTGGGAGTTCACTGACCACCAGGGGGCAGCTCCTGTATTTAGCATCCGCCCCCTGGTGGTCAGTGTTTGTCATAGTGACCAGTCATTCCCAGTCCTTCTGCTGTTAGGATCAATTTGCATATTACCCTTTTATTATATAGGATTTTTTAAGGAGGGCAAAATCCATTCTTCAAGGTTTGGTCTTTCTTTTTTGTTTTTTAGTGGAGTAAAGCATATTAAAAAAATAGCTTATCAGTCCTCTTTCTGAATATCTATGACTTAATCTTTTCCAATTTTGTGTAGAAACTACAAAGACCTATCAGATGCTTGCCCTGTCAGGCTTTCTTCAGTTTCTTAGACACCAAAGGCAGTGGAGTGATAGAAACAGCAAATAGGAAAGGAAACCTCTCCATCCTCCGGCTTTTCCTGTGTACATAAAACTTGCCAACATGCATCCTTGGCCCACCTCTCAACAACCTTCAAACTATTGCTATTTGAGAGGAAACTCAACCTGGGGAAAATATAGCTGAGTTTTCACTAAGTCTGAGCTAGGATCCGGCTGCCCCTGCCACTAGGATCTGATCATATACTCTCCAGTCTGAAATTCTGCTGTGAATCCTTCCTGTTTTCAAGCTCAATAGTTTTCAAGCTTATTTCAATCACCTTTCATTGTTGAAAGCATTAACTATGTGTCAGGGAAAGTTAAAGATACAGATAAGTAAAAATAAAAAGCATGAAAGCCATACATTCTTACCCTCTAAGAACATCATTTTGATGCCTTAGTTCTTATCCTCCTAGATCAGTACCTCATTATACTCTCTATTTGATGAATTGTCGTCATACTCTTTTAATTCTTTAAATATGGTTTCCTTTCATACTTTGAACGTATTTATAATAGTTGCGTGAAGTCTTTCCAACATCTGCACCCCCAAGGCAGTTTCTGCCTTTTCCCCTCTATTTCTTCACATATCTCATACTTTTGAAAATAGCACCTTTTAGATGATATGTTACAGCAATTCTGGATCCTCCCCTGCCTTTTTGTTTTGCTGTTTTGTTTTGTTATGGTTGCTCATAAGTGTATATGTTTAGTGACTTGGCTGCACTAAGTCTGTGAAGTGTATTTCCCCCATAGTGTTCAGCCTCTGACGTCTCTGCTTAGATATCCCTTCCTTGTTTTAATTTTTAAGTTTGGCTTCCTGGTGATTGCCCCTGTGTCAACATAGCTTAGTGGTCAACCACCGATTGGTCAGAGATAGTGTTTAAGCCTCCTGAGCCAGTGACATTTTCATCCTTTCCTCTGAGTCTGCGTGTGGCTTGGGGACCACTTTTAGAGCTCAGGGGATTGGCCTATCTGATAGTTTGGAAGCTCCCCTTGAGGTAACTCCTGCGTGGTCACAGCCGTGAGCTTTTCCACGGCCTCTGGGCCACCAGTACCAGCAGGGCCCTCTTTGTCTGTCTCAGACACCAATTTCTTTGTTAAAGGCTCACCTGCCTCTACCGGTATCAGGAAGCTATGAGCCACCACTTGCTGTTAACCCTTATGATAGCTATTGTTTCTGACAAAGCCCGGGGGCATGGATTCCACACTCCGTTCCAATAAGCGAGCATCCTCAGGTAGAGCTGCAGGTCTTCGCAGCTTACTCAGCCCCACCTTGATCAGCAGGAGCTGGGGGACAAGGCACTGTGATCTCCTTGGGCTGCCCTCCCACAGTCTCCCCATAGAGCAGGGGCCTGGGCGTGGGGATGGGGGCTGTTGAGCAGCTGCAGCTCTGCATCCGGTAAAGCTCTTTCACAACAGGGCTGGGGGTGGGGGAGGATGCAGCTTCCCGGGCCTGCCCCGCCCACCTGACTAGATCTGCAGCAGTCGGAAGGTAGGTTCCTCACTGGCTGCCAAACCTGCCCAGAATAGCTCTTCCCCCGCGGGGAGCTGGGGTGATGGACACAGCGCTTGGTTCAGATGCCAGGAGCTCCACTGTTCCCATGCAGCCTCAGTGTATTTTGTTGAATAAATGCTGCTCGGTTTTTTGCACACCCTTAGGTCCCTTTCTTAGATAATAAATCAATGTTTTTCTGAGGGAGAAGATTCCTCAAGCTCTTCGCACCACCATTCCGGAAGTTCCACCCCTGGCAGTGGCCTGTCATTTATAATGTTACTTATTTGCTTTAACTTACAATATGAAGAAAATTGTAAAATGCCAAACAGAGTTGTTGACTAACAATACAACTACTGAGTGTAGTTTAAGTGTTCTGTAATTTCTTTTTCTGTGTTTCTCCTCAACCTGTGAGCTACCCTAGGGCAGGGCCTGTGTCACATTCACTTCTGTTTTCATTGCGCAGAGCAGTAGGTAGCAGACAATGGTCTTGTCATCTTAAAAACAAAACTGAATACTACATGTGTTTTAAACAGATGAGTCCATAATTACCTTACCCAATGGCTTACCTCCTGTAGCTAGCTTGTTGGCTAATTCCAAGGCTGGCTCTCACATGGCCTTCATACACACATGCATATGTGAACATATACTCTTACACTGACCTTTTCATTGCCTTTTCCCAGTAACAATTCTTCTGAAAAGTGCCCATATGCAAAGGTTTTTCTTTTTTTAACCTATTAAACTTTAAAGGCATAGTGCCTATATCCTACCCCCTCTTTCAGGAACCAATGAAAATATTTGAGACCTGAAATAAATTATACATTGGCTCAAAAATACAAAAAGAAAACTGCAGAACCAAAATAAGTGTGTTTAATTAAATATCTATAAAATATGACATTAGGTCAACCTATACCAACAGCAAATCAACCTTTAAAAGGTTACATATAAATTATATTTAAGGTGACATATGAATACATTTAAAGATATTCCATTAAGAGGGTAGTTGGAAACTCCTCAGAGGTTTTAAAAAATCTGTTCACAATATTTCATCCACATTTTAAAAATAAGGGTTGTGGGGACTAGAGCCCAAACCTGGCACCAGCTTGTAGGGACCTCGTGAAAGATCCCAAATACTTTCACAACAAAAGTAATGGTTTTATAGTGCACTTAACAATGTTTTTCTATTCTGATTTGGATAGAGACACCACGAAGCCCCACTGTGTAGACATTTTGTCATTTACAGTCATTCATTTGCTCCGTTGGCAAACATTTGCCAAACACATACACTGTGGTGCCACTGCTGGTGTGAAAGTGAAGAGCAAGGTAGCCTGGGCCCTTTCCTCCTGGCATCTACTTACTAGTTGGGAATAAACTTTTTTTAATCACATAAGTCTATTGGTGCCTATTGTAAAATGAAAAACAGAGTTCTTTGGGGATGGGTGGTGTATGTGGATATTAAGATTTAGAAGTCAGAGGAGATTGATATTTAAGCTGAGGTATGAAGAAAGATTTGGAGTGAAGCCGGAGTAAAGTGAGGAATGGCCAGTACAGCAGCCCCGGGGAAGGAAAGAGATTCATGCGTTTGTGGAAATGAGAGGCAGCTCGAATGGCCGGAGTGCTGAGAGAATGAGGAGGGTGTGTGAAAGAGGCCGGGAGGGTGGCAGGCTCACACAGGACTGTAAGGACCATTTCAAGGATCTTGAGTTCTATTCCACTTGAAGAGTTTTGATCACCCAGCAAAACAAGACTTTGTTTGAATTTTTAAAAGATCCCCATGGAAAGCAGATGAACAGGGTCCCTAAATGGGAGCAGTGATGGGAGGGGAACACAGTGGAGGTTTTATAGTCCTCCACTGACAGGTGGTGTGACTTAGACCAGCGGGATCAGGGAAGGGAGAGGAAAGTTACAGATTCAAGAAAATATGGAGGTAAGGACAACAGGCATTGAAAAACAAATCGTTTCTTTAGTTCTGTTTGTCGATACTGTTAGTTCAGCTAAAGTCAAACCTAATACAAAATACTCATTGCATTGTGGTAAAACTTGAGGGTTTGGTGCTGTGTTATGATGTCTGTTCACTACTTACCGCCTGACCCAGAGAGTAAATCAAAAGTTCCTTTATCAGAAAGGAGAAAGGAATAAATCATATTGCTGCATGTACCAGATAAACTTCCGTGTTCCTTTGATAGTGGTGGCAGAGGCGTTGTGTACACGAGAGTGAACATGGATTTTTGGAGCTGAACCATTTAGGTTTCAATCCTGATTCTGCTTTTAACTATCTCTATAACTTTGAACAACTTACTTAACTTTTCAAACGTTAATTTAACTCGAGATAATACCTACCTCATAAACCATTTTTGTGAACAAAATAACTGATGTACAACACTTGCTCATAATAGGTGCTCAATAACTACTAGTTCTCTCAACATAAAAAATAGCCATCCTAGTTATCTATACTATTCGGATTGTTTGCTAGACCTAGAAATATGCTGTTTTAGAATTGGAGGAATTTGACTCAATTCATTTCCTCAATTTGCAGATGAAGAAATTGCAGTCTTCATCTAGAGAGGAAAACGAGTTGCCCAGGCGTGCAGAGCTTACTGGAGGCAGGATCGAACTAGAAATATTTTCTCCAAACTTCGTCTCTCTCTAGTGAAAGATTTTATAAGATGTCCACATATTCATGTTATTCCTGCTAACAGCACAAAGAGGCTGATGGCTAACCATGATGCTGTGTTCTCTTTGCTAGTTGCATGCCTTGGGAAAACTTGCTGGAACCAGAGTGGCAGAATTAAAAGCCAAGTACACCTTCCTGCACGACACTCTCATAAGGTATGCTGCTTACTCAGTAAAAGATGTGGGGACACCTTCCATCACATTGATATTTTTACTTTATCTTATTTTGCATTCCCCTCAAAAGCGGATCCTGAGGCAGGAATTTGAGCCCAAGTACTTTGAGAAGTGATACCAGAAATTATCGTGAGAGAGTGGGGAAGTGAGACGGGGATGGGAGGAATCCAGCTGGCGATGTGTTAATCTTCGGGTTAACACTGTGGCCCCTGGGGCTCTGTCTCTCGAGGACACTGTGTGTGTGACCGTGTAGAACACACATCAGAACTCTCCACGGATGGGCAAGGGCATTTGTCCATCCCTCTCTGATTAAGGATTGCTGCTAGGAAGATGAGCTCCTGGCACATCTAGCTTGCCCTTTGAAAAGCCAAGCAAGCTCCTGTGGCCAGAGAAGTTTCTCAGACAGAAGCACAGAGGTGCTGTTGATATATATATGAGACTGCGCCAAGGGATTTGGGCGGGACACTGACATTCTCCCTTTCCCCCACCTCCTGCTGCATAGCCTTGCATGATGTCTCCATCAAAAGCCAAGGAGAGGCAGCAATGGACAGAAACTCCATTCTGCCATTCCCCAGCCATCCCCTCCCCGAGTCTCCAACCGTTGCCCCTACTTCTTTTCTTGGTCAGTCATTTCTCCACCCTCAGGATGAGAGCAAGAGTGAACGGCTAGGAGAGCAGAGCTGCATCCCTATGCATCCTGTCCCATACTTCTCAGCTCCAGGAGGCCCCTCACCACACTCCAGAGCCCTCAGCTTTGGTTCCTCCTCCTCCTCGTCCCCATCCCCAAGCTAAATCCTCACCCTCATCCCTAAATGGAGACTCTATTTCCCACAATTAGTCCTGCATGACTGTGTGCACATGTAGTTCTCAAGACTCAGGAACTTAGAGGATTTAGATGGAAAGTCTGGGGTCATCTTTCCCAACACACTGACCATTGCTTAACTGGGAGAAAACTCCGTGCAGTTCTGGGGCATCTCTCTGAGCCTCTTTACAGATGCAAGGACCATTGCCACACCCTCACCTCTTAATAGCTCTAATCCAGAGCCCTGCTGAGCTTTGCTGGTGCCAGCGTGCTTCCTCATTGCCTGGCCCACAGCTCAGGTCCCTGGGCCCCAGTGACAGACAGCAAGGCAGGACCAAGGCTATGGCGTTTATTTCTTCCTCCTTCCCAGTCGTGTTGCAAAACCATCACTCTCCTGCCACCCACACGTTAACTCCTCTTGAACCCTTAGTTCTGTTTTCCTTTTTGTCATTATGAACACCCAGTGCTCTCTCCCACCCCCACTGCATGGTGGGCGGGGAAGGCATGATGGAGTAGACTGTTCGCTTTGCTGCTGGGGCTGCAGCAGGGCAGATAGAGGCTGGAAATGCTGACCTGAAACTGATGAGTTTTCCCGGGAAGCTACGTTTATAAGAGCCATTAAAATCTCTTCTGCTGACACTCTCTTTCAAGTCCACGTGGCTAAATGGCCACTTGCCTTCTGGCGGGAACCCTAAGCGCCTTGTCCACCCCCTTTCTGGGAGAAAGCAGGCCCCGTGTGCCCCGTGTGTGACCCTGTTCTTGTGGGACGCAGCACACAGGACTCAGAGGTCCACCTGCTCCAGAACGCCAAGCGGTTCACCGAGCGGATCCACCAGCAGCGGCTCCACCTGCAGCAAGCGGACAAGTTCCCGGAGGCCTTCTCCACCGAGGTCTCCAAGATGAGAGAGCAGCTCCTCAGGTATCAGAACGAATACAACGCCGTGAAGGAAAGAGAGTACCACAACCAGTACAGGCTGAACAGGTAAGTGCCGGTTCTCCCAGCACGCCGACGACAGACGCGAGCCACGCCGTTCCCACATGAACAAAACTCCGCTAAGTTGGGAATGTTAGGCAGGATGAGTATGAGCTAGCAACGCTGACATGATCACAGGCCTATCTCTGTCCTTGATTCCCTAGAACAGTCAGTCCCTGAATCATAAGGTTGCACAACTTCTAGAAAAAGCTGAGGTGACAGGGAGACGCGCTCAGGAAAAGGAGTTTCCTGCTGCGTTTCCCGTGTGTCAGGGAAGCCACCAGCTTTGGGAGCTGCAGCCAAAGAACACACTCTTGAGAGCCAGGGTTGGGGCTCGCTGGCTCTCGGGGGCCCTGGCCGGGGCCCCTGAGTCTGTTTGCAGCACCAGATCATGCGTCTGCAATGGCGAGTGCCCCCCCCCCCCCACACACACACACTTTCCAGACTAGCCTATGTGAGCTGAGAGTCTTACCTGGCTCGTCTTCTAACATCAGAACTCAGAACACACATTCAGCCTCATTCCCCCATTACTAAGCTATTCCTGAGGATCAAGGAAGAAAGTTACTTCCTTTTCGAAGAAACATTTACTTATCCAAATCTCCAGGATGTCATTCGGTGAACTAAAGCAGAAATGTATTGCGAGAAGGGCCGATGTTATTTCCAAAATCTTTACTAACGTTCTGTCTGTGAGTAGCAAGTCAGGGAGAGAGTTTGTTCAGCAAATCCCACTAAACTGAATTTTAAAACGAGTGTAATCCAGGTTTTGTGCTGCGGTGTGCTGTTTGCTGTGCCTGAACACTGGAGAGAAAGCCAAACCATCTCTCCTAGAGTTGGTTACCGTGTAAGGTGGCACAACGTTCTCTGGCTATTTTTAAGAGGTAAATTTCTGACCAAGGGAATGTAATTCAGTCCTGCTGATGGATAAGCAAATGACTTGAGTGACCTCCTGGGGACCTTGCAAATCCTGGGTTTTGAATCCTCTCTTTGGGACCTATTTTTTTCAGCTGGAGGTGCGGGGAGGGTGGGGGGGGGGTGAAGAAGGCTAGTTCTTTTTTGTCTTTCAATCTAACCAGTTTCAGACTCACCAGTGCAATCTATAAAAAGAAAGCCTAGCTATTTCTGTGCTTTGTAAGCACTCTTTCAGTTGAAAAAATAATGAAATTAAAACAATTGGTGGTTGTTCATTAGTATTGAAAATATGAATGCTTGACATTTCCATGAAAGGGTAAGAAGAACATAAGTCACTTGATATTTAAGTTGTTTAAAATTTCCGAGTATTCCTGCCAAGGGGAAAAAAACAAAACAAAACACAAAAACAACCAGAACTCTTGCCTTTTAGGTATAGACAGGCAAATTGTTCATTGAGCTACTTGGGGCAGGGAGGGACCGTGCACACTGACCAACAGTGAACAAGAACATTCAAAACGCACATTTGCAAAACTGCTTAGTGTGTATTCTTTTTGGATTTGTAATGCATGATACTTTAGCTTCAGCAGACTCCTTTGCATTCTCAAATGTTAACAGCTCCAAGTGTATTTTCATAAAAATAACAGTGATGCCGAAAGAAATATCAGGAAAGAGTAACAGGCTGCGTATTTCATTGGCTTCACATACTTAGTATTACATGGTACCGAAACAAATTCAGTCAACACTCTTTCCCCAGGAAAAAAAAAAGTAGATATTTCCATCCCCACAGAAAAATAAGCCAGTTAGAGACTGTTCATCCAAATATACAGATGGTATTCTTCACATCAGTACAACAAACCCTCTTTTTATTCAGGGTCTAAATAATAGAAACCCAAATAACTAGCACTTCTCAATCCCAACATCTGTAGGAATTTCTGAATCACTGGAAACAACTAAGAATAATATACTGTTCAAATATGCTATCAAGAAAGGGCTTGATACTGTATTTTGGTTGATTTTCTCATGTTTTCACATAATGTAAATTAATAAATGCTAATGGTAAGTATATTATGTGGTCAGTTAATAATTTGTTTTACTGCGTAGTTTTGGTTTGGAGATTAGTACTCATTGATGATCTCTTGATAAATATGCAGCTCAGGACATAGTATGTAACCCACTTAAATAAGTTAAGTGAATACATTATAAATAAATAATAAAGTAATTAAATAAACACTGTTCATAATTTATTTTGAAACAAAATAGAACTCATTCTATTTCTAGAAACTTCCCCTGAAAAGATTTTCCAGTACTTTTCAACATTTTCCTTGCCTTCACTTTACCTTTTTTTTTTTTTTCACTTCTCTGCTTTCTAATAATTCCTAAGATTTGGAAAGTAAATAAATTGAGTCTCTCATGCTAAATCTGATGCATTCTGGAAAGTGCCCATCAGCTGGGGAAGCAAGGCCACGGCCCACGCTGTCTGTCGCAGGAGAGGACGTGGAGAGTGGGGACATTGTGCTGCGCATGTGCGGGGCTCTCCCCACGCGGCCCTGGCCTTCGTGACTGTGTCCCCCCACCCCCCGCCCGGAGCTGGTCCCTGTCGCCCCTGTGGGTGCTCACCCAGAGTGTAGTACAGTGGGGCCTTCACTTACGAGTTTAATTCGTTCTGTGATGGAGCTCGTTAAGGAGCTCGTTAACTCAAATTACTCTGTCAACTCAAAGCAAAAAATCTGCCGAGAGACAGCTCGTATCTCTGAAAAACTCGTTAGTCAGGACACTCCTAAGTCAAGGCCCCACTGTAGCTATTTTCCACTCTTACTCCAGTAGTGACAGCAACGTGGGAACCGAAACAAACAGATCCTATAAGAAGGGAACAGGAATTATTCTAGCACTGCATCTGGCATCCCAGCAACTTAGAATATGACAGAGAGGCATACAGGTCATCAGGATTAGCTGCAAAGAAAACTCACAGCTGGAATAGATTTCACCTTCTGAACTTAAAAATCTTTCCTAGCTTGATCCCCAGTGCGGGGTGTACTGGAGGCAATCAATGATTCTCTCTCATCAGTGATGTTTCTATCTCTCCCTCCCTCTCCCTTCCTCTCTGAAATCAATACATATGTAATCTTTCCTGCCTGCCTGCTCTGCGGCAACCAAGAACAGAACCAGCTTAGCACAGGTTTTGCAGTGTAGTCCTCACAACCGAAGGAGAAACACCTGAGCTCCAACCCTAATGATCCCGATTCCTTGCTAAGCCTTCCCACCGAATGTGACATTTGAATTGTTTCCAAGCTTCCTATGTGGTCCTGATTCATGTCAGAGTTGGAGAACTGTTGGTCCCCAAAGCGGTTCTCAGCCCTGACTACATGTGAGAATCACCCGCGTCTCCTCCCAGTGACACGCAGCCTCTGCGTCAGCACCTTGGTGACAGGGCCACACCCCCACAGCCACCAGCCCAGCCCTGGGCAGCCTGCCTCTCAGGTGGCGATTGCTTGTACTGGTTCAGAAGTCTACCTTCTTGCCGCCTCCTCCCATTGGGCTGGTCCTGCTCCAGGTGGTGAATAATGCCTCTTGCCCTCGGCAGCACACAGGGTTCCTGCACTGTCCATACACCCACAGGTCCTTCAAACCAAAACCTTTGATGGCATGGTTTTAGTTAGGACTTTCTTCCCGCAGAAAAGAAACCCCAAGGAGCTTTGACGTCGAAGCACCTCTTCGTCAGAACTGAAAACATCAAACAGGTTTCCGTTTTAATGTCAGTTTAAAAGGTTAAGAGTTAACAAACCAGACTCTCATAGCCAGTTAGCCTGGAGGTCAAATCACCCCCGGTATTGCCGACAACAATCAAGGCTTAACTACAACAAGACTGCACACAAAGACCACTAGGGGGTGCACCAAGAAAAGATAAAAAAATGTGGAGACAAAGAAACAGGATGCAAATGTCAGAAATGGAAGATATAGAGCTCAAAACCACACTTTTAAGGTCTCTCAAGAACTGTCTAGAAGCTGCCGATAAACTTAGTAAGGCCCTCGAAAAGACTGGTGAGACCGCCGATAAATGTAGTGAGATCCTCAAGAAATCTAATGAGACCCTTGATGTTGTGATAAAGAACCAACTAGAAATTAAGCATACACTGACTGAAATAAAGAATATTATACAGACACCCAACAGCAGACCAGAGGAGCGCAAGAATCAAGTCAAAGATTCGAAATGCGGAAGAAGCAAAAAACACCCAACTGGAAAAGCAAAATGAAAAAAGAATCCGAAAATACGAAGATAGTGTAAGGAGTCTCTGGGACAGCTTCAAGCGTCTCAACATCAGAATTATAGGGGTGCCAGAAGATGAGAGAGAGCAAGATATTGAAAACCTATTTGAAGAAATAATGACAGAAAACTTCCCCTACCTGGTGAAAGAAATAGACTTACAGGTCCAGGAAGCGCAGAGAACCCCAAACAAAAGGAATCCAAAGAGGACCACACCAAGACACATCATAATTAAAATGCCAAGAGCAAAAGACAAAGAGAGAATCTTAAAAGCAGCAAGAGAAAGAAACTCAGTTACCTACAAGAGAATACCCATATGACTGTCAGCTGATTTCTCAACAGAAACTTTGCAGGCCAGAAGGGAGTGGCAAGAAATATTCAAAGTGATGAATACCAAGAACTTATAACCAAGATTACTTTATCCAGCAAAGCTATCATTCAGAACTGAAGGTCAGATAAAGAGCTTCACAGATAAGGAAAAGCTAAAGGAGTTCATCACCACCAAACCAGTATTATATGAAATGCTGAAAGGTATCCTTTAAGAAGAGGAAGAAGAAGGTAAAGATACAAATTATGAACAACAAACATGCATCTATCAACAAGTGAATCTAAGAATCAAGTGAATAAATAACCTGGTGATCATAATAGAACCAGGGACATAGAAAGGGAATGGACTGACTATTCTTGGGGGGGAAAGGGGTGTGGGAGATGCGGGAAGAGACTGGACAAAAATCGTGCACCTATGGATGAGGACAGTGGGTGGGGAGTGAGGGCGGAGGGTGGGGCGGGAACTGGGAGGAGGGGAGTTATGGGGGGGAAAAAGAGGAACAAATGTAATAATCTGAACAATAAAGATTTAATTAAAACAAAGAAAAAAGAAAAAGAAAATAGATCCAGAGACATAGAAGCAACGAACAGACAGGGAAATCTCAGAAGGAGGCGGGGGTGGGGGGGGGGGTGGGGGGGGAGTTAAGAAAGTAACCAAAGGACTTGTATGCATGTATATAAGCATAACCCATGGACACAGTCCACAGACAGTAGGGGGGGTGAAAGTATGTGCTGTGGGGTGGGACTGGCCGGGGAGAGGTCAATGGGGGGAAAAGGAGACACATGTAATACTTTAAACAATAAAGAATTAAAAATAAAAAAGCTGTGGTACATTTAAAAAAAAAAAAAAGAGTTAACAAACCAAAACAAGGGGAGTGGTCAGCATGTTTATAATGTTCTTGCGAGTTTCAAATCTATTTCCTTACTCAAGCCTTGTTTTGGCAGCACTTGCTGCACCTCCTACAGCAAGAGGCACACAACAATTTTTTAATCCCCACAATGCCATGCAAAAAAGAGAATCCAAAAGGAGAAAAAAAGACATTCTGCATAAATATGTTTATTACACTATCTATGATCATAAAAGGGGTAATATGCTAATTAGACCAGACATCATTGCAGACTTCCTTCCAGACGAAGCTGAGGCCAGAGCGAAGCCAGTGACGGCAGCTGGGAGAAGGAAGGCCTACTCTTGCACAAATTTTCATGCATCGGGCCTCTAGTTATTTATAAAAGTGAAAAATTGAAAGCAATCTATGAACCGTGTCCAGCACGGTCATGGTGAACCTGAGGAGGGGCAGTGAAGGATTAAAGCAGATAGACAAGAGAATACAGTTGGTGCCAGGTAGGATCACTGCCTGGATGAGGAACAATGACACAGCCTGTAAGCCAAAGCTTTATTTTATAGTCAGATCACACAAACCTAAACAAGGGGAGTGGTCAGCATGTTTATAATGTTCTTGCGAGTTTTAAATCTATTTCCTTACTCAAGCCTTGTTTTAGCAGCACTTACTGCACCTCCCACAGCCCATTAGCTACCTAGGAACAAGGGAGGACTATAAGGTCAAGCTTAATTGTGCCTGCAGGGCTCTGCCCTCCAAGCTGGGTCTTGTATGTGGCTCTGCCACAGGTCAGTCCGAGGTTTGACCCTATAAACACTCCCTACAAATCTAAATTCTAAAAAATAATGGAATGTAAAAAAAAAATAATGTATTCCAGAGGCAGCTTGGTACTGAAAAACTCACTGAAGTCAGATAGGAATGGGTTTAAATGTCAGTTCAGCTGGGACTGTGTGACTTTGCAAAGTTGCTTAACTCCTCAGTTTCTTCATTTGTACAATGAAGATAATAATACTTTTTAGCAAGGTTCTGAAGTTTAGAAATGATGCGTGTACCTGCATATAATGGGTTCAGTAAAAAATAGATAATATTTAGAATTATTTTATTATGGTATATCCACCCACTAGAAAACCTTGAAACTATAGCTATTAAATTATTAATTATGAAGTCTGTTTTGCAATTGGGAAACTATTTTAATTAGATGCTGGGTCAAAATGGATTCAATCATATATACAGATTTAACATAATTTTATTAAAAGGTACTAAAAGGAACATAATACAAATATGTTAATTAAGTATAATATTAAAAATCTTTAATATTTAGATAAGAAAGACCTAAATATTAGATCTTTATTAGATTTATTTGAAAGATATTAAAGTAATATTAAAGATGATAAAAGGAAAATAAAAATGATCAACTGGTGTGATGAGATGGGATTATGAATGATGTACTGTTGACCCCTGAACGATGTGACAGGAGGCTGGGGCACCCCCCCACCACCACCACCAGTCAAAATCTTTATATAACTTTTAACTACTAATAGCCTACTGTTGACCAGAAGCTTTACCAATAAATAACATAAACAGTCAATGAACGCATATTTTGTACATTATATGCTATATTCTTACAATAAAGTAAGCTAAAGAAAATGTTATTAAGAAAATCATATGGAAGAGAAAATACATTTACAATATTTCTTGAAAAAAAATCTGCATATAAGTGGACCTGCCCAATTCAAACTTGTGTTGTTCAACAGTTAACTGTATTTCTCTATAAATACAAAAACACATTTTTTTCAAAGGACAAAAGTCAATCACTGTTTCTTCATTTAAAAAAAAGAAAGAAAATGAATAATAGAAAAAAAACAAAATGAATAATAGAAATATAATTAGTTAAAACTTCCCTAAATAATTAGCCATTTTACGTTTGTTTAAAGAAAAGATTGTAAATCGACTTGTGAGAGAGCTGCTTTGTCACCATTTTGAAACTCAAGCACACCAAGGTTGCCTTTACAACTGAACTCTAGCAGCACACTACTGCCCCCACGTGGCAGGATGGGTGAGGCGTAGGATCAATAGCTTGGAAGTAGTAAAATATCAGTTTATATGCAAGCTCTACAAGCAAAGGCATAAGTATTCAAAGGTCTGAAAAGTTCAGCTTTAGCTTGTGGCCAAGACAGCTAACCTACATTAAATTCCATGTGGCACATATTGATTACACGAACCTTAGTTTACATTATTGCAAATAAAATTTCACAAAAATAAAACCTGGTGTGCATGCATCTTTAGCTCCATGTTCCCAGACCTACCGGCTAGTAGTACCCTGTTTATGTGATGGAACCAGTATAAGCTGATGCAGGAATCCAGAAAGACATTAGTTCATTGCAAATAACATAAGAAGAAATGGCCCAGAGCATGCCTGGAAGGAGCCAGAGTCTAGGGAGGGGGTCATGTCCCCAAGCACCTACATGTGAGGCGGTAACTGCCCCAATAGGCTGCATTTACAGTGTTGTGGGAGGTCTGGAAGGCAGCACCTACATGGGCCTGTGGGACGCGCTGAAGCCATCATACAGAATGAACACTGGGCCTGGCAAACAAGCATTAGGAGTACACTGGGAGAAGGGAAGGAAAAGTTATTACTGCAGAAATAGCTAACTCTTTTGTACTTTGTCAAACCTCCTTTTTAATTTTTTTTTTTTTTTTTGCAGCTTACTGGAAGAAAAAGCTCTCATAATAAAGGAATTTGAGAAGATACCTAAGCCAGGAGTAAGTCTTATCTAGATGGTCTAGAGTTTGTTAAAATAGCTGGATTCAAACATCATTTTTTATAAATATGAATGCATTGCCACAACCAAACCCCAAACATTGGAAAGATCCAGAAGTCTTAACCATGGACAATACCGAAAGGAATAGCTGTATAACTTCTGGAGTGAACATAGGTGGTGCCTATTACAGGCTTTAGCTACTTGGCACCTAATTTAGGCTGTTGTGTTAGACAGTATTTGCTTTGTTTCCAGAAGGAGAGAAAAGGATTCTGTGGTTGGCATTTGTAAACATTATTTTTGCTATAGCTCTTACCCTTAGAGTTCCCCAAACACCTCATTACAAGAAATTTTTCTCTAGAAGATGTATCACTTATCTATTCCTGCATAACAAAACAACCCAAAACTTAATGGCTTGAAACAACAACCATTCCTTATTTTTCACAGTTCTGAATTTGCCTGGTCTATGCTGGACCAGTTGGGGCTGGGTGGCCGAGGATGGCTTCATTCTTATGTCAGCCAGTGGGCAGCTGGTTGGTCTAAGGTCACTTGCCACTAATTAGTCACATGGGGGAAGGGTTTCCAGCCTCAGAAAAGAGACAAACTCATGAGAGGGCAAGCCCCAGCATGCAAGCACTTTTCAAGCCTATGCTTAAATCATTTTTGGGATATTTCATTGGTCACAACAAGTCACATGGCCAAGTCTAAAATCGAGGGATAGAGACATAGGCCCTACCTCTTCATGACAAAGATTTGCCGGAATAGGAGGAATTTGTGTCTAGTTTTTGAAATCTATCATTCAGAGTAAATAGAAAGATCATCACACTTTGAATTGCTTGCACCTTTTGAGTGGTTATATTTCAAAAGCATGTCGTTGGTGTTTTAATTCCAAGACACAAAAAACCTGTTTAGCATACAGCAAAATACAATTTTAAATATATGAATATATATTATATACAGGGTGTGCCCAAAATGTATACACACTTTAACAGCTGATAGCTTAATTTTTGAAAATGAAATGTATTTTCATAAACACTGCCTTTATAATTATTCAAAGTGTGTGTATACATTTTTTGGAACACTCTATATGTATATATTCATTTGGGAAGCAAAGATTTATTATGAGTCTGGGGTGGAGGGTATTTGAGGAGAATGTGCATGAAATGGGAAAAGCAATATCAATAAGAAAGTGGGAGATTAGGAGTGCAAGAGTGTTCGAAATTCCAAATACAAACTCCCTAATCTCATGTGGGACACAAGTTAACCAGAAGCCAGATATTCAAAGATTATTTGCATCTAATTTTGTCAAAATACAAAGCTACTAAAAAAATAGCCTGCAAGTTTTCACTAATACTTTTTGGTATAAGATAAAACTTAACTCAGAAAAAAAGGAAACATTTTAAATATAGGAGGCCCTGGACAGTGTGTCTCAGTGGATAGAGTGTCGGTCTGTGAACCACAGGGTAGAGAGTTCAATTCCTGGTCAAGGGTACCTACACGGGTTACAGGTTCAATACCTGCCCCCATCAGGTCACATGTGGGAGGCAACCAACCCATGTGCCTCTCTCACATCGAGGGCTCTCTCTCTCTAAATATATATGTGTGTATGTATGTGTGTGTGTGTGTGTGTGTGTGTGTGTGTGTGTATCCCTGCCTTCTTTACCTCCCTCCCTCCCTTCCACACACTCTCTAAGAAAAAAAAAAAGGAAAGAAAAAATATGCTCAGGTGAGGATTAACAAAAAAATAAATAAAATATAGGAGGATAGAAAGAGCAGTAATAAAAAAGTATGAATCTAATGTAAAATGTTTAATACATTCAGCACAATTGTCATGGCTTTATTGAAAATGTCAGAAATCATAAATTGTATTTAACTTGGTAAGAAATCATTCATGAAGCTCAAAACAAATATAATCAAAATGGCGAGTAAGTTACTTTTAATCTAAGTAGACAAATGTTTGCTCAGACTCTAAATAAACTAATAATTTTCATGACCTTTAAAGGAAATGGATAAGAAGATGAGAATACTGAAAGAAAGCACTGAAGAATTACGTAAAGAAATAATGCAAAAGAAATCAGAAATTAAAAATTTACGGGAGGATTTAACATTTAAGCAGAAGCAATTGCTAAAGGAGCAGAAGGAGCTAGAAGAATTGTTGGAATGTCAGGTTAACCTAAAGGTGTGCTACTTACCATTCATAAATATTCAGACACTGTGCCTGTGTGAACATAAAAATGCATGGATGTCAAGTTTGACTGCATAGGTTTGACAAAGAGGTGTATCATCACACAAAAACGTTCAGCATTGTGAGTGAGCCGATCAAATGAAAGCTGGACTCTGGGAATTCACAAAAGTCTGTAGAGTGTCCGGTAGGATCATTATAATTTGGAGTCTCAACCCGGGAACGGGCCTCTCTAGACTGCCAAGCATCTTTCGATACTAGAATTGTCACAAACACAATCTCTTCCTTGAACAGGAACCAAATTTTCTAACCTCTTATGTGTATTTTTATCACCTTATCCTTGTCTGTTTGGTCCACTCTACTTCCCTCTGACCATGCAACTGATGAGGGACCCGTACTTATGTTTTAGGAGATAATTTACATTCATTTTATTTTGAAAAACATGTAATAACTCTCCAAACAAGTAACCTAGAGTTATTTTTTAAATAACATCTGACACTCTTTGCTTAATGTGACACACTTGGCCCTCTTTTTGCTTATGAGTCTTATGAGCCAAGATGCACCCAGCTGCTATCCGGAACTTAGGAACTCAGCAGAGATTTCTAAGGAACTCAATGAAGCTAAAGCTTCAGGCCCCTCACTTGCATGAATCTCTTCCAAGGCCCTGTACCTAATTCAGCGTTTGTAATTTTCTACTCTTTTTCTAAAAGAGCAGACTTTCCCCTTTTCCCCTCCCACCCCCCCAAAAAAACTGTACAAGTTTCAGCCTCACAAAACTTGGATCTGCCCCAGGACTGAGCAAGATCCCAGGGAGAAGTGCACACACTGCAGTGATGTGTTCCCCTCTGTGCACGTTACCCAGGCCCCACAGTCCACTGCGATCCTCAGGCAGGAGGGGCTCTTCCATCACCCATGCCGTGTACATAAGATTCTTGAGGCTAAAACTGAATGTTCCATGAACTCTCAGAGCCTAGTGGAAAGTTGCATTAGACACACTTAGCTTCTGATCTTGGCCTTGACGTTTTTTGCTTTTTTGGTTTTTTCGGTGTTGTTGTGTGTGGGTTTTGGTGGGTTTTTTTCTTCATTTTTTTGTTTGTTTTTTAATTTCGTTATTGATTAAGTTATTACATATGTGTCTGTATCCCCACATTGGCCTTGACGTTTACTAGCTGTGAGACTTTGGGAAATTTTTTAGCTTCTCTGAGCATGAGTCTCAGGAAGGATCCTAGAAACAGAGCTTAAGACAAGCATTCGTGGAGGGAGGGCTCTAAGGAGAATCTGATAAGGGCGTGAGGGAAGCTGGGGAAGAAACTGGGCCAAAAGGTGGTTCAGGAGAACCTTAGTATCAACCTGATCCCATGGGGATCTCTTGACCATGAATTGCACTGCAGAGGTTGTTCCAGCCAAAGGCAGAGGAGATGGGCTGTTATATCACCACATCAGTTAGTCATTTCACAGCCTGTTATCCCCTTCTCTGTGCCCCCTGTCCCCCAATAAATCAGCTCTGCTCAGTTTCAGAGAAGAGACCAAACATGAACTGTTAGCAGCCAACTCCCGCAACCTCTGATGGATGGGTGTACCTCCATAAAGGGAATCTGGGCTGAGCACCCACTGTATTTCTTAGACTCGGTTATCTTCTCTTTAAAACGATAATATCCATAACTATAGTATAAGTGTATTGTGAGTATTAAATAGAATAATTAAAGCACCCTGCATAGTACAGAATAGATAGTGAATGTTCTACATGTTGTAGTCCTTTTCTCTCCTATTTAATTTGCTTATCTGACATAATTTAATATGGTTCCATTTCTTTACTAGGATGAAGTGGTCCACCACCAAGCCATTCCTGTACAAATTGGAAAAGAAATAGAAAAAACAACACGCAAAAAAGTGTATGATTTAATATTTTTATTTTTAACTAGAAGCCCGGTGCACAGATTTGTGCACCGGTGGGGTCCCTTGGTCTGGCCTGTAGGGATCAGGCCAAAACCGGCTCCCTGACATCCTTCAAGAGGTCCCAGATTGTGAGAGGGCGGTTCTCAAGTGACACACCCCACCATCGGGCTCCTTCCTCTCTGGTTCTGGGTGCATCACCCAAGAACTGCAGCTGCCAAGTCACTGCAGCTCAGCAACTCCTGTGTTGAGCGCCTGCCCCCTTATGGTCAGTGTGTGTCATAGTTACTGGTCAGAGTGTCTATGGTGGTCATTGCACATCATAGCTACCAACCAGTCGGCTGGTCGGCCGGTTGCTTAGGCTTTTATATATATAGATCTCTCCCAGCCTACTCTCCCCCAAGTTATGTGTGCACATTAAAACAAGAATATTAACCACTAAAAACATCAAATTACTATTATAATTTTAGAAATACTTGCATTTTTCCTGTCTAGGTTATGTACTAGTACACTAAACTCATTAAAAGAAAGTAGTACAGCACAATGCTATCATTCATAACCCTCTTTTATGTCTTAATTTGGGGACAATAGTCTCTTTCCAACTTATAAATCATATCTTTATGGATAACTCCAATTGACTTTAAAGAGATGTTCAAGGGATAAATTATTTAAACATGGTTCAGAAGTATGTCAGCCAGCCAGAAGCCTAAAGCCCAAATGATAGGAACTATTTGCCACCAATTCACCTGTGTAACACCTCCCCCCCTCACCCCACCCCTACACATACAACATTCAGTATAGATTCGGAGGCAGAAGTCACTGAGGAAATGTTCAAGGTTTCGAGGAACTAAAAAGATAAAGATAAGTGAAGACACAAAAATTCTGGAGAAATCATATGATTGCTCTGGTGACTGATCTCGAAACAAGAGGAAAAAGTAGGCTCTAGTAATGGTTCTCAAAGCCAAGCCCTCCAGCACCAAGGTTGATAAATTCAGGTTAGTTCTGGGAGGCTGGGCAGGATGAGGGTAGAACCCCAGGATCTGGGGAGAAAGTGGGAAGGCTGGACAAATCCCTGCCTTCAGTGGAGATACCGTCTGAGTCCCACTCATCTATGGTCTTCACCCCACTTCTGAAATCACTGAATTTACGAGCAGCTCTTCTGTTTCCTGGTGAGGAAGTAAAAATAGGTCAAGACAGCATGGGATTAAAATAAGGCAAATGTGTGAGTATGTATGTGTGTCCATGTGTATGTATGTGTCTGTGGGTATACATGTATGTGTATGTATGTATCCCTCACAGAGAAATAGAAAAGAAAAAAATTATCTTGGAACATGAGCTCAAAGAACTAAATGACTCCCTAAAGAAAGTTGAAACCAAAGTTAATGCTCTAATGGAAGAGAAGGAGGATGTAATAAAGGAAGTTGAAGGCAAACGAGCCTTACTTGAAATCAAAGAACGAGAATATAACCAATTGGTCAAGCTCTTGGAATTAACCAGAGAGAATGAAGCAACCTCACTAACTGAAAGGTTAGTTATATGTCATCTAAATTTTTCTTCAATTTATGTATGAGGGTTCAAATCATAATCTCAAACAAATTTGGTTTTTATAGAACTTTTCAATAAACATTTTTATAGAATATTAAATCGAATTTTACCGTTAATAAAACATATTATTAAATAAAGCATTTTAGAAGTATTTTTTCCATCCTTTATTCATTGTCCTCAATTTCCTGTGACCAAATCTTAAGGACACAATCTATTGTATTTTGTAAGTTTCTGAAAAGTGCCTCTGGAAAACCCTGTCACTGGAGAGTGCTATAGTTGAGGGATGTTTTTTCTACACATGAGTGGTATTTCTGAGGAAATTATGACTTTTTCCTAATGGGAGCAATTTAGTGATGTGATTTCCCAAGAGTGTTACTTCTAATTTTAAGTATAATTGCGGGGAAATTGTCTGCCAACCTACTATTCCAGCTCGGGTTTTTATAAGACTGTGGTGTTAAATGATACCAGCTTGCAAACGAAGTTGCTTTGGGCATTATTTACAACTTGATTCTAACTCGAGGCGAGTTCTGTGTGTGCATGCGATCATGTTTGTCTTTAAAACCCCCAAGGGCAGCTGATGACTAATCACTTTCATTTGTCTCTCTACCTGGAACAGAGGGATCTTGGATCTCAATTTACGAAACTGTCTCATCGACAAACAGAACTACCACGATGAACTTTCTCGGAAGCAAAGAGAGAAAGAACGAGATGTTCGAAATTTGAAAAAAATGGAGCTACTCTTGAAAGTGTCCTGGGATGCCCTCACTCAAACCCAAGCCCTGCATCAGAGGCTGCTAACAGAGGTGGGTGCTGTACTCCACTGTTGGACTTCCAAGCTCAGTGTTGTCTTTTTCTTAAGTAAAAAAAAAACATTGTAAGAAGTTGTTTTTGCTATCAATAGGAAAAGAAAAAGAACAGAGAAAAGATCATGTTAAAATGCATTAAACTGATGATAGAGCCTTTAGTCCTAGACTGGTTTTCAATCTCTATTTGCTATCCCAAGATCAGAGAAATGTCTTGTCTGGATCTGGCGTCAGCCTGACCAGGGGAAGCAGTTGGGCCATCCAGTCATTACAGGGTAGGACCAAGATTACTACACTCGTCCTTGACTTATTAGAGTTCAGTATAAACTAATAATTTAATTTGTCCCAAACAATGCTAGAACCTTTGAAGACTTTAACTCTATTACCTTTGTAATTCTTATGCCTTTAAAGATATATTTTCATCCAAATTTTTCAAGTTATTCTTGTTGGAAACATTGGTTTACTATAAGCTTCTCTGTTTTATCCCAAAGTCTACCCTGTGGCACTCCATCTTAGTCATAGTGAAATTTACAGTAAATGGCAGGTATAATATTTGTTCCAAGTATTGATGGAAACCTAACTATGATGAGCAGGAGGCTCCAAAAACCAGCAAGTGTTGCTTGTATTGATAGAACAACCCTTGTTTATTGACCAAATAGACATAAGTAAGATTTCTTTATACAGTAATAGGATAACAATTGTATTAGGGCACTTCTAGCTATTTAGTTCACAATATAGCACTCATAGGCTATAAAACTAACAAAAATTAAAATGTATTAAAATCCTCTTCCATCATTGATTTTAAGAAAAATCTAATTTTACTATCTCTACCATCACCTGGCTTAGTCATCCAACAAGAAGAAATTAGCTGGGCCAGTGTTGCTCAGTAGTTGAGTGTCGACCTATGAAGGTGGAGGTCGCAGTTTGATTCCCTGTCAGGGCACACGCCCCTGTTGCAGCTCAATCCCCAGTGGGAGGGGTGGGGCTCAGGAAGGGTATGCCAAACAGGAGGCAGCCGATCAATCATTCTCTCTCATCACTGATGTTTCTATCTCTCTTTCCCTCTCCCTTCCTCTCTGAAATCAATATAAATATATTTTTTGAAAATGTTTTTAAAAGAAGAAATGAGTACGAAATTCCAGTAATAAGAAATGAACAAAAGATTGAAACTGAAGACTTTAAGTGCTCGAGTTTTGCCCGTTGACCAGATAACTAGAACTATCTGCATTATCTATGCAGCATGAGGTTTTTATTATTTTTCTTTAAAGACATCTCTTTTTGGAAATGACAAACGTTTTTTTTTTTTTTTTTAATGCTGTTTTTTTCTCAATACACCTTTAAAGTTTTTAAAATTGTTTCCTATCTGGTCAAGTTGAGATTTTTAAGAACCTCATTTTTAATTTGTAATAAAAGATTACAAGTTGATTTTTTAAAAGTCAACAAACTGTAAGCACCTGTTAATAAAGGTCTTAAATAATTGTGTTTGTGGAGAAAGAAAGAAAGAAAGAAAGAAAGAAAGAAAGAAAGAAAGAAAGAAAGAAAGAAAGAAAGAAAGAAAGAAAGAAAGAAAGAAAGAAAGTTAGTTTCTAGTAAAGTTTCAGTGAGAGACCAACCGCCTCTTTGCCTTGTGCCACATAATTGTCCCAGCCACAGTCCCACAGTGGGTTGGAAGTACTTGAAAATAGGAGTGGGTCAGGTCAGTTACTCCCATCCTGAATGAACATTCAGACTTGCAAACAATCCAAAAAGGAAAGAGATAAAAGGTAAGTGTGAAGGGCTCTGGCTATTTTTCAGAATTTGTTTTCCCCTAGAGACAGCTGTTTGATTCTCCCATGGCCTTTGATCGTAGAGACTGTCCCAAAAATTCAAGCCACAAACCACATGAACATTTGAAATATTTCAGAAAAATATCAAAGCCTTAAAGAAACTGATGTTCACTGACATCAAGTAACTGGGATGTTTACAGCAACAGAATAATGTCTAGTTTCTTCACAGTTATAAAAGTTATTGATATCTGTTCGTGCATTGAAAATGTCTGGAAGAACAGACTCCAAACTATGGACAGTGACTCCTGGGGAATAGCATTTTAAGTAGAGGTGGGAAGCAGAGATGTTTAATTTCTTACTTTACATATTTTTTAGTGGTTATAATAAACACTTTTTTTCTAAGTATGAAATGCTACTCCATGAAAACAAAGAACTGAAATAAATAAGCTTACCAAACCTGCTGATACATGCAATTTGGAGCTCAGATGTAATGGTACATATCTCATCACGCCAGAATGATAACATAGTTGGAAACATAACTAGAATCAATTAGGTTTGCAAATTGGCTGCAAGGAGTAATAGAAACTCAATTACAGTGGCTTACCTACATGGAGGGTTGTTTTATTCACACAATAAACATATTGGATAATCAGAGGTAGGCACAGCAGGTAATTTCATAGTCCAGGATCCTCTTAGCTTCTTCGTGTGTCATCCTTAACATGCACATGTTTTCTCCAAGATCACAAGATGGCCATTTCACCTTCAGGCATAAGGTCATCCTGAAGTGGGGAAGGGCAGAGAGCAAAAGGCGTGTGGCAACTGACTCTCCCAGGAGCCCCGTCCAGCAGGCTCTGCTGCCAATGGCTTACCTTGTTACCTCTTCCACAAAGCACGAACACTTAATTCCTGCCTGACACTGGGGGGATTGTGTTTATGGAGACTTGAGAAAGGTGTCCAGGAAGCAGCTAGCCCAGGTTCAAAAATGAATACATTTTACTGCAGTATTATTTGTCATTCAAACATTGGAAATAACTAAATGTCTGAAACCCAAAATTAGGAGAATTAGTCGACAGCCTTTAGTTGGCATAGAGTAGCTGGTGAGTGTGCTCTCATCATACTGTCGACAGAAACCTTCTAAGCATCCCTGGTTCCAGGTATCGTGTATGTACAGATTTGCCCACACCCGGGAGCAAAGCATTTGGAGCAGCCCACTCTTGGGCACCTGTGGCAGAGAATCAGGCGGGCACCAGGATGCCTGCTGGGCTTCCTCCATCCCAGAAGAATTCACTCCACTTTCCAGCAGGAGAAACCAAATTCTTCCGTGCTGATTTCTTAACCTCTGCATGAAATCCCCCCTGATTATTCAAGTCCATGCCGGGCTGTCCCTTTGAACCTGCTATAGCCATTAGCTGCCAAAACTATACATTCTGTCTATTGTTATATGGACTTCACAGGACTATGTCTTATCTCCCTAAGTCCAGTGTGTGCCTCTCAACAGCTAGCTGTCCGTGATAGGAGAGGCCCTGGAGGGCAGGACATCCTTGGGCATCTGAGGGTAGAGAAGGTGCTACTGAAGATGTACAAGTTCATGGATGTCGGGGCCTCTAAAGACACCCTTGAGCTCATTTAAAGAGTAGCATGAACCTCAGAAAGATCCTGTTAAATGACCTTTAAATCACTAAACAGTATGATCTTCCCTTCTTGGGACAAGTTTTAGCCAATATCCTACCTTGGTGCCTAGAATGATGTGCTTTCACAGTAGAAGATAAACCACATTAGATTGGAGTCATGTGCTTTCAGTATAAAGGTCCAAGCCTAAACCTGCCCTAAGTCAAGAATGCTGTCAGCCCACCATGATGGCCCTTCCTGTATCCTTGGTGGGCATTTCCCAGCAGCTGCCATGTGTCTTATTCCTCTCTTCTCTGTTCTCCATCATAAAGAATCTGGCAAGTTCATTCCTAATAAGGCAGCAAAGACTGATGGAATGAGATGTTGCCTTCTCCTCAAAGTACTTTAACAGGGAACACAAGCACAAGCTAATACAATAGAAAGGTAATGGGGGAATTTCTGGAATAAATAAGAAAGGTTAAGAGGATTTTCTTTTGTGTAAGAAGTTTCCAGCTGCTCATCAAACCATCACATAAAAGTAGCCAACTACTCTCACTGTTATTAATAAATAGTTCCATTTTTCTTTAATCTATAGGATTCAAATTCACACTTTATAAGTATAATATCATTAGAATATACATGTTTCTGAAGTGCTGAGTGGTGAGTTAGAGAGGCAGTAACGTACTCCAATATTACAATCATGGGTTCTTAGTCTAACTGCCTGGGTTTGAACCTATACCATTGAGGCAAGTTGCCTAAATGTCTTCGTTCCTCATTCTCCTCATCTGTATGACTGGAGATATTACCTACCTCATGGAGTTATTGTGAGGCTTAAATAAGACCATACATACAAGCATTTAGAATTTTCCCTGACACATAGTTAATGCCTTATAAATGTTAGCAGCTATTATTATTAAGACATTTTATTTCCAATCAAGTGAGAAATAGTATATTTGCAGCTAGGGAATTATAGATTTTTTTCAGGTCTTTATATTTTAGTTTAAGGGACAGTGACCTGTTTTACAAATTAGATAATTTTTAAATTAATCTCAATGACTTCAATGAGAATATTCAATGACTTCATAAAGAATATTCAGCAAAATAAGTGTTCCTATATGATTCAGAATCATCATTTCCCCACCATTTTCAAAAGGTAAGTGATCGGTTCACTACATGACCTTAAATATTTCTTTCTTGTATAAATGTCTGTTTTAAATTTTGACTTCCAGATTGAAGCTATCCCTAAAGATGATTCTACTGCTGAGAGGAGGAGAGAACTCCACAAAGAAGTTGAAGTAGCTAAAAGGAATTTGGTCCAACAGGTTCATTTCATCTCTCATTTAAGCTTCTATCTAAGAATGGTTAATATGAAGTTGGGTTTTTAACAGTGCTCCACGAAACCTCATCAATAACAGAGTCAGTAAAGAGAGTATGATCCTACCTAACCTGTGTCCACTCCAACCCTACATTGAGGGAGTGGGAAGGGAGGATGTACTTGAAGCAGCAAAAATTACACAAATTCATGATATTTTAAAATAGAAGCTATTGATTATATTAAAAACAAAAATAAATGCTTTATTTCACCAATGTTTAATTTAAATTTTTCAAATTTTATTTATTCAAGCCACTGCCAAAGTATTTTTAAACATGCTTTTATGTCTCTTCTTTTTCTTAAATTTACTTTAAAATACAGTTTGAATAAGAAAAAGTTCTGCCCTATTAAATATGTTATCGTATTTTTCTCATTCTTTTAAAGATCAAAAATACTTGGAGCTAAGGCAGTAGAATTACTTTGTTTTATGTTTTAATAAAAGAAATTCCACGTAGGAGTTTAAAAATAGTCTAAGATAATGGCCTTAATGTGTTCTTTCAAAGAAATAAATCATAATATCTTGTGTTTTTCAAAAGAAAATCCTATCAGAAGCTGAGTCTAAGTTAGTAGAACAGCAACTTGCAGAAGAAAACAAGCTTTTAAAGGATCAAGAAAACATTCAAGAGCTGGTATTCAGCCTTATCCGTATGACTCAAGTCAAAATTGAAGAGAAAGAGCAAAAATCCAAGGATTTCCGGAAAGTTCAGGTAACTGCATTTTTGCAACCATCCATAAATCACTACAAGAGTTCAGGTTAGCCTCGTTTGAACACAGTGTTCATTAGAAAGCTGTAATTTTTAAAGTCTCCAAATTCCAGTGATGATACAGCTTCCCAAAGTAATAGTCCCAGGATCCAATTAGCAGGAGTCAACAATCTATAGAAAGAAAGAGCTAAATCAACCAGAGGAGCAGAGGATTTGAACAGATGACAAGTCAGTAAGAATAATGTGGTGGACACGGTGGACAGCCGCACAGGCCACACACATCTCACAGTCAACTGTGATTTGCCTGGGAATGACTCAAGAGCGGTAGCATTAGACCATTCTCCCTCCCAAGTTCATCAAGCCATCATCATTTAAACCCTTAATTACTGCTTCACCCAGTGCCACTTGGTGACATTCCTGGGCTCCCAGCAAAGTACCAGAGATGACCCAGTGCCACATCCCCAAAACCAAAACAACAATAAAACCAATGGCAAAAACAACCCTCCTGTCATGCCGGCTAAACTCTAATATTAGAACCACTTATTCCACTTGAGGATTATGTCCAGAGGTTCCCTGTTAAAAAATGAATATGATATGACATATCACTAAACTGGAAAACCTGAATTTACCATGTGGCCCAGATGTTGGCCATTTCTAAGTGCAACCTTTGTTCTAATTCTGAGCAAGTATTTGCACAGAGTAGCCTTTCTTCTTATTCCCAAGAAAGAACTCACATCAAAGCATAGTGTACAATGAGGTTAAATAAAGTTTTTCCAAAGAAGACTGAGGAAAAGATCACCACACAATCCACAGCAAACTCTTCAGATTCCCCTTTATCTGTTTATTTCTTCCACCTTAGAACATTTGAGAAACTACAAGAAGTTCAGCACGGCTGGCCCAGTAGAGTTCATAGGCTAGCTGGATTTCATAGAATAAAGAAAAGAAAGGCACCGGAAGGGGTGGGGAGGGGCGGGAATGAAGGAAAGAAAGCAGCTTGAGAGAACAGGGTGGCCGAGGGGAGGACGAGCAAAAGCAAAACAAGGAAAGGAGAGACCAAGGGGATAGTTGTTGCAAGGGACAGTGACCTGTTTTACGAATTAGATAATTTTTAAATTAATCTCAAAAATTGAGCCCAACCGGTGTGGCTCAGTGGTTGAGCGTCAACCTGTGAACCAGGAGGTCACGGTTCAATTCCTGATCAGGGCACATGCCTTGGTTTCGTGCTCTATCCCTGGTGGAGGGTGTGTGGGAGGCAGCAGATCAATGATTCTCTCTCATCATTAATGTTTCTCTCTCTCTCTCTCTCTCTCTCTCTCTCTCTCTCTCTCTCTCTCTCTTTCTTTCTCTCTCTCTCATTTCCTCTATGAAAGCAATAAAAAGATATTTAAAAAATTTATACATAGGCTATGTATCAAACCAAACTTCATTATTAAATGAGCTCATTCTTATAAAAGCACACAGTTCTTTCTCTTGAAATAGGGAAATCAAGAAAGGAAAGATAATGTTTTCTTTAAGTATTCTTAGAATTGGGAATTGGTCTATTAAACATTAGCCTTAATAAACTATAGCTTTCATAAGACAACAGTCAATTTCAGCATTTTATTTTGTGTCATCTATATCCTCCCCAAAAGACAAAGGGTGAAGGAGAAAAATGATGTTGCTATTATCCCCAAGATGGAGTTGATGATACTAAATTTTTATATTTGTATAATTCTTCACACATAGAGTTACTTAAATAATATTAGTCTCTTCCTGAATCCTATTCTCACTGAGAACAACATAACATTGCTACATGTCAATCTTGGCTCTGATGTCTAATTTCTTTTTAACCACTCATGCCAAATGGGTTTTGCTTTCACAGTCCTCAAATGAAAACCAACAGGAACTAATTCCTCAGGTTCTATCAGCAAATACTTCATCTTTAGATGTGTTTCTTACTCTAGATCAGCGGTTCTCAACCTCTGGGTCGCGACCCCTTTGGGGGTCGAACGACCCTTTCACAGGGGTTGCCTAAGACCATCCTGCATATCAGATATTTACATTATGATTCATAACAGTAGCAACAGTACAGTTATGAAGTAGCAACGAAAATAATTTTATAGTTGGGTCACAACATGAGGAACTGTATTTAAAGGGCCAGAAGGTTGAGAACCACTGCTCTAGATGAAGGATCCAGTCTCTTTATATTTGAAGAACGTAACTAGTCTATTAAACTTGGTATATTTTTAGGGTTTGAGAACTTTAAGTGCTGACTTAAAATATTTATGCGTAATTTGTAACATCTCCTTATGGTGCTTTATTGTGTAGGACAACACACTCAATGTACAAGTGGAATCGTGCTTTAAAATCATGGCTTGTCTCTGACCAAATACCACAGAGGATTCAATCAGTAACATTTATCAAAGCTTACTACAAATCCCCTTCCCTCATCTACATTCCACAAATTCCCCACTCACCTAGCCCACTTTTCGGCTCCCTCAAACATTCCCCAAACTTTTCCTCAAACTCATCCTATATAGCCTCTTCCTTTTCCTCCTCTCTTATTCTTTCGCTTCCTTGATTAACCCTTTGTCTTAGCTAGTGTGATTTAGTTCAGCTGATTAGGCAATTTTCAGATCTCACTGAATCTGCACAAAGGATTTTTCATAATGGATAGGAATGAGATGGGTTGAGGCTGGGAGTATTCATACGTTGTTGGTGGTGGGCTTTATTCTTATTACTATTTCACACATAATTTTTCTATTTCAGCAAAGATATGTCAACATTTTGAAGGAGATCAAAGCAAAGGATATTGAAATCAGGATACACAAGAAGAAAACGAGTGAAATTCAACGGAGGTAAAGAATTACTGATGATTATCTAGTTAGGAGGGGGGAGGGGGAACATCCTAACTTCACAAGTTTCAAAAACCCTGGTATTTTCACAGACTCAAAGAGTTTGCTCAATTATATGACACTATTCGAAATGAAAGAAACAAATTTATTAACTTACTTCACAAAGCTCACCAGCAAGTGACTGAAATAAAAGAAAGGCATAAAATGTCACTAAATGAACTGGAAATTTTAAGAAATAGTGCAGTTTCTCAAGAAAGGTAAGTGTTATAATAACTATTATCCTTTCAAAGTCTTCTGATTTATTGACCTCTAAAATACTCTGGAGATAATGAAATAGAAAATGATCGTATTTTACGAAGCTAGAAAAGTCCTTACGCAAACACCTTGCTTTACAGATGATAATCAAAGCACCTGAATGTGATTCCTCATGCTTCTACTGCTTGCGAGCCATCTATTTTTTAAGTGAACGAAAAACTGTAGTATATAACTATGCTTACTATGCTTACTTTCATTTATCCAATTAGGAAAAAAAGCACCAATTTGATCATTTGCATTTAAAGTTAGAAGGCAATCAAATGTTTATGAACCCGCATTCCCTGGTTGTAGATTTGAAGCGTAATGTGCTTGTAAGAGGCAGTATTGTGGTTAAGAGAGGTGGCTTTCTAGGGCAGTGGTTCTCAACCTTCTGTGCACATTAGAATCACCTGGGAATCTTTTTAAAATCCTGATTTCTGGGCCTCATCCTCCACAGGAAATTCTGTTTCTTTGTTACTAATGTTGTGGCCTCACCCCATAACAAAGAAACAGAATTTCCGGAGGATGAGGCCCAGAAATCAGGATTTCAAAAAGATTCCCAGGTGATTCTAATGTGCAGCCAAGGTTGAGAACCACTGTCCTAGATTCAAATCGCAGCCCTGATACTTACTAGCTGTGTGACCTTGGGCAAAATACCTTACCTCTCTGGGCTCACTTTTTTTTTTAACCATTTTTTAAAAATGTCCTTATTTCATAGGACTTTTTATTATTAAATGAGTTAAGCCATGTAAAAATGCTAAAAAATGTCTGCCAAATGGTGTTTTCTAAACTGTATCACTTACCATGTACCAAGATCTGTTTGACTATCTCACTTACGTTTAGTCCCTGATCTACTGAGTCTATATAACCTGAAATTTTTCTGGTGACCATTATTTTCCAGTTTGCTTTTATGAAGATATTACAAAATGGGCCCTTGTGTGTGGATAGTGGATGGGGTGGGGGTGGAGTGGGTAAGGGATTTGCATGAAAAGGAAAATCTAATTTCCTAATCAGGTTCTAATCCTACATAAAGATCATGTATCATTTATAGAAGCCATGCATTCATCCAGCATTTATTGTGATGCTTTATGGCAGTGATTCTCAACCTTCCTAATGTCGCGACCCTTTAATACAGTTCCTCATGTTGTGGTGACCTCCAACCATAAAATTATTTTCGTTGCTACTTCATAACTGTAATTTTGCTACTGTTATGAATCGTAATGTAAATATCTGATATGCAGGATGTATTTTCATTGTTACAAATTGAACATAATTAAAACAGTGATTAATCACAAAAACAATATGTAATTATATATGTGTTTTCCGATGGTCTTAGGTGACCCCTGTGAAAGGGTCGTTCGACCCCCAAAGGGGTCGCGACCTACAGGTTGAGAACCGCTGCTTTATGGAGTCAGAGACCACCTGAGGTCCATTGGACATTATCAGCTATAACCCTCTCTGCCCTTAAAGAGCACAGTCTTCTGGGGACAGCAGAGCAGTAAATGAATCGCTGTAGTCTCTTGCTTTGATAAAGTGGGAGGAGGGTATAGGAGAGTCTTGTGGCACAAAAGAAAGATGTCCTAATCCAGATGGAGGGGGAATCTGAGAAATGAAAAGCATGCAGAAATTCCTGGAAAGTATCGTTTGATGAATATCATTATTACTATTGTCATTGCAAGGGATGTATTAAATCAAGAGCTATTTTTATACAGTTTGTGTTTTGAAGTTTTCATTGTTTTTAAAGAAACTAAAAATTATAATCTTATCTATTTCCCATTATTTTTAAAGAAAACTACAAAATTCCATGCTGAAACATGCCAACAATGTTACCATCAGAGAAAGCATGCAAAACGATGTATGCAAAATTGTAGTAAAACTTCAAGAAATGAAAGCGAAGAAGGAAGTCCATTTAAATAACATTGACAGACTCGCCCATATGATCACAATGATTGAAGAGGAGATGGTGAAGCTTCGCAAAAAATACGAACGAGCTGTTCAGTCTCGAAATGAAAGGTAAAAATCAGGAACCTATGTGAGAACAAAGCACCCAGAGATCCTATTTAGAAATGTTTCCCCTTTTTCTATCTACACGTGACAGTGGGTAGTGAGGGACATTTGATATTAAGGTTTTATTAGTTTTGGAGGGGAGGAGTAGCTTCATGTTTTGCCTGAAAATAAGAAACTCTGACCCTGGATGGGTAGCTAAGTTGGTTAGAACATCTTCTGACGCCAAGGTTGCAGATTCAATCCTGGTCAGGGCACATACAAGAATCAACCAATGAATGCATAAATAAGTGGAACAACAAAATTGTTGTGCCCCTCGTCTGTCTCTCTCTCTCTCTCTCTCTCTCTCTCTCTCTCTCTCTCTCTCTCTTTCTCTCTCTCTCTTTCATAAATAAAATTTTAAAGACGGAAGGAAGGGAGGAAGGAAGGAAGGAAGGAAGAGAGGGAGAAAGTTCTTATAAGAGAAATAAGTGACAGTTGAGTTTGGGGAGCTGCTTACTTGAAGATAAAAGTCCTTTCCCAGATTACCTTTCAGGATGCCTCTGATACCATCAAATTATTACAGACAATGGACATAAATAAGTCTTTGGATCATGTATCCACTTTTGTGACAGGCCTGTTCATAGTATGATATTTATTCAGCCTTTCTCCCAGTTCGTAAGTAAGAACTTTAGGAGTAGCATCGCTTCTTCCAGGCCACAATGATATCATTACTCAATTATACTTTAGCAGTTTTCCCAAGTTTCTTGTGCTTTGAGAAATCTGGCATGTGAGACTGTAGAGCTTATAGTAAGTGCATCTGGTATCAGAATGTTTTTCATCAACCCTTGGTTGTGCTCTGTGTAAGTGGTAGACCCTGAGAGTACAAAAGGGTGGTCAAACATTGCTCCTGCTTTCTGTTTTAAAGAGGACTGAGATCACGAGAAGAACCAAAAATTGTCAAATGAGACGAAATGTAGAGCTAAGATTAGTCAAATACAACTACATACACACATGTTTTGAGGAGAACAGTGAGAGAGAAGCAATTAAAGATAAGCTCTGGGGAAATGGATATGCAGTGTGTGGGAAGAACTTGAGGGTGGTGAAGAATATCATTTTTCAAAGGGTTGGCTGGTGTGTTCTCTGGGGGGTGGGGGAACCTTCTTACTTGACTCCTGGCACAAACCAAGGCATTTAGGCAGTGTACTCCCAGGCCCTGGTCAGATCCGTGGGGCTGGAATTAGAAATTTCTTACTCTGTTTCTTCCCCAGATTCTCCTCACAAGGAGGGGTCTTTTCCCTGGCATTATTATAAATGACGGAATTTGCCTGTTCATTAGGAAATCTGCATCGGAAATAGTCAGCTTTAAAAGGACCTAATGGGCTTGGCACGTTACATAGATCAGAATCACCGTAGAAATACATTCCCTGGCCCTCTGCCCGAGCGCATCTGGCCAGAACTTGGTTGGCAAGCCTGGTCCAAGGAAAGGATCTGCAGAAAATCAGACTGAGGGGTCACTTTGTTCGTGCATGGGGAACAACATTCTTTCCCACCCCAGGAAACCTTGGGGACTTGCAGAGGTTCTGGCCAGCCAACCGCATGGTCAGCTCAGAGTCAAGAGGCTCAACAACCATCCCTTTCCAATCTCCCAAAATTCCAAGTGTAGAGTTTACCTAGAAAGCCACTGGTAACTATCGTTTGTCTTCTAGAATTACGCAAGGCTGATGTGCACTCTGCACACCCAAATCCAGAGGAAACCACAGTAGCTAGTAAAACTGTGGCCTCAACATCCTCTTAACCTCTGCCCCTCCATTTGACCATAGTGGCGTCCAGCTGATAGAGCGGGAAGAAGAAGTGTGCATCTTCTATGAAAAAATAAATATCCAAGAGAAGATGAAACTCAATGCAGAAATTGAAATACATGTCTTGGATGAAAAAATCCGATTCCTGAAACTGAAGATTGCTGAGAAGCAGAGACAGATTTATGTGACCCAGAAACTGGTGCCAGTCAGGAAGGCCCTGGACGCCGACGTCGCCGTGCTCCAGATTCAGGTGGGCACGAGCTCATGAGACCCTGCCTGGGACCATTTGCCTTTCCCCCTCCATTATTGGTCCACGGGTTGTATGTTCTTACATGTAAACCGACCATGCTACTCCTGGCACCTGTGAGAACCCCGGAGTTATGTGGAACACTGCTGCAGGGCCACGCTCCAGAGTCTTTTCCCCATGAAGCATTTTCTGCCTTTCTGGGAATACACTCCTCCCAAATCTCAACTCTAGCTCAGCTTTCTCACAGCTCAAAGTTACATAATCTCACTTCCACCAGCATAATGATGTTTTTGGTGCTTGCTGGAAAGACCTAGCTCTCTGGTTTTTAGTACTCTTGCCCTCTGGAGCTGAGATTGTTGTTCGTTATTAATTGGCCATCACATTTAATTCGACTCCTTGTGAACCCCTGTAGTGTCCCTGTAATTTAATAACCTGGCCTCTGACACGGCCTTTTAAAAAGTGTAATAAAGCCCACAAAATTAAACATGAAGTAGCAATAGAAAGTGAGGAAAGAAAGCTGCTTTCTTCACATGTAATAATCGTAATTTTTTATGAAAAAATAAGAAAAAATTAAACTAAAGAAAACTGTGGCTTGAACTTTTTTCCATCGACTCAGTGTAGGAACAAATTTTAGCCTATAACAATTTTTCCAAAATGTCAGGTGGCTTTCAGATTTTTTTCTGATTATAAAATGAAGACACGTTAATCAAGTTTTTAAACAATACAAAGTTTTTAAAGAAGAAAATAAAATCGTATCCCCAAGATATGTAACCACTATTAAAATGATCAAAAATCTGGAAGAGATCCTTCTAGTCTTTTCCTTTACAAGTGACAGGTTTTTACTAGCTTGTGGTGTAAACACAGTTTGGGGTCCTGCTTTTTAATGAAATCACATCAAGGGGATTCACAGACTCCCTCATCACACCGTGCCTGGTCCACCTCTGCACCGTCCAGCACAGACTCGGCCAGCATCTGCAGCCTGCATCTACACTAAGGACCATTCACGCAGGGCCTTCGTCTGTGAACTGACTTTCTTGAAGATTTGGGGCAACAGTGTGAGAGGGCCCGGTACAGAAATGCAAAGAATTTCAAGTTAAGTATCAGGTAGCCATGCCCTTCCGAGCTCCGTAGGGCCACTCTATCCCTGGGAGCGGTCCCCGCCTGCATTACCCCATGTAGCACCCTGCTCTAGCTCCATTTCACTGGCTTGTCTTTCCATCTTTCATCCCCCATCTGCCCTCCACAGCCTCACCATCCAGGTGGTCCCCCAGGCACTTCGTACTTGTCTCACTCCATTTCACAGAATCACTTGGCTCTCTCTAGCTCTTTCCCCAAATACAGTTTCAGGGCCACCTTTGCCCATACTAAACTGTCAAGATGCCCAGCAGAACAAAGGAACTAAATTCAATAAGGCCCACAACAGGAAAATTCACTCTCCATTATGTAAGGATTTTAACTCTGTTCATTGCAAATCAACAATTCTATTCAATGGCTAAAATGAGTTGTTCTTAAAACATATATACTTGGCATTTCATTATAGGAAAGCACTTATCCAGTGTGAACTATGAATTCAGATTGCCCGAGAGGGACTATTATGCATTGAGTGATAGTATGCCCTGCCTGATGGGAGACTACCATTCTGACTGCGGGTGAATTGAGACATGTGGATCTCTGTTCTATCAGCTACCTGCTCTACCAGAGTTGGCTCTAACAAGCTTAAGAACAGTTGAATAGAAAGTTTCCCATTAGTCTCCACATGTCACTTAATTATTTAATTGTCTACTCAGCACTGACTACGTATGCCCTTTGAAGGACTGTGTGTGAAAGTTTGAGCTTCAGGCAAGCCATTTTGTACCCTGCCTGACAGTGCCGGATCCCTGCCATAGCCTGTTATTTGATAAAGCTGCTGTGTTGTTGTTTTTCAACGTCCTCCCATTTTTGGAATTCTCTTAAGGTTTGCATTTTCTCAGCTGTTTGAAATAGTTTTTAATCATTCAACAGTTTAACCCAAGAATAATCATGAGTCATATATTCCTGGATGTTTGCAATCAGAGGTCCTTTTTAGGGATCTTGGAAATCACATGAACTACTGTAGGATACAAGAACACCATTTTATATAGAAAAAGAAAACAATTTTTCCTCAATGGCCCATGGGGAAATAAGATCAATCAAGGCACCGCTGGATAAGCAAGCACCATATTTTTGCTTCCTATTTAATTTCCTAATTAAGAGAAGGAAATGTTGTGCTGAGCAAATGCTTATTTACATATGGGTGTATACTTTAAAATTTCATATTGATGGCAGTTAAGAAGTGTGGACACATAAAGTTCCTTAAATATATTATCTCATTTACTAGGTCAACACCATTAGATTAAGCCTTATCTTCCAATTTGACAGTTGAAGAAACTGGCTTAGAGAAGATAAATGGTTTCCCTGAAATTATGCAGGTTTTCAGTAGAAAAGCTAAAAATGCTGACTCTTGGTTTTCACCATGCTCCACATCTCCCTGTAAAACTAAAGCTCAGTGTGGCTGCCACTTCTACTTGGGAGTGGCCATATTTCTTCATCTACCTCCAAGGTCTCATTAATTCAACAAATAGAGTTGATATATAAGACATTATATTGGGTATTTAGCAAAAAGTATTTAAATAGTTCAGTCTGTTTCTCATAGACTGTACATTGTACTGACCTAGTAATGAAGAACTTCATTCTCCTGTGGAAAGCCATTAAGCCATTGCCAGCATAGGGTTTCAAACTGGAGTTTATTGTGTTCCATACCCTGTATGTTGTCCAGCTTGCCTCTGTAACAACTTTCAATAAAGATGTCAAGTCTGTCTAGTCTGAGCTCTGCAACCACACAACTTCCCATGAGTATAACATGAAATGGGAAGTAACAAAGGACTGGCTGTAAAATCAGCTTTTTCTTTGATGACTCAGAAGTCATTGCCTTCTTTGTAGAGTCAATTACCGACATCCTGCTCATGGCACCAAAGTGATCAGAAGCATTGCTTAACCTCAAGTTCCAGCTGATTGGGTGTTAAGAATTGTCTTCCACTTTTTGTCTGTGTCAGTCCCACTCAAAGATGCTAAAAACCCTTGGCTGTGTGATTTTAAGATTTACAAGCAAGAGAGTTAGTTTTAAAATTAATGTTTCTTTTTTAATAGTTTTCACAGTGTACAGACAGAATAAAAGACCTGGAGAAACAGTTCATAAATCCTGAGGGTGAGAACAGAATCCGCTCCCTTCCAGGGAAAGATATGACTACAGAAGAAATGATCAAAAAATTAGATTCGGTAACTATTCTTTCTTTCTTATTTCTTATTTTTTTATTTATTGAATTTATCGTGGTGACATTGGCTAATAAAATTACATATGGCCTGGCTAGTGTTGCTCAGTGGTTGAGCATTGACCCATGAACAAAGAGGAAACCAGTTCAATTCCAGTTAGGGCACATTCCCGGGGTTGCAGGCTCATTCCCCAGTAGGGGACATACAGGAGGCAGCTGATGGATGATGTTTCTCATCAATGCTTCTATCTCTCTATCCCTCTCCCTTCTTCTCTCTCTAAAAATCAATTTAAAAAACATATTTTAAAAAAGTAAAAGAAAAAATTACATAGGTTTCAGGAATACAATTCTACAAAACATCATCTATATGTTGCATTGCGTGTTCACCATCCCAAGTTAAGTCCCCTTCCATTACCATTTATCTCCCAACTTCTTCTGGATCTTAAGAGGAATGTTTGTAGTTTTTTGCCCATTAAGTATAATGTTGGCTGTAGGTTTGTCCTATATGGCCTTTGTCACGTTGACGTATGTTTCCTCTATTTCCACTTTGCCGAGAGTTTTTATCATAAATGGGTCCTGGATTTTATCAAATGCTTTTTCTCCATTTATTATATAACTATGTGTGTGTTTTTTAATTCCTCATTTTGTTTATGTGGTGTATCACGTTTATAGATTTGCAGTAATGTACCAACCCCAGAATAAATCCCACTTGATCATGGTGTATGATCTTTTTAATGTCTTGCTGAATCTATTGCACAACTATTTTGTTGAGGATTTTAGCATCTATGTTCATCGGGGATATTGGCCTGTAATTTTCTTTCTTTGTAGTGTCTTTATCTGGTTTGGGGATTAGGCTAATGCAGGAGGGAGATCAGAGAGTGGGGCTGTTGCATTCCACCAGGCTGATGGCATGAGGAGGGGAGTGCTCCACCCAAGAAAGATGGCCTCTACAGTGTGGGAGACTCAGCTCAGGGGCCCTGAGGGTTGTCCCTTAACCTCTCTCCCCAGAGCTACAAACTCCAGTTTCTCTTCACACGACTCTAGTCCACTCCGCCTTCCCTCCATTGGAGCCCAGGGTGAGAGGCTATGAACGAGATTTTGTGTATTGGCCCTTTAAGGGAGTTCGAGGATTTCTAGGAGACTCCTGTCTCTCCCTAGTGGTCAGAATCCCTGCTGACTTTCACAGCCAGATGTTATGTGAGTGCCTCTTCCCGGCTCTGTGCTCTGGGCTGGGGAGCCTGGTGTGGGGTTGAGACCCCACACTTCTCAGGGGAACCCCCACAGCTGAGATAAGCCTCCAGAATCTCAGCTGCTGCCCATGGAAGTGGGGCCAGCCCTTTTTGTGTCTCTGCCCTTCCTACCAGCCTCAATGTGGCTTCCTCTGGGAATCCTTGGTTATGAGACTTCTCTTCGGCTCGTCTTCAGTTGGTTATTCAGGTTGATCACTCCATAATTTAGTTTGTAATTCCAATTTGGTCCTGGGAGAAAGTGAGTATACCTTCCACCTACTCCACCACCATCTTGGATCCCCAAATATTATTTCTTAAAATAGCATCAATTTGCCCCTTGTTGGTCAGTGTCACATAGATCTGTACTAGTGTTTCAGGTTATGGGGATAGATTTATCCTTCATTATTCTAGCCACTAATATAGTAGACCTTCATTGTAATCTAGTAACAAAACCTAAGCTTGACTTTAAACATTGCCAAAAGAAATAAAATTTGAGTGGTTTCAAGATGCCCACCTTTGTATCATAGCCCCCCCATCCTACTCCCCCCACCAAAAAAAATAACTTTTTAGCATCTTGAAGGGATTAATGTGCCTTGCTGATGGGAGCATATCAGAGGAGGGGCAACGGAAGGTAGATTGAGGTGAGAGGGCCATTCTCTGCCATGTGGAGGAAGAATTTCCAGAGCTATCTGCAGGAGTGGGGGCGTGGCAGGGGAAGTCATGACGTAGCCCAGCTCTAAAGACTTTCTAGAGGTATCTTAGCAACTATAAAAACAATGTGTCTCTGTTTAACTGGGGGGGGGGGGGGGGAGAGAGTTTTTTACTTGTATGACCGTTTCCCCCTTCCTATTGCAATTGTTTTGACCGTAGCTGGAACTACAGCTGGCCAAGAAGGAGGAGCAGTTGCTGGAAAAGGATTTCATCTATGAACAGGTCTCCCGGCTTACAGACAGGATCTGCAGCAAAACGGAGGACAGCAAGGAGGACACGCTGCTCTTGGCCAAGAAGGTCTGTCCGAAACCCTGCCTTTTCTCTTCGGCCCTGGCTGCTTTATTATGGTTCATATCCCACTGAATGCTTTGCTTACTGGGCAGAGCGCTGGAGCGATTAGGCTTTATGACAGAGAAGCAGAATGGATGTAGAATTTAAAATGTAAAGAGGATGCTTAGATAATAGTTCAAAGTAAGTTCCCATCTTGTTCCTTGAATGAATTCACTTTAAAGTGGGAAAACCTAAGCTTTTAAATGGCAGTATACAAGTTTCACTTAACTGGGCACCCACTCAAATATGACAATTATTGTCTTTATATTCCATGTGCCAACTTAAATCCTTTTGAGTTCCTTGTGAATGGAAGGCTTCGCTTAAACAACAGTCTGGCTGCATGGAAACTCAGCCAGAACCCAGAAATGGAAGGGGACCATTGAAGACAACAGTCACACAAGCATGGGCCCATTGCACCATGGGGTGGAGTCACCACCGGGCCCCACTAGTGAGGAGAGGCCAGTGACACAGAGCTTCCTGATTTCATAAACTTAAAACACTGTAACAGGACTGAGATTCAACGCTATAGGGTCAGACTGGGACTGTTAGAAGGTACCTGGAAAGGAGCAGACGGCAGGAGGGGGGTTGGTGATTGTGACTCAGAGGGGCCTTGCAGGGCAGCCTGGCCTCCATGGCCCCTTGGCGCATCCCACTGTGGCTGCACAGGGATTTCAGTTAGCCAGCAGTGCTGAGGTACTACGAGCTCCCCTCATGCTAGGCATGGGGGCAGGAACAGAGAGGAAGGGGCACACCATTCACAGGGTCGAGTTTGGGGAGACAGATGGGAAAATAGATCACGGTAACATCCACACCTGACTGTGGGCTCCACAGGGCAATGACTGTTCCTCATTCTTTTTAGTTTCCCCAAATGCCTCGGGTACACTAAACTCTAGAACAACATTTATTTAAAAAGTAAACAGTCGGTCCTGTTCTAAACACATTTCTGGCCCACCAACTAAAGTGGAAATTATTGTAAAACTCAAGCCTCCTATGCCATTTAACTGGCTTTCACACTTCGTTCTGATGACTTGCACAGGTGGATGGATGGTCACCGCAGCTCGTGCAATTCGCAACTTCACCTCATAAAGTAAGGATGTTAAGCCCTAGCCTGTTTGGCTCAGTGGATAGAGCCTTGGCCTAGGGACTGAAGGGTCCCGGGTTCAATTCTGGCCAAGGGCATATGCCCAAGTTGCGGGCTCAATCCCCAGCAAGGGGCATGCAGGAGCCAGCCAATCAATGATTCTCTCATTGATGTTTCTCTCTCTCTCTCTCTCTCTCTCTCTCTCTCTCTCTCTCTCTCTCTCTCTCTCTCTCTCTCCTTCTCCCTTCCTCTCTGAAATAAAAAAAAAAAAAGAAAAAAAGAATGTTAAGGCTCCTAAACTTTGCCTGAATTAGCATGTCTGATGTTTCTTTAAATGTTGCCTTCCTTCCTTTTGCAAAATGAATTTTCCTTTCTTTGGAGAAGGTCAGTGTTTACTGAGAGCTGGCTTGTCAAAGCTGATGGCAGTGTCTCCTAAAATCAACAATAATCCTAGAGAAATGCTGAAAGTGTCGGGAAGGTCCCAGTGTAACAGTTCTGGCCCAGTGGTTTATCGACCCTTTCCTTCCCCACTTTCCACGTTCTCTATCTGGATTTTTTTCCATTTAAAATTATAATGTCCTCATAGTAACCATAACTTGAAGGTAGAAATATGTTCAGATGTCAGATACTAGCAAATGACCTTGAGAAAGATACATAAAGGACCTTATAACTGAGTTTCCTGATCCATGAAATGGGTATGATATCAGCTAACGTTGTTGCAGGCATTACATAGTCAGCAGAAGTAGCCTAGCTTTTTGTGGGTGCCCAACAAGAATGCGTGTCACCCCAAGCCTCTCATCTTCCCTAGGTAGCTTATGGCTCATCTTCCAAGTTTCCCAAATGAATGGAAAATCTCAGCAAAAACTCAGACCAACCCAGGATATAACATCATCCTTTCTTTTTTTTTTTTTATAGAGAAGAAGGAGGTTGACTGGTTACACATATACACAACACACAAGTGACTGACTAATTAATGAAATTGGATAGAGATAATGACTCACCCCTGAACCTTTAAATGGCCGTCTTTGATTCAATGTGTGCTCCCTCAAAATTACTGCAGTGTAGAAGAGTTTACAAATTTATATTCCCTTAAGAAGACAAAGTGTGTACATAATAACCAGTCATTACATTTTCAGAGGCAGGTACATCACTGGCAGCAACATTCTTCTAAGCAAATGTACAGATAGACCAGTGTGTGCTCTATTAGAAGAAGGAAAGTCTTTCAAGTTCAGGTGTAGTTTTTTGGAAGTTCATATTCATGTCTCAAAGTACCCTGGTTCAAAAGCCTGAAGGATTTAAATAGACTAAGAATTTACTCGTTCCTTCATTTAACAAACATTCTATTATAATTTTGCTTGGTGCCTCCTATGTTCCAAGCACACCCTGGATCGTGGGGAATATGATGAATAAAACATGGCCTTGTCCTCATGAAGAGTACCTTCTTGTGGGACGACTGACTGTAACCAAATAGCTAATGCATACACATACACTGAGTGGCCAGTTATTATGACCACCTGATGTTGGTAGGCAAATTAGCTATAATTTCGCGCTGAAGTTGCTAGAGGGCCAGACCATTATAAATAGGGAAGCAGGTTGTTTACCATGACAGTAGAAGTGATTTTTTTCTGAAGATATGGGTAAACAACGCGATTTAACAGCCTTTGAACATGGGAGATATGTATATATATATATATATATACATACTCAGTGGCCAGATTATTATGACCACCCCATCAGTACTTCATTGGGCCACCTTTTGCCTTCAATACTGTGGCGATTCCTCTTGGCATTGACTCCACGAGATGTTGAAAGGTGATGTGAGGAATCTGACACCATGCCTGATGAATAGCACTGTCCAGTTCTGTGAGATTTGATGGTTGTGGAACCAGCTGCCTGATGGCTCTTTTAACTTCGTCCCACAAATGCTCAATTGGATTGAGATCTGGTGATTGTGGGGGCCACCTAAGCAAGGTAAAGTCTCCCTCATGTTCTTGAAACCACTCCTGCACAATACGAGCATCATGGCATGGCGCACTGTCTGGTTGGAAGAAGCCATCTCCATTGGGATACACCATCAACATGATAGGATGAACCTGATCAGCAACAATACTTAGGTATGTTGTGCTATTCAGACGTTGTTCCACACAAATTAAAGGGCCCAAATCATTCCAGGAAAACATACCCCAAACCATCACACTCCCCCCACCAGCTTGAAGGGTTGTACTCATCATGCATGTGGGCGCATACTTTCATGCTGTTTCCGCCAAATTCTCACTCTGCCATCTGCATGATGCAACTGGAAACGTGACTCATCACAATGTTCGACTGTCCAATCCTTGTGTTCCTGTGCGAATTGGAGACTTTTTATCTTGGTAACTGCAGACAGCAAAGGTGTTCGAATAGGCCTTCGGCTTCCATATCCCATACGACGCGGTGTATGGCTAATTTGCCTACAAACGTCAGGTGGTCATAATAATCTGGCCCCTCAGTGTATACTACAATGGCGGTGGTGAAACAGGTTACACATTAAAAATACAGCAAGGTGATATGGCAGTGCTGGCAGGTGGGAATCACCACTCAGTGCCCCGCCGTGGCTACGGCCACCCTGAAAGGTTGTGCTATGGGCCAGGAAGCTTACAGGAACCACCAGTTCCAACTTTACTTCTTTCCTGTCTTTTAAAATTAATTATTCCACTAAGTCCTGTCCTTTAATTCTTTGATGATAAATAGCTGATGCGAAATGGTCAAGACACACATACAACCAGAACATTTCACTTCAAATTAGTGGCCAGATTTTCCCCAGTTCGGCACATGCTTGCTTATGACTTAATAATTATGCACCCCAGAAATTATGATCAATAATAATACAAACATGTTGAGGTGTGATTGTTTCCATTAAAAATTATTTCAGATGCAGAGCCTCTGCTGATTACCTTATATAAGTAAAGAATAACTTTTAAATATAGTTTTTGTTCTACCAGATCCCCACCCCCAATGGATCAGTGACAAATTAATAACATGGCCTAAGTAAGCCAGAATTTAGACATAAAGAGCACTCTATTTCCCTCTCCTCATCATCTCTTAAAAATACAGAGACTTCACTATTCCCCTCACTACTACGCACCTGAACAACTAGTAACTTGATGAACACATGTCTTTCTTTTCCCCTCCTCGTCATTATTTACACAGCTAGGGTGTCTGAGGTCTCATCCAATTCTTATTTGTCTCCCACATTATAGACAGCCAGCAGCCTGCCATTTTCTTAAATTCTTCATGGAACATATACATAAGCTAAGCCTTGGGTTCTTTAATTCTAGATGAACGGCTACCAGAAAAAGATTAAAAATGCTACTGAAAAACTGATGGCTCTTGTTGCTGAGCTGTCCATGAAACAAGCTCTGACCATTGAACTCCAGAAGGAAGTCAAGGAGAAAGAACACTTCATCTTCTCTTGCAATTCCAGGATGAAAAAGGGTCTGCCCCTCAACAAAGAGATTGAGAGAGAATGGTTGAAAGTACTTCGAGATGAAGAAATGTATGCCTTGGCCATCGCTGAAAAGTCTCAGGTACATTTAGGCTCTTATATTGCATTTGTACTAGTAAAGTGGCCAGGAAGGGATGTTTTCAAGGATTTCAATCTTCTCAAAATATATGAAAAATTCCCCACTCTACCATACACAGTTCAAACAATCAGGAGAAATTTGGGGTGTTTTTTTTAATTATTATGTAGAGCCCTAGGTTTGCTCAGTGGTTAGAGTTTCAACCCGCAGACTGAGGTCACGGATTTGATTCTTGTCAAAGGCATGTACCTCAGTTGCAGGCTGGATCCCTTGCCCCGGTTGGAGCGCATGGAGGAAGCAACCAATCGATGTGTCTCTCTCTCACATTGATATTTCTCTCTCTCTGTCTTTACCTTCCCTTCCACTTTGAAAAATCAATGGAAAAATATCCTCGAGTGAGGATTAACAACAAAAAACGATATTATGTAGACAAATCAAAGTACAATAGTTCAAAGCACTATAATATTCTCTGGAGAACATCTGGCAAACACCAAGTTCCACTCCACAATCTCACATTGTGGCTGGTGTGGCTGAACACCATGGACTCCCATGACACGGCAATGACCAGGCGAGGCTGGCTTTGGTTTTACTAGTATCCATAGGTCTCCTATCTCTGCCCTTGCACCCCTGCTCAAACCACACCTTACTCTTCCATGTCCACCTGCCGCGGCCATCACAGCCTGTCATGAGGCCTCCAGAACACCTTCGCAGACTCTGCACTTGGTGTGCACCCTTGGCCTCAACGCCAACCCTTTTTTTTCTCCTGCCACTGGCCTAAGTCGAGGTCCATCACTGGTTCCGCCTTCACATTGGGCACCCAGTTCTTCTGCCTTTCAATATTTGTAGAATGGAATTAGGCGTCTCGAGGGCCTACAACTCACTCTCAGGCTGTCAATTAGGTTCTTCAAAAAGATGATTGTTCACTAACTAACCCAAGAAAAAGGCACATTCCAAACAGAAGTTAAAAATATCTGAAAACAGGGTCTGATTTGTAATTCCCACACTGCCTGGAACTATATTTACTAACACCTTCAGGTTTTACCGAGCTTGTCCCAGCATCATTTACCTGTCTCCGTTATTTAGAATTCTTTTTCATGCTGTAAGAGAGTCATCTGTTTTCCAGGAGCACAGGCAGAAACTTGAGGACCTTGAGGGTCAGGGCAAGCTACTAACCACATCTTCCCTCTGGTTCTACCTGACGCCTTATCTCTTCCTTTCTAACATGTGTTCACCAATGACTCACCCAAGGGAATAGATTGTCCTACCTCTGTCAACAACAAAACCATGGAAATACTTAGTATTTGGTCAAAGATACTGAGGTTGGAACACACGGAAAGTTAGAACCCACCAACCAGTTTATGATAAACCGTAAGCCCCCCAAACAGTGTGATGCTTGAGCAACATGGGTCATTTCAGCAAGGTGCAACATGTGCATGAGTATGTGAGTGTGTGAGTGTGTGTGTGTGTGTGTGTGTGTGTGTGTGTGTGTGTGTGTGTGTGTGTGGTGACTTCACCCTCATACCCTCCTTGGGGGAATGTCAACCAGCACAGCCTACAACTCAGACCCAGCTGTGTCTGATAAGCCCTGGGGTGAAGTGGCTTCACCAGAGTTTGCAGAAAACTGAAAAGGAAATTTCATTCTTTGCAGCAATTCTTGGACGCACAACGCCAGCTGCCCAACGGTGTTCTCACAACTGCAGAGCTGCGTCCGACTGCCTACATCCCAGATGCAGAAGCCACTCTTCCCTTGCCGAAACCATATGGTGCTTTGGCTCCTTTTAAGCCCAGTGAACCAGGGTCCAATATGAGGCACATCAAGAAGCCTGTTATAAAGCCGATTGAAATCTGAATGTGTAAACCAATTCAGGCTCCTCATATCCACTTCGGCCAAGCTCCGTCATATCCACAGCTGGAAAATGTCAGCATAATAGCAGGAGATTACAGGCAAATACAACAGCCACAATTAACCAACAACAGAAATAACATGGTTTCCTTTTATACTCATCAACTACTATATTTTATATGATGTTGGGTAGGACATAGAATTGTTCTACAATTATGTCAAACATATATTTGCATTGTACATTTCTTTCTTTTTCACTCTATATATTGAAACCTTTCAGATATACACAGTAGGCCAGGTGCTATAAAAATTCAATAAAAATAATTTTCAGTGAAGCACGGAAATTAGCTGAGTGGTCCTTATTTATTAAAGACAAAAAGGAAATACTGTTCGATATACTGACTTTAAAGAAAAAGATAGAATGATCAAGTATCTCAGAGACCTAACTGACTTTGTTAAGTAAATGGTTGCATTTAAAGTTAATGTTGTTAAATCTAAATCAAGTAAAAAGCAGGAGGGAAGCTTGTCATTTTCAAAATAATGTTATGGTGATTCTTTTTACAAGTAAATAATCCTTTTGCTGCAAAAATTATTATGCCCTAACTTATCTTTCTTATATTTAGATTTATCAAAATGTTGGATGCAAATAAATTCATGATTATTTTAAGTTTTAATACCAGATTTTTTGAAATTTTCAATAGAAATATTTATAACTTGGCATGTGAAAGAGTTGAAAATGAGGCCAGCTCCCCTGATTTTATTACTCTAATTTTATTGCATTTCATCCAAGTATATTCCTAATTCTGTTTTTATATGTTCTTATGTATGAATATACACAAGATTTCAAACCTGTGATTTTATATTTATTAATATGCTTAGTCTATCTTTACTTCATACTGGTATCAGTTATGAATTTTAGTTCACAACTCTGGGTGTGAGAAATACCACATTCCTTTATTTTGCTAAATCAAACAAAATTTGTTCCTGCCAGATTGGAGGAAAATTTAACATTGTTCTCAGTCTCCGAGTCCTGAATCTAACCCAATTGCTTTGTGAAGTTATTGAAAGGCAATTCCTTGGGAGTACCCATAAGTAACCATATAAATCGTGTGTTTCACACAAAGAAATGCATAAACACAGGTCCTGTGTTGTAGGAATTAGCAATTGCATCAGGGATTCAAAAAATACACATTGGAAGCGTAGCAACATAGGAATGGGGGGAATTTAAATTGCAAAGGAACGAACACTTAAATAGTATAATGTGTGTTACCGCTTGAGAGGGTGGCACTGTGTGCTGGAGTGACCGGAGGTCACAGTCAGAGGGAACGTCTCACAGAGAAGATTTTAACAGGTGAAGAGGGCACCCCAGGTGGGGGAAATAGCCTGAGCAAGGCTTTGAAGTAAAAAGACAAAAGTTGTGCTCCAGGCCCAGTGAACGGGCCTGGCTGGAACAGAATGTTCATATTGGGGAACTGTATCAGCGGGATTAGGGGGAGTTGGCACTTTATCCTGTAATTTCAAATGTGAGTTTGAATTGTATCCTATAATGAATGGCAAGTTATTGAAGGAATAGGACCGGATTGAGCTAGTGTTTATCTCAAATATAAGTCAGTTGAATTAGACCTTAGAAAGTGACCGGCACAAGCCAGGTGTGAAAAGAAAAGGGTAAGGAATGAAAAATAACGACCTTACAAAGAGAAAAAGATCAGCACTGCCTTGCTCATATGGCTCCAAGATTTTGAGCCTCAGTGACCATGAAGTATTTAACCAAAAGGGGGAATTCTGTAGGAGAGGACAATTTTTAAAATACAATGATCATTTTAGAAAAGAACTTGAATTATTATACCAGCTAGTGATATTTATGATGATTAAAATTTCACAGGTTCACTGAGGGAAATAATGTGAAAAGAAATTAGCAAAGGGTCATGGGCTGACCCCAGGCAGCAACTGTATACAATGGTCAGAATTAAGTCACTGTAGACTGGGGGAGGGAGGGGGTGTTGTAGTGGGAAATGGGAGAACCATTTAGATGGCATGGGGGACTTTAGGGGAACATGTTCATAGACTCATGATTCCTGGCTGGACTATAAAGTCTTTGAAAAAAAAGAAAAAAGAAAAAAAAAGACCTGACCAGTTTGGCTCAGTGGCTAGAGCGTCGGCCTGTGGACTGAAGAGTCCCAGGTTCGATTCCGGTCAAAGGCATGTACCTTGGTTGCGGGCACATCCCCAGTAGGGGGTGTGCAGGAGGCAGCTGATAGATGTTTCTAACTCTCTATCCCTCTCCCTTCCTCTCTGTAAAAAATCAATAAAATATTTTTATTTTAAAAAAAAAAAGTCTTTGTAGAAATGACAAAAGAGTCAGGTCAAAACTTACAGTGTTTTTTTGGTTTCGTTTTTTAATGATAAGTTATTTCTAAATCAAACTTTTATAAATATAAAAAAGCGTAAACACATTAAATACAGTTCCATCTGAACCATAACAAAAAGTAAAATCTTACTCTGAATAGACAGTATGTACAAATTGCTGTATGTTACAAATTTTTCTATACTGGAAATAGCAGATTTGACTTAGTCCAAATTCAGTTATTTAAAAGATATCCTCTTTACACATACATTTAATTTTTCCACATGTCATACGTTATTTTCAATGACACTTACTAGTGTTTGTTTTTCTCCACACTAGTCCCTACATTTTTAAAGCATAGATTATTTCTGAGTGCGACAGAAACCAGCTTTTGGCCTATGTGGCCACTAGGAAGAGCATCCTTTATGCCACTGCCTGCCTCCGGGGCTGGCTGTCATGTCTCCACACGTGGCTGTCATCGGCTGTCCAAAACTGGGATGAGGGACAGCAGTTGACTTCAGTCTGAACAAGTACCAAACTGACGTTCAGTGGCTCAGCAATGCATTCTGATTTTGGTAACCAGTTTCAAATATGGCTAGAGAATTCTCAGTAGAAGTAGAGCTAATGAGCAAGAGTAAAACTTGGAAGCTGACACAATTATATTTTCTTTTTTATAAGCCTAAAAGCATTGTGGTGTGTTTCAGAGCTGCTTCCTCCACAAATTTTGCATCCACGTTGTCATGTCCTATGAAAGCATCCAGGCCTGGAAAGAGAGAGAAAGAGAAAAGAGTTACTATGAAATTATGTGGCATTTATAGTGCTGTGCCCACGGCTCTTTGAATCATCATTATTTTATATTTCAGTAAAATACATTGTTCTGAGAATGGGCTGTTAAAACTTACTAAACCTCAGAACCAGGAAAGGCCATGTGCATCAACCAAATGGGTTTTTAACATCTTAAGCCCTTTTAAAAATTCAGAGGTGCCCTAACCGGTTTGGCTCAGTGGATAGAGCGTCAGCCTGTGGACTGAAGGGTCCCAGGTTCGATTCCAGTCAAGGGCATGTATCTTGGTTGTAGGCACAGCCCCAGTAGGGGTGTGCAGGAGGCAGATGATCGACGTTTCTAACTCTCTATTCCCTCTCCCTTCTTCTCTGTAAAAAAAACAATAAAATACATTTAAAAAAATTTTTCAGAGGTGATCATTCCTTTCGGTAATTTGCTCCAGGTAAGTTGTGTATTGCTAGTTAAAACCAATTGCAGTAAGGACCTACTTATTATTTTGGAAAGAAAAAGGTACAGGAGTGTAAATAGGGACTGACTGATGTGCCAACGGAAGACTCTGAGGCCAGAGGAGTGAATTACCTTGATTGGAGGACTCTATCTCTGTCAGTGTTTCAATGAAGTAGTTCAGAGGCAGAAATTCCATACTGAATGACGACTTGTCAGTCATAGAACTCTGAGGCTAAAAAGGAAACCACTTCTGGTGTTAGTTGATTATCCAAAACCAGCACAGACTTAAAAAAAAAAAAAAGTGGTAATAACTACAATTGCAGTCCATATAGGTAAGCTGACATGGGCAAACAGGATCCAAGAAACATTTAGTGGGGCTGCGCTCTCACACTGGCTCACCTGCTTCTTGTAGTTCTGAAGCAACCGCCTCACATGGTTCCGGGAAATAATGTTAGAACTCATAGGATGGTCCCAAAGTCGGCAGATCTTCTGACCAATGAGCTATGATGCAAATTGAAAAACAGGTCAAGGAGGATTTTTAGGGCAGTGCAAGTACGACACTATAATGAGGGCCAAATTCATAGAATGAACACCACCAAGAGCGAGCCCTAATGCTGACTGTGGACTTCGGATGGTTGTGATGCAGGTTCAGTAACTGTAATAAAAGGACATTCTGTGGGGATGTTGATGGGGGGGAGGCCATGCATGTGGGGGGGGGGGGGGCGGGGGGAGGATGGAAAAGCTCTATGCCTTCCACCCAATTTTGCTGTGAACCCTAAACTACTCTAAAGAGAATAAAGTCAATTATAAAAATAAACGGATGGAAAAACATATAGAGGAGAATATAGCTCACACTATATTAAGTAAATGTACCTTAAATCTATTCATAATTTTAAAAATATTATTCCAAAGTCACCAGTTAGTCTAAAAGGCCCTTTATGCTTAACGACCTTTGGAAAAAGGCCATTTCCTCAGAGGTATGCTTCTGAATTTTGAGTAAATACTCCCTTAAATGCAACCCTGAGAAAGCAGTTTATACACTGATGTTGCCAAACTCTTTTTCTGAAATGGAGTTCATCTGCTACTCTTCAAAGCTGGGGTCCTGCATGCCAACTCCAAGCGATGTTTTGATAGGAAACGGAAGGTTATAGGCATATTCTCTGCCAATGTCTTGCCCAGGAAATTTTAATTCCCTGAGAATATGAGGCAAAAAAAAAAAAAAAAAAGTCATTTAAAGACCAAAATAAATGTTCAGAGACAATCCCCTGAGAGATCCAGCCATGGAAAACATGCTTTGTTTTCTCTTCTCGCCTTTGCTTCAGTAAGCCTGCAAGGGGGAGAGGGTGTTACAAAGCAAGCCGATTCGGAGCAGAAAGGCAACGACACCCCTTCGTGGGAGGATCATGCCAGAGATGCAAGGGCTCACGGTATGTAAACAGCACGCAGGGCTGGCCCTGGCGCCCAGGGTCAGAGTTCTCAGAGTCGAGGCTCTGAAGACCTTGCTGTGGAATTTCATATTTTCATAGTATTTCTAAATCCAAGAGCTACTATTCCCCACGAAAACAAGGAGTGTCTTCATAACGCTTTCAGGTCCCTCATGTTTCTCGTTCTTCCTTCCACCGGGAATGTTTTCCAGCCCTGGTGGAAACTGCAGGAGGAGGAAACTCAGTTCCAGGACCTTCTGACCTCACCTGTATTTAAATTTCTTATCAGTTTAGAAGCCAAAAGCACATGTTTCCCCTCTCCCTCCCCTGACTCCCAGATGTAAATATTAGAGCGGTTTCCTAAGAGAAGAAAACGGCTAAGTGTGTGAGGTGGGCTGTGCCAAGGCAGAGCCGAGCCAGAGGCGCGAGGGCCTCGCAGGCCCAGCCGACCGCGGCACAGGGTGGGGATGGATGGGGTTTCTTGGCAAGAGCTGAAAAGTGAAACAATTCAACTGACTTCAGCCCAAATCAAGTGAATGCTCCTTTTGCCAGAAGAACTTGAAGGAGGTTCATGCCAAGGCTCAGGGAGAAAATAAAATGGGGTTCAGGATTACCGGAGGAAGCCGCACAACGATGCTGAATTTCAGTTTCTCATTTTTCTCTGTGTTGTCCAGATCTACAAGAAAGTCAGAGTGACAGGCAAACCAGAAATCTCCATTTGAACATCTGATCAGGCTACTAGTACTTCAGCGGTTCGTCCTGATAACACATCTCCCGACCTTGTATTAAGCATTGTGTCTGTCTGAACAAAGGGTTGTTTAAAGGAAACGGTTTCTATATATCATGGGACGTGGTTCTGGAGCAGGCTGCTAGTCAGAAAACAATTTTACTAACTGAAAACAGGAGGTACCTTGAGGAATGGGAAATACTTCAACATATATTAACAAAACTCATCTGTAAAATACCACAACTGAATCAGTTAAGGTGAGAGCGATTATACTACAGACCATATTTAAACTTCAAAATCATATAAGCACTGCATTTCTCATTGATTTTTCTTGCATTTCAAGTCTGGCTTTGCAATGATCGTGCTAATCAGCTGAAAATAAGCCATTTCGTGACTTCTTAAGAAACACGCCTTCAGAGGCTCCTGTCCTCAAGTGCCCTCATGTCTAGTAAAGGAGTCGAATAGCTGTGTGTGGACTGAGAAGTCATTTGGGGTCTCCTGAAGGGCGAAGACACTTTAAATTAGCCCAAAGGATGGTTCCAGGAAATGAACTGCACTCAGAAGGGCCAGCTGCATAATTTATGGTGACCGATGCAAAAAAAAAAAAAAAATTAAAAAAATGAGGAGCCCTTGTTCAATACTAAGAATTTCAAGATGTCATGCAAAGCATTACCATACGCGTGGGCCCTTCCGAGTACTGCTGGGCCCTGGCCACACAGGTGGCGCCCCCGGGAAGCCAGGCCTGGAGGTGCGCAGACAGGAAAGCGCAGAGCCTCGGAGCCTCTTACCTTGCATGAGCCTCGTGACAGCCGTTTCTGTGAGGAGCAGCACCCCGCCATCGATGTAATGCAGCAGGTTATGCAAAGGGAGACAGCGGACGCCCAGGATCGTGTGCAGTGTGTGAAAACCTAGGGTGAGAGATGCGGGAGGGCACAGCGGTCAGCCAGCGTCTCAGGCAGAATGAACACAACGGTGTTCATGAAACACTTAGCTCAGTGCTTGGCTCCTAGAGTCCACGAAATGCTGCGTGAAGACAAGGCTACGCATTACCAAGACTAAGCACTGTGCTGGGCATATAAGTTCCCAACAAGTCTGTATGACCTTCACCTGTGTCCCTCCCTAAGCAAAAGAGGAAAAGTGTGCAAGACGGCTCGATGAGAAACGGTTTCACAGTTTAGCAGTTGGCAATGCTGCGGTAAGATGGCAAAAGAGAACAGTGAACAGGAGACCTTCTGACTCCACATGCCCAGCTAAAGGCTGATGGATAGGGGCCATTTTTGCTAAAGAGGAAAAAAATCTGACCCAGAAGGAGCCAGTTTATATGCCCGGTCTCCAGGTATGCCTTTGGGGTCTACTTGGACTAAATTATTTATTCTAAAAGAAGAATTAAAACAATATGGTCAGATAGTAAATCTACAGGAAGCCAATAGAGAGGAAGGCTCTCCAAAACCTGAGTATCATGGGGAAGGCTCCTCAAACGTGTAGAAACCTAGAGCGCTAAGTGCACTGTTAACAATAAATGATAAAAACAGCACCCATGGGAGAAGACATCAACCAAGAAAGAATCAGACAAGCCCTCTTGGAAAAGTGGCAGATGAGGGGAGCTGTGAAGGGTAAATGCGATTCCTGGGGGTGGGAATGAGGCAGGAGGACACAGGGGGGAGATAGCAGAAAAAGCCATGTTTGTGCGAGTAGCCTGAGGCTGGAGTCCTGCCACCTGCTTACTAGCTGGGGCAGCTAAGCCTCTGCGAGCCTCCGTTTCTGCGTCCTTCCAATGGAACCGCCACCACCTTTCTCGCAGGGCTGCCCTGAGAACCAGAGCTGGTCTAAGGAGCGCCCGTAGGATAACAACAGTGGCTAATACCAAACGTGTGCTGAGGCCGTCCACCTACCCACTGGCTTACTTGGTCCTCACACAGCCCCATGAAGGGGGAACAGCTTTAAATGGAGAAGCTGAGGTTCACGGGAGCTGGGAGACTTGCTCAGGATCATATAAATAGTAAGGGGCAGAGTTGAAATTTGCACACAGGCTGTGGGGCGTTAACCTAGGCTTCTACTGTAACATAATCCAGCCCCCATCATCGGTAGCTGTGTTAATAGAACAATAAGAACAGGAGCCCAAAGGTAAGAGAGTATGGGGCATGTTCAGAAAACATTAACTGGTCCGGCTGAGCTGGAATCAGGTGGAGGACAGGAATGACAGGAGGTGAGGTTGGAAAGGTTGACTTGACAAATCCCTTCTGTATGCCACGCAAGGGGCTGGGTGTACACCAATGAGCAAAACAGGGGCAACTGCTCCCGTCCACCTTCCAGTCTGAGGGGGAGAGAGAAAATCAAATAATTACCAAAAAAATCAATATCTATTTTTTAACGTGACCAGGTCTGTGAAAGAAAAGTGCAGGGTGCTCTGAGTAAATGTGACGGGTTGAATGCTGAATGGCAGCAAGGAATTTGTTATTTAGTAGGCTTGGGGGAGGCACTGAAAGTTTTTAAGCAGCCTGGAAAGAGGATTGAGCTTTACTTTTGGGATATTAAAATGGCAAGAAGGAGGTAGAGTAACAGTTTGCTACAAGGGGTATGAAGACCTGTCGGGAGGCAATTGCATGAACCTGGGCAGGAGGTAATGAGGGCAGGGATGGGAGACGCTTGGAAACTGATGGGAAGTGGGCAGCAAATGGCAGAGAATCCTAGCCTAGTCCTGGGGGCTGACATGACAAAGAAATGATACCCAAAGAGCAGGGGCTTGCATTCAGACAAATCGTGGAGCTCTCTCTCTCTCTCTCTCTCTCTCTCTCTCTCTCTCTCTCCCCCTCTCTCTCTGAATCATGAGCAGTGAGGAACTCAAGTCCTGGCAACATCGAGGGTCAGATAAAATGCAGGCTCTGCCCACAAGCAGATGTTGCTGGCCTAGCAATGGATGAGTCCACTAGCTCCCCTGAATCCAAAAGAGAAAAATCATAATTTTACTAGCTAATTAACAACATAAGATTCTTCTAATGGGTTTGGACAGTCTTCCCAAGATTTTTTTAAAAAGTTATGAAATTATTTCTGAATAAAAGTTTGGAAGTTCTATAAATTTTCTGGACTTAAAATTCCTCTCCAGCCCTGTGTCCGTGTCCTAAATATCCCTGATGACCCTTCATCCTCTGTCCCTAGGGCACAGGCCCAAGTTCAACAGTCCATTCTTGGCCTCCTCTCTGCATGTCAGCTCTGGCAACAGGAAAAACTAGCTAAAAGTAGGCATTGGTTCCAAAAAAGAACTTTTCCAGCCAACTCTTGTCCTCGTCCTCCAGGGGTCCTGGCCTCCTCTGGCCAGCAAGGGGGACACAGGTGCCCTTTAAACTGCAAATGCTCCAGCTCTAAACCATGACTTCCTTTTTGTGGATCCCATCTTTTTCTTCTTTAACCAATTCGGGTTACATGTTTCTGACATGTGAAACTCAGTTTCCTCTACTCTAGGAGGCCTGGAAAGCATGCACACTGACACATGCAAATGAAAAAACACCCTGTACTTATATACACGTCTGTACACACACATGATTCAGTGTCGCTTCACTTCCATTTCCATGTCACATGAGGGAAACAAACATTTAAGAGAAAAAGGATATGCCTGGCCAATGTGGCTCAGTGGCTGAGCATCGACCTATTAACCAGGAGGTCATGGTTCGATTTCCAATCTGGGCACGTGCCCAGGTTGTGGGCTCGATCCCCAGTAGGGGGCGTGCAGGAGGCAGCCCATCAATGATTCTCTCCCATCATTGATGTTTCTCCCTCTCCCTTCCTGTCTGAAATCAATAAAAAAAATGCATTTTTTTAAAGATAGAAAAAGGATAGAAACTGCTCTTCCTTATTTAACCCATGGACACAAGCTGTTAAGTCTACTTAAAATAATTCTCAGTCACTACGGATAACATTTTCCTGGTTTCCCTCCTTATCCATCCCTGTGAAAGAATGCAATGTTCTGCAGAAAGTGAATGAGTTTTTACGATCTCCCAAGAATAATATTGTCCCCAGTAAGTCAAGTTCATTTATTTACAAAAGGAGCTTGTTCACCCAGGGTGAACAAATGTGAAAGTGTCAATTCATCCCTCTACTAAGTCTTTCATGTTAATCATAAATAATTAAGAATTTAAGCCAGGAAGCCACATACAGTTTTCATGAAATCCCTTCACTCTTTCTAGACGGCTCCTCACAATTCATATTCCATTGGAATAATTTAAAGCCACCCCTTCTCCTCATTCACGGCTACTTTCAGATTTCTACAAACTCAAAAGAAACCTGCTTTGTACCCTCACTACATGCAGACCTAGTAAGATAAGGTGTATGGATAGAGAAAGCATAAAGGATTCCATACCATATTAGATATGTCACAGATCCAGAGAATTTCAGATGCTATAGGGATTTTCTGGGCCCATAAATAGCCAAAGTTTGAGCATCAACTAATTCAACTGGATTATAAAATTCAAAAGGTAGCAACAGAACAGTAATTAAAAGCCCAGAATTTGGAGCCAGATTGCCTGGATTTCAATACTGGCTCTGTGTGACTTTAGGCAAGTTATTCTTAAACTTGCTGTGCCTCAACATCGCCATCTTTAAATGGGAATACTATTAAGTGAAACCATACAAAAGTGCCATTTCTGTTGGTCAAATATTTAATGTGGTTCAATTTAAGCTCCTATTACTCAGGATTGTTATGAAAATTAAATGTGCTAATTTATGTAAAAGTACTTGGAACAAAGTCCTATAGGCACTATATACATGTAGGCTTAAGATGAATGAATAAAGGAATTAATTAATGATGGGTGAATGGCTAGCTATATATGAATAAATTAAACTGGCTGACATATGATCAATAAATCAACATAAGTGTTAGCAAGAATGTGGAGAAAAGGAAACCTTTGTGCACTGTTGGTGGAATTATAAATTTGTGTAGTCGCTGTGGAAAACAGTATGGAGGTTCCTCAAAAATTTTAAAAATAGATCTAACATATGACCCAGAAATTCCACTTCTGGGCATTTATTTGAAGAAACCCAAAACACTAATTTGAAAAGATATGTGTGCCCCCATGTTCATCGCAGCATTATTTACAATAGCCATGATATAGAAGCAGCCTAAGTGTCCATCAATAGATGAATGGATAAAAAAGATGATAGGAATGGATAAAGAAGATGTGGTCCATTATAAACAATGGAATATTACTCAGCCATAAAAAAGAATGAATTTTTGCCATTTGCAACAACATGAATAGTACTAGAAGGTATTATGCTAAGTGAAATAAGTCAGGCAGAGAAAGACAAATGATTTCACTTATATGTGGAATCTGTAAAACAAAATAAGCAAACAAACAAAACAGAAACAAGCTCATAGATACAGAGAGCAAACTGATGGCTGCCAGATGGGAGGGAGGGTCAAGGGGATAGTTGAAAAAGGTCAAGGGATTAAGAAGTAAAAATTGCCAGTTATTAAAAAAATAGCCATGGGAATATAAAGTACAGCTTCTAAGCACATAAGAATCAGTTCAATTTTGACACCCAGCCAGACCCACTTCCTTCTGTGTTAACTTTCTTGTTCAGATAAACTTGGCTTACAGACATCAGAGAAAGATCTCCCTGAATCAGCTCCACTGGTTCAAAGTATCCTAGAAAGTTACATGGGGACCAAGCTGAGCTCCCTAAAGTTACTGACAAACTACAGTATAGTTTAATAATTGGGGGAGAGCTGGAGAGCAGAGACCAACCTCAGGCCCTTCTCTCACAGTGACACCAGACACACAGTTTCTCAGACACAGCAGGTCTCATCCTTAAACTCATAATGTGCCTTCATCTAGGGACCATGTGAAGAAGAAAGAACAAATCTATTATAACAAAGGATAAAAGAGCCAAGACTTACCAGGAGGCAGAGGTAAAAACAAACTGTTAGTAGCTTCCAAAATCCTGGTCATGATGTGGAAGACTGCAGATTCAGCAGCACTAGCTCGCCTGTTGCTGGGGGAAGGACCAAAGCAGCATGTCAGCCAAGAAGCTCAGCTCTGAAACTCCATTTGTCTAAGCAGTAGCTCTGAGTACCATAGACAGAGGAATCCATACAAATCGTGAACGGCTACCCCTGTAGAAAGCTTCAAAAATATGATGGTGACCACCTGCCTAAAACCTAGAACCTAACCAGGGAGTTGGCACATAATTAATTATGTTAACTTCAATTCCCCTTCTTGGTAGTACTTAACTCATGTGCCCCTCCCCTCTCACCATCAGCCACATGCCAGGAAAGAGGATGAGTGAAATAATAGGGGCATAACTTTAAACATTGAGCACAGAACTAAGAGAGATGGTGTCAGGACTGGTGAGAATTGCTTTCAACTGGTAAGTTCCAAAAAGGCTTTGAAAGCAGGCAGCAATCAGAGTTGTTTTGGCTCTTTGCACACCATGACAAAAGAACGAGAAATACTTGCGTACAAGTGGAGAACCCAGGGATGAAGATTATGTTTCCTCCAACTGGTTTCCAGTATTTGGCAAATGACGTCCAGCTGGAGGGGAAAGACAATCTGTCAATCTTTGCTCATCTCACACACCCCTCAGGGGCCCCACAGCTACGCTCCCCAGCTCTGACAAGCACGTTTGGGGCAGCGGGCACTCCGGCTGTTCCCAGACACAGACCCAGCCTTTCTGAGGTCAGCTCTGAGGCGCTGGAATCCCAAATGGAAAGACTGAAAATGCACCCCAGAGTCCAACAGAGCACCCTCTGTCTGTGCGGGCCATGCCCCAGCTGAGCTCCCCCAGCCTGGCCAACAGGCCCTCAATGAAAGGCCTCTGTCCATCAGTGAAGGTCAAGTGCAACTGGGTCTGCTCTAGGCCTGCTGTGTGGCAACAGCCAACCACTGGCAGTGAGGAGAAAGGCGATACTGAACAACATGAAGTCCCGAGCACGGGCTGTGGAGGAAGACTGGTTTCAAGTCCCCAGGTTCAACGTTTTACTAATGTGCCAATACCAGTACAGCCTCCACTAAGCAGCTATCAGCATGCATCCAAGCACTGCAGGTGTGGGCAAAGGACAGGGCCTCCCTACAGGCACAGACAAACGCCATTTATTCTCAATTATATGGATTCTCAGTTTCTCTTGAGCTGAAATCAGGTAAGATAATGCGTAATCTGTCCAGGTTCTGCAGAAACTTCTGGAATTTGTTTTAGAAAGGCTATCGAGCCACCCTCCTGAGAGGAGCCTGGGAGATGTGGCTGTCGGCCGCTGGGCTGGGGCAGGCAGATTTGGCTTCAATCAGTAACTGCTGAGGCGGAAAGTCAGGGGCACTGAGTTTCCTGAGACTACATCTGTACCATTTCAGGTCCTATTGTGTTCCAGGAGTGTTTCACATAAACTAGTGTCAAAACTTTTATGAGGTTAACTATGGGGAAGAATAATATTTAAACACTAGCTCTTAATACTTTGGAAGGTGAAATCTAAAGTCAACAGAAGTAAAGGTGATAGGCAGATGTGTTAAATAGTTGTATGGTATTAGGTAAAAGACTAAAAAAGTAAGTTCATATCAGCATGGGGAAGATCACTAACACATCAATGAAAGTCAGCCCCTCAGTATAGTTCCACTTCAATGGTGAATTATTTAAGATAGTTTCAATGCTCTGATTATAAATATCAGTATATGAGAATACCAACCTCTCCTAATACATTAAAAACTATTTTTTTCAAAGATATTCTTTTAAAAAGAGACACTAATTATTACAATGAAGGCAGAAACTTTAAAAATAAAACATGAAATTAAATGAGGGTCCGATCTAATAAATTTAATCTTCCAGAGTTCAATGCAAAAATATGTATCTGACACTGACTGGCTCATTTGCATAATGGTCTTACCCAAACTTGGAAAAATGGAGTGTTCTTTCTCTTTCTATGTACTTTTAATTTTTTTTTTCCTGGCACATTATTTCTAGGTTCTAAGCAGGGTCAGGCTTCAACTCCATATGCTTTATAAAAGGACCCAATACAGTTTTAGAATTCAGTCTAAAAACATCACTTCTATTTACACATGAATTGGCATTCATTTGGATTACATGGTTTCAGTAAGTGGCTGGCTATCTGGTAGATGAGCTGCCAATCTCATCAGCAGATTCTAATGTGGTAGTATTTCTACAACTAACTGGAATCTGGCCTAATTGGACTGTAGGAGCTAATTAAGAATTGAACTTCAAGTTCTCTCATGTTTACATAAACCTCCATGTACAGAAATCATTACCTACTGTTTAGTAAAATGCCAAGATGAGATATGAACATTAGGCAACCATGCTAAACTCATCACTGGTTTAGGCTTCATGAGCATACAATCACTATGGGAAGGTTGTGCAATACACCAAGTTCTCTTTGTTCTGAGGAGTTGTTTTTTTCCCCCTTTCCTCAATCTATAGCACCCAATACTGGTTTGAGAATGGGAGACCTCCAAAAACCTAATTTGAAAAATATACTAGGAATTATATACCTGGGCTTTGGGGATGGAAAACAGAAAACAAAACCAACCAGTTTTGAACTGTAGTCCAGAACCATCTGTTCAATTTTCTTCTTTTCCACACCCTGTAGATGTCTCGAAAGATGGTCTTTTAGTTCAGACACCATCTGAAAACAGGATATAAATTAGATAATCACAACCCACCCACTCACACTGGCAACTGGTTTGAGTTGGAACCATTTATTAACATTCCTTATTAATATGAAAATATTGGGTCTAAAGATCCCACCAGCAGAAATGCATAATCCTCAATCTTCCTCTGATTAGCACAAATCCAGGGTGCCAACATTTTCAAGAGGAACTATTTCTGATCCATCCAAAGTCCAGGGAGCAGTTGAGAGTCAAGCTCCAGGCCCTGGTGAGAATTCCCCAACGAATTCTCAAACGAAAGTCGTTTACCATGTTAGTTTGTCAGACTAAATTCCTAGAAATGGAATCTGTTGGGTCACACACTTAAGGTTTGTGGAGAGATCACCAAAATGCCTTCCATTATGGTTACACTAATTCTCAACTGCACTGGATAAGGCTGTCCAACTCCCTGTAATCTGAACTTTGCTGGTATGATTTTTAAATTGTTGTCAATTTGATAGACAATAAAAAACAAGCAAGCAAAAACACTTGTTCTATTTGTCATTTGAATATAGCAATGGTAAACAATTCTTTTTCTTCCCTTTCCATGACTTGAGATTTTTTACCTAAATTTACTTTCAAAAAATCATTGGTCACAGCCTTTATTCATTTCCCTTCTCATGTGTTGCTCTTTTTAAAAATATATATTTTTATTGATTTCAGAGAGGAAGGGAGAGGGAGAAAGAGAAACACCAATGCTGAGAGAGAATCATTGACTGACTACCTGCCTCCTGCACGCTCACAGTGGGGATAAAGCCCGCAAGCCTGATGCATAGTCATTGCTCAACCACTGAGCTACGCTGGCCGGGCTGATGTATTGTTCTTGTATTGACCTATAAACTTTACTTATACACCAAATGTTAATCATTTATCACAAATATCACAAACAATTTTTCCAAATTTATCGTTTGCCTTTTGTTTTTCTGTTTAAAATTTTTAATCTATCTTTTCCTATATGTCTATATTCAATAACACACTAAAGGGCCTTCTTTATTTCAAAACTATTTAACTATCCACTTATTCAAATTCTTTCACATAGTTAAGTATTGTATATCCTACTCCTTTATCTATCTGATATTTCTATTGATTTATGGCAGTGATTTTCAACTTATGTGCCACAACAATTTTTAAATTGCTCGAATGTCAAATAAAAAATGACAACAGCTAACACAATAGCCTCCAGTGCAAATGAATCAAAATTATACTATGTTTTTGCAGAATTTTAGTAATTAGTTTATGTGTGCCCTGAGATGAAAAAGGTTGAAAATTGCTGTTTTATGGTATAAAGTGGTGATATTTGGGATAGGATGAATCTAACTTAATTTTCTTTCACAAATAGATAACCATTGACTAAGTTTTTAAAAATTATTACTTTCCACATTGACTTTTATACATATTATACACTAAAGATTCTAATCACATATCATACTAAATATTCTAATTAAACTACAGTCTACTGACTATTTTGTACAAGCACCATATTGTTGCTGTCCATGTAGACCAACAACACAGTCAGATATCTGGTAATGACAGTCCTACACCTCTTTACTGTGTCGACTGAGTCATTTAGTTGCTGGCAGAGACATTTTATTGGCTTTTTTATTTTATGTTATTAATCTAGAATTCTAGATGCTAATAAATATTAACCTAGATGCTAATAACTTGTGAATGGGATATTGTTTTCCATTATTATTTCTAACTAGTTAATCCTGACTTTTTAAAAAATAAGATAAAATAAATAATAGAATCAGCAGCTTACTAACTTGTTCCTTATTTTTCACTTTCCCAGTTGTTTATTCTGTTTGTTTGTAGTATTAGACAGTCTTAGCGTCTTCTTTTACTTTTGTTTCTTATTGCATTGGCTGCAATTTCCAGAACCATGTAAAATTTTAGTGAAAATCACAATGATCCTTAACTTATTTCTGATTTTAATAGAAATGCCTCCAACATTCCATTAAGAAGGATGTTGACTATTAATTAGTATTAGATTATTCATTGTCAGTTTCGGTTTTAAGGTTATGCTGGCTTTTTAAAGTGATTAAGACACTTCCCATCTTTTTTTGAAAATAATTTACATGCCATGAGAATTACCTGGTCTTCGAAAGTTTGAAAGAACAGGCTGATTAAGTAACTTTGCAGCCTTTTAGGAGATGATCTTTGGCATGTTTTTCTAATTATTTTACAGTAATTGTGCTTTCAGGTCTTCTATCTCTTCTTGGCTCAGGTTTGGTCATTGTATTTGCCAAGGATACTCTGTTTAACTAGAATTTTGAGGTGTGTGAACATGTATGTATACATACTGTTCTCGTATGTTTTAACTTGCCATATCTAGTAGATTATCCCCTTCCTAAGCTTGCACAGTATTAAAAACATTTTATTAGGCTTGCCTGATGTCTCTAATCAGTCTTTTAAAGATTTTGGGGTTATTTGCCAATTCTGACCTTTAATTAATTTGTTTTGCTTTATATTTGTTTGGTCTTCCTAGTAGTAGGATTTCCTGGGAAAGAATACTTTATTCTGTTTTATTTTAAACTAGAAATACGAATGCCACAGAGACGTTGCTTTTTCCTCATTTTAAAAACTCTTAACGTACATTTCCTTATGATGTTTCGTAATTATGTATTTATATTGGGGTAATTGACTAAAGCGTGTCTCCCCCACTGGACTGTAATTCCAAGAGGACAGAAATCATCTAGGTGTTCCTTCCCACTGAACACACAGGGCGTACAGTGGCTGGACACAATTCTGTGTTGAAAGAATGAAAAACAAGATCAGGATGAGAAGTACAACTTAGCGCTTTCCTCCTTCTTGGAGCCCATGGTTTGCTGCCACCTCAGGGTCCCACAGACCACTCACCAGCCCCACAAGCAGCCTCTGGTGGCTGTCTTCCTCCTGCAAGAGGGGTGTCACTCTTGGCTCTGAAATGAAACAGAGCAATTGTCAAGCAGGAAATGGGCTGGGGAAAAATTGAATCCGCCTGGGTTTCCCCTCTCTTAGTCACTGGGAAAACATGACAGTTCCCAGATAAAATAAAAAATTTTCACTAGGTTAGTGTGACCTACCCCTGCAAGCTGAACTTCTCACTCAGGTGACTGCAAGAGCGCTCTGGGCAGCAGATTCAGGTCGAGACCCGGGTGAGAAAGAACAAAGGAAGGGAGGAAGGAAGGGAGAAGGAACACATCTCCCAACAGCAACAGGCTCTGGCTTTGATTTCTCTTCAACACAAAACCTCACCACTGTCCAAGAACTGCTTCATGGTTGACAGAGTAACCTCTCTAAACTCTAAGGGGGACACAAACACAGGGACAGGGACTTGTTGGAAGGATCACATGACTCCCTTCCTTCTGGCCTCCCATAGTTCAGTGTTTTCGGGAAATACTAAGCTGAGGTCCCGGGACCTATTACTGTGGCAATAATACTAATGGGTCTGTTATCAGACTGAAAGCAACTAAGTCAACATGGAAAGTGATATGTAAGGTCAAATCCAACGGCGCTTTCTCCACCGTGACTTGCACTTCACCAGCAAGACTGGGAGGGGGGAGCAGGGGAGCAGTGTTATTGGAAGATCTGCCCTAACACTCCCCTGAGGGCACCTGGGCACCTCTGCCCTGCTCTTCCTGTCCCAGAGCCTGAGGCACAGCGCCGGTCAGGAGGACTGAACTCTGCTGCCTTCCCCGCTGAGGACTCCTGGCGGGAGGCATGAATGCCTCTTGACACCTCAGGAGAATTCCGACATGGATCCCACATAACCTTCATGATTAAGAAGAAACAATGCAGGGTTGAGCCCAGCAGCCCTGAATTTCACACGAGTGTTCCCTTTCTGGCAGTGATGTCATCCTTCCTAGGCAACTGGCACAAGCAAAGCAGGGGCAAGTTCCCAAAAAGGTGTCAAGAGAAAATGACTCGTCACAGGATGCAAGCAGGCCTGAAGGACAGGAGCAGACGGGGCTCCTCGGGTGGGCGGGGAGGGGGGGCAACAACAGAAACAGACCACAACAACATTTCCCATATTGCAAACCCCTGAATCCCACACGCGCACTGGGCAGGACCTTGCCGACAACTGCTGCCAGGTGCTGGTGATGCAACCCCTGGCTTCAACATGGATGGCCTGGTAACAGTCAGAGGCTGGGCCCTGGGGCCGTGCAGTGGGCCCAGGCTCCATCTGCCTGGGCTGGCTGACAAGTTCACCGTCACGGTGCATGATGGTGGACCACAGCTGCGAATGTGCAGCAATACACTGTATAAAACAATTTCCGTTAGGGTCACCCAACATATACCTAACAGCCAAGCCCATAAACATAAGTGAGATATAAAAGCAACAACGTTTTACATAAAGACTGACTTGTATGAACCCTGAGAGAGTTCTGACAAGACTGCAAAAGGGCTTATACCTGGATATGCTTAGCATTCTCCTCCCCCAGTTTTCCCAGCTGAGTCCCCTCGGTTGTCAAGACCCGCCCCAACCATCCCTACTCCTGCCCTCACCCCTCACCCCTCGCTCCTTGCCCCTCACACCTGCACCCTGAGGTTACATAGCACCTATCATCTGGTTTAGAAATTACGTGTTAGCATTTCTTCCTCACACACGAATGATATACCAGCCACCCCAGGTATCCCATTGTGCCAAGAGCTATAGCATTTACTCTCCTTTTCTCCCCACCTTTGCCCTGAGGAGGACCACACAAAATGGTTAAATGGTTTGCCTAAAAGGACACGGTTAGCATGAGGCCCAGCTGGAGTTTAAGCCAGTCCTGTCTGGCTCCAAGCCCAGGATCTTCCCACACATCGCTGGGCTTACCTAGGGGCTCCTCATCTTTGCGCCCCTATGACCTCACCCAGTGAGTGCCCAAGTGTCAAACCAAAATGAAAGCAGCACACCAGGCAAAGGCCCTTATGTGATCAGACAGCTGGAGGGAGTGGCGCCCTGAGCCAAGGGAATTTCCAAAGCGCATCTTGTGGGTACAGCCAGTGGGCATGTTAACTAGATCAACTCCATGCGGGAAAATAATGAGCGCCAGAGGCCAGCACTCTGGGACCGACAAGCAAAAGCACACTCAGCAGCTGCCCCTGAAGGTCCTGGTGCCAAGACAGACATGGATGGAGCTCGGACAGGAAGATGTTAAAGGTGCTGCCTCCACTGCACTGTTGGAAGTGGGTTTCTTGCCAAGCCCCAGTGGAAGGACGAAGGGTGTTACAAACAAAACAGTGACTGGAATCCAAAGGCTTGATTACAGGTCTTTTCTTACCCGAATTCCTTGCTTCTAGGTTAGAAATCACCCTACAAAGAAATTAGCCAATGTTATTCACACAGGAAACGTTCTTTTTTTTTAATGAAAGCCACAATAGCGTACAATGATATCCTCCTCTAACAACCCCTGCAGAAACTGTTTCTCAGGCGGGTGAAAACCTCAAAAACTTTCATCAACTTGGCAAAAGCCACATTAGGCAATTATGAAACTCAAAGCCCTTTAGTGCAAACAATGACAATAATTTAGAACAATTGCAGCTCTTAGTTATTGGAAATAATGGGAACAGAAAATAGAACAGAAGTTGGAATGGGGCCTGTACTTGTAGCATTCTCAGATGACTCACTATCCAGAAAATCTGCTTTCAAAATAAGAGCAAGCTCACAGGCCAATATCACTTTTTAAATCAGCCTACTGTCTGTATCCCCCTAAAGTGTTCAATTAATAAGAGCTTTCTCTACCACTTCCTTACAAATCATCCATCCATAGGGTACAAACCTGTAAGGCTTAACAGATAAACTTTTCCACCAGAAACTCTGACATCAAATTCCAGAATAGGGCCCCACTGACTGCATTCAGTAAGCTGACAGCATCATGATACACAAAAAAAGTAAGCTACTTCCATGAAAAGTAGCCAAAAAATAAGTCAAATGATAACCATCCTACAGATACAAGAATCCCCAGTTTCACTTACTTTACAGCATTATCAAGAATATTCCTCACATACGCCTTGGACCTTCTTTTTCCTGTTTTCTAGGAGTGAGAATATGTCAGAGGTATAAAAGCTGAAGGTATTATGGGTGACATTTTTCACATCAAGGGCATAATGGAATACAATTAAGAGTTTCAGGGAAAAGAAATACACCTTCCAGGTAAACAGATAAAATACCTAGATTATTAAAACTTTGTTTCTCTAAAACTATTATAAATTTACTAGAGGCCCAGTGCACAGATTCATGCACTGGTGGGGTCCCTCAGCCTGGCCTGCAGGGATGGGGCCAAAACCGGCTCTCCAACATCGTCCGAGGGGTCCCAGATTGCAAGAGGGTTGTTCTCAGGTGACGCACCCCAGAATCAGGCTCCCTTCTCTCTGGTTCCAGGTACATCACCCGATAACTGCAGCTGCCAAGTCACTGCAGCTTGGCAGCTCCTGTGTTGAGCATCAGCCCCCTGGTGGCCAGTGCCCATCATAGCTACCGGTTGGACAGTCAGATGGTTGCTCAGGGTTTTATATATACAGATAGGACATTGCAAATCAACTATACATTAATATACAGTAATACTACAACTATATACAACAATCCTCAGGTCTCTTCACCCGCAATCTTCCCAATGTTTACATCTTATATAAATGACTATACGTGGTACACTATCCAAATCAGACACTGACACTGGTACAGTGAGTGGACAGTGCTGTCATTTTATCACATGCGTAGATTCATGTACCACCACAATCAAGAGACAGAAGGGCTCTATCACCCAAAGAAGCATCAGAGAAGCACCTCTGACTGCCTATTGGGAGATTGGTAGCAACAACGGGAAAGTGCCTGGCAATTGGGGAGGTGCTGCAAAGGTAAGCCAGCCTTATGACTTGGGGGTACCACCGGGATCTAACATGCATGCTCTTGCTTCTTGCTTTGTTGTCATGAACCCACACGTACCTCTTCTGAGATCAGGCTGTGCCACTCACTCCTGACCACGCTGTTGTTATAGTGTAAGGGCGGCTTGGAGTACTTAACATATTCCAGGTTGGCGTTCAGTTTTTCCCAGTAGTTCTTAAAGCTCTGCACCTGTAGGGGACAAAAACATCCATGAGCTTGAGCAGCAGGCCCTGTTGGCCAAACTACCCAGGAGGGCCACACAAGCCTGCTGCAAACCTGGGATCCCTTCCTTCCTCGGCTCGTATGGGGCAGCATTTCCGAGTGCGTACCTCCCATGAAGGATGGCATTCTCATCCCAATAGGGATTCTAAAGTAGAGAGATTTAAAGAGTCGTTGCTTCCCCACTTCCTTTCCTACTCCCTTTTACACAGAGAGAGCCGCTGCCCCCTTCCCCAAACTGGTATGACTCCCCTGGGTTAAGGCTAAGCGGGTCAGCCTATGTTACACACACAGTGTTGTATCAACAATGCCATGTTCAGTCAGAGAATGCTCGTGAGATTTGGAGCACATGGAATAGGCTCACTTTCCCACCAAGCTTATCTACTGCCAAAGAATTTATTTTTCAAGATGTAGGAATCGGAAAGGCGAAGTGAACTAGCTTCACATCCAGTTGCCAAATACTCCAGAACAGAATAGCTGGCATCCTAATTAGGTCTTTGACTTATTGATGTAATTGTACTACCCTGAAGCAAGAATGTATCCATTAGGTTCATTTTTAAATTAAATGAAATATTAAGCCTCTTCAATGTTGAAGGATATAGTGACACAAATTGTTTTCTTTTAAATCAATAAAGATAAGTTTATTATACACACGTTCTTGCCAACGTGTGTATCATATAAAATAGGCAATTATAAAAGATTTGAATGGAGCCAAGGTTGCAATTTGAGGCCATAAAACAAAGTGAGCTAATGCTTACTGTGGTAACAGACTTGGCTGTATTGCAAGAGAAAAAATAAGAAATAAAATATGCCTCAATCAAGAAACATGCCGCCCTGGCCAGTTTGGCTCAGTGGATAGAGCATCAGCCTGGGGACTGAAGGTCCTGGGTTTAATTCCGGTCCTGGGTTTAATTCCGGCCACGGGCACAGGCCCAGGTTGCAGGCTTGATCCCCAGTAGGGGGCGTGCAGGAGGCAGCCGATCAATGATTCTCTCTCATCATTGATGTTTCTCTCTCTCTCTCCCTCTCCCTTCCTCTCTGAAATGAATAAAAATATATTTTAAAAAAGAAAAGAAACATGCCCTTATGTTAAACGAGAGCACATTATCCAAATTCTTACTGAACGGACGGTCAATTGGTTCAAAATGGGTTTTGGAGTATCTGTGAAGTGAGTTACATAATAATAACTGCTGTTTTAGGAGCCTGAAAGCCCAGTCCAGCCAACAACCCTTCTCACAAAGATAAAAAACTATTTCCAAGACAGTGTCATTTCTAGGGGAATCGTAACACTGGAGCCAGGTCATACTCCTCCTGTCCTATCTCGTTCAACTTTTCTTTCGTTTTCTGTTTATTTATACTGAATGTATCTTTATTCATCCTTTGGACTTCCTTGCATTGAAATAATAATAATAATGAAAGTAAATCCTGCTAATATTAGGTCCCTGATGGTTAAGTTACTGCAACTTACTTGCTATTTCACCTCTGGGCCCAGGCACACGGCAGCCAAAAGCCAGAAAACTTACTGGTGTTGTGGTGACATCTAGTGGTCAATAAAGCTATCGGCTTTTCCTGCATTGGACAGGCGTTCCACCATGCGGCCCACAGGTATGTGAGGGGAGGAATGCGGTGTCCTACCTGTCACAGGGCCTCTTCCCCTCAGACCAAATGCCACCCTCCCATCAGAAGACCCCACCTCCCACACCCACACCCACACCCACACCCACACCCACACCCACACTATGGGTCCTAAGAAAATCTCTCTCCCAAACTGCCTTCCTCCTCCTCACTCCCCCACTTAAAAAATCCCTTTTCTCAGCTGAGAAAAAAACAGGTAAAGCAAGTCCATGGACAGGCTTCACGGGGGCTCATGAACCCACTGCTGGCATATGAAATGGAGTGTGTGTTTGTATGAGCGGTTTTCTGGGAAGGTCGATAGTTTGCACCAGATTTTCAAAGGAATCCATGGCCTGAAATAGTTCAAAACCACTGAGTTTGAAGGAAAAGAATCTAAGTTTAAAACAACGACAGCAGCTTACACTTAAATAAGAAACACTGTTAGCCAAAAGTCTCCAAAATATTTTAATATAAACTTACAGGTCTTTCAAGGAGGCCACTGGGCTGCATGTTATACTATAGCTATTGAGGGAGTCCAGAGAGCAATGCCCAGCATATGTCACTCCGTGGTATCGACTAGATAACTGATGCAACCTTTTGAGCTATAAAAATTCATGGGGATCATTGTAAATTGGGAGATCTATTCGGAAGTCTGGTTAATAGATGAGACCCGAAGGATGAAAAGGATTTGAGTAAGTGAAGGATAAGAAGAGGATATTCCAAGGGGAGCTCTGAGGAAGTGAGTGGAGACTGTGACACCCCTATGTGGATTCTGGGTTTAGATCAGAGGCAGAGCCTTAGAGGAAGCAGAGAAAACAACCAAGAACACTTCATTCTCGGTGGTGTAGATAGCTGCCTCTGGAGTTGATTCCAACGTCAGCAGCCACTGGATCCCATCCCCTGGAGATGTAACTGTTTGGGGCGTGACCTGAGCCTCCCGAGTTTTACAGGTTTCCCAGGCAATCCTACCGTTCAGCCAGCGCTGAGAACACCACTTGAGCATGTCCAGGTAATCCCAGTCCCGACGCCCACCCTCAAACATTTTCCTCTATCTGCGCCCCTGGTTAAAGGTGGAGGAAGGCTGAGATTGTTGTTAAGTGACAGGAGACAGCATTAAAGAGGAGGTTTGGGGCCAATCTGTGAAGGAGCTCAACTGCCAGTGAGTACCAGCATGCTCATTAATCCAGAGAATATACGAAGCCCACGATAAAATTGTAGATATTGGTGGCACTGCACAACCACATCCTAACAGCCAACCGGGGAGCACAGACAGCCACTCCTCTCAGTCAACCAGCACTGATGGAACTACTTGCTTACTAAGCGCTGTATTCATCAGAAACAACTGAGCAAAGAGAAAGCCGGAGGAGCGCATGCTGGCTACTTTAAAAGAACTCATAAAACTTTAAAATACACACACAAAAGTTTTATAAGAAAGATACCCATGAATTTAGCTGCTTCTGGGAGACGTGGTGTTAGAAGCCCTTAGATACTCCAGGAACAATCCAGAAGCATTTTTCGACTCAAGGGGGAGTTTTAAACTTTGATTTTGAAAGAAGTTTCTTCTTGAGAAATAATCTATTTTTGTCTCCTAGGATGACATGGAATAATTAACAAATGTAGACAATGACTACTATTAACTGAACAAAAGAACGAAAGAGTTACATTAAGGGACTGTTTCCCATTTATGATTTGGATTGCCAGTTGATTTTTTTTTTTTTAAGTATTTTTAAGCCCTGTGGTGCAGGCTCATCTGCAAATTGCTGTCAGGAGAAAACATCTGCCCTTCATTTCCAAACAACCCTCTGGCTCTGGTCCTAAGTCTTCTGATTCACCAGCATCTTCTCACTGGAGAGGAAGCCAACTCAGAGAGAACCTTCCCTCTGCAGGCCAGGGCTCAACCAGCAGGGCTAAAGCTCCGTGCACTCTGGCTCGTCAGTGGATACCACCTCAGTATCAGCTTTTACTTGCAGCCCAGAGTAACACAGTGACCCACCACCTCCAGCGCAGACAGAATAAAATAGAAAAGTCTATGTGTCCACGAAGCCAGCGAGGCACCACGCTAAGCCAAGATGCTCTGGTGGCTGGACTCCTGAGGTGACAGATGAAAGGCTCAGCCTCTCTGGCTGCATCTTGTTCAAGCCTGTGTTGTTCCCATGGCTTTCCGGCTAACAGCTTCTGCTTGGTGTTGCATATAGACATGCTAATCATTAGAGGTATGCCACTTGCACCTTGCATTTTGCAAAACAGTCAGCCCCTTACCAAAAAATGCCTTTCCTGAGGAGATAAGGGAACTATGTACAAAAATAATAATTGTTTATCAAGGATTTGCAGGAACCTCATGACTGAGCTCACATCAACTAGAGTGAACAGGCTAAGAACAAAGAAGTTCCGCAATCTTCCTCGGACCCCTGCTGGTGCCCAGAGGTCTGTCATCCTCAGTCACCTCTTGCCCCTACCATTTCCCCTCCCTTGATATAAAAGAAGCCTGAATGCTGTACTTTCTCAGGATGGTTCTTTAGGATGCTAGTCTGCCATATTCTCGGCTTGCTGGCTTTCTGAATAAAGTCACCTTTTCTTGCCTCAACACCTTGTCACTCAACTTATTGGCTGCTGGGCAAAGAGTGGTACGAGCTTGGACTCAGTTTCACTGAGGCTTCCTGTTAAGGGGATTGCATGTTGCAAGTGCAAATTCTCCTATTTATAAATGGACTTCCTCCTTTTCCCAACGTCTAGTAACAAAGAGATCTCTTCTTAGCTGGGTGAAGTTCTCTTAGCCATTTTCATAGGTTTTATTTTAATGTAATCACTAAATATGGCTCTAAATTATTCCATCTCAAAATCAGCATGTACCCTGAGAACGCCAATTGCTCAGCGGCCTTCAGACACCTGATAGACACTTACAGCCACACCCTCACTCCTGAGTGGTCATAGGCAGGCCAGTCTCTGGGTCAGGTAGTTAATAACCTCTAAACAAATGATGAAATAAAAGGCTTCCATTTTTTATAAGATGAAACTAAAGATGTCTGGCTTAAAAAATACTTGGGTAAAAATACTACATTTCTCCATCTTTGGGATGCTCTTTCAACTTTTATCTTTATTTTCAAGTTACTCTTCCTTTTTTCAATCTGTACTAGTACATGCTTCCTGAGGTAGGACAGTCTTACTAGTTTCTCTTGTCATTATAAAATCAAGAATGATTTTTAACCTTTTTCAAAAGTTGCCGCTTCCCTAGAGAAAGCCATGCTTTAAGCAGGGATAAAAATCATCCTAGGAAACTGCTCTTGATGACATCCCTTCTAGGATGAGACTTGTTCAATATACCCCTTTTTTCCTTTTTAAAATTCTTTTGAAAGTAATTTTATAAAGTAAGGAAGCCTGTTGTCTTTCGGGTGGCAATCCTCTAACTCAACTGGTTTATGTGTCCTAACATGTTCATAGGGGCAAAAGCACGTTTACAGTTTGAATACGTGAAACAGTTTATTCTTTATTATTATTTATTAATCATTGTCTCATTTATTTGTATTATAACTGTAAACCTACTTTTACCCACCCCTGTATATGAAACGTCTGTAAAGTGCTCCACTTCAAACTAAAATTATCTGCAGAGAAAGCAGGAGGAAAGCACGTATCCAGTTGCATTTTTCCTTCCCTCTCCCGACTCCTTATCAGGGCAGTCACACCAAGGAGAACAGAAGCAATTGTGGGTCAGAGTAAACAGGGGGTCCCTTGGGCCTCACGGAAAGTCTGGCTGCAAGCATGCTTTCAAAGGTCGCTTAGGATTCAGGTCGTAGGTGCTCAGAGCCAACTGCTGTCAGGTGAGCGTGGCAAGAACAGTCTTATAACTGGGGCTGGGAGGGAGGCACAGAGGGTGGGATGTGTCACCGCAACAAGGTCCCTCACAATATAATTAAGCTGGAACTTGGGGTAGAAAAAGTTGGTCAAAGGCAGCAGCATTCAGTGATGAGTATCATTCAAGCAGGGATGGAGAACCAAATGAGAGATATCAGGGCCAGGTGTCCTGTGAACCGGAAGGCACTGATTAGTCTTCCAGGCAGAGTGACTGGGGTGGGGGTGAGGGAACTGGCCACACCAAACCCAGGACCATCTTCTCCTGAGCCCAAGGCCAGTCCCAGCAGTAGACCCCTGAGCCCCACCCCCCTCACCCCACCCCCCGCCGCCATCCCCCAACCCCCATCCCCAGCCCTCATCCCCAGTGCATCTCTGTGACCTCAACCACCCACGGCTTTCCCCCAGCTGCCCAGGCCTGGCAGGCCCTTCATGGATCCAAAAGAATCAAATGTAAAGAAAAGGCAGTTGCACACTGAGCTGCCTGCTGCCAAAAGTTGAGAGTTCCCAGTACACACCAGTCTATAATTAACAGGAGGCAGTGCCAAAACCAACAAAGGAGCTTCAAGGAAACTGTACTAAAATACTCCCCAGTTCTTAACTACATATGCATTCGCTACTACTCACCCACCCACCCCATTCTCCCTATTGTATTCAGACAGTCTTCTGAAACCACCAGACTACAGAAAGACACTAATAGCTACCGCTCCGAGGGCAGGAAGGAGGGGTGCAGCAGCTTGAGCGAGGCCACAGACAGCCACTGCAGAAACAGAAAAGCTGTTCTTAGAAGCTAAAGGAAATGAAATAATCCCAGCCAGGTTACTTAATGGTTTTAGGGTCGTGTGTGTGTGTGTGTGTGTGTGTGTGTGTGTGTGTGTGTGTTTGTGTTATGAGGGGGTGACAGCACAAATGAAGTAAAAAAAACAGCTACCAGGCCAGTAAGATAATTACCAGAGCTGATGGGTTTAAGGCGCAGTATAAAGCACTAGTTCTATATGGTTTACAATGAGCCCTGTAATTCTCTTCCAGAAAACTTCCCTGTTCGAAGAGCATTCCTAAGAATGCCATAACATCCTTCTCCATGGCTACTCAACCACTTAGGAAGGATAAAGGCTCTAACCTTTATCCCCGCCTCCTCTGACAGTTCACAATCCCTCTGGAACTGCCATTATACTCGGGCCGTGGTGGTGTGACGAGGTGTGACACCAGTGTGGCGGCAGCAAGGAAGCCGGGCACGGCTGTGCCTGAAAGTCTCTGACTCTGTGGACTCACCTTCATCAGAGGCAACGTGATCTCTTCCGTCACAAGGCTTATTCCAGGAATTTCCTGCAGTGGGGGCCAAACAGACACACGATGTCAACTGATGTCAACGGCCACAAGCTCAAGCCCTCAGGAAAGGTCTCCTGCACAGACAGAAGCCGAGGGCAGCGTCCAGTTTGCTAACCTCTACTTTAAATAAACCCCGGAGTTTATAAATAACAGTGAACACAGCCTATCTCTTGCCTCAGGAAGAAAATGACTCCTTAAAGTTATGATTTTAATAGTTGACAGTGTCTAAAGGAAAGAAGAAGATGAATAAACAGAGCAAACAGTATATGGTTTGCATGTTTCCATTTGCACTACCAGTGTAATAATAAGGGGGGGCATGTTCCAGGTTTTATAATCCTTCCTCCCTCTCCTCCTCTTTCATTTAAATGCACTGCAGTTGGTTCCAACTCACTAGAAGGAATCAAGATTAACTGGATCCTTGTATGACTGCCGTAGAAAAGTTTTCTGCACCTCACCCTCCACCACAATTTCAGAGCTAAGAGACCCCTATAAAGTTGGCGCAATGCTATCACCATGGCAACTGTGAAGGGTGTGCACTTCATCTCAGGAAGTCCCAATTATAACCTCCTGCTGACTAGTGAGCATTAAAACAGACACTGACCATAAGAGGATAAACTTCCAAAATTGCCTTCTACTCACTATTATTTTCAAAATGTGTTTCTGTGTGAATTATGCATATCAGCCTCTCAATTAGTCAATTCATCTTCCATTTCCAAAAAAAAAAAGTACATAATACATGAGAATATAATTCATAAGGTGTTAAGTAGAAATAAAATCTGATATTTGGATAGGACTTAAATATCCTGGGTTATACTGGGTTTAGAAAGGGATTGCAGGGATAGAGAAATTTGTAGAACAGTCAAGCAGCTGAGTTCTCCACTGCGAGAATAAAAAGCCTGTGAAAAGAATCTTCTGTGTGCTTCACAACATAGGACATTTCAAAAAAAAGCATTAAAGTGTCGCTACAGCTTTAGGTTATAAATAACACCTTAAAATAGGTATAACATGGCTAATTGTTTGCATAGCATAATTTAGGGTTATCAATGTGTAAGAGCACCCTATTATCTGGTATCTTTAAAAAAACCCAATTCAGTTATTTCACAAAAATAATCTGCCTCCATACAGAAGTGTGAAATTAATGTTTTCTATTGTGCCAAGTGCTTATTAAGGGTGCAGCAATGAGAGCATTTGCAGGTTAGAGAAATAAAAAAAATTATCTGCATCATTGCTAAGGAGAAGCATAGATTTTTAAAATTTCAGGATCAGAAGAGACCTTCAAGGTAACCTACTTTAACCACAAGAACCTTAAAGCAACGTGGCAAACCCTAAAATAAGCTTAGTACACAGGGGGTTATAACTTGGGGGCTTTTTACATTGTGCTTCTTGTAGGATGTCACTTTATACGGCCACAGCAGCTCCCCTGCCACACGAAGCCATGAGAAATGCAAAAGTGAAGACTGGCCTGTCAGGCTGATGTGCTCCATCTTAAAACACAACCCTGAGAACTCCAGGTCCTGACCCTGCCTCCAACACTGAACCTGACAGGGCAGGACAGCAAGAGAGAGCGGTGGGTGCTGAGCGGAAGAAGCTGAGATGTGCATTTCCTGACCTGGTGGCATACCCTGCAAACTTCCTGCCACATTACCACAGCGTCTGCATGTGTATTCACAAGGGCTCTTACCAAAAACAGGGCGGACCTGGTATAAGCTCAGGTCGTCACCTTATAATTCTACAGTGAGGCATGGACATTTCATAACTCTAACAGCTAAAGACAAGAACAGAGGGCCTTGAGGAAAACACTGCCATTGCACATACCAAAAATTGAGATCTTAATCAAACACACCTAAGGTGTCTTTCTTCAGGACGATGTTTAAGTAGTCTCCGTACAAAACGGAAAGGGCCACAGGTTATCCGGGAGCATCTTTTCCTAGGTCTATTTCCAGAATTGAATTTATTTCTCTAAATGCCTTTCTGATCCGAACTCCCTGCCTCAAGACTGGCTAAGCATGCAGGCTGGCATCTACATAGGAAAGGAGAGAAAGCAGAACCAGAACCTTTTTCGGGGGAAGCCAGTGCTTGCTTTGCACTTTCCCATCCAGCCAAGTGCAGTTCATTGCACCTCGTTCAAGAGATAGTGAACCGTGCTCTAGCTCAGCGCTCCCTAATTAAAAGGAGGCAGACGGCACCAACAGGAAGAAAAGGTTCAAGGAGTGAGTTTGCTCAAGGTTACCAACTTACTGATTGTAAAGCTCTAGCGTTATCACACATTTTCCTAGCAAGGTCAGGGAGGTGCTAATCTGCTAAGTAAAGAGAACCACTCAGACTAACAGCAGTGGTCCAATGTTCCTTGTTTATAAAACCCCAAGAAATGTTTTAATCCACTCTAGATGCTAATCAAATTAAGATACCTTTTGAAGATGATAAAGGTTTAGGTCTGTTTGGTAGTGGGAAGAATAACAAATATCCTCTGCCTTCTCCTCAATTCTCCTGTTTTATAAATAGCTTTGGCCAACAGCAAGTATTATTTTTCTGCCAGAAAATGCCAATTCAGTTCCTTATCAGTCAAAATCAAAATGAAATCACAGCCTTAGTCACTGTGACAGGAGTGCCCTACAACTGACCCACAACTGTGAGTTAATTTCAATTACGTAAGGAACACAAAAACTGTAACTTACTGTATTCCAAGTGAGCACTGAGGAATATGGCAAAAGTTTATCCATGTTACTTGTCTCTGGGTATATGCTCCAATATGAAGACGCTGAGCAGGTTTTTGAAAGGAAAAAATAAATAGACATGGTTTAATAATCAGGCAGTAGACACTGTCATTTGCCAAAATGAGCAAACCAGCAACAGTTGTCATCCTCTAAACATTAACCATTATAATTTTATCTACTGATTAGAATGTTCAGATTCTGCTTTTGACAATGACAATACATTTTTTAACAATTATTTGACATCCTGGCTGGTGTGGCTCTGGTGGTTGGAGCATAGGCCTGTGTACTAAAGGGTTTCTCTCTCTGTTTCTCTCTCTCTCTCTCTCTCTCTCTCTCTCTCTCTCTCTCTCTCTCTCTTTCCTCTCCCCCCACCTGCCCGCAAATCAACTTTTAAAAATAAATAAAAGTAGGAATTGCTTTAAAAAATTAGGCACTTATATTTATCCAAATGGCATTATAACACTTTATATCAAACCAGCCAACACAAAACAAATGCTACATTTTACTGAAAAAAAAATCACTGATGAGGTTATAGAATCATAATCATATCTTTTATCTCATCAGCCTCTGAACAGCCACAGCTTCTCACAAAACCACAAAAGAATGAAATTTAATTAGCTGCTGACTACAGTAGAGGGGGTGGGGAAGCTACTAACCAGCATTTTGACAGGTTGAGGCATTATCAGTGTAGTATTTTCCCTCAGGCAAAAGGGTCAAGGATTCAACTTAAAATGTGGGCAACACCTACCAATTATAAATTCCTGAATGGGGTCAAATGAATAGTAGGCAGAGATGTTCTCAGAAATCCATTGAATAATCTTTAAAAAGTAAGAAGACAATTCTGTTAATATTTAAATCTGCACCCTGCCCCCACCACCAAAGAAGTATAAAATATATATGAAACATATCTATTTCGGAATTGCCTAAGAATATACTTATTTCTATACTATTCTAGACTAGAATAGACTAGACTAGACTAGACTAGACACATAATGGAAGCCTGTGTAGGTAAAACAATATTATAAATGAGATCCTTTTTACATGTCTTTTTAATAAGTGCCCTTGGCTGGAATCCAAATAAACCTTCCTGCACCCAATGTTTGTTTTTGCTAGAGGAGGTCATATTCTAGCAAGGAACCAGTGGGAAGAGCTGTGGGATAAAGGAGTAAACAAACCCACTGAGCTGGAGGCAGCAGAGCTGGGTCTGACTTCCAGCTCAGTCATCAGTAGGAACATTGCCACGCGATTTAACAGCACTGTGCTGTCCTCTGAGGGGAGGGAGGAGGGATATCCTGTGGTCGACAGCTCTCCCATCGTCTCCAAAACCATCCTCGTCAGCTAGAGGAATAAAGCCCCTCGTTCTCTACCTTAGAATTTACTCTCATGGTTCTATTCCTACCAATAAATTGTTTTTTCCAAACCTATTCCTGTTCATTGTATTTATTTTCACAACTAAGTAAACAAACTATTACCATAGACAATCAAACCATGGATGCAAAGAGTGTTGTTGGGTCAACCAAAGTTAGATGCGTTGGAAAGACTCTAAAACACTTACTAAAAAAATGAGGTATAGGTGAGGTGACTATAAAAGACTGAGGGGAAAAAATGCCCTACATAAACACATTGCTTTGAAATTATTGCTCTCCTTAGGAAAAGAAAAAAAAAAAAGAAGAACAGGAATAAGAGACAACACATTACTAGTGTGTGTAATGTAAGACAAATGATTTTGAACTTCAATTAGCTGGCAGTCAAATAAAGGGCTTTCATTTACATCAGAAGATAGGTGAATAAATGTACTTTCATTTGCTTTAGGTTAAAATAAAATGTTTAAGATATCTGTTTTTCAATTAACCAACCACCGATTGGTGCCAGTTAAGTCTCTGACTTCGCAGGAACTGTAGAATTTAATGACAGAATGTGTAAAGGTGCATTGTAAACTATTATGTGAAATTTAAATGCAATTTTCAATAAAATATATGCCACCAGAGTTTAGTCCATTTGGCAATATACTCCAAATATAGAACAGGTGAAAAAGTAGATATTTGAGAAACTCATTATTTACGGAGCACTTCCTTAGAATGTTACTGATGTAGCTACACATTCATTCACAATATCAAAAAAAGAGGAGTCAAAAGAACAGACAGCACCCGCTGAGGTCTGATTGGGATCCATTAAAAAAGAGCACAAGAGAAAAATATATTCAAGTCAGGATGAAGACATAAACCTTGATCAATTGCTAACAAATAAACATAGCTTCTGTTCATGTCCAACCACTAAATAAATACATCTGATACTGTCTATTTGCCAATGTTTAAACTTAAGCTATGTCCCACCCGGGCTTCCAGAAACTCCGGGTCTTGGCCACATGAGAGCACGCAGTGCAACACGGCCATCTTCTCACAGTCTGGCCGTGTGTCCCACAGGAGCCGTAACAAATAGGACTGGTTGAGGGACGCTCTGTAGAGCTTCCCCGAACACCAATCCAGCACCAGGGACCCCGACAGTGACTGCAGAGGTCCATGAGGTAGCATATCCATCCCTTCATTGTTTCCTGGCCAAAAAACAAAAAGATCAGCAAGTAAAAGGAACCTTTCTTACCCAAACATAAACATTCAAGTCAACAAATTCAAACGGACCATGTTCTTGAGGGGAAATCTTCAGCCGTACCTGTCAAAAACAGACTGTGGCAGGTCAGGTCTGGATGCTGAATGTTAAGTAGATGAAAGAAATGGCCAGGTAAGTAAACAGCCACGTAATAGTCTGTAGAAGAGAAAGACGGAAGTCATCTACATGTGGTAAAAGCTGTACAGGTACAGATAAAGCCCAGGACATCACGGTATTCCTTTTTTTTTTTTATCTCTTAAAACAAAAGCTTTGGTCAATGTGGTAATAAGCTGTCTGCTGTCAGTACATCCCATCTTACAGCCAGCTCTCATTTATTTCTATCTGTGGCTAATTTTACTCAGACCTTTAGCAATGGTTATCTTAATCTGATCTATAGTTTTGTTTCTAAGTGAATTGTGGCTTTATATAATTCTAAATGATCTTTGGGAGCAAAATAAAATAGAAAAAAATTTTTAATAAAAGAAAAGAAAAAAAATAAGCAACATGAATTATTTCTTAATCTGATAAATTGGAAATAGCTTATCATGGGAATTTCCTTCAAAGTTTCTGCCAGTTTGGGGAAGTTCTAAGATTTCATTTCCCATGTTTACCCACTCATCATCACCATCATCATAGTCATGCTTATCGCTGTCATCATCATCATTATTTTGTTCAGAGAATCTTTAAATTGATATTCATCAAAACAATCTCTGCAGGCATCTGACACATTATGAAGTACTAGTTTATTTCTTTGCATAGCTCACTGCCTCTATAGAATTCACACCTTCATGGTCCTTGCACTAGATATTTTTGTACCAAGAACATTTGTATGCAGATTGAGTCAAAGTGTAAAAGTACATTTCTGGAGAATGGGAGGGTAGAAATACCAATATTTTCTCTAGGGTCTTAGGAAAACAGAAATTCACATGACTGTAGTGAATATTATGCAGATGAAACATTTAAATTACAAGTGAGCCAGCTGGAATCTTATTTCCCAAAGAAGCAAGTAAATATGTGCTAATCATTTGCATAGAAGGCATTCTATGCAAAGGAAAGGAAAGAAGATGTAAAACTCTAACCAGTCACCATGGATCCAGTGAAGCTAAAATGTTTAGCACAAATGGTTGCAATAATATAATCATGGCAAACCTTAAGGAGAAAAACATAAATAATAATATAGTAGGGTACAGTGGTAAGGGTTTAGGCATCAAATGACCTACGCTAACCGGTTCATTAGGATGTCCCTGGGAGAGGGGGCATTTGGAAATATCTGAAGGTGTTTAGGGTTGTCACAATCATTGGGGTGCAGGGGGATTCATTCCTGCTGCCATTTGGTGAGTGGGATGTTCAGTCGCTCAATGTGCAGGACACTCTCACACAAAGAATTACTGTCTCACCAAAAATAACAATAGTATCTGTGGTAAGCTGGCCTCCAAATGTTCAGGTGCTCATCACCAGAGCCTACGAATATGTTACCTTAAGGGATAAAAGGGATCCTGTAGATGTGATTAAGGATCTTGAGATGGAGACAGTATCCTGGATTACCCAGTGGACCCAATATAATCACAAATGTTTCCATAAGAGGAAGATCTGACTACAGAAGAGATCATGTGATGAAAGAGATTGAAATGATGTGGTCACAAGCCAAGAAATGCTAGCCTCTCAGGGGTGGGCAAACTTTTTGACTCGAGGGCCACAATGGGTTCTTAAACTGGACCGGAGGGCCGGAACAAAAGCACGGATGGAGTGTTTGTGTGAACTAATATAAATTCAAAGTAAACATCATTACATAAAAGGGTACGGTCTTTTTTTAGTTTTAGTTTTATTCATTTCAAACGGGCCGCATCCGGCCCACGGGCCGTAGTTTGCCCACGGCTGGGATAGATGCTGTAGGGGGCAAAGAACCCTTTCTTCCTGGCATCTCCAGAAAGAGCCATTTTTGTCCACATGTTGATTTTAGCTCCTCAAGGCTCATTTCAGCATCCTGACCTTCAGAACCATAAGAGAATGTTTTGTTGTTTTAAGCCCAAAATTTATGGTGACTGTTTTCAAAAGAAATAAACCGTAATAGTGCCCCTGATAAGAGATACTGAAAGAAGCCTGGGCCGTCCAGCCGGTGTAGCTCAGTTGGTTGAGCGCTGTCCCATGCACCAAGAGACCACTGGTTCCATTCCCGGTCAGGGCGCATGCCCGAGTTGCAGGCTCAATCCCTAGTAGGGGGCCTGCAGAAGGCGATTGATCAATGTTTCTATCTCTCTCTCCCTCTCTCTTCCTCTCTCTGAAATCATTAAAAACATTTTTTTAAAAAAAGAAAAAGCCTGGATATACATCTCAGCCTTTCTGAGCCTCAATTTGATTATCATCACTAAGCAAAATTATTGTAATAGTCAAGATAACTTAAGTAAAATAGCATATAGTATTCATTTTTTTAAATGGAAGCTTTTTATTTATAAACATATTGCTTATATAGTGGTGCTTAAGACTTCATTGAAAATTTCCCCTAAACTCTATATTTTTTAAAATTTCAATCAATATAAGCCCTTTTAACACAGTGGCAATTTAGGGAAATTGCATGCAATTGACAGCAAAAAATACATCACTCAAAAAAGCAATATTGTTGTCATAAAAATTACCTCTAGAACAGTTTTAGTCAAGTACAATTTTGAGCCTATAAACTGTGTTTATGAAGGAAAGATAACCTATGTAAGACAGCCTCTTTTCACAAAGCTCTAGTATTTCTCCACATTCTGAAGACCATTGATTAAATCATGCCTGCCCTTTTCAAGAGTCATTCCCAGGGTAAAAAAAAAAAAAAAAAAAAAAAAAAAGGCGGGGGGGGGGGTGGCGGGGAGAATACCTTTGACCTCACAAAATGCTAAGTTGGGGTTTGTTTGATGCTTTTTTAGTGGAAAGTTTCCCCACATTGCTCTTTAGATGGGATGCTGATAAGAATCAAGTCCTAGTCCCCAGAAATCTTATATTTATCTCTCTTACCACAGGAAGCAGCAGCAGCAGGCCTCTCTAAGGCCATTTCCCACAGGTTCAGAGCTCATAAGATCTGCCACATACCGGCCAACATAGCATAAGATATCTTACCTCACCAATAGTATTACTCAAAATAAAAATCTTTTTATGAACATTTTTGTCATTTTGGTTCTCACTTTGCCCGCTTCTCTCACATCACACCTTCCTAAACCTTTGTCATGACAGTAGCTCCCCCCCACCTTTTTTTTGTAGTTGTTGTTAATTCTCACCCAAGGATATTTTTCCATTGATTTTTAAAGAGAGTGGAAGGGTGGGGAGAGACAGAGAGAGAGAAACAGCTATGTGAGAGAGACACATCAATTGGTTGCCTTTTGAACGTGCCCGGTTAGATCAAGCACGCAGCCAAGGCACGAGGTGCCCTTGACCTGAGTCAAACCTGGGATCCTTCAGTCCGCAGGCTGACACTCTATCCACTGAGCCAAAAGGTAGGGCAGCTTTTCCTTTTTAAATATTATGCCATGTCCCATATGTAGGCAAGCAACAGTTCTGTGCTAACCTGTTTGTGCCCCATATACCAATTAGCATGGAAAAGCCACTTTCCCAGTAGAAACAATAAACCCCTTCTTTATTTTCTTCTTCATAGATTCCCTTAGTAGAGCTCAAGTTCCACTTACCATATTTACTCAGTGAAAAACAACTCACTTAAGCGGATCCATTAATCATCTGTGGGACTTGGAAGCTTTTAGCAATTAGCAACAGGGAATGGACAATTTCCCAAATGCCTTTGTCCTCTCTTGAATCAAGGGCCAGCATGATATATTATTGCTCATGCGCTTTTAGGGAACAGCTCATTCACTGTCATCATTTCACACTAACAAAATGGCTTTTATGATTGCTACTGCAAACATGAGGAAGCTCACAGTGTGGGTTCTCTAAAAAGAGAAATGCATGCTCACCTCAGACCCCCATAAAGGCTGATGGAGTTGGGTGCTTCCTTAGAAAACCTTCTCCTATCAGATTTCAAAAAGGACAGTGATTGTCATTGCAATCTAAGTCCCAAAGAGGCATGAGAAGATGGGATGGACAGAGAAGAAAATGAGATGGAGAGGTGGGGGCATAACATGTACTGGAAGGATGGCTCTCTCTCACTCACCAAGGTTAAGGAAAGTAATGCCCTTTGTCACCGGTGAGTGCGCGCTCCCAAGAGCAGCAGTGAAGGTCTTGCTGTACCCTGTGGAGAGAGAACATGTTAAGAAACGAAGAGCTGGAATGCCACCTAAGGCAGTGAGTCTTTGTAATACTCTCAACTTTATTGCCTGTGACACATAAAGCAAGCAGCTTTGACTTCTAGACTTCATGGTTCCCATCCTTCTCCCAAAGGCAGCATTAAGGGTAGATGACCTGAGTGCAGTCACATTCCAGTAGTTGTTCTGGGCTTATTACAACCTCAGACCTTAACAGGTAGGTTGTGCTGGGAGGGAATGATCCGAAGGAATCTACTTAAGGATCCAAGAGATGGGGGAGACCAGCTGGCTCGCTGGCCCTGGTGCCTCAAAGCTCACTCCACACTCCTGAAGTCATTAAGACCCTCTGAGACTTCCCTGAGTCATTTGGGAATACCACTTCGAGGGAGACTGGATTAGGCTATCTACTAAACTTAGTGTTTTAGGCTTCACTCTCCACTTTCTAACTCCTCTTAATCTCAGGAAAGTTTTATTTACTTGTTTTTTAGTGTGTGTTTTTGTTGTTGTTTTAATGTATTTTTATTGATTTCAGAGAGGAAGAGAGAGAAGGAGAGATAAAAAACATCAATGATGAGAGGGAATCATTGATCGGCTGTCTCCTACACACCCTGTACTAGGGATCAAGCCCGCAACCCAGGTATGTGCCCTTGACTGGAATCAAACCCAGGACCTTTCAGTCCAACACTCTATCCATTGAGCCAAACCGGCTGGAGCATATTTACTGGTTTTAATCATTAATCATTAGAAAAATGTGTGAAACAGCGATCAGACTATTAATCCCCAGAGGGAAAGTAGGGGAGGGAGGGGCAAGGGGAAGAGATCAACCAAAGGACTTGTATGCATGCATATAAGCCAAACCAACGGACATGGACAACAGGGGGATGAGAGTATGAGTGGGGCGGGGCGGGGGGGGGGGGAGGATGGGGGTTTAATGGGGGGGGATGAGGACACATTTTTAATACCTTAACTAATAAAGAATTTTTTTTTAAAAAAAAAAAGAAAAATGTGTGAAAACTTTCCACAACATACTAACCTTACACTAGTAAAGCATGTATATATGTCTAGTTCTGAAGGGACTTTCATTTTCTTCATTATCAAGTAAGTTATTAAACTTTCTTGCCTTGATCTCTAACTTCTGAAATAAATATTAGGCCCACTTGCAGAATAATAAACTGGTGTGGCCTGGCATAATATTTTTTCAATTTTGGGGGGAAAAAATCTATCTTTAAAATTTTTTAACTTCACCTACAGTATGTACTACATAAAAACCAATGTTTAAGGATCTAAATAAGCAAGACAAATACTCCTTAGCATTGTTCAGACTAAAACTATTCAAGGACACACTGTGAGCAATGACAGAACTGGAAGAGGTTGCACATTTTACTCCTGCTCCCAAGGCTGGCTGTTGACATAACAATTTTGGGGATAACAGATATGTGAAATGAAATATCTTAGGTTTTGGACCTGTTGAGGCCTGAGATCATGGAAGCTTTTAACTAAAACCTTAGGTAGGTTTGTAAGTTAAATCTACCAACATTTTCCAACTAGTAATAACAGAAAAGCAAACAAACACACTTTGGGAAAATATGTTCATTAGGATTGACCTACAGGCCTAGAAAAATATATTGGTCAGGATAAAAAGTATATAATATATAAAAATATTTAGCTAACCTAATATTCATCAGTGAATTTCTTCAGGAAACGTATTATATAGGTATACTGGTATAGAATGTATTCAATGATACTAAAATCTATCAAATTTGCTACTATTTGGAAAAAGCGATTATGTGAAAGTAAAACACAAAGTAAATGAAAAGTACCTTTATGAAAGTAAAATACTGAATACGTGATTTGTTCCCAAGAGTCAAACTTCGGGCTGTAGCACACACATAAACTTCCTAGAAATTAGAAGGTATTTAGTAGAATCATAAACAAAAAGATTCCTAAACCACTTAACCTTACTTATATTCCTTTTGATGCCTTGTCTCAATTTACCTCCTAGATTATTCCCAAACTCTAGAAATGATCTATAACAAGTTGCTAAGAAATTTCAATTCAACCATTACTCAGCACACACTATACGCAATGTATGAATAGAGACACACTCCTGTGTATGAAATTATGGGAGACTAGAGAAGTTTGCAAAGTTTCATGAGATTCTCCTAATATACACGTACAGCCCTGCCCTCTAATCCAGCTTGCCTTCCAAGCATTGCTAATAGCTAAAGACCATACTATATCAAAATGTATCTCCTCTTCACGGGAAGTTTCCAGTCTTCTTAGTTACCTAGAAGAGGAGGTGAACTTGGCAATCTTATGGAGCAATAAGAGCAAATGTAATATGAGAGCCCCTCCCCCCCTCCCACCCTTATTTGCGTCACTGAGGGCCTTGGCCCAACGCTAAAGGAGAGCCCTGTACACCTGCATTGTCCACCACTCCAGGACACCCTTGGTCTTCCCACCTCTTTCAATGTGTGTGAAACTGTACATCATCTCTAACAACTGTTGCTATGTGGACAACTAGCTAAAGTCCATCAATGACCTACAAATGAGGGAATTATGCTTAAACTGATAGTTCATTCTGATGCTAATGTTTATGTGATTAACTGAAATAGGAGATTTTCCAGGTGGAAAGCAACTTGACAAAGAGCCTGGAAAGTTCTAGTCCCCAAGCTAACATTTAACTAGATGTGTGAATTCAATCATTACTCTGCTGCACTGAACCACCCACTGTTTCCTCCATGAACTCCACTAATTCCTCTATGAAAGAATCAGGGTAGAAAAAAAGTCCATTTCCCATAAGGTTATTTAAGGATTCTGTTATAATACTTAGCATTTGTGACTATATTCAATGACATTTAAGACTATTGTTACATTTTATTGCAATAACTTAAACAAAAAAGAATAACTTTATCAGATTAAAATAATAACAATTCTGTTAGATATAAAATTACTACTATGGTTACCGAGTAAACGATGATATAACTTTTCTTCAAAATTACAACAGATTCACTAAGAATGAAAGTAATGCTATACTAAAGCATAAGCAAAAATAATAATTATGAGAGTTACAAAAGTCCGATGAAGCATTCTGCCCAGGCTTCACTTTAGATCAACTAAATCAGAATTTCCAGGAGTGAGACCCAGACATCAGTAATTTTTAAATTTGCCCGAGGCAAATTAATTAAATTCTGAGCCTCAGTTTCCTCATCTGTAAATAAAATATAGAACCTACTTCATATGTGAGAATTAAGTGAGATAAAGATTAGCTGCTATGATTATTATTATTCCAGAATAATTTTGCTTCTATCTACAAGTTGGGGAAAGTCACCGTTTGAAAAAACAAAGCATGCTCTTAATGGTGTCTGCAGAGATGTTTAATAAATATTCATCAATGATGAAGATAACATCTCCAAGTTGGCTAGCCTTCGGGAAGCCATTTGGACAATGAAAGCTATTATGGACAAAGTTTTCCAAGGGAAATTATCTCATTGTAAAAGGCTCTAATTCTAAATGCTAAAACACAGGCCTAATTCTGGGAACTTGTGAAGGGCAACTCTTACAGGAAGGAGAATTTACACTTTTCGCCCCTCACTACCTCCCAGTGGGTGGTACACGAAAAAGAATCACAGCCACTGACTTAGGACACACAAGAGTGCACTCAGTCGAGATTCAAAGTTGACTATCAGCTAGGAAAGGAATGAGAATATTTTCTTTCCTCTGATTTGCCCTCCCACCGTAGAAGATTTATTAGAAATATCTATATGAACTCATAATCTTAGAACATATGTGGCCTGACCAGCAGCACTTTCGCCCACCATCAACTCTCAGGAGCATCCCCCATCATCCAGGTTTTAATCTCTGATTCCTCGGAAGTTCTCGAATTTCATTTCTCAGGGCAGTAGATTCAGCATAAAGGTTTTCCAAAATGTAAGAAGTAATGGTGACAGGGTGGGGAGAAACCAAGATGGCGGCATAGGTAAACACCGAAAATTGCTGCCTCGCACAACCACTTCAAAAATACAACTAAAAGACAAAACGGACACCATCCAGAACCACAGGAAGGCTGGCTGAGTGGAAATTCTATAACTAGAAGGAAAGAGAAAAGCACACTGAGACTCAGAGGAGGTGCGGAAGTAAAGTGCAGAGGTACGGAGGCGCACGCGGCAGTATTTTTTAATCGGGAGGGAGTCTCAAGCTCCCAACTGCTCTGAACTCCAGTTCCGGGCGAGTCTCTGGGGACCCAGACTCATACGGGGAGAAACTGGACTGTCTGGCATTGGGCAGAACTTGAGGGCAGCTTTCCCTCAGAGGTGCTTGCAGTGATTACCGGGACACTGAGACTCGGGGCCTCTTAGGGTAGGACTGAGGATCAGCCATAGCTGTTTGCTCCACCCTGTTGATTCCCTGAGACCATGCCCCACCCAAGCTGTGCACAGAGGTTTTTGCTTATGAGAGGCCTGGCCCTTGGCAATCTGAAAATTACCTAACAAACTGCAGCTGGGTCAGAGAGACCCAGAACTTCCAAAAGAAGGCCCAAGGCCCCACAGCAGCTTGCATTGCTTCACAGCTGGGCCTCATCTGGGCACCTCCAAACCCCAAACAAAGAAGAGGAACCTGCAGATCTCTCCATAGCTCCTGCTTGGTAGCCTCAGGCAGAGGCTAAATTAGCACCTCCTTAGAGATCCAAGAGCCAATGTACCCAGTGGTCAGAGTGGGACCATCCAGATTACAACTCCTCAGATCCATAAGGGACACATTCAGGGGGCAGACTCAGTGGGCACCAAAGCCCCACTGAAGCAAGTCTTGCCCCATAAGGGTGTCTCCAGCACAGAAGTTCTCCCACTGCAGACACAGCTGATTCTCACAGCCAATTGGCCTGGAGGTCAATTCCTCCCAGTGATACCTACAATAATCAAGGCTTAACTACAACAAGACTGTGCACAAAGCCCACAAAGGGGTGCACCAAGAGTGTCCACCTCAGGTAATTGGGGAGGCTGAGCCACTGGGCGCTATAGGACACCTAGCACAGGGAGCCACTCTATCAACACAGGGAAGCAGCCAAAATGAGGAGACAAAAAAACAGGTCACAAATGACAGAAATGGAGGAAAGCAAACTACGGGATATAGAGTTCAAAACCACGGTTATAAGGTTACTCAAGAATCTTCTAGAAACCGCCGATAAATTTAGTGAGACCCTCCATAAATCTAGTGAGATCCTCAAGGATATGAAAAAGGACCAACTAGAAATTAAGCAAGTCTGATGCAAGAAGCATCTCCATCACTGTGCTATTTGTTAAAGATGAAGCAGGAGAGAAAATGTAGGCTGATTAAATGTAAATCTATCTCCTCTGTTCGAACAATAATACAAAAATAACTATTAAAACAATAACCCTGTTGAATATAGCTTATTTTATATAGCTAGCAGATTTATAAAATTACAGTGGAGAAAGTAATCTGTTATATAAAAATCCAAATGATCACTTATAGAAAAATGTGGCCATTATATTTCACTTTCAAGATCCATACAACTAAACAATGACTACGTTTTGTATAGAACTCAAGTATAGTTGAACAAATTGGTAAATGCAACGCTGGTCCTACCTGTACGGTTGGTAAAAACGCACAGAGTCGGGTATTTGCATAACTTCTCTTGATCTTGAAGATAACCACAGCCAAAGTTGACAAGTCTAAGAACATAAAGGGCAAAAAATGTTGAATGCATTTTAAAATCACTTCCCTTGCAAAGGATAGTAACCACTAAAATATACCTATAGAAGTAGAGACATGTCCCTGAAAATTTTAAGTATATACATTCTTTTGTTTAAAAATTCCATAAAACAGTTATTTTTTTTAAAAAAAAATACATGGTACATAAATGATATGGTCTGGGAAACAGAAAAAAAATTATTTTCAACTTCCATTTTTTTTCTGATTTACAGGACTGCATATGTTTCAAACTAAGCGCAACTGGGCATTTATATATGATGAAATAAAGCTAGTAAAACATCGAATAGTTTGGGATCATCATTGCTCTAATTCAAGAAGACTTTCCTTTTTCTGTGCACTGATGGTGTTGTGTCTAGTTTTTCAAAAGTGTTTCATGTTTTTACTAAAATAGTCTGGAGGGGGTGGGGGTGGTGGGAATCACCTTTTGTGTAAAAAGGAAAACAGAAAAGACGTAACTCAATAGATTCAGTTGAGCTACAAGTGGATTGACCTCTTTGATGGCTCCAGAAAAGGGTTTTTATGTTTGATTTAAATGTGCTGTCTCTGACTCACGGACTCCTTTTATTGAATCACAGGGAGCAGCGTACTTCCGTGGATCAAAATAGGCAGAGACAGCTACAGAAATAAATGGCTACAAAAATCAGCACAATTGGCTTTACATGGAAACACCCTGTGTTCATGCTTGACAAAGCTGTGTCTATTCCCTATAGAAAACAGAAGGATAAGAGAAGACATGGAATATCTGACTATCCTTTTGTCTACATACCATAGATTAGGCATAAATATAACCATTCTGCCCACAAGTGTCTATGAAAATTAAGAGAAATCTTTGAACAACTTACTTAAATCCTGAGTCACTTAATGATATGTCCAAAGGTGCTTCAAACTGTCAAAGAGTCAGGAGAAAACAAACAAAAAATGACGTTCAGTGACAATAGTGCTGAAGCCTGACACTGCTGTGCTCGCCTAATGACGAACAGCCCATTTAACCATCATTGTCTTCAGAGGTTATCCTGAAGACACACAGCACAGAAAGCCCATCGGGAATATTTTGGAGCTTACTGCAATCACAAGATTCACCTATATTTATTTCTCAAAGGGTTAATATTTGGCAAACTTTGCTTCAGATTTGAGTATCATAAACGGATTATATAATAAGCCAATTAAAGGGAGTAAACTTTTACAAGACACAGATGACCACATAAGGAAAGAACTGGTGTCTTTAGCAGGAGCGTGGATGAGTCAAAAAGGGGGAAGAGGGAGGGGTGCAGGAGGAATAAATGAATTCTTATAATGGTATAACACCAATCTAGACCAATATCAGTCCTCATCAGGAAGAATAATAATGTACTGTCCATTACAGACAAAAATATTTATGACTCCTCACCCCAAGGCTAGCATTCCAAATAGCTTTTTCAGGAGTCATGCTAGATTTTTACTAATTAAACTATGCCCTCTCACTGACTTGATTCTCAAATCCTCCAACTTCATAAATCCTTTGGCATCAATGACTTATAAGACCACACCTATTTCCTTCTACTAATCCTCACTCTTACACTTGTTTCTTTCATGTGAAGCATTCAGTTATCAGAAATTTCCTATGTATATTCATTGCAATTGCTATAGTGGTGAAGCCTTGAGATGGCAAGAACTATTTTACTTGTTCACACAACTGACAAATAGCACATCAAGCGTGCTAAAATGCTGTTAATGATGACAATTCTCTTTAAAAAGGGGCAGCACCATGTTAAAAAAATTTCCTCTAGCCCAGTCATTATCTGGACTTACCATTAGGTTAAAGTTCTCATCAGCACAAAACTGGATACATTTTAAGGTACTCCTTGATCTCTAAAAGAGGAAACCAAATAAATGACATTTTATCCCACTAAAACCAACAAAAACACAAGTTAAAAAAACAAAAGAGCATGAGAGAGAAAGAAGCAGCCGAGAAGCAAACAGTAACGAATAGCTTTTCATTCTTTTCAATAAACCATCAATGAAAATGCAGTCACTAGTAAATTACAATAACGATAATGTCAAAATTCAATTGTACCTATGAAAAGGAGGGCCACCGGACCAGCTTTTACCTTCAGGTCAATGTAGTATAATCTCTGCTCTGCCGTATCCCATTGAGCCCAAACGAAATCCTCTGCTATTCTCTCTTTTGGGACATTGCCAGAATTTTTAATCACCTAAAGAGGCAAACGGATTTTAGAAATAAGAAACTATTTTAAAAGAAAAATGATCTGGAATTCATTGTTAATTTGCATATTTTATCTAATACATATAAGTATTTGCACAGTTTATTTTTAGCAGCCTTCCCCTCCCCACAACACATACATATGGCAAGTCTTTTTAGAAAAGATTTAAGGCATCATTTCATTACTTGCTCTTCCCAAACACTTTACAATATACGATTTTACTCCATTCCTACTTTGACAGGCTGGTGGTGTTGAAGGCAAGGCCACACCTAGCACAAGTCAATAGCTAAGTTAATAGAAGAGCCAGAGCTTTCTGTTCTGGACATAACCCACTCGGGTCTCTGCTGACGAGGCCTTCACAGAGGCCGGGCTGCCAAGGGAAAACTCAGGCCCAAGACCAAGGCAAAGCTTCCCACCTCTGTACTCCTATGGCACTTTGGCATGCTCCTGTTACAGTTACATTTTAATGGATCCTCTAAGTCTCCCCAGTGAGCATGCACTCCTCTAGGCCACCTTCCTATTCTCAATGCCTTGTTTCTAGCACATAACAGTTCTCAAGGAATGCTTAGTCAAAAGAAGGAAAATGAGATAAGGTATGTGAATTGCCAAGGATATTACAAGTTTAATGCAAGGAATTAAGTATTCACATCCCTCAAAATGCTTTATGTAGCAAAAGTATTCTATATCTGGACAGATGAGTAAAGAATGTAGACAGGGCCGGGGAATGTCAGGGGGCGGCGGGGGGGGGGGGGGGGTAGGAAAGAGACATATGTAATACTCTTTGTAATACTTTAATCAATAAAGCAAAATTTTAAAAAATTTAAAAACAAGAATGTAAACAGGTTGAGGTAGAAGTGGGAAAACAAAAAGGGAACACAGAATGGTCCACTTTCTTTTTCTTTTTTTTAATGTAATAATTTGTTCTCTTTTTATTTATTTTTTTTAATTTAAATTCTTTATTGTTTAAAGTGTTACTTATGTCTCCTTTCTCCCCCATTGACCTCTCCCCTGCTGCTCCCACTCCCTAGCACAGTCCCTCACCCCCTACTGTCTGTGTCCATTGGTTATGCTTATATGCATGCATACAAGTCCTTGGTTGATCTCTTACCTCCCCGCCCTCTTCTGCCTTCCTCTGGGTTGGACGGTCTGTTTGATGCTTCTATATCCATTTTCATGCCTAAACCCTCTCTAACCCTAACAGGGATTTTGCGATTGAGGCTAACTTGGAACTTAGGGAAGGCACAGGGCACGCAGAATCGTGCACCTCTGACTCTGGCTTGCCGATGCCCAGAGGCTAGAGGGAAGTGTCGCTGGAGAAGAACCCCAAGAGGGCCTGTTTGTCTCTAAACCTTGGAAAGCCATCTTGTTTCCATTTTCCTGAAAAATGTTAGGTTCAGGTAGATTTGGGAACTCTTTCAGATAAAGGTATATACTGAAAGGTATATACTCTAGCTGGTTTGGCTCAGTGGATAGAGTGTGGGGGAAACTGGTTTCATTCCCGTCAAGGGCACATGTCCAGGTTGCAGGGCTCCATCCCCAGTAGGGGGCGAGCAGGAGGCAGGTGATCAATGATTATATCTCTCTCCTCTCCCTTCCTCTCTGAAATCAATAAAAATATGGTGTGTGTTGTTTTTGTTGTTTTTTTAAAAAAAAGGTATATACTGACAAGAACCTCATTACCAAAGTGTGGCAACCCGGGTTCACATCTCTGGAGCTATGTCATCTCTGAGCCTTGGTTTTGTTACTTCCTGTGAAAATGGAATGAGTATAACACCACCTCCGTCACGCAGGAATGTGAGGAATGCGCGGAGCCGCACACTGCCTCACGCAGCTGTGGTCTAAGCCTTTAAGAATGAAGGCCAAAGTGCCTCTCACAGTAGGGCACACGTGGACCCCGGATGCTGAGGCTGCACCCTCTCGGCAGGGAGAAGCCTTTCTGGGCTGCTGACAAGTGCCCGCTGCCCTCGCGGTCTCTACAGTGTCTTCTTGGCTCCCAAACCCTCTTCCAACCAGCCAGTCCTTGGTCTATGCCGCTCCCAGCTCCTGAGCCCTGCTTGTTTACTTACCTCTCTCCCCGAAATTCTCATCACAGGCTTTGGGATCTTGCCTGGTTCTTTCCTCTCTGACCACTGGCCCTGATCTTGCCCTCCCATCCACTTAGTCACTGTTGGCCCAGAGCTCTAGCCACACACGTTTTTCTAACCATAGATGGTCATGTTCCAGCCTGGCCTCTTGATATAAGGCAATCAATAGTAGATACATGCTAATAAATGTGATTTTCCATTTCAATTTTCTTCACATAATCTTAAAATTAAAATCTTCAAACACTAGTTTGATGCTGATTTAAATATTGAAGGACATTTTAAATAACAAGAAGATATTAACATCACAAATTGTCAAGAAAAGACAACCCAGTAGAAAAATAGAAAAAGAAAAAACAACTAAACAATGTTTAGAAAAATTCAAATAGCCAATAAGCATAGTAGATGTTCAAACTCACTAATACCAAGGGAAATGCAGACTAAAATATTAGTATCAACTTATACCCACCAAATTGGAATTTTTTTAAAAAAAGACAAATACACCTATTAATGGTATGGATAGAGAAAAGGGTTTTGCTATACTTTGCTTTTTTTTTTTTAAATATATTTTATTGATTTTTTACAGAGAGGAAGGGAGAGAGATAGAGAGTCAGAAACATCGATGAGAGAGAAACATCGATCAGCCGCCTCCTGCACATCCCCCACTGGGTATGTGCCCGCAACCCAGGTACATGCCCTTGACCGGAATCGAACCTGGGACCCTTCAGTCCGCAGGCCGACGCTCTATCCACTGAGCCAAACCGGTCTCGGCTATACTTTGCTTTTAAAACTGTAAATTGTTACAATTTTTTTTTGAAAAGCAATCTGGCAAAATCTATTGACATTTATTAAAGCATCAACCCAATTATCCATACCTGAGGATTTAACCCCGAAATATGTGTACCAAATATGGAAAGCTATAGACACAAAAATGTTTGAGACAATTTCTAATGCAAACAAATAAAATAAGTTGGTAATCAAGTAAATGTACATCTGTGGGAAAATGGTTGAAAACTGTTTACATTAAGTACTTCTAAAGACAGTAAGTTGGAACTATTCTAGGTGACCCACAGGTCATTCCACAAAGTTGAGTGAGGAAGGAGTGAACAATAAACAAACCCCTAGGTGTGTTAGGGGTGAGGATGAGAGACAACAGACGTATAGAGAAAAGCATTATAGGATACATACCAGGTTGTAAACAAAAATAAAGGTGAGAAGGTGAGGGAGAAGTAGAAAACAAGCCAAAAAAATAAAAGAAAATTAAACTACATAAAACCCCAACATATATGTTATGATCCCATTTATTATATATGTATATGTATCTATAGATAGAAAATTAGAGGAAAAAGTTATATATTTATTTAGAAACCTATAAGGATACCCATGATATATTATGCAAAAGCAAAAACAAAAGCAGCAAATTAATATATATGTTATAATTCTATTTTGCTAAAAAACAATTGAATCCTTGTATACATGCACCTGAGCAAGGCAAAAGTTGTGGAAAGAGTCACACAAGGCTGTCATTATAAGTTATCTCAGGAGACCAAATTAAAGGCTGAGATAGAGGTAAAGAGAACATTTAATCCATACACACACACACACACACACACACACACACACACACACATATACATTAGGTTTGTTGTTGTTATTAATCTTCACTGGAGGATATTTTTCCATTAATTTTTTTTTTTTTTTTTTTTTTTTTAGGGAGAGTGGAAGAGAGAGGGAAAGACAGAGAAAAACATTACTGTGAAAGAAATGCATCGACTGGTTGCCTCCTGCACGTGCCCTGACCAGGGCCCAGGCTGGGAAGTAGCCTGCAACCAAGGTACATGCTCTTGACATGAATTGAACCCGGGACCCTCCGGTCGGCAGGCTGACGCTCTCTCCTCTGAGCCAAACCAGTTAGGCCTCCTTTATATATCTTGTATTTGTTCACATTTTACAACAGCAACACTATAAGTTGAAAGACAGCAAATAATGTTAGCCTATTTTTTAATGTTTTTCATTGATTTTAGAGAGAAGAAGGGAGAGGGAGAGAGAGAGTGAAACATTGAGTACATGGGGGATGGAACCCGCAACTTGTATGTGCCCTGACCAGCAACCTTTCAGTGCACAGGACGACACTCAGCCAACTGAGCCACACCGGCCAGGGCACATTAACCTTTCACAGTCTAGAAATGTCATTCTTGGGGGTGGAGCGGTGGGCTCTGAAACAAAAGGAACTTCAAATACTTACCACTCTATTTCCATCTTCTTGGATGACTTGGATATGAAATTGTTCAATATCTTTCAACAAAGAAGCAATAGAAAGATCATTTTACCTTTATGAAAAATATGAGTACTACTTTTTCACCTAACCATTGTGAATAATTTTTTTATTTAAAAAAAGGGAGATTCAACAACTGACTGAAAAATATTATCACAGACAGTAATCTCACAGTAAAGGTTCAAAACACAACCTCCCTTTACAGTCTCTTTCAAGTCCAGTATTTACCCTGCTCCTCAATATCAGCAATGCACACATAAACCTTTCGCTCCCCTGAGTCCCCTCCACAAGCATTTGCCTCCCCTATACCAGGGATGGCGCACCTATGACACGCATGTCAGAGTTGACACGCGAACTCATTTTTTGGTTGATTTTTCTTTGTTAAATGGCATTTAAATATATAAAATAAATATCAAAAATATAAGTCTTTGTTTTACTATGGTTGCAAAGATCAAAAAATTTCTATATGTGACACGACACCAGAGTTAACTTAGGGTTTTCAAAATGCTGACACGCCGAGCTCAAAAGGTTCACCATCACTGATCTATACCATCGTTCTTATGTGCAACTAATAAGGGCTCATTTGTTAGGGTTTACTTGCAGTTTCCAAATACCAAACACCTGTTTGTGTGAAAATATCAAATAGAAAACTCCTAGAAGATATCGGGGAGGCTTTTTTATAGGGAGCAACTTCACATTAACAAAACTAAACATGCTGGGTGAATGTGTAGAGGTTCCCTTTCTCTCAGTAAGCAATTTAGATTCATTCATCCTACTTACCTTCTGCCAGTTCTAGTTACAAAAGTGTGAGACAGACAGCTAGGCAACAGCCCTTCTATAGGAGTCCCAGGTCTCAAATGGACATTTGTGGTCTGCAGAGCCTCAACACTGATGAGTGGACCTCTAGAAAATTCAGCCATGGCCCCTACTTCAATAGGAGAGTCCACTCATGAAGTCCCACACACCACCTAAAGATGCACTTACACTTCTCCTCTGAAATCAGTAACAGACGGTTCTCTGGAAAGGGATGACTGTCAACATGCGGGTAGAGGAACTGCAAAAAGAAAATCAATCAAAACCATGAGCAACTACCTTGCGTACACAACTATTTCAAAAGCTGTATTTGATCACCATATTGCTACCTACCAGAGAAAGGGCTGGGAACCACAGAACAGTGCAGGTGAGTCACACATTTAGGCACGCACACGTTACAGATGGAAGCCAGCAGGAAAGTGGAACGCTTTCAGGAGCTCAGTTTCCCAGGGGAAACTGACTGCAGGTCTAACATAATTCATTTCAATGGAAAGGCTAAAGTGTAAGCTATCTCTAGAGACGGGGCTTCCTATTTGGAAAATGTGATTCTGAAGTCAATCAGAAACTATGTAACATTTGTACAGAAAGCTCTATCTCACATGGCACAAAATAAGAGCGATCAATACATTGGTTGTGCAACTAAACCCTAGTATTTAATTAGAGAGCTAAGTAAACGTACCCTCTGTTACAACCTCGAGTCCCACATCCAAGAGACAAAGCACAACACAGCCAGGGACTTTCCAAGAAAGGACAGTGAGTCACCGTGTGGCATGTGGTGGAGGACTTGCAAGCCTCAAAGAATGACTGCCCCTGGGAAGAAAAGGGGAGGCCACCCCACTCCTCCTCCTCGGTGCTCTCCCATATGTGACAAGCAGGCAGCCAGAAACCCATGGCCCGACGCTGTCAACTGTGATATGAGGGAACACTGGTCATGGGATGAGACCCCAGTGACTTAATTCTTTCATTATCAAAAGGTTTACGATAAATCAGCAGGTTTGTCTTGCAACATGAAAGCTTACTAGAGAAGATTCACCAGTGAATTTCATTTTTTCCCCTCCAAACTTGAAAGCATACTGAAAGGACACAACCTTTAACGTCCCTATGGTATAGTTGGCAGCCTCTCTACAGACTAGGAACATTTTTTACAAACTATATTACCTGGTGTCCTAACTTTTCACAACGACAAATTGGAAATAGAAACGGTCAATTTTAAAAATTATTTGTAGCCAGGTTTCCCTTTTAGAACTGAAAAACAAAACATTAACTATATACCATTCTTCATAGCAATAGCTTCACCATTATAAAATAGATAGCAAGTGCAGAATTCAGCTACAAAAATGATACAGAACTTATTATCTCCTGACTTGTGAAATGGGGCACATCAAGCAGGGTACTTTGAGTCCTGGGAAGAGGAGAAGCAAAAATGAGTGACACCACATGCATAACGGAAGAGTAGATGCTCAGTGTCTCAACACAAGGTGGTACTCCCACAGGAGATGGCCTGGCCCCCCCTGGGGCCACACAGGTGGCAGGGCATGCTCGCTTAGGACTGCGACCTGGACGAAGGTGCCGTGGAGTTCTAAGCCTCTGCCTGGCCCTTGTGCGGCGATCAGTGAGAACATGATTTTGAAAGTCCCACTTAGGTCCCTCTTTTTCTTTCTTTTATGAAGCAACCCTAGAGCAAGGCCTAGAAGTCAGAATACAAATCAACAGGCTGCAGACACAGCTCCACAAAAACCTGCAAGGTCTGGGGTATTTTTTATTTTATTTTACTTTATTTTTTGCATTGTGAGTAAGAAGCTATAAAGACATTAAGGAGCCAAAACCGGTTTGGCTCAGTGGATAGAGCGTCAGCCTGTGGACTGAAAGGTCCCAGGTTCGATTCCGGTCAAGGGCATGTACCTGGGGTGTGGGCACATCCCCAGTGGGAGATGTGCAGGAGGCAGCTGATCGATATTTCTCTCTCATCGATGTTTCTAACTCTCTATCTCTCTCCCTTCCTCTCTGTAAAAAATCAATAAAATATATTTTTTTAAAAAAAAGACGTTAAGGAAATATTTATCTTCACAGATATGGAGCTTCGCTTGTTCACAGTCATCAGTGGAGAGTTCGCATGATAGGGGTGTAGGTGGGTGTCTAATTATCCACTGGAACTATCTGGAAGATGCACCTCATGCTGCAGGGGAACTCTCAAAGGGCACCCGGTTAGGATCCAAACCTCAGCTCTAGAAATGTGTGCCCTGGGTAACAAATTCTCCACCGTTCTGAACATGTCTGCAAATGACTGTGAAAGGACCAGGAGTACTGATTTTGGGTTACAAATAAATTTTAGCAGAATTTGTCAATTCAGAAGGAGCAAGCCAGGAGGGCTGCCTCTATCTAGTCCCCTGCATTGTTCACACAGTGCTTCTACGTCCACTCCACGGAGCTGATGAATTACGGGGTTAAGTCATTTAATCAGACAAAACATGATCCAAAAGAGACAGAGGAACCAGGATTATTTTAAAGATTTCCATGTTTGCAAAGGAAGAGCTGACAATTCCTGCCATACCATTTATCAGAGGGCTTTGAGGGTAAAATGTAACGAAGTATGTGAAGGCACTTGGTAAACACCGTTGCCTCTAGGTTCAGGCCTTTTGATTAATGTGATAAGTGTTAAATGACAAGCTCACTCACCTGAACCCAAACACAGCTATCCACTGCTTTCAGAACCTTCACATTGTTGACGGGGTGGATTTCAACCAACAGAGTTAAGCACTTGGATCCTACAAAGTAAAGGAGGCTTTTAGAAACGAAGACCAGAAAATCGCACATTATTTTCTCCACATAGGTCTGAACTTGGAAAATGCACATGTGTTGCCTGTTGTATCACACAAAGAAAAATAATTTTCTTAAAGTTTACTGTGACATTTCTTAGAACCCCAAACAGACACAGAAAACATCATAAAGGAGAGGCCGGTGCACACGGAGTGAGGAACCAGTGCCTCCCATTCCTCGGCCACTTTTAGCGCAGCTTCGCGGGCCCTCGCAGCTTCTAAGTCTAAATAAGACAGTTTACTGCAGCGTCACTCCAGCTCTGCAGCACGGTGGCAGCTGCGGTTTGTGGGTGGAAATACGAAGATACTCCTGATGCATGAACATGGTTGAGCTGACAGCACCCATCAGTAGGACAGGGACTTGGCTTCCCTCAGGAATGGGCAGAGCTGCTCTGATAAACACCCACTTATTTCCTCAGTGTCACTTTCAAGCAAATGTCAACAAAGATAGCAGCTAGGAGGAAGTCCTTGGACACAGGCTGTAATGGGATTATCGCAAATATCCAAATATAGGCCAGAAGTTCCCCTCCCTCAAGATTAAACTTCAAAAGGAGTTGCCTTATAGTTGAGTTCTTATAAAGACTACTGTTCTCTGGTACTTTTCAATGACTTCATTTTGAATGACAATGTATAATTTGGGGATAGCACAGCAGCCTAGAATGGAATCAAAGCCAGTTTTCATTCACTATTTAAGAAAGTAACCTGACAGCACTCTTCATTTAATTTTTTAAAAAAGGCAAAGAATGTAAAACAATTTCTGGGATAGTCCTCCTAATTGCAAGGACTGGACATCTCTATAACTTGCCTTTAAAGATTACTTACAAATCAAGACAGTGAGTGAGTTATTACGTGGGATCACAAGTATATACAACAGAACAAGAAAATCAAATGTTGTTTGGTCAATGGGTACTTGTAACTTCGAATAAAAATCCAGGATCATACACTGATTTAAAAGGACTGTATTCCCAATAAATGGGATAGAATAAAGGTGAGGTGCTTTAGGAATTTGCCTGGTGACTCAAAAAAATGGTTCTAGGAATAAAAAAGACCATGGTGTCAAAGATGCTTGTGATGAAAATAGAATAGAAATGTTCTGTGAAATGTGAGAATGAAGACAATTATAATTGAAAAGTAAAAAATTATTTTTTTAAATGTGAACATAAAAAGAAAAAGCAATTTTCCTTATTGAAATAGGAATATTTAGGGGTAAAATCGGCAGGTTTAGGGGATTTTTATAATTAAGGGGGTCCATGGAAGAAACACAGGGCTACAGAGCTACAAGGGTTACATTTCCATAAGACAAGGGAATTTGAAGAGGCAGCAGTTACATTTCCATAAGACAAGGAAGTTGGAAGCAGCAGAAGTTACATTTCCATAAGATAGGGGAACTGGGAGTAGCCAAAGGTCTATATTTACAAAATAAAGAAGAAGGGCCTCACATGCCCCATGTGAGGTTTGACCTTTGAGCTCAGGAGTTGCTATAGTGACCAAATCAAAGGGGAATAGTGGCCAATCAGAGGGGATGGTGAGGCACAAAAACTGTAGCCTTTATAAACTGGGGGAAAAGGAACTCGGTGGGACTCTTTCCCCCTCCCTACGTGGGAATCTGTGCTGTGGGACTCTTTCCTCCTCCCCACATGGGAGTCTGTACTTGTTCTTCAATAAATTTCCACTTTTGCTATACCATCTTCCATCAGTGGTTTCATTCTCTGACTCTGACAGACAAAGAATCTGGGGAAGCCATCCTGCCCAGGGGAAAACTGTGTGTTCCAGTCCAAAATTCCCATCTCGTTATTATTTTACTAGAGGCCCAGTGTGCAAAAATTAGTGCACTTGGGGCGTCCCTCAGCCCGCCTACACCCTCTCACAGCCTGGGAGCCCTCAGGGGATGTCCACCTGCCAGCTTAGGCCCTCTCCCCAGGGGATTGGGCCTAAGCTGGCAGTCAGACATCCCTCTGGCAGACCAGGAGCCCTTGAGGAATGTCTGACTGAGCTGCCGAGGAGGCAGGAGAGGCTCCTGCCACCACCACTGCGCTCGCAGCCATCAGCCTGTCTTGTGGCTGAGCCGAGCTCCTCCTGTGGGAGCGCACTGACCACCAGGGGGCAGCTCCTGCATTGAGCATCTGCTCCCTGGTGGTCAGTGCGCGTCATAGCAACTGGTCTTTCCCGGTCATTCCACCATTAGGGTCAATTTGCGTATTACCCTTTTATTATATAGGATGTTCTTTTAATTTGGTATAACTACATTAACATATTAAGTAGTGCGGCTGGCATCTGACTATTTTATTTCTTGCCCTAAAAGCTTATATATTTTAACTGGGGGAGAAAAAACTTTGCGGGGGGAGGGGCAGGCAGGGGAATCTTCTCAGTGGAAAAAAGGAATCACTTTATGTTTACCCTTTTTGGCAGTGAATTGTACCCAAATGAGATAACCAGCTATCAACTAAATTAACTTGCCTGAAAATGGGAGGATTTTCAAGGACAGAAGCCATTTTCCTACACTAATATTTCCCTTCTTTAGAGCAGCAGAGAGACGTCTAACTAATATAATTAGCATAATAAGAATAATTGTGCCAAAGGGCATTTCTCTCAGTAACATACCATGTGTTTTCACAGTGTACCAGGAAGCACTCTGAATTAAGATTCCGGAGACATCAGTTCTAGTGTAAGCTCTGCCACTAACCTAATATATACCTTTCGGCAAGTCACAAAGATTTCTAGGCATCCCTACCTTATTATTTAAAAAATAAAATGAAGAACCACAGGACCAGATTATTCCTACAATTACTTTCAACCATAAAAATCCCATGGTTCCATGAAATGTCTAAAATTGTCTTAAGAATTTAGGGAATCCAGCTATCAGTGGAGACTGGGAGGGCATCCCTGAAGGGAAAGACGGGGCCACAGGCTATGGGCATCCAGGAAGTAGAAACAACAGGATCAAAAGCTACAGCAGGGAATGAACTTCGAGGGCATGATGCTAAGTAAAAAGTCAGACAGTCCTGGCCAGTTTTTCTCAGTGGTTAGAGCTCGGCCATGGATGGAAGGGCTGTAGGTTCCATTCCCAGTCAAGGGCTCGTACCTGGGTTTTGAGTTTGTTCCTAGTTCTAGTTGGAGTGCATGCAGGAGGCAACCAATCGATGTGTGTCTCTCTCTCATCAGTGTTTCTCTCTCTCTCTCTCTCTCTCTCTCTCTCTCTCTCTCTCTCTCTCTCCCTCCCTCCCTCCCTCCCTCCCTCCCTCCCTCTTTCTCTTTCCCTCTTTCTTCCCCTTCCTCCTCCCTAAAAATCAATGGAAAAAATATTCTTACAAAATAGAAAATAACTAGGAGGGGCAGGGACCTAATCCAGCCTTGTGATTGGGAAGAATACAAGCAACTGGGCCTGTCTCTCCTTGGTAAAGGGATGTATTCTCCCAGGAAATCAGGGTCGTATCCTGATTTTGTTCATACCCTTGTTTTAAAGGTCAGGACACCAATATCTTAGATCCTATTTCGCTTAAGCTCATCCAGTTCCATTACCTCTGATGTGAGCATTAAGAAGAGCAGAGAATGCTAAGAGCAGGACAGGGCACCGAAGAGGGAAGAGGACTGCTGCAGCTCTCAGTGTAACATGGCAGGAGGGAAGGCTGGGTGCGTAATACATGAGATTTCAGACATTGCATCCCGCTCACCAACATCTCCCAGAAACTCTTCTGCTGAGGATGAGAAGGTCCTACCCAGACTTGAGTCCCTCTAAGCTGGCTCTGTGGGAGCCCAGGACCGCCTCATAAGCCTCGTGTGGAAAGTATGTAAAAGGGTTTCTCCATTACATGCAACTGCAGGTGAATACATCCAAGTGGGAACTATGCTAACAAAAGAAGGAGTTTAAGTGCCGAATAAACAGAGCAGATGGAACACACTGCAGGATTGGAATAGCAAGAGATTGAAATGAGATCCACTAGGCCAGAGGTTGAAAAATGGGAGTCCATAGGCTAGATTCAGCCACAGATGGTTATCATTGCCCAAGGAGAATTTTTAAAAAATATTTGAGCCAACATTTAAAAGTAAAATTTTTGCATCAACATCCATACTTGTCTTTTTTTAAAAAGAAAATCCTTACCTGAGGATATGTTTTAATTGACTTTTAGAGATAAAGGAAGGGAGCGAGAAAGAAACATCAATCGATTGCCTCCACACATGCCCCAACCAGGGATCGAAACCGAAATCCAGGTATGTGCCCTGACCAGGAATCGAACCCACAACCTTTTGATGTACGGGACGATGCTTCAAACAACTGAGCCACCCAGCCAGGACCATAATTCTCTTGATAAACTGAAAGCTGATCCCAGTGGGCTTCCTTCGGAGAAGGGGCACATGCTCAATGGGGCGTCCCCCCCCACCACTAGTCCCTATAACTCCCCCTCAGGGCAATTGCCACACCTCTTTGCGAACCCCTGTATCCTTAGCAGAATGCATAGTGCCTGACCCACTGCAGGCATTCAATATTTCTTGGGTTCTGAGCAGAGAAACGGATATTATAAAATGTTAAAAGGATGGCAGGGGGGCCTCACATAGATAACAAACTATGAAGTGGGCCTCGACAAATGTGTAGAATTGATTTTATATTTAGAATTGATGGACTCCTCATATTGCATTATGCATTGGTCAATAGTTAACCAGATATTTTTTTTGTAAATGGTATTGTTAAAGAAATACCAAACTTTTACCCTTTACGTCAGCTCCTGCCCATGGGGTTCTAATATTTCTCAATGTGTACTTTGCAGGTGCTAATTGCCTTTTTATACTCCTGCCGTTTACTGTTATAATATTTTCTGTACTTTCTTGTTTACTTGAAAAAAATTTAAACTCTTTCACATGCTTGACCTTTACCTTTTCATTCTGAGATAAAGCTATTTGTAAAGATGCCTGAAATTGGACTAAGTCGTTCAATAAATCTTCATCTATCAGTAAGCACTAGAAAGTATAATTTCATTACCTGGTTGAAGCTCATTCTTTCTTCCTTCTTTAGTAGATTGAACTAAACTTGCAGCTAATGGAAAAAAAAATAAGTCATTAGCAAATGATTCATGCAGTGGCTTGTTCAAGTTTACTATTTGCTATGTGAATTAAGTGAGGGCTCAAAGCATCTGTCAGGGATGATTAAGGAGGAATACCAGGCAATCTTTTTTTGTAAGCAGACTCAACAGATTCTTTATTTCACATCTAATCCCCTAAGAGCTTCTCTTCACAGAAAATCATTGTAATACACTAATCAAATATTGTAAAAATTCATTACTTTGAAACTCAAAAAAAATGTAATTTAGTTCTTGACATGTAGCATTAAAAGAGTTCAACTTACCAAGCAAAGTTCTCTCACTGTTGACAGAGCAACTGACAACTTGCAAGTCTTTCTCGAACGTATAGAGATGCTATTAAAATAAAGCATTTTTTAATTGGGGGTTTTATATACAGATTCCCATTTAGCTATCTACAAAATATCATTGTGGCGAACATTTTACTAAAGAACCCTCAATGAACCAGTTTATTCATACTGAGGAATTTCTGATTATTTTTTAAGAAAAAAAAAATGTGCTATTGCAGGCCATGTTTGGCACTGAAACTTAGCAGTGAGGGGCACAGACCTTGGAGCCAAACTAGACCCAGGTTTTAATCCTGACTCTGCCACTTGCTAGCTGTGTGGCTTTGGACAAGTTACTCAACCTTTCTATCCTCCCATCAGTAAAATAGGAATCAAAATGATTCCTATTATCTTATGAAATTGTTAGAAGGATCGAGTGAGATGATCCATATGAAGCACTTAATACAATGTTTGCCATACATAAGCACCCAAATGTGAGTTATTAAAATTACTGAGGCAAGTAAAGTTTTAATCAAATTATTTAACATGATATAACTAGCCATGTCTAAGAGACTCACAAGTACATCTCTTATAGGACTCTTGTATTTAGTGCATTGGCAAAGTAATCTATCTTTATTTTTATTGTCTTGTTGCTGTTTGAAATTTTGCAAACATTTGTTCCGTTTCCTTGAATATTAAAGAAAATGAAAATGGTCACTCAGAAGGAGGATGTGAGGCACAGATTGAGGAACTGGAGACAATTACTTATATTGGGCAAACTTATAAAGTACACTCAGAGGATAAAGAAAACAAAGAGTCTTAGATGTCAGAGGAGAATGGGTTAAGACAGCGGTTCTCAACCTGTGGGTCGTGACCCCTTTGGGGGTCGAATGACCCTTTCACAGGGGTCACCTAAGACCATCGGAAAACACATATATAATTACATATTGTTTGGGGGATTAATCACTATGCTTGAATTATGCTCAATTTGTAACAATGAAAATACATCCTGCATATCAGATATTCATAACAGTAGCAAAATTACAGTTATGAAGTAGCAACAAAAATAATTTTATGGTTGGGGTCACCACAACATGAGGAACTGTATTAAAGGGTCGTGGCATTAGGAAGGTTGAGAACCAGTGGGTTAAGAGAAACAATAAATAGTAGAAGTATTAAGAAGGTAATTAGTACCAGCAGGCAAAAAAAGCACTGAGAACACATGAGAATCCTATGGCCAGAAGTTGGTAAAAAAAAAATTGGGGGAAGTCAGAACACACTAAATTACAGAAAATGAACTTTGAATAAGAACTAAGAATAAGAAGTCTCTGAATTTATGTGAGAATGTTTGGTTTCCTTTGACTCTTGCTCTAATTGAGGAATTCTAATTTGCAAGTAAGAAGAATCATGGATGTATACACAAAATGTTTAGTGTTTTATCCTTTTAAGTATAAAATAACACGAGCATAATCTCCATATTTAAAACATGTAAACACTACCAAATAAAAAGTCAAAGCGCTCCGTTATGCTCACTCAGTCCTAACTCTCTTCTAAAATGAAACATGATGGTAATTTGCTCTTTTTTTAGTCTTCTGGAGTTTTTAAAATGAGTTTTTAATATATATTTATGCACATGTGTAACATAGTTTTCCTGCAATTTTTTAAAACATAAATGGAATTCATTACCCTGGCAACTTGTTTTGTTCATGTAGCAATGTTTTGTGCCAGTGTACATTTTCAGACGTCTTAATCCCTTAACAGTTGTAGATTGTTTTTATATGGGCACCAAATGACTTCCTCCCATTTGCCCCCCAAACTGGACAAGCCTATCACATTATCTAATGCCTTATGTGGGTGGCTTGGGGAAAATTTGAGAAAAGCAGACTAGGTTCTATACCTGGGTCTTTGAAAAGTGAGGTAAGTGAAGGTTAACAGAAGCAGAACTCAGAGCTAGAGGTCGCTGTGAGATCCTGAGCTTTTAGGGGCACACAAACCTTGGAGAGGGCACTGGACTCCCTACATTCCTACAGAATATCGGATAATTGGCCTGAGCCAATTTAGCTTAAATCTCAAAGGACTAAGAGACTTCAGCTGATGTTTTGGTGCAAAAGACTTTGCACTTAGAGAGAGAGAGAGAGAGAGAGAGAGAGAGATAATGGTGCTAAGAGAGTTAAGGGAGAAGAGAAGGCAAAGAAATAAAAACTAAAATTTTAGAAAATAAAATGAGAATGTGAATCCAGAAAAAGGAGGCAGAAAGAAGGAAAACTGTAAAAGCAGTAAAGTAACCAATGAGTAATTTATAATCCACGGTGATTTTTACCTCATTTTGTCTGGTCTGGCAATCATATAATCCAAAGACGACATTCCCCTTATCATCCTAAAAAAAAAATGCAACGAGGTGTTTATTAAATGTCATTGTTTAGAAAGTTAGGATGTTACAAGTTTTAAAACAAACCTGCAAGAAGGCAATCAACATTGGCAACAAGCACTCTGAAGGCAGCATGCTGTGCCCATCAGAAAGGGACGGAACCTATTTCAACTCCTCCTCTGGGCTCAAAGGGTAAAATGCATCGAGAGTGTACAGCTCACTGCGTTCGGGGCACACTGCAGGACTGCGCATGGTGAAGGGGCGAATCTCTTTGTACTTCTATCTATTTAAGAGGATATATATAATGAATATTGGGAGTTGCTATATCAAGGCCATGATGTTCTTAGAAATAAAATGTTTTTAATCATATGGTTTCTTAAATGCAGCCTGCTTATAGATACAACTTAAAACAATAACTTTTTAAGCAAAAAAAAAACGTACAGTGATACAACTGTGCAAAACAAACTGGCCACTGAAATTATTTTCATGTTTCTCTACCATAATAAAATTATCAGTAAAGTTAAATTCTCTTTCCTTGGAACACTTAACATTGAATATGCCTTGTTGCCCGGCTGGAGTGGTTCAGCTGGTTGAGCAATATCCTACTGTTTACACCTAAAGGCTGCCTGTTCGATTCCAGGTCAGGGCACATATCTGGGTTGCAGGTTCAATCCCTGGTTGAGACATGTACAAAAGCCACCCGATCGATGTTTCTCTCTCCCCTCCTCTCTTTCTCTCTCTCTCTCTCTCTCTCTCTCTCTCTCTATCCCTTACTCTCTCAAGCATGTCCTCAAGTGAGGATTTAAAAAAAGAAAGAAAATACATTGTTAAATAATAATACCTCAAAAATCTTAGCATATATCTAAGTCTAAACACATGATGCAGAATAATCATATTTTACATTTCCTCAAAGATAAAAATTTAACATATTAATTGTGCTTAAACATCTTCTACTGGGCACTTTTTCTCTAGAAAATGGAACTTTTCATTTATTAAAAAAAAAAACCTGAGTACTATATCAGACATTATGCACAGTTTTATTTTATTTAAAAAGGACTGAATTTAAATCACCCCATTGAATCTCCAAAAATAAAAGAAGTGACATATTAAAGGTTAAATGTCAACAAGAATTATTTGTTACCCCTCAGTAAAACAGAGCATAAAATTTTAAAAAGAGACTACAAATGGTTAATATAATAGTAAATTTTATACTATGTATATGTTACCACAATGAAAAAGAGAGACATAGACATACCTTATAGGTATAGATTATATTTCCATTTCTTTCAACATTTAATACACGTAAACTCTCATAATTATTTTCTAAAACACCTGAAAGACAATAATAGTAAGTTAATACCTAGCAGGAGATGTTTAAGAGCATATCTAACAAATATACATATATACATATATATGTGTATATATATGTATGTGTATGTATGTGTGTGTGTGTGTGTATAAAGCCAAGTACAAAGAATACATACTGATGATTCTATTATATAAAGTTTAAAAACAGGCAAAGCTAATCTATTGAATGAGAGGTCAGAATAGTAGTGACCTTTAAGGAAGAGGGAAGGAGTAGTGATTGGGAGGTATAGCGGGAGCCCCCTGAGGTGCTGGCATGTTGTATATACTGCTATGCTCACTGTGTAATAGCTCACTGAGCTGTACACTCTTGTCCTGTATACTTTTCTGCATGTATGTTATACTTCAATCAATTTTAAGCACTATTAGCTTTTGCTTTATGTATGTTATTCATTAGGGGCATAGAAATGTAGAACTGCTATTGCTTCCTGGTGGATTAACCTGTCAGAAACTCAGCAGAGCTGTCACAGTAGCAGATTACAGCAAAAAGCTAATAAGAGCAAGTAACAGTCAAGCCTTTAACACTTACTGTGATCGTAAAGCAAAAGGTTAAACCAGAGAAAACACCCAGTCTGTTTCCCCATGAAATGGATGGAGGATCAGGCAGATCAGCAGAGAAGTGGGGATCTCTCACTGCTCAGGGGGCCTCCAACAAAAGGCTCCTCAGCATTGTGGACCCAAGGGCTCAGGGAAGGAGGAGGGAGAAGAGCTAAGTGTGGAGAAGTACTGAGTACTGAGTCAAAGGGGAGAAAAAGTATCTTCAAGGTTCCCCTCCTTTTCCTGCTCAGGTGGTTTGTGCAGAGGCTCCTAAGGAAGACCTCTACTTCAGGTTCCTGAAGAAAACCCTCTGGGCTGGGAATTATGTATAATTTTATGGTCCACCAGGAGGGCCTGGGCTGCAACTCCCTTTAGGGACTGAAGGGCCCTGGCCATGCACCAAGTCTGGTTTGGGGAAGGCAGCTTTCCCCCAGGAGGCCTGCCAAGTAAAGCTTTTGTGATTGCATATGGTTGGGCTTGGAAAAAAATCACACACAGGTTTTTAACCAGGAGGAGGTGGGCTAGTCAACTCTTTCATTCATTATAAAATGTCTTTTAACTTTAAAAATTCTTTTTACTGTAAAGACTACTTTTTCTGATATCAGTATAGCTACATCAGCTTTTTTTGTTTGTTTGTTTTGGAACAGAATAGAGAGGCCAGAAACTGATCCAAGCCATTATGCTATTCTTTTATTAGTTACCCTAAAGATTATAACATGAACCCTTAACTTACTATGCTTTAATACTATGTGGTACCATGAAATTTGAATCAACTGAAACTTTCACCCACTGCTAATGGGACTGTACATTGAAAAACTGGCAGCATACACTGAAATTGAACATAGATGCCTCAGCAACTGCACTTGTACATATATCCCAACAGAAATATATGCATATTTTGAAAGATAACACATCCCGTTAATAGCCAAACCGTGGAATATTATGCAACAATAAGAAATAATTTGCTATAACATACAACATAAATAATTGACCAAAAGAAGCCCAGATCCTATCCTCTCCCAAAAAAATATCATAAACTGTATGATCTAATTTATACACAAGTTCCAAAAAAAAGGCAAAATGAATCTATGGTGCTAGATGAGTGATAGCGTGAAAGGAGCACGAGTGGGACCTTGGGAGTTTATTAGTGTGCTCTTTCCTGCTCGGAGTGCGAGGTGCATGGGTGTTTCACTTATGATCTGTGTACTTTTCTGTTGGAAAGCCATATTTTAATGGAGGATATAAAGATTCCTAACATAATACATTTAACATGTAAGTTAACTGAGTGTCATGTTTCTTCTAAAATTTTAGGCTATTTCATCCAACTCTATAGTTAGAGGACTTAAATACCGGTAGATACAACATCTATAATTATCATTATTGATTAAGGAGAAATATCTCTTTCCCCAATTTCCTCAAAATTAATTGCTTTAACTTGACTCATTTTCCTCACACATGAATAGTGTTTTAGACGTTAAATATTAGGACAAGTTCCAATATTTAGACAAAACATATGCAAAATACCCTATAACTCATAGCAAATTTCAGTTTGTGTTTCCGATTAAAAAGGAAAAAATAAGGTTAAAAAAATAAAGATAATTGGGGAGCTGGTCCCCTGCACCAGAGCTGGAGGTGGGAACCATTTAGAGACAAAGCATACGTTTCATTGAGAATTTAGGAATCATCCTGAGAGCTCGCTTCCCTCCTGACAGGAAGAAGTTGCATGATCTTCTGGGGGCAGGACAAAGAAAGGAGAGAAGTGTTTTTTATACATGGTATACATACTGTTCAATGTATATTGGGCTGTCAGACACATTTCCCACTGATTAAAAATATAAGCTTCCTGCCCTGACTGGTTGCTCAGTGGTTAGCAGCTGTGGGCAAACTACGGCCCGAGGGCCAGATCCGGCCCGTTTGAAATGAATAAAACTAAAAAAAAAAAAAAAGACCGTACCCTTTTACGTAATGATGTTTACTTTGAATTTATATTAGTTCACACAAACACTCCATCCATGCTTTTGTTCCGGCCCTCCGGTCCAGTTTAAGAGCCCATTGTGGCCCTCGAGTCAAAAAGTTTGCCCACCCCTGGGTGAGAGCGTCAGCCCACAGACCACAGGGTTACAGATTGGATTCCGGGTCAAGGGCACATACCTCAGTTGCAGGTTCAATCCCCCGTGACCCGACCAAGGCCACATGGGGGAGGCCACCAATCGATGGGTCTCTTTCACATTGATGTTTCTCTCTCTTTCTCTTCCTACCCCACTCCTCCCTCCCTTCCACTCTCTCTAAAAATCAATGGGAAAAATACCCTCAGGTGAGGATTAAAAAAAAAATAAGCATAATTACTTGGTCTCTTCAAAGAATAACATGATTCAATCAGATTGCTACTGAATAGCACTTCACAATTTTCAGAGTTCTTATTTCTATTTCATCCACACTATGTAAGGTATTATAGGTCCATTGTAATGATAAAACAATTGAGTTTAAATAAGGTTAAGACACTTATGGCCAGTATCATACATGGAAAAAAGTGGCACAGACTAAATTCAAACCTTAGAAAATGGTAAAGAGAATGAATTAATTTCCTGTACCACACTTACAATGGGAAAATGGATAATTACTGAAAAGTCCTTTTACAGTAGATTTTGTGGACATCTAAGGAGAATTTCAGTGAGTTTCTTTTCGCCCTGCACATGACTCAAAACTTCTGGAATGCAATGAGTCAATACTTTGAGCAGTGTTTCTTTTTCTTTCAAGATTTTAAAGATAATGAGAGACTTTTTCCAAAATACACTTAAAAGGTTTCAGCTAAGATAAGAAACTCCTTGACAAGAAATCTTGCTAAGAAAATCCAATTTCCGCCCTACCCGGTTTGGCTCAGTGGATAGAGCGTCGGCCTGCGGACTGAAGGGTCCCAGGTTCGATTCCGGCCAAGGGCACGTGCCCAGGTTGAGGGCTCAATCCCCAGTGGGGGGCGTGCGGGAGGCAGCCGATCAATCATCATTGATGTTTCTATCTCTCTCTCCCTCTTCCTTCCTCTCTGATATCAATAAAAATATATTAAAAAAAAAAAAAAGAAAATCCAATTTCCTTGCAAAAGCACATCTATTTTTCAAATCACTAAAAGATTAAAGAGAAGACTATTCTCCAAAAAGTACAGATCACAACAAATGGTATATGCTTATTCCTTTAAACCACTAGTTCTCAACTCTGGCTGTGCACTAGAACCATCCTGAGAGCTTTTGAAAGAACATTAATCCCCAAGCTCTCCTCCACAATACTCTGATTTTATTGGGCTGGTGAGGGGCCTCGTCTCTTGTGTATGTGTTGCTAAGTTCCCCAGGTGATTCTAATGTGCATCGGGGCTGGGAACCACTAGCCTACATACAGGGTGTCCCCCCAAAAATGTATTCACACTTTGAATAATTATAAAGGCAATGTTTATTAAAATACATTTCATTTTCAAAATGTAATAGAATCAGCTGTTAAAACGTGTGAATACATTTTTGGGGGGCACACTGTATTTATAATATACAGGAGTGGGCAAAAGTAGGTTTACAGTTGTGAGTATATGAAATAGTTTTTCTTGTATTATTAATTATTGTATTATTTTCCAGATGAACTACTGTAAGTGTACTTTTGCCCACCCTTGTATATTAAATGATATTCATTATATAGCATAACTAGGACTAGCTTATAATGTAACCATGTGAGACAGTTGAAAGAAATAATAAAAAGAATACCTTCGAGGGTCTGTTAGGTAGCAATAACTGCAGTTTAAATAATCCTTCAGGGATGTACTAGGTTCTCATCTCAAAAACATTTGAATTAGACAAACTGGACATTGTGGGAAATTCGGAGACCAACGTCTCAACACACACCATTAACACAACACTCATCGGAGCCCTTCTTCCCCGGATTAGTTGCTCATGTTTTAGGCACACCCTTTTAAAAGAACTATTTAATAACCTCTCTGCTTATTCATCCTGACTCTTCTCCCAGTGGTTCATCACCGGAAAGTCCAGAGGAGGAAGTTTAGCAATTCCAAATGAGGAAATGAGGTTTCACCTTACATAAAGACTCAGTGCTCATGGAAAAAAAAAAAATGTAGCATTTTGATTGATAAGACACTTGCATAAATAAACATACTAAAGAAAAGGAGAGTACCTAGATACTAAAGGTGTTGGCAAGTCATTACTCATGGAAAGTTGAAGCTGGTTTGCCTAATTCACATAAATCCTCAGGTTCCCAGTGACCAGATATTATAATTCCTAAACTTATGAAGTGAACACCATTATATGATTTAAAATTCACATTATGAATAAAAATGAGACAAGGCAAGGATAGGGTGATTGTTAGGAAGCAATAAAAAGATATGAACAGGAGAAAAGGAGACTAGGGAGGGAAAAGGAGAGACAGTGCTGAGAGGACAGTAAAACAAAGAATGATCAAGAAGCCAGAAAAGGAGGCCCGTGTCTGTGTGGAAACTGATGTGTGACAGAGCCTTTGCTGTCACTGAGAAGTGGCAGGGCTGTTTGGTTAGTGATTCTACAACAATTAGCTACTAACATGGAAAAACAATAAAACTGGATTCCCATATCATAAATTTCCATATGGATTAAAACAAAATATGAAGAGAAAAAGCTATAGTAGAAGTTAATGTAAAAATGTCTTCACGCCTACTGAATAGGGGAGGATTTCTTTTAAAGATTCTCAAAAAGCATAAACCACAAAGGAAAAGACTCATAAATTCGACTACTAAAATTAATTGTGTATCAAAGGTACCATCATGAACTTAAAAAAAAAAAGAGTAACATTGAGAGAAAATATTTGCAACAGACATGATGACTAACAGACTAGAATCCAGAATACATTTTTCAAAAACCCTTAAAAATAAATTTGAAGAAAAACACCACACGGTGAAAAAGTGGACATAAGAATGACAGACATCTCATGAAAGGGGAAGCTCAAATGGCCAATCAGTGTATAGATACTTAACCTCAGACAACAATTAAATAATATTTAGACCCACCCATTTGTCCAAAAAAAAATCTAAAATATGGAAACATTAAGAGCTTGTGAGGATACAGGATACCAAAAACATCTCTATACTACAAATGGGGTTATTAATAAGTTCCACTACTTTGGAAAGTGATTTGGCACTATCCAGGAAGAATGAAGATGTGCAGAGCCGATGACTCAGCAGCTCCACTGTCAGACATCCAGCCGAGAGAACCTTGCACACTGTGCACCAGGCCACATCCACAAGGGTAGTAAAAGCGCTGACTGTGACAGCACATCCCAGAAACCTCCCAGAAGTCACCAACAAGAAAAGGGGGTTAAGGGCAGATGGGTTCTCGGGGAAGCGGTCTGAGACCGTTTAGTATCCGGGATGTTTGTGAGGGAGTGCTTAGTAAAGTGGGATTCAAACATGCAGGAGGAAGGAGAAGTCAAGATGCAATGGAGGCCCATTAGCTTTAGGCGACCTCAGGGTCCTCCACCGGGGAACCCGTAGAACTGAAACGGATGGTCAAAGTTGTCCTATTTTAAGTCAAAATGGCCAGGCCTTTATACCCCACCTCACACGCTAATTAAAAGTGGTCCACACCCAAAAGATCAGTCAGCCCTCTGTCAGAGCAATCCCTGAAGGTCTGACAGCAGAAGACTATCTGCTGACCACTCTCCCAGCACCTGGGACAAGTTCTTCCTTGAAAGGAGGATCTAATGTTCACCATATTGCTGTATATTCACACGATGGAATACTATATAGCAGTGAACATTAATGACCTAAAGCTACAGCAGTCAACATGGATAAATCTCACAATATTGAGAAGAAAAAGAAGAAAAAAAAAATACAGATCGTTTGCTTTCATTTATTTAAAATTCACAAACAAGCAAAATTAATTGGGGGGAGGGGGGTTGGAGCTACCACCCACTGGTAATTATCAGTAGTAACAATTTCTGTCAGAGACATGAAAATTGAATCTCGAGTCTTGGCACCCCTCTCTGCCCTATTGCCTCCTACCAGGGACTAACAGAGCCCCTTGAAGGTGCTTAACAGTTATTGAAGAATAAGTTCAGTAATCAGAAAAAAACCTTTGTCACCTGTTCCTTCAAGCTAGGGTCTGAAAACTACCTGCACTGCAGTCAGCTGGGCAGCTGTTCTATAAAAAATTACCAATATTTTCCTTAGGGAAAATTACATATGGGTTAAAACTATAATTAAGATCAAAGGGATGTTAAAATATAAAAGTTTAAATGGTCATTACCTCTGGGAGATGAGGGATAGAGAGAGAAAAAGGATCCGATAGGGGACACAAGAGCCGCTCAAAGTCTTGATATTTTTCTGTTTTTAAGGTGGACCTATGGTTTGGTTTTGTTATTGTTATTATTTATAGCTTACGTGTATTAAAATATTCTTTTGGATAATTGTTTTAATTTTTAAAAGAACAAATATTTTCCTCATTTATTTCAGGAGAACCCATTTTCCCAAAGTTCAACCCAGAACCAGGAGATGCTGTAACCAAATCTGGTCGCCTTACTCCTTGACTCCTGACTGATTAAAAGAGGGAATTTCCATGGTTAGCCCTGGCTGTTTTGCCAGGAATATGTCATACTTCACCAGTGCTACCAAGCTCCACTATGAAATCTTCAATTGTATTTGTTGATGTAAAAAATCTTAAAGCTTCAAATTTAGATAGCAAGTGTGCAGGCAGGAGATATTACAATGGTATAATTATTCACAATTTACATTTGAAAAGCTGCGACTTTGAAAGGAAAATAATTTGCACAATGTGTGAAGTAATAGCTGTGCTAGAAATAAAATGGAATCCCAGACTCTCCCGCCAGTGCTACAAATTACAGCAGAAGAGAAATTAACTGGGGGGAAGGTTTTGAGCTACCACGCACTGGTAATGATCAGTAGTAACAATTTCTGTCAGTGTAACACGAATATCTCGCTAAGGTGCTCTGAAACAGCAAATAATTACCAATACTTTTAAAAATCTGGTATTTTTAGTAAGTTTACTTTCTGAGGCCCCAACTTTCTGTTGTTTAGTGGAGTGTCAATACACAAATTTCTATTTCTTCACAGATGAGTAAAAGACACAAGGAACCCAAAATCTAACTGGCTCACACAGAGATTTTCAATCAAAACACATATTAGGGAACATACGACTGTGGCATTTCACACTTCATCTAACTTCTCTTTTGCAGAGCTATGTAAGGCGGATGTTCAGAGAAAGGACCGCTTTGGGGTGGAAAGCGCTTTGGAGCTGCCTGCTGTATTTTTAAAAGGTAAACCATCAAACGCTCTTTGATATTCAGGCGACTTTTTTTTAATGTCCCCCAGAGTGAGAAGTTTTGCTAATAATGACACTAGTGACTAGTCATTAGTCAACTCACTAGTCAAACTCAAGCCTTGAGCTACAAAAACATGGCTCCTTATTTGGAACTAACAGCCAATAGGCCAAGACAAGGAACCCTACAAATATTCCACTGAAGCCTCAGGACAGTGTGAAGATATAAGGAAAGGATAGACACCTTCCACCAGAATTAAGGAGAAGGGAGTTGTATAAATGGGTCATTTGAGAGTCCTTCCCAAAAAATGTCCTCCAGCAGTCTACAGTATCTAATAGGGGAGACTGAGAGACAAGCACAGTTGGGATCCAGGGGTCTCACTTCTTTGAAGCTGAATGTAAGCCCTGAAGATGCACCATTGTACTCGTACACAACACACTTCTTACACACACACACACACACACACACACACACACACACACACACACCCCGCCTGGGAAATCACAGCGTTCCCCTTTAACGTTTTGATTGATCCATGCTGGGAAGGTTCAAACGTCACTTTTCTCTCTCTCTCTCTCTGATCAAAATCAAAACAAAGGATTTTTTGGTGAAGGGAGAAGTCTCCGCTGCCAGGATTGTATTCCGACCGCCCCGAGGAAGCTGGGCAGGAAACCTGAGCATCCATCGGCTGCCTGAGGCCGCCCCGGCTGCAGGTGGCGGGCTGGGCGCTGCTTTGGAAAACAGCGCGCTGTCGGCTCACGGCTCTCCGCTGAGGGCGGACCCGCGCCCTCCGGCACTTCACCCCCAAAGCGGCACGTCCCCTAGATCACAGACCCCGTTCCCACGGATGCAGGAGCGCGTCGCACCTACGTGGGGACAACCCGTGCCACTAAGTATTTATCTACGTTTCTTGGGGGCCGTGATTCTTTTCTTCCTCGGCGCCAAGAACTTCCAGAGCCCCGGGGGTGCTGAACCTTCCTGCCCCGGCAGGGGGGATGCGAATGGAGCGTAAGGAGCCGCCCTGCCCCGTGCCCGCAGCCTGGGCCAGGGGGCGCAGCCCCGCCGCGGCTCCCGCACGCCTCCCGCGGATGAGAACCTGCGGAGTGCCCCCAGGGCCCCCGCCTTGCTGCTGAAGGTGAATTACTCCGGCAACGAGCTAGCGGGAGGCGGGAGGCTGGAGGACTCGCTAGAAAAATCAATGCATCCCGGGGGTGGCCCCTCCGACGGTCTCCCAGCGGCCGGGGTGAGGGGGCCCAGCCCAGACCCCAACGGGGAAGCTCATGCCCGGGGCGCTGACCTTCCCAGGTTGGCGGGGGCCCGCCGGCTGCCCACGCCCTTCCGGTCTGGTCGGGGCCCACCACCCGCCTGGGAGCCCCCGAGGATGAACGGCCGACTCCCCGCCCGCCCGCCCCGGCTCCCCGCCACCCCGGACGCGCGCCGCCAGCACCTGCGCCGCCTCCGCGGACCCCAGCGCCCGCCGCCCGCTGCGCTCGCAGCCACGGAAGCACGTCCTTTCCGAGATCGAAGTCGGTGACCAGACGGAGAGCCATGGCCGGGACGCGGCCACGGGGCAGCTCTGGGGCCCCGCACCGCGGGCATTCCCGGCTCTGGGTTCGCCACCGGGTCCCTCTCCCCCTGCGCCCGCCCCTCCTTCCTCTCCCCGCCCCGCTAGCCGGCAGCTTTCGGTTCTGCCTGGTCCCGGCTGAGAAGCCCCAGCACCGCCTCCTCCCGGCCCACGCGGAGCACCCGAGCTGCGAGCTGGACGCGCAGGGCCCGGGGGGAAAGGGGACCGAGGCGCCGGGACCAGGCCCACCGGCCGGAACCTCAAGGTACACCCTCCGGGCGACGCACAGAAAGGGCTGGGGATCTGGGGGGTTTTAAGGGCTTTGCAGGAGATGTGGCTAAACCAATGGTTTCCAAACTGTTGCACATCAGGTGTGGGCGCCAGGCACCTTCCTTCCTTCTTTCCTTCCTTCCTTCCTTCCTTCCTTCCTTCCTTCCTTCCTTCCTTCCTTCCTTCCTTCCTTCCTCCCTCCCTCCCTCCCTCCCTCCCTTCCTTCCTTCCTTCCTTCCTTCCTTCCTTCCTTCCTTCCTTCCTTCCTTCCTCTCTCTTTATTTATTTATAATCCCCTGGTGATTCCACTTTGCAGTCAAGTTTGGAACCCGCTTGGCTAGACGTGTTAGTAACTGGGTCTTCTGAAAAGGTTCAAGTTCATGGCAGGGGCAGAGGTGAACCGCATTTGGGGCCTACTGGACCCAGTTTCAGGGTAGTAATGTCTTAGTAGTATAGGTAGTAAGTAGCAGCAGGAATCATGTGAATAGGATGCTTCTATTTAAGAGAGATAATGGAGACACCAGAAAGGGCTAATCAGCTTAACATAGACAGGTGTCTGTTTATGGGTTTCCTACCACTGGCTTCAGTGAAGCGGAATTGTTTAGGATTCTCTTTGCAATTGGCCTTTCAAAAGGTGCTCTCATTCTTGTGGGGGCACCTCCTCATCGCCATCATCACAACTATATCCAGTGTTTTCTGAATCTCCTCACAGCTTTCTTTTCATTCCTGCCCACGGCATCCTAAGTTTACTGCCAGCTCCAGACATCAACTTATCCCATGGCCATCTTATCCTGAACATCAACACCAGGTTATTACTCACCCTAAAACAAAGCTGTCCTCGCGTCCCTCTACAGAGACCGTGAGTCGCAGCGGACAACCCCAGAATAAAGTGCCTACGTTTTACTGAACCCTTCCAGCCTTTCACCCAGAACTTCAGCTCCAGGCTAACCTGACTTACAGAGAACCTCTCTGATTCTACCCTCCATCCTTGGAGAGAAATCACCAGGTTCTTCCAACCTGGATCCACAAAGCCTTCTCACAACTGCAGCCCACAGCAACCTTTCCAGCCTAGAGAGATAGTCCCCACTACACCGCATATACGTCTTGAGACATGAAAATTGAATCTCGAGTCTTGGCACCCCTCTCTGCCCTATTGCCTCCTACCAGGGACTAACAGAGCCCCTTGAAGGTGCGCAACAGTTATTGAAGAATACGTACAGTAATCAGAAAAAATCTTTGTCACCTGTTCCTTCAAGCTCGGGTCTGAAAACTACCTGCATTACAGTCACCTGGGGAGCTGTTTTATAATGCAGACTCCTGGGCTCAAGTCTAGACCTGGGCAAGGTCCCAACATGTTCCTTTTTGCCAGAGCCTCAGCTGATTCTTGGGCTTGCTGTGGTTTAATAACTACTCTAAATAAAGGTTAAAGAGGGGTTTGAAGATGGCGATGGGATAAGTGGATCTTTTTTTTGCACCTCCTCCCAGAACCAAAACTGGAAATAAAACTAAATTGGGGAACATTCACCCTGAATTACCAATTGAAGACTACTTGAAGAGGAGACTTTTAACAAGGAAGAGCAGAAAACTCCTCAAGGCTAGTAAGAAGGGTGGGGTTGCAAGAGCAGCCCAGACCCCAGGCTGGGCTCCCCAACCCGGACCATGAGATCAGAGCTGATTACATCAGCCCACCTAGCCCTGAAAGCCAGCAGGGCTTCTATCCACCAGGGAGAGATGCAGCCTGCCAGATGCAAAGCCACTTTTAAAAACAACAACAACAAAAAAACCAGCACAGGATTTTCGTTTGAAGCCACTCACTGAGGCTTAAGTAGAGGGAAGGCAATGAGGAGAGTCAGGGGTGGGAGACATGGCAGGAAGACGTGAAAGAGGGCCAGCTGGGATATGGGTGCTCAGTGATAAGGGCATACCACAGCCTCTCCCAACAGCAACAGCCTGGGGAAAGGCAATTACCCCACCCTCAGGGATCTAGCTTGGCCCCTGTTGAGGAGGCAGCAGAATAGGCCCAGCCTATGGGTCTGGCCAGTCTCAGAGGGCATCAGTGACTGGCTTTGAGGTCCAGCCATTTCCCCCACTTTTCCCAGGAACCTGACTGGTGCTTCCTCCTCATGGGAGAGCTGACGATAGAAACAAGGAAACGGCCACCTGAAATGACACACTAGACCGGATGGATTTGATGCTTACAGAACATTTCATCCCAAAGCTGCAGCATATACATCCTTCTCAAGTGCACATGGGACATTATCAAAGATAGACCACATGGTTGGACACATAGAAAGTCTTCACAAATTCAACAAGATTTAAATCATATCAAGCATCTTCTCAGATCACAACGGCATGAAACTAGAAATCAGCTACAAAGACATTCAAACACATGGAGGCTAAATAGCATTTTATCAAATGATGACTGGATTACCAATGAGATCAAGGAAGAAATTAAAACCTTCCTGGAAACAAATGAAAATGAACATACAACAACCCAAAATCTATGGGACACAGTGGAAGTAGTCCTGAGAGGGGAGCTCAGAGCACTAAGGGCCTACCTCAAAAAAACAAGAAAAAGGCCCTCCTTGGTTTGGCCCAGTGGATAGAGCGTCGGCCTCCAGATTCTGGTCAAAAGCAAGGGCACATACCTTGGTAGCAGGCTCCTCCCTGGCCCAGGCCCTGGTCCAGGCTTGTGAAGGAGGCAACCAATTAATGTGTTTCTCTCCCATTGGTGTTTCTCTCTGTCTTTCCCTCTCTCTTTTAATCTCCCTAAAAATCTATGGAAAAACATCCTCAGGTGCGGATTAAAGAAAAAGCTCAAATAAACAATCTAACCCTACAACTAAAAGAATTAGTAAGAGAACAAGAAAAGCAGAAGGAAGGAAATAATTAAGATCAAATTGAAAATAAATAACCTAGAGACTAAATGACAATACAAAAGATCAACCAAACCAAGAGCTGGTTCTTCAAAAATATAAAAAACATTGATGAACTTTTAGCCAGACTTATCAAGAAACAAAGAGAAAGGACCCAAATAAAACCAGAAATGAAAGATGCAAAGCAACAAATGATATCGCAGAAATACAAAGAATTGTAAGAATATACTATGCCAACAAATTGGACAATCTTGAAGAAACGGATAAATTCCTAGAAATTGAAAAAAATCCTAGAAACAAACAATCTTCCAAAACTCAATCAGAAAGAATCAGAAACCTGAATAGGCCAATAACAACTAATGAAATTGAAGCAGTAATCAAAAAATTCCCAGCAAACAAAAGTTCTGGACCAGATGGCTTCATAGGCAAGTTTTACCAAGCATTTAAAGAACTAACACCTATCCTCCTCAAACTACTTCAAAAAATTTAAGATGAGAGAAGACTTCCAAGCTCTTTTTACAAGGCCAGCATTATTCCAAAATCAGAAAAAGACACTACAAATAAAGAAAATTTCAGGCCAATATCCTTGATGAATATAGATGCTAAAGTCCTCAATAAAACATTAGCAATGTGTTGCCGAAACCGGTTTGGCTCAGTGGATAGAGCGTCGGCCTGCGGACTGAAGGGTCCCAGGTTCGATTCCGGTCAAGGGCATGTACCTGGGTTGCGGGCACATCCCCAGTGGGAGGTGCAGGAGGCAGCTGGTCGATGTTTCTAACTCTCTATCTCTCTCCCTTCCTCTCTGTAAAAAATCAATAAAACATATTTTTTTAAAAAAATTAGCAATGTGTATGTACATTAAAAAGATCATACACCATGACCAAGTGAGATTTATTTCAGGGATACAAGGCTGGTAAAATATTCACAGAACAATAACATCATGTATCACATAAACAAAATGAAGGATAAAAATCGCATGTCATATCAATAGATGTGGAAAAAGCATTTGACAAAATCCATTACTCATTTATGATAAAAAAAAAAAACTCTCAGCAAAGTGGAAATAAAGGAATGATACTGCAACATAATAAATGCCATATATGACAACCAGCCAATATCATACTCAATGGGCAAAAACTAAAAACATTTCCCTTAAAATCAGGAACAAGACAGATATTTCTGCTTTTGCTACTCTTATTCAACACTAGAAGCCCAGTGCATGAAATTTGTGCACAGGGGCTGGGGGGGGGGGGGGTCCCTCAGCCCAGCCTGCATCCTCTCACAATCCGGGACCCCTCAGGGGATGTCAGGCCTAAACCGGCAGTCGGACATCCCTCTCGCAATCCGGGACGCTGCATGCACCAGTGACCATACTTTTCATACAGGTGAAAGGTATCTAGCTGTTGTATGGGCAGCTACATTTTTTTTGCTCTGATTATAAAAAGTAGTACATAAGATGATCTTTCTGAGGCAATAGTACCATTTTCCCCGTCTTATGGGTGGAAAAACTGAAGCAGAGAGAAGTTAAGTAATTGGCCTTGCCACACAGTTTAAGTGTCGGAATCAGGGCTGACCACAAAATGTGCAAGCCAGAGTCCATGCATGTCATCGCTGCATCATCCTGTTTTTTCAGTGTTAGAGTGGCCTTGCCAGGTTTTAATTTTTAAATCTAAGAGACTGTTCCCAATATATAGGGTAGGGTCCCTAGGCCTGGCCAGCAATCAGGGCCATCTGTGGGGTGACCAGCCGGCAGGGTGGTTGGGGGCCCCCCCGCTGGCACCCACCTTGGCTGGCGGCCTGGTGCTGCCCACTGGTCTGCCCCTCAATTGCTGCTGTCGTTCGCCTCCCCCTTGGGGGGACAGATGCTCAACACAGGAGCTGCCCCCTGGTGGTCAGTGCACATCATAGCGACCTTTCGTTCTGCCGTTCGGTCGATTTGCATATTAAGGTTTTGTTATAGGAAGGGTTTTGTTATTTGCATATGTTATATGCAAAACCCTCTGTGGCTAGGATAGTACTGGAAATCCTGGCCACAGAGAGTCTCTTGTAGATAGCATATACATGGGTCTTGCTTCCTCATCTATTAAGCTACCCTATGTCTTCTGATTGGAGCACTTAAGCCATTTACATTTAAAGTGATTATTGATAGGTATGTATTCATTGCAATTTTATTCTTTTAACTCTCTTTTCTTCTTATTCTTCAAGATGGCTCATTAACAAGTTATACCTGCTTGGTGGTAACAAACTCATTTAACTTTGTCTTGTCTGAGAAGCTCTTTATTTCTCCTTCAATTTTAAATGGTAGTCTGGTTTTTAGGTCCTTACTCTTCATTTCTTTGAATATTTCACTTAATCCCTTCTGTCCTGAAATAATTCTGTTGAGAGATCAGCTGACAGTTTTATGGGAACTTCCTTGTAGGTAATTAACAGCTTTTCTCTTGCTGCATTTAAGATTCTCTTTTTGTCTTTAACATTTGCCATTTTAATTAAGATGTGTCTCATCCTGGCTGGGTGCTCAGTGGTTAGAGCATCACCCTCAGACCAAAGGCATGTACCTCAGTTGCAGTTCCTGGCTCCAGTCAGGTTGCTAATGGGAGACAACCAATCAATATTTCTCTATTCTCCCCCTGACCTTCCTCCCTCCACTCTCTCTAAAAATAAATCAATGGAAAAAATATCCTTGGGTGAGGATTTAAAAAATTATGATGTGAGTTGGTGTGGGCCTCTTTGGGTTCATCTTGTTTGGGCCTCTTGTGTGTCTTTTTCCTTCAGTAGGTTAGGGAAATTTTTAGGCATTATTTCTTCAAATAGGTTCTTGATCCCTTGTTCTCTCTCTTTCTCTTCTCCTTCTGGTACCCCTATGATACAGATATTGCTATGCTTCATGTTATCCCAAGGTTTCTTTAAATTATACTCATTCTTTTTCATTCAGCAGGCAGGGTCTACACTTGAACAAGCTACTACATGATGCTGATGCTGCTAGTCCATTGCTGATACTTTGAATAGCAAAGTTCTGCTATTAATGCCTGGATCTTTCCACCTGTGCAGTGCTACCTTACTTTAACCACAGAGGGCCAGGTGTGGCTAGGCTTGGATGGGCTAGCTGTGGAGATACCCCAGGGCTAAAGGCCTAGGTTCAGAGAGAAATCTAAAATGGGAGTGAGTACTGATTCCATAAGTGAGAACCAGGCCATAGGCAGCAAGTTCTAGTAGCAGACCACAAAAAGACAGGAACGAAAGGGGACATTTTAGAAAAAGGAAAAAGCTCTTACCCCAGCACTTCTAGAAAGCATAGCCTGGGCAAAGATTAAACTACTGATACTTTTAGGAGAGATGCAAACACAAGGCAAGAAAAAGGTGAACCAAGGCAGTGAACCAGAATCTGCATTTGAATAAGCTCTCTGGGTGATTCATGTGCACACTGAAGTTTGAGAAGTAATGTTCTGGCTACCAGATGTTTTAAATAGAGTTGTTCTCTTTCTTTTGTGACTGAGTTATTGAGTTTCAGGCCTGTGTTGATTTGGTGCAGAGCAGAGACTTCACTCTAAGATGTAAGAGGCAAGAGGTAGGAGTACAAGAGTCCTCCAAAATATACCTGCTCTGTGAGAATCACAGCACAGTATCTCAGTAAAATAAATGGGCATCCTAAATCAAGATCTTCTTTGCTTATGTTCAGACTTTCCAGTATTTTACTTAACATGATTCCAGTAACAGTATTAGAGACCTATACAATAGAAGATGAAAAAAATGATGTGGCCTTTCTAGAGGATTTTTTTAAATCTATAAGATGTTCAAGGTAGATAATCTATATGCCCCTAAATCACCAATTCCAATTTCTGTTACACCAGGATATTTTTGCAGTTATTTCTTAGTATTTTTAAATTCTGTCCTAGAAATGAAAATGAAACATATTGACATCTTACACATTCTCTTCATCTAAGAAAGGAATCTTATTTAGATATGTTTAAAAATAAAATATAGAGTCCTATTTCTTACCAGTTACACATGTAATTCCAAAGACTATCTCAACTGTTAACAATAGTTATATCTGGGAAATGTGAACTATGTGACATTTATTTTTTAAAACTTAGGCACATGTTATTTTTTTTTTAATTTTAAAAATTAGCTTTAATTTTTAAGAAATTTGTCCTCACTCTGGTTTTGGTAAAAAAAAAATTCTTGTTCAGCCTTGGCTAGTGTGGCTCAGTAGGTTGTCCTATGCACTAAAAGGTGATGGGTTCAATTCCCAGTCACAGCATCAGGGCATATGTGGGAGGCAGTGGGTCAATGTTTCTCTCTCTCTCCCTCTCCCTCTCTCTTCTTCCCTCTTTTCCTCTCTGTAAAACCAATAATAGAAAAGTAAATAAATAAAATAAGAGGTTTTAAAAATTATTGTTTAGGCTTTAATGTACCCTCTTCCTGACAATTTGTGCCAATTTTTGTCCTCTGCAGTTGCAGAGATGGCTGAATGGCAAGGGACATAATATGTTGTTTTTATGTTTTTCTTAGAGAGATGACACTGTTCAGCATTGATTGATAGGATAACTGTTTAAGTCTGCTTGCTTATCTTTTATGTTAATGGGAGCGCACTCTCCCTGCAATTTGTTGAGAAGATGACTGACATAGATTTTTTAAAGGAAATGTTCTAAAGAATAATCGCCCTATGACTCGGAGGGAGATAGAGGGTTGCCATTTAACAGGATGGAGTAGACAATAGTTTGGATCCATTTTAAAGGAATTATGCCTGATTTAATCAGGGAATAAGGGAGAATTGGAATAAACAGATAGAAAGGGTGCTAAATATCTCTGACAGCAAAAATGCTTCACCAACTTCCTTTAAAAATTTGGCTGATGAATGAATAGTATTAACTGTGTGGAATTACTATATCTCAAATAGAAAGAACAATGGAACGTACAAAGTATGAAAAGATTATCCAAAAATCATGTGACAGATGGGCTGTCATCTGTAATACATGGATTTTGCTATTATTTATAATAACCAGGGTGGCTAAGGTTATATCCTATCTCAGTCAGAAAATACTCCATTTCTAAGTGGCTTTTTAGATTCCTCTTTTCTTTAAACTTAATATGCTTACTTGTGATTTATTTAAACATAAATTTGTTCTTTTCCCTTTCTTCTTCTTCCTCCTCTTTTTCACCCCTATTCCCTTCCTCCTTCAATCTCTGTCCACTCTATTCCTAAGCAGTTTCATCCTAAAACCATGGGCAACGAAAAGTAAGCATCTGTACAGATGGTTGAGGGCAGGGTGTTGGCCAAAATCCAGATGTCAGAATCCAAGGAGCGTAAAGAGGGTACTCAAGGGGGCAGGGGTCCTCACCCAGGGTAAGGTGTCAGTGTCCAATCAGGGTGAGTGGGGCATCTATGTGGGTAGGTAGGTGGCAGTAGTTTTGTCCAGCATAGGGTATCAGATTTTAAGTGGCTTGGAGAGGGCATCTGCACAGGGGTGGGAATGGCAGTTGAGATGGGAGATTGTCTATTTACATGTGTATTGATCAGTTAAGCAAATATATTAAGAATAACACGAGCTATGTTTCTCACTGTCAGCCAAGGGTGTCAATGGAAAGAGAAAGAACTAAAATAAACTGATTGAAATTGGAGGTATTGGTGTAAATTTACAGTTTTCATTAGATGATGATAGGTATTGATGTAGATGGCTAAGTAAATATGTGTATGTGTGTATGTGTATAGACATATGCATATATATTCCCTAGTTATATCTACTGAAAACTTGGGAGCAGCAATGCCCCCAATATCAACGAACACACCTGGAACAAGGAAAGAACAAGATGAGCATGGAACATCTCATAGTGTCTGAAAGCAAGAATAGGTTCCAAATATGCTGAGGCTATGTCAGAAGGATGCAGGAGCTAATATGAAGAGGTTCCCAGCTGGCCAAATCTGGATCAATTTGAGCACCGAAATAAACAATGGCAATAAATGATAACTGTTAAGATATCAATTGAGGCATATTAACATTTAAAGAGTTTATTGGAACAAAATCTATTCAAATCAGGCAGCACCAAACAGGAATTGATTAGAAGTGCTCCACTGGGGAAAAACTTTTATAGAGAAAAGGCAAAAACAAAGTAAGGGAATTATTGATTGGCTGTAACTGAAAGCCTGATTGGCTACTTGTGATTGGCTGTCCTTAGTTTTTAATTTCATAACCTTGAAGTATTTATGGGTCTAGACTTTGGTTTGTTTAAGTAGGCTGCCATTGGCATTATAGCCACCTCAGTCTAATGGCCTTTTTATTTAATTAATTTAACAAACTTATTAAATAAAACAGGAAACCATAGGAATATACATATAGAAAGTTTGATACAGGACAGGATATCTAGACAGTTTCCAAGTACATCCCCACAAAATACTTATTAAGCCTGGTGTGCACTACCTAAATCAGGGGATCAAAGCAAATATCATCAATAAGGGGACCAACTGAAATTATAGGATAAAATCACTCCCAAAAATGATAACCTTAACCTAATCATGGGGAAACATCAGACAAACACAATTAAAGGATAGTGTACAAAATAACTGGATTGTTACCTTTTTAAGTGCCAAGGTCGTGAAACCCATTGAAAGACTAGGAAACTGTTCCAGACAAAAGGAGGCTAAAGGAACATGACAGGTAAATGCTGCATGTGATTGTGACCTGGATAATTTTGCTATAAAATTCATTATTGGACCCAGCCAGCGTGGCTCAGTGGTTGAGCATTGACCTATTAACAAGGAGGTCACAGTTCATATCCCCAGTTTGGGGCGTGCCGGAGGCAGCCAATCAATGATTCTCTCTCATCATTGATATTTCTCTCTTTTTCCCTCTCCCTTCCTCTCTGAAATCGATAAAAATATTTTTTTTTAATTTATTATTGGTTCAACTAAATTAACTTGAATGGATCTGAGGATTAGGTGGCAGTGATGCATCAAGGTTCATTTCCTGATTTTAATTGTTGTCCTGTAGTTATACAGGAGAATGTTCTTATTTATGGAAAACTAGTGGCCCAGTGCACAAAATTTGTGCATGGGGGATGGGGTGGGGGGAGATGTCCCTCAGCCTGGCCTGCACCCTCTCCAATCTGGGACCCATTGGGGGATGTCCGACTGCCGGCAGTCGGACATCCCTCTCTCAATCTGGGACCGCTGGTTCCTAACTGCTCACCTGCCTGCCTGCCTGATCGCCCCTAACCAATCTGTCAGCCAGCCTGCTTGCCCCCAACTGCCCCCCCACTGGCCTTCTCACCCCCAACTGCCCCCCCTTGCTGGCATGATTGCCCCCAAATGCCCCCCGCCAGCCTGATCACCCACAACTGCCCCCCCCCCACTGGCCTGCTCACCCCCAACTGCCCCCCCACTTGCCTGCTTGCCCCCAACTGTCCCCCCTGCCAGCATGCTTGCCCCAAACTGCTCCTCCCACTGGCCTGATCACGCCCAACTGCCCCCCACTGACGGCCTGCTCACCCCCAACTGTCCCCCCTTCCAGCCTCTTTGCCCCAAACTGGATCCCCCTGCTCATCCCCTATTGCCCCCCCCATCAGCCTGATTGCCCCCAACTGGCGCCCCCTGCCAGCCTGCTTGCTCCCAACTTCCCTCACCGCTGGCCTGATTACTTCTAGCCCCATTCCTTGGTCGTTGGGGTGACCCAGGAAGCCAAGCCTTCCCGCCCACTCTCCCACTCTCTGGCCAGGCTTGGCTTCTCGCCCGCTCTCCAGCCGGCTCCATGGCTTTGGCTGGTGCCGCCATCTTTGTTGCATCAATTTGCATGTTCCCTCCTTATTGGCTGTGGGTGCTGCCATCTTTATTGCAAAGTGATGGTTAATTTGCATATTACTCTTTTATTAGATAGGATACATACAGAAGTATTAGAGGATAATGAGACATGAGATAAGCAATTACTCTCAAATGGTTCCAAAAAAACAGTTATTTGTATGATACTCCAACTTTTCTGTAAGTTTGTGATTGTTTCAAGATCAAAAATATTTTTAAAAACATACCTGTTATCTGAATGACTGGTGTTTCAGAAGCCTCGTCAAGTTTTTCCCCATAAAAGGAGCTGTCATCTCCTATCCTGCTAAGAATGAACTTTAAATAGTGACATGGGTGGATTTTATTTAAAACACTGAATGAGGCCGAAACCAGTTTGGCTCAGTGGATAGAGTGTTGGCCTGCGGACTGAAGGGTCCCAGGTTCGATTCCGGTCAGGGGCATGTACCTAGGTTGTGGGCACATCCCCAGTAGGAGATGTGCAGGAGGCAGCTGATCGATGTTTCTAACTCTCTATCTCTCTCCCTTCCTCTCTGTAAAAAATCAATAAAATATATTAAAAAAAATAAAAAATAAATAAAACACTGAATGAGGTAGGGGAGGCCAGGAGAAGGTCAATGGGGGGAAAAAGGAGACATATGTACTACTATTTGTAATACTTTAAACAATAAAATAAAATTTAAAAAATAATAAAATAAAACATTGATGACCAGAAAATGCAAGGTCTTTAAATTAGATTGTATTTTCCTCCTCTACTGAAAACTTATAATTTCTGAACTTATTAACCTTAGGCTCTGAAGTAAATTCTCCAAACTGGCTGAAAATAAAAGGTGGGAAAATTATATTTTCAAAAAGATTTTCTACTACATGGATTTTTTTTTCAACTGTTAAATGACTATCTTTTTACCTTAACAGGAATTTTCCATTAACTGGCCTTAGAGGGGGAAAATTACTAAAACATTTCTTTCCCAAGCTATCACAAGACTTTAGTTCATAGGAAAATTGATGGCAAGGAATAAATAATATCTATTATATAAATATTTTCATTAAAAATGCACACATGGATTTCATGAAATTCTTTGTGAATTTTATGAAGAGTACTTAGCCATTAAAAAAGAAACCTAAAAGAGATAGATATTTGTGTGTGTGGCAGATTTTTAATGTCCAGTTGCCATGTGTTCTGCACATAGATGATTTTTTTTTTTCCTTTCAAATTTCTAAACACAGTGGAAGCCATGAGAGAGAATATCTGAAGCAATTCATTAAAATCTTGGCAGCCAGGCCCTCAGCTCCCGCTCTCCCTGAGAGCTGCCTATACTAAATGCTGAGAGCTCTCCCAGCATTTCCCTCCACAGAAGACCTATTGTCACGGCCTCTGGAGAGGCCATTCCTGGAGGGACTGCCTCAGCCAATCTAGGGCTTTGAATAAACAAAAACTATGCAAATAAATTACCATCTGGGAAGCACTGGGTTAGTGTGCTCTTTCAAATGCTCCCAGGAAAACACATTAGATTAAAATGAAATATTCTGTTGTATGATGTAATGTCCCAATTCAGGGGATCCTGGTGTCCCTCTGGCAAGTGTCACTTGTGGGAGGAAGGGAAATGATAGGCTGTCCTTCAGCTGTAGAATCAGAGAAACCTCTTTCCTTGGACAAGAGTGTACATTTAAAATGTTTTGTAGGTGATTTAAAATGAAAGGTATTATTCCTTGCTAAGAACATTGCATTTCCTGCCTTTTTCACCTGTTTTGATTCTAATTTTTTTTCAGCTGCTTTCCCTCCCACTTGGCTTTGGTAATTATGGCTGGGAATTTCCTGATTCCAGTGTTCCATGGTAGCCTGCCCACCCGCTTCCCCCCACCTCCCAGTTTCCTCCCAGTGGCCCTATCTCTTTGGTGTCTTTGTTCTCACATAAAATAGTCCCTGCAAGCATTGATCAGAGTTCTATGAATACACACTGACTCATTAGCTGCTTAAGATCTTCTTCTTCGCTAAGTGGTGGGTTGTTTATTTATTTGTTTTTATCTTACCATGAATCACAATATACAAAGAGAACATGATTTGACCTGAGGGCTTAAAAAAATCCATATAATAGAAAATCTTTTTGAAAAAGATTTTACTGTGCCAAAAAATAAAAGCAGGCCTCTGAACCTTTCTCTGTGTGCATTCTAATAATATAGACTACTTCAGAGAAATAGAAACCAGCCCAGCACATTCAAAACAGGATCTAAGAGCACTTACAGAATATTTATGGGGATATAAAGTACATAATAGAGAATATAATAAATAATATTGTAATAGCTATGCATGGTGCCAGGTGGGTACTAGACTTATGGGTCAGGGGCAGGGGGGGATCACTTTGTAAGTTATATAAATGTCTAACAACTCTGCTGTCCATTTGAAACTAATATTGAATGACAACTATAACTGAAAAAAATGTTTTAAAACAAAAGAGGATATGCCTGGCTGGTGTGACTCAGTGGTTGAGCATCAACCCATGAACCAGTTCGATTCTGGGTCAGGGCACATGCCCAGGTTGTGGGCTCAATCCCCAGTGGGGGACATGCAGGAGGCAGCTAATCGGTGATTCTCTTTCATCATTGATGTTTCTAATATCTCTCTCCCTCTCCCTTCCTCTCTGAAATCAATAAACAATATATATATATTTTAAAAGATCTAAGCAATTAATCACCAAAATGGCTATGCATCAGTCCTCTTAAAACCTATTATTTTCTAGAAATAATTTGAGCTGTGGAACTATTGAGATTTGTAGGTGATTTTTAAAAATTATTATTGACGGTTCCATGAGTGTTCTCCCTCATGTTCATTTAATTTTTGGAAGTATTTAACTTAAACTTTCTTCATTCTCAAAAATACAAACCTTTTCCAAATTTTGAGCTTACCACCTCCATCACAGAATTTTTTTTAAAAGATGACCTCTATCTATGTCATTTTAGTCAAGACTGGTCTTGGGCCTGCTGAAAGAGGGACTACAGAGACAAATTAGAGCCAGTGGGAAAGAGATCTCTCTTCTGCATGGAATCAGAATACTATCAGAATACTTAATAGTAATGTCAGCCTGTAATGTGTCACCTTTCCCTACAAGGCCTCCAGCTTTCCAAATGCCCATCTGATCTGTGTCCACCCCTGGGACTAGATAGTGCAGTTCCCTGCCTGGGTGCTCGTTGATAATATCAAAACCTCATCGCTTAAGAAAAAGCCTGATATCAACACCAGGTTGGCCAACCGCTCAGCTCAGCCTCAAGAGGGTAAAGAATTTCAAGTGTTTAAAAAAAAAGAAAACCAGTAAGACAAAAGGGTGATGTGTTCAGTACTTGACTGCGAGTTAAAAAGCCAGAATTCTTGTCACAACTCTTTCATCAAGTTGCTCTGTGACCTTGGGCAAGGCACTCAAACTTTCTGGACTGGGGTCCTTGTTTATAAAATAAAAGAAGTTGCACTATGGCCCCCAAAGTCCTTTTTAGTTATAAAGAGTTCTAGGATTCTTACCTATAGTAGCAATAAGATCATCTAAAAAGGGTATCCACTCGTCAACCCCTGTCACCACATCCATCTGTGAAGAGAGGATTAGGGGGAATGTTGCAAATCTAGTGTCCATGGAAACAAAAATGTTAACAGTGAAAGATGCCCCATATAGCAGGATAAGACACATTCTACAACGCAACCCAGGAAAATGGAATTGAGGATTAAGGAATATTAGGGAGTTTTTAAAAATAGCAGTTCAGTTCTACTTTCTAATTTCTCCTCAAAAAGCAAACAGTAGATGTATCCACATAGTTAAGACCTTCTGAGATTCAAGCAATGTTGCTAATTTTTGCTTTAAGATGCCTTAGTCGTGGTTTCTTTCAGTGTTAGAAAAATCCTAACTTCCCTGCTTACTGATTATATGGACTCTCATTAAACCAACACTGTGCTTAAATCAGAAGTCTCTTGCAGTGTGTGCACTGAATAATTAGCTCATAAAAAGAGTTAATATTAGAACAAATAAGGACCCTGATGTCTCAGGTGGTTGGGTCCACTCCGTTTTCTCTCTTTTATATATTGTACATATTAATTTTAAACTATAGGTGAAAATTAATGCCTGCTCTCTCTCAGTCTCTCTTTGATGTTGCAAAGATCAAAAACTTCCTAAGGGAAGGTTTCTTGCAGGGAATACTGATTCCACGTATGACTAGTCCCCAGATCGGACTGCTAAGATGTGTGAGCAGGACTGAAATGCTCTGTGGGCCTCAGGAAGTGGGCCACATTGTTAGCCACTCTCCAACAAGGACTGGGGTGGGGATCTGGGGTCCATTTGGAAACTAGGTCACCAATAGTTAAACTTGGGATATACATCATAGTAACATCTGTTTAAGTGAAAGACCACTTCTATTTCCAGGAATTGCTTTTTGAGAGGGAAGGGGGAGTGGAGCTGGACACAGAATAGTCATGGTTAGCTAAGATGCAATTAGAATTCTGACTGGCATCAGAATCATGCAGGCTAATGGGTGAGGTCGGGGACTAGCCTGGGTAGCCTCTCTCTGAGCCATCTCTAGCACATATGTCACCTTCATTCTGTCACCTCTCCCACTGTTCACTGGAGAGCATGCTGGACACAGGGAGGTCAGGAGGAAAAGGAGAAAAGAATAGTGGGAGGGGGTAGCAGAGATGAGAAACGGTAATGGTGGGGATCAAACCTATTTCAGGCCCTCTTGTCTCTTTTCTCTCCATCTTAGGCCCCTCCTTCAGCTCTGTAAAGGAATGGTATAAGAGCAATAGAGAAAAGCTCTATCATGGCATACAGTATTAACCACAAGTCAAAATATCTCCCATTAGAGCATTTATCTGAAATGAAATCTGAATCCCAGAGGAGAACAATTCCCCTCCCAAAATACAAGTACTGAGCTGGCTCCGACAGAGGAGCACCCACTAATGAGTCAGAGTGATGAGCTCAGCCACTGCTCATACTGCCCACAAGATGCCCAGCCCAGTCCCCACCACCCTGCGAAATTCCAGTTGTAAGAGGCACCCTTTAGCACATACGGGAACCTCTTGGAGGGCTTGTTAAAACTGGCTCCACCCCCTGAGTTTCTGATTTATGTAGCTAACAAATTCTCACGTGTTGCTGATGTTGCTGCTCTAGGGAACCATACTTGAGAACCAATAATCCAGAACATCTTACAAACATTTGTTGTTCATTTTCATAATGGGAGGTCAGAAATGCATGCTGTGGAACAGAGGAAAATAGGAGTCATTTCATTCTGGATTTCTGGGTTTCTATGTATTTGTTGTACTTTTACTCCCTCTGTTTCTCATGTTGTTGATGCAATTTTAGCACTGTTAATGAAATTTTAACAATTTTCAGTAAAACCATTTTGCTTTCCTCTTTGAAAGAAAATGAAGGTTGAACAACAGGGAAAATGATATTTTGGATGAAATTAGTGTTTCTGATGTATCCATGATAGCCTTGCTTCTTCCATAACTGACAGTAGACATTATAGGGGACATGTCAATTGAACTTTGATTTTCTTTCCAATCTTCAGAAAAACTTGTCAATTAAAAAGGTCCAGGTGATTTGTCAAGATTTACACAGGAACTATTTTTAAAAAATCAGAAACAAGCAGGTCTGACCAGAAGAAATATTTTCTAACTCCAGTGATCACTTATGATCATGAGCCTAACAAATAATGGGTCTGCCCAGGGAAGCTCAGGATTGCTGCTTACAGCATGTTGTTTCTGAAGTTCATCTTCTTTAGCTTCAAGCCTGAATGCAAGTGAGTTAAAAGAAAATGGATGATTTAAAACCTACATTTGTGGTTGATTATCCATTCTCCAAACTCCCTTCTCTTAGACATACATATGTTGGGGAAAACTCACAGAGCATGAAGAGCTAATAAAATGAAATAATGCATAGTCATCAATATACTGATAACTGGAATTACTTAAGATTTGCAAGGACCACTGCAATGACAATATATTTTCTTATAATTTTACTTTTCCATGCTCAAAAAGCTTTATGAACTTTTTAAATGAATCTCTATAACATCCCTCTGAGGCAAATGAAGAACAGTTGTAATTATCCCCTTTTCACAGATGGATGAGTAGACACACAAAGGAGGGGACTGAATCATCCAGGAAGGAAACCCAGGTAAGGGCCCAAATAATTCTAATACTATCTGCCTCTACGATCAATGCCATTTTCCTTTTTTTTTTTTAACATGTTTTATTGATTTTTTACAGAGAGGAAGGGAGGATAGAGAGTTAGAAACATCGATGAGAGAGAAACATCAATCAGCTGCCTCCTGCACACTCCCCACTGGGGATGTGCCCGCAATCAAGGTACATGCCCTTGACCAGAATCGAACCTGGGACCCTTGAGTCCGCAGGCCGATGCTCTATCCACTGAGCCAAACTGGGCAGGGCAATGCCATTTTCCTTTGATTCATAATAACGTGCTGTGCAAAAGTCTGAAGGCACTGTTATCATTCTTTAGTGATGTACCAAACTCTGTGGAGACCTCTAAAGAGAGGACATGATGATGAGACTTGGTAAATATAGGCAGCAGCAGCGCATGTCTATGGAAACCCAAATTCAATTTCCTGTGTGGATAATATGATCAAGGTCCATCAATGCCGAATTCCATCCAGCACCTGATCAGCTGGCATCATGCTGTTATTTCCATAAGCGCACACATAAAGAGGGTAATGTTTAACTAATAAATATAATTGCAAGGCTGCAAACTTCCAAAAGTACCCAACATTTGGGAATTTTTTTCTGCGTGACAATAGTTTTCAGTGCAACCAGCTTAGAAAATGGGCTGTCCCTGGCCAGAAGCCAGATGGCTAACACAAAAAAGCAGAACAACAACTCAAAACCTGCACTGCAGACCCTTTGACATATCATGCCATGTTTTACTAAGAGATTCATACTACACAACTGCGTTCTTTAGGAATTATTAGTTTTAATAATCCCAACTTTTAAGCAATGGACAGAGACAGGTCCATAAACCAGAAGGCCTGGAAGGCTCCAGTCTGCAGACTTCCTTGAGGCTCCTCCATATCCCCCGTCAGGGGTCTTCAGCAGCAGCAGGCGCCCCAGCTCCCCAGGGCCCTTGTCGTTCCTGCCCCTCACACACGTTCCCAGATGCCTCCATCCAGGGATCCTGAGACTGCAGGGGATGAAAGGCCACTACGCCCCCAGAGCGGGGAACCTCCAAGTACAAAGGTTTGGGGTTTTCCTTTTCTCTAAGAACTGTTCTTTACTAAGGGCAGTAAGTTTTGAAGTATGGAGTTCCCCTGTTCAAGGAGGAAGGGGCAGAAACAAACAAAGTTTCAAAAAAGGCAGACATTTCAAAATGGGTAACCTGCTATTCTAAAAGCTTGCCTTAAATTTCAAAAAATAAAAATAAAGGGCATATCTGTGCAGTGTTCCTTCTAATACTTTAAAATTGAGAGGGTAACATGCTACATATACAATATGCCTGGCTGGTGTGGCTCTGTGGTTGAGCGTCAACCTGTGAACCAGGAGGTCACGGTTTAACTCCCCTTCAGGACACACTGCAGGCTCAATCCCCAGTAGGGGGAGTGCAGGAAGTAGCTGATCAATGAGTCTCTCTCATCATTGATGTCTCTATCTCTCTCTCCTTCTCCCTTCCTCTCTGAAATCAATAAAAAAAGAAAGTAGAGAGAGAGAGAGAGAGAGAGAGAGAGAGAGAGAGAGAGAGAGAGAGAGAGAGAGAGAAGCATGAGAACAGATAAGCTCTCAGGCTGGGAGGGAAAAGGAGAGAACATGTTAGAATTCAGTAAGGGACCAGGCCTATGCTGGTGGTGGGGCAACCTCTGCTGACTATTTAGCATCTTTCAGCTTGCAGCTATGACTACTGCTGTATCCATGATACCCTTTGGATACAAAATAAGGTCAGAGAAGACAAATATTGTCTTCAGTTTCTTAAGTAACTCCTATAAACACAACTAAAGCAGATTTACCTTCAAAGCCATCCAAAACAGACGTGGCTTTCAATAGCAAGACAGGCAGTGCCCAAAGAAATACATATTCTTCTAGGAAGGAAGAGAAAAGACCACGAAGTACTTTCTCTCTATCAAGTACTTTGTATGGAAGGAGCCTTCATATGTGGGTGTAATATTCAATAAATTCTTCTTCAGAATCGTGCAAAGCACTGAGTTAGGTGCTAAGAATGTAAAAGGGATGGTCTGTGCCCTCGTGAATCTTATACTATAATAAAGGTAGATGTTTAAAAATAAACATAAGTGTGAGTTATTTGGTAGGTTGAAAATTTATCGTCACAACCCAGATGTGCTGAAGGTGCCTTTATCTTTTCTAATGGAAACTTTGTTCTTTAGTCCCCTTTTTGCTGATAGAAGAAAAATTAACTCAGTCTTGCCTCTTGAGGAAAACAGATTTTTCCCCTGTAGCTTTCCCACAGTCTGGGTTTGGCTGCTTATGTGTCTGTGTTATAGTTACAAGGCAACTTTAACATTAAGGAAAATGTTCCTGCATATTATTAGTCAAAAAAGTCAGAAGTACCCTAACCGGTTTGGCTCAGTGGATAGAGCATCGGCCTGCGGACTGAAAGATCCCAGGCTCGATTCCGGTCAAGGGCATGTACCTTGGTTGCAGGCACATCCCCAGTGGGAGGTGTGCAGGAGTCAGCTGATCAATGTTTCTCTCTCATAAATGTTTCTAACTCTCTATCCCTCTCCCTTCTGCTCTGTGAAAAATCAATAAAATATATTTAATAAAAAAAAAGTCAGGAGCGCATGAATGTAACTTTGTGTATAACTGAATTCTACATACATAGCACACAAACCATAGTTCCCAGCTCGGATTGGAAAAACATAAACTTGACAACTCTTGGTAATCATTTCCACATTGGAACTTTTTCTCTTGTGACTAAGCACCAAGTCAAATTCAATTCTTCCTTCCTCTTGTCTTCTCTGTAGGGAGAAAGAACTAAGTTCCTGGGCCAGGGTCATCCCATATATCTGCTGTTCTTTACTCAGGCCTCTTTTTTTAACTGAGGTTGAGTCTATTTCTTCATTCTGCATTTGTCCTGATTTCATAGGCTTGTTGGAAAAACTCTATGGTCAGTCAGTCCTCCAGATAGAGAAGGGGAGACTCAGAGGAGACGAGAGTAGATTGTAGATGCTAATGGGAGCTGAGAAGTTGCCCCTGACCAACTACACCTCAGGAGATGCATATGTATGGCCCCCCAAAGACCATGTGCACAGCTGCACTATACTAGCAGAGGCCAAGGCCACAGACCCAGTTCACCACGAAGGTGTTGTGAGAGGATCAGATAACATTTGGGAAATGGTGTGTGTAAAAACATGTAAAGTGTTAAGTGTCAAACAGATGTTAATTACCATTATTATGACTGTGAGAAGTTTTTTAATGTCTTAAATATATTTAATAACATATAAGACTTAAAAAATAAAACTTTGAAAGGGCTTATTGTAAAAAGACATAAGAAGTGTGTAATGAAATAGTGGATCTAAGTAATGATCATGAATGGCAGCTAAGACCACAGGTGAAAAGCTGAGGGAGAACTTTATAATAGTTGGATCAGGGTGACAATTCTTAAACTCACTGATGAAAGTTATATAAAAAAGAGAGATAACCAGGCCTGGCCAGGTGGCTCAGTTGGTTGGAGCTTCGTCCCCTACACCAAAAGGTTGCAGTTTGATTCCTGGTCAGGGCACATACCTAGGTTGTAGATTCAATCCCCAGTTGGGGTGCACACGGAAGACAACCGATCAATGTTTCTCTCTCTCTCTCTCTCTCTCTCTCTCTCTCTCTCTCTCTCTCTCTCTCTCTCTCTCTCTCCCTTCCTCTCTCTAAAAAGCATTAAGCATATCCTTGGGTGAGGAAGAGAGAGAGAGAGAGAGAGAGAGAGAGAGAGAGAGAGAGAGAGAGAGAGAGAGATAGCCAGATATATATGTATTCTGATGAAAACATATAACCCCATTTATCCATTTATGGTGAAGAATTAAATCTAATCAAGACTGTCAGCCTAACTCCAGTTTTTAGGAAATGCTGGGGACAGAAGTACACTAAACTGTCAAACAAACCATGAGATGGAATCAGCCAAATCCAGAATCTGAGTATAATTATAAGACAAATGATTTGGTTTCTTCAATAAATTCCAAGATAAGGGGGAGAGGGAAAATTAAGATTTTTAAAATATTTAAGGAGAATGTCTAAAATGTATTGTCTAGCCCTAGCTAGTTTGGCTCAGTGGATAGAGCATCAGCCTGTGGACTGAAGAGTCCCAGGGCGGGGGTGTGCAGGAAGCAGCTGATCAATGATTCTCTCTCATCATTGGTGTCTCTGTCTCTCTCTCCCTCTCCCTTCCTCTCTGAAATCAATAAAAATATTTTTTAAATAAATAAATAAAATGTATTGTCTAGACTTTGTTTGACTTGACTTGAACAAACCAACTGATTTTTAAAATATAGGGGAACTTTGAATATTGACTGGATTATTTAGTGATAATAAGGGACTATTGCTATTACTTAAATGGGCTATAGTACTGTGGGGGTTTTTTAGGCCTTATATATTAGCAATGCAAATGGAAATGTTTACACATGAAATGATATATTTGTGTTTAGTTTAAAAAATTTAGTGTGGCAGGGGAGTGGGGCATATAGATGAAACAAGACTGGTTATGAGTCAGTAATTAGTGAAGCCAGGTGATATGTACATGAGGTATTATTATAATATTCTATTTTTGTATGTGTCAATTTTTCTATAATGGAAAAAATTTAGGAGGAAAGGGGAAACAAGATGCACCAATTGAAAACAGTGTCTGAAGCTGAAAATATTATTACTCTGAAATTGAAAATAATCCAGCTAAGTTTCATTTTCTGTGTGTAAAATGAAAATACATTGCAAATGTGCTCTTAAAAAAAAACAGAGTCAAAACCACTGGGGATTTGTTATTTTTTGTTTCTTTCTTGTTTAATTTAGGAATTAAGAACTTAAAAAAAAAGACATAACTTTAATTTAATTGTTATTAACAACTGTTCACTGAGCGTACACTAAGTGCTAAACTTGCATTTTTCTGTATATATTTGTGGAATTTTAGCTATAGTATAAAACTAGCTGGGGATACAAGGAGACCAAGAAATTATAAATCAGTGCAGGATAACACTGTATGTAACAAAACTAGCTAGCTACCCTCTAGAGATTTGTACTTCCCTCCCAGAGAATATGGTTTTAGGGGATGCAAATGTTCAGGCAGGGAGTACATCTCCCAGCACAAGGTGGATTGGAGCCCAGTGACTAGTTCTCAGCAGCAAAAGTTCTGGGACACGTCCCTACTGGCCTGAGGTGGTCAAGAAGCCGGTGTGCCATCTCAGCTCTTTCTCCAACTCCCACACAACTCTGGGAGCTTAGTGTTAAAGATGGCAGAGCCTCTATCACCCTAAATGGCTGCAAAAAGCACTGCCACCATCATTGCCAATACACCAATACGTATTCACTATTATCAATGAACAACAAATATCCGTGTATGATGTTAAGCCAGTGATATTTAGGGTTTTATCTGTTATAGGGGCTAGTATCAGTTGCTAATTGGGATGCTGCCATGTATACTCAGGGTTGAGAAAAGTTCAGAAAATGTTTCATAGAAAAGGTGGAACTTGAGCTGGATTTTGAATGATAAGCTGTATGGAAGTGGCTAAACGGAGAGGGGTTGGGTGGGTAGGATACCAGAATAAGAAACCAACACAGGAAACAACAGAAATTCATATACAACTAGGGGACAGTGAAACCATTTTGATGAGCAGGTGTAGGTTGGGGATAGTGGGAAATAAGGATAAAGGGGCAACATGGGATCAGAGGATTGAGATCCTTGAAATTTTAGGACCTGGTTCAATGGAAACCACTGAAGTTTCTGGAATACAAGGATGACTGATAAAAGATCTATGTTAGGGAAATTAGTGAGACAAGAGTGCAAGATGGACCCAAGAGAAAAGGATTAGTCTGAGTGGCATCCAGTTTTGATATAAGTGCAAGAATCATCTTAAAGCACAAATCCACAGGGCTTGACAACAGAGAAACAAACATGAAACCAAAAGGTTATTCAATCAGATGTGTATCTAGTCCTAACTATCAAAATTGTCAGTTCTATTTTTTAAGCCATATTATTTAATCTCACTGAGAGTCTTTCTTCCTTTGTCAAATGAGGGAATAGAATCAGATGACCCCAAAGGTCTTTCCATCTGTAAAACCTTAAGGTTATGAAATCATGAAGGAAAAGATAAAACCACATGAGAGATATATCCAGTAGGAGGAGGCAGAGAAGGGAAAGTATTCCATAGTATTGGCTGAAACAATTAATTTGAACTGGTCCCCTACAGGTGGATACTTGAATTGTTGCTAAATGTTTGTTTTTTTAAGTAAACTAAGAAAGCACTAATTTCCATCCTGAAAGTAACCACCAATGCTAGTGAGGGCAAATAGGAAGAATAGGAAAATCCAAGTTTTCTGAGACTCCATGATTGGCATTCAATAAAGATACCACTTAGCTATAGTATTTATTTCATAAATTCATAAGGATCTTTGGATAAATATGTACACAATGCTTGACACAGGTTCAATTATGTTACAGAATGGAGGCCAAGATTGATGAAATCAAAGAAGAAATGGGTTCACAAACATATATCTGACACTATACAGATTTTCAAACCTTCTGATTTATCAAAATAAAGTATTGGGTGACGGAAAGGAAAACATGGTACTTCAGTTGTATTTCTGATCATGATGCTTGATCAGAAGAGCAGTTGGTAAAAATAAATTTTAGAGCAACAGGAAAAGAGGAAATTGGTGATAAAATGAGGTTAGCTAACATTTAGTAAGCTTCTGGTACTCTAAGGTGTGCCTGAATTTTTATAAACGATATTAGATTTAATAAAGGTATTAAAGCTGTGGACACTGATGTCAACCTCTATCATTCAATGAATCTGCAGAAAGGAAATCAGTGTGGGGGTGGGAAAGACTACAAATAAGAATAAAGGGAACAAAAGTGAATTAAAGAAATCAGGGGAAAGCTAACGAATAGGATAAAATGTACCTTTTCATTGTGATCAATTTTATAAGAAAGCCAAATGGGCCAATTTTGAATTCTCCAGAATCATGGTGTTTTTGGACACACATTCCCAGCTTCTGAATTAAGCGCTTCAGTAACATTTTGTGTACTACTTGAATACTTATATTCAAAATGGTTGCAATAGAAAAATAAACACATTGACCTCGATTTTAATATCGATCAAAGCAGTAATCAAGGTAAATGCGACTAGAGGCTTCATTAGAAAAACAAAGGGAAGGACCGGAAAAACTCAGTAGACAGAAGCGAGGTTGTTGGGGGAAAGAAGTGTCTTATCACAATGGAGAGATGATGTTTCGGGAACTGAAAATAAAGAGCATCATTAGTGGGACACACACCTGTCCATAATGAAGTATTTGTCTCAAAATAGATTTTCTTTGAGCCTTAAACCTACATTCTGCTGTGTCCCTGAGGATATCACAGGATGGCCTATTTTCACTTGTTAATCCCAGTCCTAAATGCTAATCTTTTACTTTGCCTGTTAAAGGATAGTTTAAATTGGTATGGATTGCAAAACTAGACATGTATTAATATATCTTTTATGGCCCTGACCTAGCAGAGCATGAGAAGCATTTGGGGTATGAAATAAATGCAGAGTGGTGCTCAAAAGGGATTATATTTTAAATTGCAAATGCAACATTGATTTAGTTTCTGTTTTGCAGATTCTTTTAATTCTACAAAGAAGAAAACCGCTTGCAATATTGAACCACTCTTGTCTGCAGTCTGTAAACATAAGGAATCTTAATCTTGCTAAATGACCATTTCATCAATGGTCTTAATCAATTTAGCACATTTCCATCCCTTTTTCGAGATGTAAATTCAATATCCTGCCACTACAACCTTGCCCGCAGTCTTTTTTTTTTTTTTTTTTGCACTTTTTTTTTTTTTATTGCTTAAAGTATTACAAAGGGTATTACATATGTATCCATTTTATCCCCCCGCCCTAGACAGTCCCCTAGCCTCCCCTATCACCCAGTGTCTTATGTCCATTGGTTATGCTTATATGCATGCATACAAGTCCTTTAGTTGATCTCTTACCCCCCTACCTCCTGCCCCCCAACCCTCCCCGGCCTTCCCGCTGCAGCTCGACAATCTGTTTGAGGCAGCTCTGCCTCTGTATCTATTATTGTTCAAAAGTTTATAATGGTCTCTATTGTCCACGAATGAGTGAGATCATGTGGTATTTTTCCTTTATTGACTGGCTTATTTCACTTAGCATAATGCTCTCCAGTTCCATCCATGACGTTGCAAATGGTAAGAGTTCCTTCCTTTTTATAGCAGCATAGTATTCCATCGTGTAGATGTACCACAGTTTTCTAATCCATTCATCTACTGATGGGCACTTAGGCTGTTTCCAGATCTTAGCTATGGTGAATTGTGCTGCTATGAACATAGGGGTGCATATATCCTTTCTGATTGGTGTTTCTGGTTTCTTGGGATATATTCCTAGAAGTGGGATCACAGGGTCAAATGGGAGTTCCATTTTCAGTTTTTTAAGGAAACTCCATACTGTCTTCCATAGTGGCTGGACCAGTCTGCATTCCCACCAGCAGTGCACAAGTGTTCCTTTTTCTCCACATCCTCTCCAGCACTTGTCGTTTGTTGATTTGTTGATGATAGCCAGTCTGACAGGTGTGAGATGGTACCTCATTGCTGTTTTGATTTGCATCTCTCGGATGATTAGTGACTTTGAGCATGTTTTCATATGTCTCTTGGCTTTCTGAATGTCCTCTTTTGAAAGGTGTCTATTTAGGTCCTTTGCCCATTTTTTGATTGGATTGTTTATCTTCCTTTTGTTAAGTTGTATGAGTTCCCTATAAATTTTGGAGATTAGGCCCTTATCAGATATGTCATTGGCAAATATGTTTTCCCACACAGTGGGTTTTCTCGTTGTTTTGTTGATGGTTTCTTTTGCTGTGCAGAAGCTTTTTATTTTGATGTAGTCCTATTTGTTCATTTTTTCTTTAGTTTCAAGTGCCCTAGGAGCTGTATCAGTGAAGAAATTGCTTCGGCATATGTCTGAGATTTTCTTGCCTTTGGATTCTTCTAGAATTTTTATGGTATCCTGTCGTACATTTAAGTCCTTTATCCATTTTGAGTTTATTTTTGTGTATGGTGTAAGTTGGTGGTCTAGTTTCATTTTCTTGCATATATCTGTCCAATTTTCCCAACACCATTTATTGAAGAGACTATCTTGGCTCCATTGTATGTTCTTGCCTCCTTTGTCAAATATTAATTGAGCATATTGGTTCGTTGCCCGCAGTCTTAACATATAGGTTGCAATGTTCTAAAAGATAATACTGGAATTTCACCTAGTTAACCTCATTTGAATGCAAGTACTTTAAGAACATATTTAATTAGGAATTAAATTGTTTGTTTTTCTGTTACACGAATTGTCAAGATATATTTATGAAATAGGACTCTGCAAACAAATCATTAATCTAGAAGAGCCTTGGACATGACATTATGAAGAAATAATTGACTTGCCATTTAAAACATAAATATAACTTCCCTTCCACGGTTTCGCTGGGCTGGGTTGGTCATGCACGGTGATGGTGGCGCTGAGCAGGAGCCAGCCTGGGGAGTCGTGAGGTAACTGTGTCTGCTGGTGAGTGGCTCAGAGGCCCTGTGGGCATGCGGGCTCACGGTGGGGCACTTCCGCCCGCTGTGCAGTAGCATTAGCCAGGGTGCCACAGACTTCAAATACATGGCTCCCTCCCACTCCTTAGTCTTAGGGTTGGTCTTAGAAAGAATTACTGAGCTACTTGGTGTGGGCACAGAGGAGGTACAGGACCCAAAAAGAATAAGAAAGGGTACCGTTTCATACACATATTTATCTCACTTTATCCTCACAACTACTCTAATAGTTAACTGTTATTACCCCTTTTGCACAAATAAGGAAATTGAATGTCAGAGAAATTATGTCATTTGTCTAAAGCCACCAGCTAGTCCGTATTCAAACCTGGACTTAAAACCGGGACTGTAAAACCCTGTGTCGACCCATCACACTACAGAAATGGATCTCAGCCTGAGTGCCCAGGGAAGCTCCCCAGAGGAATCAAAACTGGAAACGGGCAGTAAAGTTTGCAGGGATTGGACGAACAGGGAGAAAAGGCTCGACCTGTCTATAGGGAAGAGCAGAAGAGAAAGGACAGAAGCGGGAATGCCCGTTTCTGGAACAGTGAGGGAACCAGCCTCGCAGGGTTAATAGATCATTCTATTTGGAATAATAACGTAGGATTTTTGCACTTGAAAGTACATTCATATCAAAAAAAGAAAGTACATTCATATCCATCTCATACACATAGATCCTCAGAACAGATCTTTCAATGAGGGAACGGTTATTATAATCCCTCTTTGCATATATACAGAAATAAAAGCTCAAGAAGATAAGTGATGCCTCCATCACATACCCCTCCCACCATAGGGCCTTTGTATATATTGCTCCTTCTACCTGGAAAGTACTTCCTCTCCTCTATCCACCCATCAGCTCAGTTTAACCTTGACTTCCTCAGAGAGTCTTAACTGACTTCCTCCTTCATCAAATCCCTCTCTCGTATCTATACTCATTGAACCATGTGCTTCTCCTTTGCAGGATTCATCATATTTATTCTACTTGTTAGTGGAAATATATGCAAAAAGATTAAATCATTGAATAAACAAATTAATAGGACCCAGCTCTGCCTAGGGTTATTGCTCATACATTTTCCACATTATTATACTATTTATAAAAGGTACAATTGAAAGAGCTGAGGCTATTTTACCTGGGAATGAGAAACTTTAGGCGAGAAGACCTGACAGTTGTCTTCAAATGTCTGAAGAACTATCATGTTGAAGGATTAGACATATTCTGCATAACTCCAGAGGGCAGAACAAAGACAAATGGGGTGAACGTCTAGGGAAGCAGATTTCATTACAGCATAAGGAAGTGAAATATGTAACAATGAGACCTGTCCAAATTTGAACTGGGCTGGCTTTTAAGGAGGTGAGTGTTCAAACAAAGGCCGAGGAACACCTGTCAGGCTGTTGTAGCGGAAATTCCTGTTCTGGATGGGAAATTATTAGCTTCTTAATATGCTTCTCTAGCTCTGGCAGGGACTTGAAAGCAAAATTGAATTTTATTTGAACTGACCTCAAAAAGAGAGAGCTGCGATGAATAATTGTTCTTATGATGCCCTACTAGCATTGGACCCTTTAAGAAATACATCTGCAACTGTGGGTGGCCACTTCAGTGCCATCGCTGCGGTCTTTAAGAGCTAGCATTCCAACAGCAGTCAGGGATGTGCAGCTGCCACTGTGACTAAACAGCAGGGAACACTCCAGTGGACAAGGGATGGTTCCAGGGTCATCCCCTCCTCCAAGCAGAATCTCCCTGTCCCCACCCTCGGTCCACACACACACAAACACATGTCTACGCTGGAAGCTACCGCAGATGTGCTGACAGATCTTGTTCCAAACTATTATTGGAAGCTGCCCTTTTCCCAGCTACTTAGGCAACCCCTTGTGCTGAGCACCACTTTACAGCAATGCTTCTCTTCATGCAAACACTCAGATCATGAAAGAGACATTGGGAGAGAAGAAAACTAAAAATCATCTTTTTAATACATTCATTTCAATCTTAAATTCACACACACGCGCGCACACACACACACACACACGATCTTAGAAAATTATGTGGAGGCTGAAAACTAGGAATTCTGAGTTAGAAATTAATGTCTAAGGATGCTAATAGATAGACAGGTGAGCTTGCAGATCTCTAATTTTATTTTCAGCAGGCACAGGCCTGGACCAACAAGGGCAGTTTTTCTTTAGAAAAATGTAATCTGAGTATCAAAGAACCAGTTTGCAAATTTTGGAATTCAACCCATTTGTGGACAATCCAATTCAACATATTGTAATGTTAAAATTATAAGTTATACTTAATCACTTATATTTCAAACCACAGTGTCCATTTTGTTTAAAAGATATCTGGTAATCCAATCATTAAATATTTACGTGCTAAGCACTATGGTAGGCACTGATTATAGGGAGGTAAACAAAATAGATATGATCTCTGATATTACAGGTTTATAATCTAATTTAGAAAATAAATTATAAACACCAAGTTAATACATAACACAAATTGTGACAACATGAAGGAAAAGAGATACTCCTAAAATCACAGTAGACTTTTCTGAGGAAGAGACATTTCACTGAGAAATTAAGAATAAGTGAAAATTAACCTTCTGAGGGGTTAGGGAAAGGACATTCCTGGCAAAAGGCATGTCCCAAAGCTCTGTAATAAAAAATAATTTTATTCCTTCAAGAAATGGAAAGAAAGCCAATATGAGCAAAGAGGAAAAGCCTCGAGATGACACTGGAAAAGTTTGCAAGGGCACAGCTTGCAGAGCCTTGAAGATTGAAGGTTACTCTAAATACAATGGAAAGCCCAGCTGGCGAGGCTCAGTGGTTGAGCAACGCTATGAACCAGGAGGTCATGGTTCGATTCCTGGTCAGGGCATAAGGCCGAGTTGCGGCCAAGTTGCTGAGGCAAGAGGCAGCCAGCCAATAATTCTCTCTCATCATTGATGTTTCTATCTCTCCTTCTCCCTTCCTCTCTGAAATCAGTAAAAATATATTTTAAAAAATGAATTCAATAAGAAGCCCAAAAAGAGGGGAGTGATGTAATTCACATTTTTAAAATGATTATTCAAAAGGTCAGATGTGGAAAATGGATTAGGTGGAGGCAAAAATCATGTCTCTTTCTATATAAACTCCCCATTCACAAAAATGACAACTTCCAATTTATAAACATATTAATGTAGCATTTTAGAGTTATTTCTTTTTTTAAAAAAATATATTTTATTGATTTTTTACAGAGAGGAAGGGAGAGAGATAGAGAGTTAGAAACATCGATGAGAGAGAAACATCGATCAGCCGCCTCCTGCACATCTCCCACTGGGGATGTGCCCACAACCCAGGTACATGCCCCTGACCGGAATCGAACCTGGGACCCTTCAGTCTGCAGGCCGACGCTCTATCCACTGAGCCAAACCGGTCTCGGCTAGAGTTATTTCTTTTAAGTAATTATAAAACGTTAACATCCCACACATTTTGTTTGTTTACTAACCAACTCTCTCCTAAGGAAACATACTATTGCTAAATGAATGAAAGCCGATGAAATCTTTTCTATTCAGGCATTATAAATTCTAACTTACTAGTCCATTGAAAAGGAAGACAAATTACTTTTTCCAAGACAGAGAAAGGAATAAAAATAAATGCCTTTTCATGTAATGCTGCATTCAGAACATTGTCTCTATTTTACAATCAGGGGAAACTATGCACTTCACTGAGGATGCTGGGACAGAAACAGCTAGAATTAGACATTCTCCGTGAGTGGCTATTTCTGCTGTTGTTACCCAGTGACTATTTCTTTCTGTGGAGCATGTAGGAGCCGGCAGCCAGTCCTCTGCATCATTTTCATCAAAGTTAAGTGTAGACTGCCAGCAAAATCAAATATGTGTAACTGGGTAACACAATAATACTTTGAAAAATAATGTGCTCTTCTATTACTGCTGTGAGAACAGGACCCATGGCCTGGTTAGTTCCGGGCGGGAGGGGGAGGAAACTAGTACATCTTCAAGAAGGACCACAAAGGCAAAAGTAATACTTGGCTCCTGGCATTCACACTAGGATCTTGCAGCAATCCAGGCTATCTTCCAAATTCCCTCCCCACTTTCTAAGCAGCCCCAAAGGGTCCAATCACACAGTTTTGCTTGTCTGTTATGTGATTTATTTTCTTTTTTTTCTTCTTTTTCTTATAAGCCAATCTCTCTGACTTTAAAACCAATGGTATATGTACTATATAAATAGATTCTGTTAAAATACACTTTTTTATTTCAGGACAGCTTTAGATTTACAGAATAACCACAAAAACTAGTATAGAGAGTTAGATATTCTGCACCAGGGTTTTCCTATAATGAATGTCTTACATTAGTAGGGTACATTTGTTAAAATAATGAACTAATAGTGATATACTATTATTACAGTCCTTACTCTATTCAGATTTGCTCAGTTGTTATATGATGTTGATGTGAAAGTTGATGCTTTTATGGAAATAGGATATTACATTAGGAAAAGTAAAAGAAAAGCTTACTTCTTTTAATCCCAGAGGGTTGTGGAAATGTGTGTGTGTGTGTAAAGGAGATAGAGGTAGAGATAGAGATAGAGATAGAGATAGAGATAGAGATAGAGATAGAGATAGAGATAGAGAAAGAGGTAGAGATAGAGATAGAGATAGAGGTAGAGATAGAGGTAGAGGTAGAGATAGAGATAGAGGTAGAGATAGAGGTAGAGATAGAGATAGAGATAGAAATAGAGATAGAGATAGAGGTAGAGAGAGAGAAACCAAGAGAAAAGAAGTCAGTGAATTTCATTAAATCTGTGGTTCTCAAACTTTAATGTGCCTCAAGTGACCTGGAATGCTTGTTAAAATACAGTTGCTGGGCTCCACCCCACCGTTTCTGACTCAGTAGGTTTGGGGTAGTCCTCAAGAATTTGCATTTCTCACCAGTTCCCAGGTGATGCTGATGCTGCTCTCAGTGAGAACCACTGTTTGCAATAAATGTAAGTAATCCCAAAGGCAAAGGAGTTCCTTGTCCTTGATCTTCATGCAGTTCCCTAGAAAGAGATCGTCTCTAAGACTGACCCCTGCTTCAAATCTCCCCACCTCATCCCTCCTCAATGGATATTTGTTACTTATGCTGATATTCAAATATATTAGCCGCATCCCTCTCCCATTTATATCAGGGCATCTTCTTAAGGAGAGAAACAGGTTGGGTCAGGGCATCTCAGAGATTGACTAGTTTTCCTAGGAAAACATAGCATTACCTAAAGGACAGTTTAAATTCCCAAACCTAACTATTCTTAAACCATATTGGACACATAGTCAGATTTCTTTCTCTCTCATTTACCTCTCCAATAAGCATGTCAGGCTTCATAAGGCCTTCTGCTTCCCTATTTCCTGTTGGTATGGTGGTGAGCCATCTTCAGCAGTGTGAATGATAAAGACTATACCTTCAAGAATGGCAAAGCCCAGAAACAGAAGGAGCCTCAGACCCAGACACTATCAACTCACCTTACAGATACTGGATTTTACTTATTGAAGTCATTGTATATTGGACTTACTTAATGCAACAGTCTAATCAGTATCCCAGCCAATACAAATGGAATGAGAGATATGAGTGGTGTGGGAATAATACATAAATTCATTGCAGTGCAGTGCTTTAAATGCGCAAACACATATTTCCTGTTATATTTTCTATGCTGTTTGTCACTGATTCACCCAAGATTTCAATTAGATCAGCCCTTTAATGTTTCACTCTTCTTATTTCCAGTCTTCCTTCTCTTTTTGGACTTTTCTTTGTCTATCATCATTGCATTTATTCAGGTCTAGCAATCTATGTAATTTTACCTCATGTTTTATTAACGTTTCTTCTACAGTGGCTTTAGAGTTGTTACAATTTGCTCAGGCATTTTTAAAAAATCTTTTAATATATTCAAATATCAGAATAAGTAACAAATATCCAAAAGAGTATACTTGTTTTTGTCATTATCAATTTTTTACTTCCTGGTGACTTAATAGATATGATATTGATTATGATGATAATGTGAAAATTATATCCAGCTGAATCTTGGGACAACATACCTAAGAATATAAGCATGTATTTATTTAGATATACATATTTATCTTTATTTATTTACATATATATCCCCTAAATTTTTAATTTGTATGTATGTATGTATATAATAGACACAAAGATAACTTCTATTGAATATAAAACCCTATAAAATATGTTTAAAATCCTTTTATTTAGTAGTTAAATATTTTAATCAGGTTTGTCTCTTCATAAACTCAATACATATTTATATAATGTTAAACATTCTTAATACTTTTACCAAAATAATGTATTACAGGTAATAAAAATAACCTCCCAAACATTACCACTCAGACTGGAGGACACTATATCAATTCCATCCTCAGTGAATACCAATTTTGAAATATTTTTGGTTATTTATAGAAATCACAATCCCTCAGAATACAAATTATTCAAAACAACCAGTAAACATTCTGAATTCCTTTCTGAACTGTCAAATCATTAACTTAGTTTAGCCAAGATAAAACAATTTGAAAAATGAATGTACATCACAGTTTATCTCTCTTCGGAGCCAATTAATGTAATGCTATTTTGTATTTCTTCCATTGAAAGCACCAATAGTCAGGAAGTCCTCTTTCCAAACAAATAAAAAAATACAGCTTTAAAATTAAAATAGATGGCTTCATCATTTTTTCAAAATTATAAAAACATGTCAAATTTTATTTAAAACATTTTGGAGTACTTTTAAATATAGTTTGGAAGAAAGGAATAAGTGAATGTGTTCTATTAAGCTCAAATGCTTCAGGAAACCACAAGATAATCTTTTACTCATCATACAGATGGGATAAGAAGCCATGACTAGGAGACTGAAACAATGAAACCAGCTACCAGAATACAGCAAAACCAGAGACATATGCATTGCCTGGGAGCCAGTGTTCAAGACAGAACCAGTAGTCAAGAGTCAAGAGAACCATCGTGAGTTAAGGAGCACACACATACAGTTCAAAACAAGTCTTGAGTCACACGGAAAACAGAGTCCAAAGCAAGGCACAAAATCAAGAATCAAAACAAGAATTCAGAATCATGCATATGGAGCACACACTGTCCTACCCATTGGTCATTTAAGTAGATCTAGTTGCAGCAAGATAGTGTCTGTTCTCATGTGTGGGATATAAAACTGAAACTCGTGGACCCAGACAACAGTGTGGTGGTTACCAGAGGGAAGGGGTAGGGATAGGCATGGAGAGGCCCTAATAGATGGTGATAGAAGATGGTTTGACTTTGGGTGGTGGGCACACAGTGCAATAACACAGATTTTGTATCATAAAAATGTACACTTGAATCCTATATGATCCTATTAACCAATGTTACACCAATAAATTTAATTAAATTGATGAATTAAATGTTTTAAAAAAGAATAGTGTGTGTTACCTGCATGTGAATCAATCCTAGCCATTCCTTCCACCGCAGTGGCCTCCCAGATACTGGGGACTACACATGCCATTCATTTTTCCCACTATCCATCAGTTGGGACTTCAGAAGGAAAGTCAGACTGGTTACAGACTAAATAAAGAACTTATATTTTCTTTTCATGTCTGTGTTGCAGTGTGAGTTAAATTTCCACCCTGCTACAGTAGCTATTGGCTGGACTTCAAGCAGAATTAAAGGGCAAAGCAAGTCTGAAATTAGGCATGGGAATGTTCAGCTAGCCAGAGCTAGGAGATAAAATGAAATGGAAAAATACACACACACACACACACAAAAGCAAACAAACAAACAAACAAACACCACACACCTTTTTTCTTTTTCACAGCTTTGTTCACATATAATTCACATGCTGTACAATTCACCCAGTTAAAGTGTATAATTCAATGACTTATAAAATATTTAGACTTGCCCTAGCCGGCTTGGCTCAGTGGATAGAGCATCAGCCTGCGGACTGATGGGTCCCAGGTTCGATTCCGGCCAAGGGCACATGCCTGGGTTGCGGGCTCGATCCCCAGTGGGGGGTGTGCAGAAGGCAGCCGATCAATGATTCTCTCTCATCATTGATGTTTCTATCTCTCTCTCTACTCCCTTCCTCTCTGAAAAAAATAAAGAAATATATTTAAATATATATATATATTTAGACTTGTACATTCATCACCACAATCAATTTTAGAACAATTTTATTACCTCAAATAGAAACTGTACTCCCCTTAGCTGTCACTCGAGGCAACCACTAATCTACTTTCTGTCTTTATAGATTTGCCTATCTGAACATTTCATAGAAATGGACTCATACAATAAGTTTTTTTTTAAACTAGTTTCTTTCATTTAGCATGTTTTCAATGTTCATCCATGTTGTAGCATGTATCAGTACTTCATTCCTTTTCATTGCTAAATAATACTCCCTTTTATGGACATGACAGATTTTATTTATTTATTTATCAGCTAATGGACATTTAAATTATTTCCACTCTTGGGCTATTATGAATAATGTTTCAATAAATATTCTTGTATAAGCTCTTGTGTGGCCATATGTTTGTACTTCTCTTGAGTATATACTTAGGAGTGAAATTGCTGAATTATATGGTAATTCTATGTTTAACTATTTGAAGAACTGCCAAACTGTTTTCCAAAGTGGTTATACCATTTTCCATTCCCACCAGCAGTGTAGGAATGGAATATGGATTCCAATTTCTCCACATTCTTGCCAATAGTTGTTATTATCACTCTTTTTTAAAAAACATATATTTTATTGATTTTTTACAGAGAGGAAGGGAGAGGGATAGAGAGCTAGAAACATCGATGAGAGAGAAACATCTATCAGCTGCCTCCTGCACACCCCCAGACTGGGGATGTGCCCACAACCAAGGTACATGCCCTTGACCAGAATCGAACCCGGGACCCTTCAGTCTGCAGGCAGACGCTCTATCCACTGAGCCAAACCGGTCAGGGCTATCACTCTTTTTTTATTATAACATCTCACGCTCTATTTGAAAATCTCAAACAGATCTTCTAGATCTTTGGATCTGGACATTGAACCAGTTCCCTGGTTAGAGAAGCCTACTTACAAAAGGCAAAATCCTGAGCACAGACATGCCTAATGAACAAGAAGGAAAGAAAAGACCAGAGTTGTTTGGATATGTGTGGGGATATGTGGGGGAGGGGGCCGGGAGAAGGTGACCATATGAAATTGCCAATAGTCAACCATTTTTTGGCCTACAAAAACAGTACATTCATATGATTCAATCTAATACAAAATAATTCCCATGGTGTGTAGAATGAATGTTTAGGACTTATAGGTGAATTAGTTAGATAAATAGTTAGGGTGAGTAGGAAGAGCCTTGCAGTGCCTTCTAAGTTTCAACTTTATCCCATTGGTGATAGAGAAGTCAATTCACAAAGTAATTTCCGACAAATGGTAAATAAATGTATTTTTTAATGTTTAAAACATTTTAGGTTCAAAAGAAAACTCTACATTCTTTTCAGTACCCCAAAGAAAAAATATTTAATGATAACATTCAATATTAATAAGGACTCAGGGAAACTGACTGCTCTTATATATAAACTGGAAAGACTTTTCTGGAAGGCAATCTGAATACCCAATGACCAAGCATTCTTCTTCTAGGAATTAATTCCAAGGAAATAGTCATACATACTAAAAAAAAAAAAAAAAAAAAGTTTAGCCACCAGGATATCCGTAAAGTCCAAAAATACCAAGTTGATTAAATAAATAATGAACCATCTTATACAGCTACATTAAATATTTAGATAAATATGTTACAACATGGAAATGTTCATGAAATTTTGGTATATGAAAAAAATAGGTTATAAAAATATGTGTGTAACTCAGGGCTCTTAAGAACTACATCAAACTGACTAGGCTTGAATTTCAAAGCTGCCATTTACAGTCATTTGACTGATCAAGTAACTTAACATCTCTGTAATTCAGTTTTAATATCTATAAAATGGGGATGATACCATAATGTACATCATAGGATTGTTGTAATAATTAAATGAGTTAATACACATAAAGCACTTTGAAATTTGCCTGACACATATTTTAAACAGTAAGCCACATATATGAGTTATTTTTTTAAATATATTTTATTGATTTTTTACAGAGAAGAAGGGAGAGGGATAGAGAGCCAGAAACATCGATGAGAGAGATCAATCAGCTGCCTCCTGCATGCCCCCCAGTGGGGATGTGCCCGCAACCAAGGTACATGCCCTTGACCGGAATCGAACCTGGGACCCTTGAGTCCACAGGCCGATGCTCTATCCACTGAGCCAAACCGGTTCGGCTTATATGAGTTATTTTCTGTTAGAATTTGTTGTCAGTAAATTAAGTCAATTTTTAAGCTAATTAAAGAAGCAAAGGTGGAGAGACAAAACACTGGGCAAGAACTGTACCCAAAACATTCCGCAGAGCTGGTCCTGTGAAGTTACCACCGAAGCTGCCAAGCACTGACCCCATGGCTTGTACTCAGATGCTGGACACTGCACACTGCCATGGTACAGCTGTCTCTGCTGCCACTGGAAACCGGATGCAGCTGCCATCGCCACCATCCCCTGGCCAGAATGGATTCTGCGTCATTCCTGCTGCTTTGAGTCACCAGCTCCTGAATCAAAGTCTAGAGAGGATGCATCTGCGTGGCTGCACCCAGTCCCCAGTTCCCAGATGTCAGGGAGGTTGAGAAAAGAGCATTGAGTGTTTTTATCATATAGAAAAGGCAAATTCTACTTTACAAGCAGAGGATTCAACACAGAGAGCAAATTTACACACGGGCAACAAAAGAAAGATACAAATGATTCTTTTGTGGTTTAAAAATACAGGTATAGCCTAAATAGCTAGTTACATGCAAAGAAAAAAAGACTGAAAGAATATGCATCAAAGTGTTAATGATTAATTGTGAATTGACCATTACGGTTGATTTGAATTTTTTTTATCTCCTCTGTGACTTTCCAAATCTTCTATGGCATGGGAAAGACCTATCCTCTTTTAAAGCAAGACTGGACAATATCAGATCTCTATTTTGAAAAAGAATTGAGTTTTTCTTAGAAGTAGCCATGGAATGGGAAGTGAAAGACTAGGCTCAGGTGGTCATTGTTACCCTAGAGCAGGCCCTTGCTGCTCAAAGGTGGTCAACAGACAGCAACATCAGCTTGACTCACAGGCATTTAGAAATGCAAAATTTCAGACCCCAGCTCCAATCTACTGAAAGCAAACACAATTCATCAAGAGATATTCTAGAAGTATAAGCAGCAAGGCTTGACAATTAACAATATGAAAAAAAGTCACGAACTTTGGAAGCATTTCCAAACTTGAAAGAAAGGAGGGTCATTAACAATAATGAATTACTAAAACAGGATCCAGTTTTAATGGAAAAAGATAAATTTGGTTTTAAACACATGAGATTTGAGAATTTGAAAGATGGCCAGATGGATATACTCAGCCTGGGAAATGTAAAACTGGTAGCCAATAAGAAATGTCAAGATTTGGTTTACAAATTTAAGAGTAATCTAAAGAATGGAGATAATAGAAGCCACAAGAACATGCAGAGCAAGAAAAGAGTTCCAAACAAGATTTTTTAATAAGACCTATCTGCTGGAAACAGGAGAGAAAGAGAAATAAGACAATAGGCAGCCACTACTAAGATCATCAGGAGACTCTAGTGTCAAAGAAAGCAAAGAACAGATGTTTCATTATTATTCAATTCTTTCCTCCTTTCATGCCAAACTAGGAGTGGTTTACACGATTATACTTGCTCTAAACAGAATAGTGATGAATTAATGGAGATCTTAATTCTTAAGACATAGAAGGACTAAAATATTTGGAGCAGGGTAGAAGAGAACACTGTAACTTGGATGTTATAGCAACAACATCCAAGGTCTCATCATCAGAAGGTATTCAAAGTTTTGTGGCTTTTTAAAAAGTTGTGATGAAAACTGCAATTTTTACAGTGTTTCGAATCAAATAAGACCATGACTTATCTTTGTTTCATTCATTCATTCATTCATTCATTCATTCAACAAACATTTGCTGAGCATTTCTATAAGCCAGCCACTCTTCTGGATGTTGACAAAACAGTTACAGCTCAGACAAAGCCCTTTGCCCTTCTAGGGCTCATATTCTGGAGAGGGAGACAGATAATAAACAGAAGAAATAAGTCAACATTTTATGTTAGATGTTGATAATTATTATGGAAGGAAGGAGTAAAGGGGTGGTTTCAGAGTTGTAATTTTACGGTAAAAGAGGTGATAGGGAAGATACCACAGGGAAAATGAGTAGACCTAAAGGAGGTGAGGAAGCCACTCTTGCAGATGTTTGAAGGAAGCACATTCCAGGATAAGGCTGAAGTGGACATGGTGTGGTCAAGGAGGCCAGTGTGGCTGGATTGAGGGAGTGTAGGGGTGAGCATGAAAATAGGACTAAGGAGTAAAGGCCATCAGAAGTTTTTAAGCATGAAAGTGACATCATCTGTTTTGGATTTTAACAGAATCATTCTGGCTGCTCTTTCACGAACAGATGGTAATAGGGAAGCCAGATAGGTGGCTATTGTAAATATCTAGGCAAGAATAACGGTGACTTGGACCAGGTACCTTTGACAGTTTTATCTCTTTTCCGATAGCTACTGTTTTTGTTTTTCTTGTAGTATAGCATACTAAAGTGGGATGAGGGGAGGGGGAGAGAGATTGTGTGTATACCAGGGAAAGAAATGCAGAACTCTCAACTCTTCTAGTTAAATAATTCTATGTGTTTTCACATTTATCTTCAGCCACACAGGAAAAAAAGTAAGCAATGTAATCTAAAATTTTAAACTTAATTTAAACATGCTTAAATAATTAAATCTTCTTAGTTATTACAGCTTCAAGAAAATGTTTTTTTTTTTAACAAACTAAAAATCAGTATCATCACCATGTCAATAAATTTGTATTTGGGCCAAAGTAACAATAAAAGAAACTTGTCGTTTATTTTAAAGGCATAAGCAATATTTTCGAAAAGGAGAGTCACTAAATAATGACTGATTCTGAAAGGTACTATTTTAAACCTTCCACTCCTTCAATGCTATAATTAAAACAAAAATGTACTAGAGAGTACACACAGAGATCTGAGTCACATCAGGACATGTAACTTGCTTTTTCTATGGATCTGACACCAAAGGCTCCATTTATTTGCTAAAGATTAAAAGGATAAACTGATTATTTATTATTCCAAAATACAGAGGCAGGATTCCAAGATGGTGGTAGATTAAGTGGAAGCTACACTGGCATTCTCCCAGCAGCAAACTGGAATTGCAACTAAAACATAGAAAAATCATCTGAACAACCAACTGAAGACTAGCTGGAGAGAACCCTTATCACCAAAAACATAAAGAGGAGGCAACATCCAGACTGGTAGGAAGTGTGGAGGTGCGAGAGAGCTGGCTGGGCTCCCACAAATACTCAAAAAATTTATATGCAACCAAAACAGGATCGTGAATAGCCGAAGCAATCTTGAGAAAGAACAAAGTAGGAGGGATTACAATACCAGATATCAAGTAATACTACAAAACCATTGTAATCAAAACAGCCTCGTACTGGCACAAGAACAGGCATATGGATCAGTGGAACAGAATAGAGAACCCAGAAATTGACCCAAGCCATTACTCTCAACTAATATTTGACAAAGGAGGAGTAAAGACAGTCTCTTCAATAAATCATGTTGGGAAAATTGGACAAGTACATGCAAAAAAAATGAAACTAGACCACCAACTTACTCCATACACAAGATTAAACTCAAGCAGACACCAGGGGGGTGAGGGCATGAATGGGTTTGGGGTGGGGGGGGGCATTGGGGGGATAAGGACACATATGTAATACCTTAATAAATACAGAAAAAAAGAATAAACTCAAAATGTATAAAAGGCTTAAATGTAAGTCAGAACCATAAAAGTCCTAGAAGAAACCATAAGCAGGAAAATCTTAGACATCTCTCATAGCAATATGTTTGCTGATACATCTCCTAGGGCAGTGATGGCGAACCTTTTGAGCTCAGTGTGTCAGCATTTTGAAAAACCCTAACTTAACTCTGGTGCCATGTCACATATAGAAATTTTTTGATATTTGCAACCATAGTAAAACAAAGACTTATATTTTGATATTTATCCTATCTAATAATAGAGAAACATGGTAATTAACCCTAACTTCGCTACCCTTCCCATTGGCTAATCAGCGGGATATGCAAATTAACTGCCAACCAAGATGGCGGCCGGCAGCCAGGTAGCTGAAGCAAACAGGAGGCTTGCTTGCTCCAGTGACGGAGGAAGCCAAGGTTCCCCGCCTGCCGCTGCCAGCCTCTGAGCTGCACTCTAAGAAACAACGTTGCAAATATAGAAGCTAAACTATCCCCAGAAACCTACTTTCAGCCAGCCAGGATCTCAGAGCTGGAGTTGCAACAGTGTTATAATTATAGAACCCAAACAAACCCAGATCAGCAGCCGAGGTCTCAGAGCTGGAGCCGAGCCTCAGAGCTAAAGCCGGCTCTCAGTTCCAGTGACAGCCATAGAAGGTAAATAAATCCCAGAATTTAAAAAGAAAAAAGAAAAAAAGGAGAGGTTGGGAGCTTCAGTCGCCCTCCAGTCTGAAAATGGCCCTCAGCCCCTCACCCAGACTGTCCAGGCACCCCAGTGGGGACCCCCACCCTGAAGGGGGTGTGACCAGCTGCAAACAGCCATCATCCCCTCATCCAGGCTGGCCAGGCACCCAAGCGGGACCCCCACCCTGATCCGGGACATCCTTCAGGGCAAACCAGCCGGCCCCCACCTGTGCACCAGGCCTCTATCCTATATAGTAAAAGGGTAATATGCCTCCCAGCACTGGGATCAGTGGAGCAGTGAGGCCTCCTAGCACCGGGATCAGCTGAGCAGCGAGGCCTCACTGCCCCAGTGTCAAGCGGAGCAGTGAGGCCTCCCAGCACTGGGATCAGCTGAGCCACAAGGCCTCCTGGCCCCTGGAGCAGTGTGACAGGGGGCAGCGCCCAAACCCCCTGATCGCCCTGCGGCTCTGTGTGTGACAGGGGGCGGGGCCACAACCCCCAGATCTGCCCTGCTCTCTGTGTGACAGGGGGTGGTGCCCCAACTCCCCTATCAGCCCTACTCTGTGCCTGATATGGGGGAGTTCCCCAACCCCCTGATGGGCCCTGCTCTGTGCGTGACAGGGGGGAGCTCCCCAGCCCCCTGATTGGCCCTGCTCTATGGGTGACAGGGTAGGGAGCCCCAGCCCCCCTGATTGGCCCTGCACTGTGCGTGATGGGGGTGGCGCCGCAACCTCCTGATCCGCCCTGCTCTGTGCATGACAGGGGGTGGCGTCCCAACTCCCCAATAGGCCCTGCTCTGAGCCCGACCAGGGGCTGCACCTAGGGATTGGGCCTGCCCTCGGCCACCCGGGAGCAGGCCTAAGCCAGCAGGTCGTTATCTCCCAAGGGGTCCCAGACTGCGAGAGTGCACAAGTGTGGCTGAGGGATACTCCCCCTCCGCCAGTGCACAAATTTTTGTGCACCGGGCCTCTAGTTTTATATATTTAAATGCCATTTAACAATGAAAAATCAACCAAAAAAATGAGTTTGCGTGTCACCTCTGACACGGTGTCATAGGTTCACCATCACTGTCCTAGGGCAAGGGAAACAAAGAAAAAAATAAACAATGGGACTACATCAAAATAAAAAGCTTCTATACAGCAAAAGAAACCATCAACAAAATGAAAAGGGATCCCATGGTATGGGAGAACATATTTGCCAATGATACATCTGATAAGGGGTACATTTCCAAAATATACAAAGAATTCATACACCTTAACAAAGGAAGACAAACAAGCCAATTAAAAAATGGGCAAAGGACCTAAATAGACATTTCTCCAAATAGAACATATGAATGGCCAAGAGACTCATGAAAAAATGCTCAAAGTCACTGATCATCAAAATGATGCAATTTAAAATGACAGTGAAGTATTACCTCACACCTGCTAGAATGGCTACCATCAATAAATGACAAGTGCTGGCAAGGATGTGGGGAAAAGGGAACCCCAGTACACTGCTGGTGAGAATGCAGACTGGTGCACCCACTGTGGAAAACAGTATGGAGTTTCCTCAAAAAATTAAAAATGGAACTGCCGTTTGACCCAGTGATCCCATTTCTATGAATATATCCTAATAATTCCAAAACACCAATCAGAAAGAATGTATCCACCCCTCTGTTCATAGCAGCACAATCTGCAATAGCTAAGATTTGGAAACAGCCCAACCGCCCATCAGTAGATGAGCAGATAAAGAAGCTGTGGTACATTTACACCATGGAATACTGGGCAGCTGTAAAAAAAGAAGAAGAAGAAGAAGAAGAAGAAGAAGAAGAAGAAGAAGAAGAAGAAGAAGAAGAAGAAGAAGAAGAAGAAGAAGAAGAAGGAGAAGAAGAAGAAGAAGAAGAATCTCTTACCCTTTGAGACAGTATGGAGGGACCTGGAGAGCATTTTGCTAAGCAAAATAAGCCAGTCAGAGAAAGACAAGTATCACATGACCTCACTTACATGTGGAATCTAATGAACAAAATAAACTGATGAACAAAATACATCCAGAGACATAGAAGCATGGAGCAGACTGTGGAATCTCAAAGGGAAGGAGGAAAGGGTTAGTCAGGAAGAGATTAAGCAAAGAACTTATGTGCATATATACATAACCCATGGACACAGACAAAAGTGTGGTGAAGGCCTGAGGGAAAGGAAAAGAGCAAGGGAGGGAGGAGGGGTCCATGGGGTGGGGAAAGGAGATATCTGTAATACTTTCAATAATAAAGATAAATTTAAAAACACATAGAAAAGTAAAATACAGAGGCAACTGTTACATTGAACATTGATTCAGAAAGAAGAGTTGTCAACACTATTGATATTACCCTAGACCAACAATTATCAAATGGTGTGCCACAAGAATTTTTAAAACAAGCAATACCTGACTGTTCAGTCAGGGGTACTTACTGACCTCTCTTCCCTTAGATTGTCAAATTAAAAAATGACAACAACATCACAGCAATAGCCATCAAATGTGAATGAATCAAAATTATACCTATTATTTATTAGATGGGCAAAAATACATATAATATATTTTTTGGTGTGCCACAGAACTCTAGTAGTTTAATTTATGGATGCCATGAGATGAAAAGGTTGAAAATTGTAGAGAGATTTATTGTTTACAAAGCACTTTCACTACCATTATCTCATTTAAGCCTCAGAATAAACCTATTAATATCACTGTTATTAATTTACAAATAAAGAAACCCAGACTCAGAGAGGGTAAGGGACTTATCCAATGTCAGTCAACTAAGTAGCAAGTACCAGAGCTGGGAACAGAATCCTCACTTCTTTGTCCACTGTTCTCTATACTATACCAACCCGTGTTCTTTTCTAGATATAGAATTAGGGGCAATTTTTTTTCCCCAGTGCAGGTCAACAAGACCAAACATAGAAATCAGTACCTACGGAAAAGTGCTACTTGGGAATAATAAATAGTGTTACAGTAAATTCTGTTGACCCCATTTAATGTTAGGAAAACCAAGGAGCAGAGGTTTGTTAGTCAAACACTGGCTCTTTAATTATCCAGGGGGGCTTGCCATGCAGGCAAACCTTGGGTCTTTTTCACTGCTTCCCTTTAAGGCTGCTTGATCTCCTGGCCTGCTCTTTAGCACCTCCACCAGAGGGCGGGCGGGGCAGAAGAGAGCGTTGGAACCTGTTTGATCAAAAAGTTGGAAGAACAAAACGTAACTCCTGATCTTAATTTAGGCTTTTGGAATCTTTCTAGATTTCAGTTGCTAATGAAAACTTTGCTACCATTCTCCTATGTAGACCTAGAATAAACCATGCAGCAAATTATTTCAGAACTAGAGAATAACATTTCATTATACTTCTTTATTATTTCCACTCTGATTTTTCTACACGATGAATATAAAATGTTAAATCTTAAATATGTACACTTAAGAACTGTGTGGAGCCCTAGCTGGTTTGGCTCAATGGATAGAGTATCGGCCTGTAGACTGAAGGGTCCCAGGTTCGATTCCAGTCAAGGACACATGCCCGGGTTGCATGCAGGAGGCAGCCAATCAGTGATTCTCTTTCATCATTGATGCTTCTATCTTTCTCCCTCTCCCTTCCTCTCTGAAATCAGTAAAAATATTTTTTTTTTTTTTAAAGAAAGAGAAAGAGCTGTGGGGAAACACACGGGCAATGAACAAGAACAGAAAATTCACGAGAGGAAATTCAACTAGCAGTGAACATGGGGAAATGTTCCATTTCACAGGCAATTAAAGAAATAAACATTTAAAACAAAACATATTTCATCTGTCAAATTAATGAATGTTACAAATGAGAAGTACTGGTAAGGGTGTAGTAAAACAGGCATTTTAATATATTTTTAGTGGAAATGTACATTGGAACCATATTTCTGGAGAGAAATCTAACCCCATAGAGAGATTAATCCTGACAGAAGAAAATCAGAGTAATTTCCTACTACCCAAGTAGGAAATTAACTAAAACTTGGTTTTTCCCCTCAAATCAAGTGAGCCCTTACTAGTACATGAAGAATACAGACTCTTGGTATGACATATGATAGAAAAAGCAAGCTTTATGCCACTGTAGTCTCAAAGGGCTAGAAAAGGGAGGGCTCTTACCCCAGGAGAGTGTGAGGGTTATAACCTCACCACTCCAGGAGAGATGCAAGAGCACACTATCAGTAGAGGTGACTAGAAGCATCTGGATGCCTATGAGTCTCCCAGGATCACAGGGTTTGCCTTGCACCCACAAGAGAGGAAAGTGGTGCTCTCTGCAGGTTCCAGCAAGTATAGCACATGCCACTGACCTGCAACCCATTATTCCAGGTTGTCCCAGAGAAAGAGAGAGCCAAAGGGTTCTGATGCGTATCCAGATATAGTCATGGGTCTTGTCAACAATGGCTAAGCATTCATGGACTGGATCACCCATGCAACCTCAAATTACAATGCTATAACCCACTTACTGGTCAACTACACCCTCTAGCTTCAGCTAATTTAAGAGATAGTCTGAGGGCAAAAAGGAGAAGGTCTCATTACAATAGGAAATTGCTTGGAAGGCCCAGGCCTCACACAAAAAGATTTTTCCTGAGTTCTCCTAACCATCATAATTTAAATAGGGAGGAATTGGGAACAACCCAAATGTCCAGTCAAGAGTGTAGTATGGCCCAGCTGGCATGGCTCAGTGGTTGAGCATCGACCTATGAACCACGAGGTCACGGTTCGATTCCCAGTCAGGGTTGGGGGCTCAATCCCCAGTGGGGGATGTGAAAGAGGCAGCCGATCAATGAAAAAAAGACATTCCAAGTAAGAGGAATAGAATGTGCAGAGAAGTGTGGTGAGGAAGCAACATGAATTCGGGGAACTAAAATTTAGTTCAGCATGATCAAGAAGTTAAGTTGGAGAGAGGAAGAGAGTGCTGACTGGCAAGACTGAACACAAGGGCAAATGTCAGACCATAAAGAATCTCGTATGTCATGCTAAAGGTTCGAATTTTATTCTCAAGGCAATTGTAATACATTGAAGGCTTTCAAACAGAAGAGGGCCATAATCAGGTTTGTCTTTTAGAAGGTCATTTGTTGGCAGAACAGAGAATCAATGTTGGAAAGAGGGCAAGCAGCTGGGAGCTGGTGCAGTCATCTAGGTAAGAAATTGTAATGGTGTCAACCTAGATGGTGACACGGAAGACAAAGAAAAGAGGATGCAACTAAAGATATTTAAGACAGAGAGTCGGTAAGGCCTGATAACTTCCTGGATGTGAGAAAGGAAGGACTTCCTGGTCATGATCATTATAAATGTTTGTGAAAATGTTTGATTAGTATAAAATTCTAATGAAAACAAATAATACTCATTCTTATTTTTGAGTCCTAAATTTTTATATTGAAATCTCTTCACTCTCTTGAATGAAAAAGATTCTTTTTTTTAAAGGAATTTATTTTTTTTATTTTTGCTCTTTTGAAGTTTCTTCTCATTCTCAAAAGCCACTATTTTTTATTTAAGATTCTGATGGTCTTATCTCTCATCAGTACATCTTTTTCCGAATCATAAAACCACCAGTTGCTAAGAAGGTGACCAAAAAAATGGGGATGTGGTTCTTTAGAATTGTGGCAATTTCACAACTCTGTCACCACAATCTACTACACCTGTTTATACACCCACCTCCTGTCATTATAAATAGTCCTTCGCTTTCTCAATTTTCCATTCAAACCTAACTTTTAAAAAATAGGCTGACCACCAAATTGGGTGAGTCACTTTTAAAGCCATTCTTATGGGTTAGTGGAGTTTCAGTTCTCAAATTTGTTTTAAATAATGAGAGTTATCCTAAATGTCCAAAAATGTGGTTGAGTAATTCTGCCGAACTTCTTAAGCATATTAGAGGAAGGCAAGGGAATTGCAATGTGTAATGCAATATGAATTTAAATTTAGTCATGTGCTATGATAGGTGTGATTTGAAGGAAAGTGTATGCATTAATGTCAACTTGCAGCACTTGAATCAAATAGGAAAGGAAAGGCTCAACAGACTTTATAAATATAAGTTGTAAAATGTAATATTGCACTAGAGCCTTTGCAAGCTTTTTTAATAAGCTCATTAGCCTATGAAACATATTAGCATGCTTTTAACTTGAACTGTTTTTTTCCTTTATATGCCCTTGAATTTAGTGTTAAATTTCTGTTTTTATAATAAAATATTTAGAACTCTATTACCAGTGGCACTTAATGGTACAATTAAGAAATGGGAATTAGTTTGGGAAATTCTGACTCCACTATCCTTAAGTGACTTAATGTCCAAGACAGAAATTTGGGCCTGGGTTTATACAGTGGACAAGTTCTTGTAACTTAAATTTACAGATGAAACCAAGGAGATTATCTTGCTTAGACCTCTATATTAAGAACTGAGAACCAGAGAATTATGTGATATAACCCACGAAACAAAAGTGGTAGGTAATGGCCCTAGGATCTAGACTGGAGGTCTTCCCAAGCATCCCTGCCTGGCTTTTCCATGATCTTATCAGCAACGTTGTTAAACCAGAGAAGTTTCAACTAGAGGAGGAAATCTTTTTCATAAAGTTAATAACCAGCCTCTAAATTATACTATATTTTATATAAATTCTGATTTGCATATCTATATTCAGTATGCTTAAAGAAAAATACATCCAAATAATTACATTTATCAAATTTGACCCTGGAGGGGCCGGAGGTTGTGTGTGCACATAACCTGCATTAATCGAAAGAGTGAAGTTTTTTTGCCCTAGCAGATTTGGCTCAGTGGATAGGGTGTCGTTTTGTGGACTGAAGGGTCCCAGGTTCGATTCTGGTCAAGGGCACATGCCTGGGTTGTGGGTTTGATCCCCAGTAAGGGGGCATGCAGGAAGCAGCTGATCAATAATTTTCTCTCATCATTGATGTTTCTCTCTTCCTCTCTGAAATCAATAAAAATACATATTTTTTTAAAAAGAGTCACTTTACATTTTTTAAAAAATGAAATTTTTTTTTAATTTAGAATTTTTTCTTTGGTATAAACATAGCAATGAGATTAAGCTGACCATGACTTGCTTAGAGATTAGAGGTTCTGTTTTAATAAGTGGATATGGGTGATAAGTAATCAGTATACATTGCTACACATTGCTTTTGAAAAGAGTGTTCTCCTTATACTTTAGGACATGGGCCACCTGATGTAGTAATAGTGTCTCTTATCAACAGCCACATAAAAAACAACTGGTAGAGCAATTGAAACTAACTTAGGTAAAATGTTTTATTTCCATAATGCCTTGGGCACTTATGTGGTAGATTTGCAATAAATGAACCTTTTAAAAAAAAATAAATAAATAAATAAATAAATTCCTTATATCCCAATATTAGTCCATTAGAAATTATAATATAGAACAACAAAAACTATAAAATATCTAGGAAAAACTTAAGAAATATATAGGAGCTACATAAAGAAAACAGAAGCAATACAAGAATTTTTTTCTGAAAAAAATTAAAAGGGTAGAAATGGTATGTCTCAAATTTAAAAATTAAACACCATAAAAATGTCAATTTTACCTAAACTAATCATAAATACTAAAGAATTCCAGTGTCATCTAAAATTTAACCAAATAATTACAATTTTTATCTGAAAAAAAATGTGAACTATTTATGTGGAAACCATAAAAGAAAAGAACATGTTTATATGTCAAAAAAGAAAAGCCACCATAAATATTAAAAAGGTACACAACACATTCAGGAAAATATTTGCAATATATATGACACAAGGATAATACCTGAGATATTTTTTAAAAATACAAATAAAATAATTCAAACCTGCATCTTAGGCAATTTTAAGAAATCCAGTCTCCTATTTGATATTTCTTGAAATTTTTAGAAAATACTTTCTCTTTCCTACCTACCAACTCCACTCCAAACTCTCACTTGTGTTTTCTCCTAGATGACATCTTCCATTTTAGAACAACCATCTGATGTCCTCAACTTTACAGAAAATTCTATTTCTCACATATATTATCTCCTCTCTCAGCCCCACCCCAGTCCAGGATAATAACCTCTAGGCCTCAATAATCTCCAGAAGTACTTTCCCCCTACACGGAACAGTTCAGGAAAACAGTACAACATGGGTATCATTGTTTTAAATCGCATCTCCTCCAGAGTTATACACCAGTGTGAGTTGAAGATATGTTTCTTCCTCCTCATTCTTCCTGATGCCCTCAAGTCTCAACTCTCACAGAGACATATACAATTGGCAAATCTACACTAATAAAAGAGAAACATGCAAATTGGTGTCACTCTGCTACGCCCACCAGCCAATCAGAGCAAGTATGCAAATTAACCCAACAAAGATGGTGGTTAATTTCCATACACAGGCGTGGAGCAAAGACTGAAGATAGCATAGAAGGAAGCCAAGTGCTGCAGAAGGGAGCAAAGCAGTGGAGAAGGGAGGGAGCAGAGGCAGTGGAGACAGGAGCAGAGCCTCGGCAGCGGAGTGGGAGTGGAGCCACTGCAGAGAGCCCTATTCTTGCAAGAATAGGCCTGAAGAAGCCCTATTCTTGCAGGAATCTTTCCGCAACGGGCCTCTAGTATTAATATAATGCCCAGAATTAGGAAGGATGCCCTCATACAATAATAGAGGTAATGTTAAACAGTTCTATTCTAGAGGGTCAGTAGGCATTAGGCATCAAAATGCATAAAAATATGAATGCCCTTTGGCTCAGGAAATTTATTTTTAGAGCCTAGCCATTGTTGCTCAGTTGGTTGAGCGTTGTCCCATGCACCAGGAGGTCGCCAGTTTGATTCCACATCTGGGCACATGCTCAGGCTGTGGGCTCTGTCCCCAGTGGGGGGCGTGCGGGAGGCGGCCAATCAATGTTTCTCTCTCATCATTTATGTTTCTCTCTCTCTCCCTCTTTCTTCTTCTCTCTGAAATCAATAAAAACATATTTAAAAAAAAAAAAATAAAAAAATAAAAAATGAAATTTTTTTTTAATTTAGAATTTTTTCTTTGGTATAAACATAGCAATGAGATTAAGCTGACCATGACTTGCTTAGAGATTAGAGGTTCTGTTTTAATAAGTGGATATGGGTGATAAGTAATCAGTATACATCACATGCTCCATCACACCCTACATCAATGAGGTCTAAAGCAAAGCCAGCGTTTATCTAATTTGTGATTTTCAGTTCTAATTATGGTGTTACTGTAGCTGCAAAATATCTCCAGCAAAAAGAAAGTGGAGGCTTGGCAGGAAACTGTATCAGAGACCCTCCGTGAAGACCCAGACGGGAACTTTCTCTGTCTCTAGTTCTTTTTCTCCTCATATCATCCACCATGAAATGTGAAAAGACACGGAAGATAGTGATGCTGAGGATATGACACACAAGAGGCCTTCAATTTATTGGAAATCTTGATCTTCATATGCAACATTCAATTATAGTTATTTAATTCCTGGCCATTAAATTCTTTTATAAAAAATTGTGTTGAAAGTGCTCACAACTGAGGAACAGTTGGCTGCTCACTAGTATTCATTTTCATAAGGGCTGGGTGGGGCCCTGTGTCAAAGGAAGTTCAAAGCAATAAAACAATTACTCAAGCCCTTGCTACTGAGCCATTATTATTCAAGAATCAGGCTATTCATTAAAGAATTTACCTTCTGAATCTTAGTCATGTACTGACAACTCTTTCCATAAAATGATGGCTACTCCTAGTCAATAGGGAAGGGAACTGACATTTGAATACCTGCAATGTGTTTTACATGTTTCAACATTCTCACAACAGCCCTGTAAGAAACACATTACCCCATTTCACAAATGAAGGAACAAACTCTGAGAAATGAAGAAAGTAGCTTAAAGTCACACAGCTAGAAGACTGGTCTGTCTAATCTCAAAGTTCAAGCCTGTTTCTCCATGTTCTGCTCTTTCCTCAATTTAAGAAGAGGTGGAGGATCCCAGAATTTCCATTCAGAGTAAAAATACATTGTAAAACCCAATGTCCTTTGGATATGAAGAGAGTTAGTCTTGCTTTGAAGCCAGATTATGCCTCTGTGCATTTCATATGCAAACTCTGATGGCTATCCTTCAGAGAGCCAGAAATTATCTCTATGATTAACTAACTCTAGGGTGGGTGTTTAAGAAATGCAATGTGATGATGATTGTGGGAACATTTGCTCTACAGTCATCAAACCAGACCTAATCCCAGCCTCACTGCATTGAAATTGTCAGATGCCAAAAGAAGTGATGACAGGAGGCCAAGGCAGATGTTATGATAAATTAAGGAGGCTGCAGGCCAGGAAAGAGTGATGAAGAGTTTGAAGCATATATTGTAGTATAATTTCAAGTCATCTAACATTGTTGACTGAAAGAGGCTGTCAGAAAAAGTAACCTAGTTTTGAATGAAAGAGCCACTGAGTCAAGACAGCTGAGCTCCCAGCAGGATCTGGTTTTGTCATCAGCAGTTTCACTGCTCTGTAGCTAAGCATTTGGGCTGGCTTTCACATGCAATAGCATTGTGTAAGATGGAACATTAGGTCATGGCCAGTTTACCAGAGTCAGTCAAGCGTGTTCTACATTTAGAAAAAGAGGAAGAATTTCTGGGGCTCTACCCCCTTAAAAGGCCACAAGACAACCTAAGGTCAATTAGAATGACAATGTCTTGGTTTTACTTACCCTCCATATACATGGAAATTGTCTCTAGCTCTATATAGGCCACATTTTTATATTATTCACCTTGGAAAAGTAGTAGTATTTTCTTCATATTCACAAAGGTGAATATTAAAGACCTGCCTAATTGTGACGATTCACATTTTATCAGTGCAAACTATCTCCCAAATATGCTGATCATAAAATGCAATGGTGTATTGAAGGGGCCAAAGAATAAATGTGTTAAAATATAAATATGGAAAAACAAAAAAACAAAAGACGTGCAAATAGCATTTTAAAATGTTCACCATCACACTAATAACCAAAGCTGTGCAAAATTGCAATGAGTTCACTTTTTTGCCTCTAATATTAAAAAATAACAATATTCAATGCAATAAAAGGATCAGTGAGATGACCTTTCTATACTATATAAATTTCTCTGAGCTCTCTGGAAAGTAATTTACCACTATATTTTAAAAGCCTTAAAATATTCATAAGCCTCTGAAAGTACAGTGTTATCAGAAATTCTGGGGTGGGACCAAGCAATCCGTTTTAACAAGCTACCCAAAGTGATTCTGATGTACATTTATGTTTGAGAACCACTGCCCTCAGGACTCTCACCTACTCCAATGGCTTAACCGCCATGTCTAGGCAGATGAGTCCTAAATCTACTTTCTGTACCCAAGATGTCTTTTCTGAATTCCACATTTCCTTTTTTGATATTTCATAGATCTTTCAAAATAAACACGTTTAACTCTAGGTTCAGATATTTCTCCTCCAAAAATTCTCTACCTCCAGTAATCTCAGTCTCCAAAAATGGCAATTATCATTTCTACTCATGCCACAAACGTGTCATCCTTGACTTCCCTATCCTTTTCCACCTCATTCCTACATCCAATAAAGCACTATTTCTGAAACATATAAGATATTGCTACAGACTAAATTGTGTTCCCTAAAATTCATATGTTGCACTAATCCCCACTGTGATTGTATCTGGAGATAGGGGCCTTAGGAGGCAATTAAAGTTACATGAAGTCATAGGTTGGAGTCTATGAAGAGGGAGGGAGAGAGAGAGAGAGAGAGAGAGAGAGAGAGAGAGAGAGAGAGAAGACCTGCCATGTAATATGGTCATCTGCAAGCCAGGAAGAGAGCTCTCACCAAAAACCAACCCAAATGGACCTGTATCTGAGACTTCCAGCCTCCACACTGTGAAAAAAATAAACTGCTTTTTAAGTCACCCAGTCTTTATTATATATTTTATTAAGGCATCTGAGCAGACAAGACAGTTATGTATAAACTGCCCATTTTATTTTATCTCCACTGCTACCATCCATGTACAGACTACCATCACCTCTTGCCTAGACTATGGCAATATCTTCCTAGCAGCTTTCCCTCTAGGTCAGTCCCACCTCCTTCAAACCATTCTCTATACCCAGCTAGGAGATCATCAACTCAGGTTTCTATTTAAAATCCTTCAGTGGCTTTCCATTATCTTTTAAATAAGGCTCAAACACTTAGCATACATATGTCAGGATGATATAAGAAATATTAACTGATGGGCTCCAACCCCACCCCCACCCCAATATATACTGATCCCTTGTCCCTCCTTCTCTAGACACTTGCTGCCTCAGTGTGTACACTGCCTCACCAGCACCCTCCTGGTCAGCCTGCTCGTCAGTGTCACTTTCTGCCACACTGGAAAATGTCTGGCTGCTCCTTGGGTCTTTGCACATCATGGCCCATCTGCCTGGAATACTTTTATTTTGCCCTTCCTTTTGCCTATTCACCTTTCATGTCTCAATTTAAATATCATTTCCTTAGGAAAAACATGTTTGACCACGTTTGTACAAGCTAGATCTCCTGTCATATATTCCCAGCACACTTAGAATTTCTTTCGTTTCATAATTTATGCACTTATAATTATTTACAATTATTTGTTTAGTGACTATCTATCCTACTAGGCCTGTGGTCGGCAAACTGTGGCTCGCGAGCCACATGCGGCTCTTTGGCCCCTTGAGTGTGGCTCTTCCACAAAATACCACAAAATACAGTGCGATTGAAACTTCATGGCCCACGCACAGAAGTAGGTATTTTGTGGAAGACCCACACTTAGGGGGTCAAAGAGCCACATGTGGCTCATGAGCCACAGTTTGCCGACCACTGTACTAGGCTATACATTTCAGGTGTCTGTTTCCTCTAACATAATTTCAGTATCTAGACCAGTGATGGCAAACCTTTTGAGCTTGGAGTGTCAGCATTTTGAAAAACCCTAACTTAACTCTGGTGCTGTGTCACATATAGAAATTTTTTGATATTTACAACCATAGTAAAACAAAGACTTATATTTTTTATATTTATTTTATATATTTAAATGCCATTTAACAAAGAAAAATCAACCAAAAAAATGAGTTCACGTGCCACCTCTGACACGCGTGTCATAGGTTCGCCATCACTGATCTAGACCATACTAAGTGTTCAATAAATATTTATGACTGATCCACTGACAAGGTTAAGTCATTATATGGTAGATATCAGAATTAGGGTTCTTGTACCATATCTGTTTATTTACAGTATTCCAAGATTGCAAAACATGTTGTTAAAAGAAATTATTCCGTTTGTAACCACTTTTCTGAATAAGTCAGGATTTCGCCAATATAAATTTGGAAAGAAATGTATTTGCCCACGCACTCCCCTTGTCCATATACCTTGGTTTTAAATTTTTATCTTCATAAAGATAGATAGATTGTTCTCATGAACCTAGACAGCTTTAGAATAAATAAATGGTATGTATTTGAACTCAATCAAGTACAGTTACATTTCTGAAATATTATTTCTGCATAAGATTTCACTTGAAAAAAAGAGCTTGAAGGCCTCTCTAAAACAATGGCTTTAAGTCCTGGAGAAGAAACAGATCTTTTACAATATGTTGGAATATGAGTCCAGAGTCCTCCTTTTCACAAAGACCTGTGAGACAGCTCGGAAACAGCATTATTTTACCCTACCTAGTTTGTGGGCCAACTGAAACATGTGTAATAATATTTGTAAATTTAGTTTTTATCCTCTTCTCTTCCATGTATCCCACATAATTTTCCTTCCACAATTTACACAACTAATATATATTTACCACTAGGCTGGAGAAAGGGGAAGAAAGGATTAAGGGAGAGGGGAAGGAGAGATCTAGGGAAAGAGCTGGGACTTGGGCATCTCTTAGGCAACCTATAGTACTGATTATTCTACCATGATTCTTCTAACTCTTCCTCTTATGCAAAATATATTTGACTCCATGTCATGTTGGGAATGATGCCAATAGATGTATGTCATCTTTAGGACAATCCTGGTTGCACCACATTAAAGAAATAATTTAGCTACAGTAGTAATTCTCTGAAGTGCACTCAACAGAGAATTCATCCCAATAACCAACCTCCAGGGCCGAGTCATTCATCCATTCCAAGCTGCCAACAATATATCATCTTCTTTGGGAAGAACCAACAAATCTCAAATAATATTCATTATTTCCTCCACAAACTGGTTTACCTTATTAATTTCCCTGTGTGAACAAGTGCTACAATTATAGCCCTAGTCAGCCAAACTTAGAACCTGGTGCTACCTTTAACTTTCCTCTTTTCTCGCCCTCCACAGTACAGGGAAGAATGAAGGAGCAAGGGCCTACTCTGTCCTAACCGCTGACATCAGAGAGTTGTCAAGGTGCAGTTCAAGGCCAATGGATCAGAATGACCTGTTGCATTTGTTAAAAATGCAGACTTCCAGCCACATCTCAGACTACTGAATCAGGGATGTGGGGAGGAGTCTGCATTTTAAATTAGCTCTCCAGGGAACTTCTTAGGCCAACTAAACAGACTACCCTAAAGGAAATGACCCAGCTGAGAAAAGACACACTGAGAAGGCAGCCTGTTCATAGGGCACAAGAGGCAGTAATGGAGTCCAAGGCAAGTGGATGGAACGAACATACTAGTAGAGGCAGAAAAACAGAGGACATAAACAGCGTGTAAGGGTTCAATACTCTGAAGCCACCGTTTAGATATATTCATGAACAGCCTTCACCAGGACAGGGCAGGAGAGACCCCAGCTCACCAAAGAGAGAACCAACCAGAATAAGTGGGGCCTCTGCTACATTGCCATAGAAAAACCAGAGCTTCCACATCACTGCTTGCTAGTAGAAACAGCAGAAGTGCCACCTCTATCTTCCAAAATATGACATTCATATGTCTGCCTTGCCAGAGAGACTGGGCCACATGTGGAATCTGAGGAAGTCTGGGAAGGGGAGCTCCAGCTCTCTATCCCCTAGCATGTTACAAGGGGTGGGAGGTGGAATAATATGGGCCACAGATGATCATATCTCTCTCAGCATCATACTCACCTATGAACTCCTCCACTAGACCGGAAGCTATCAGAGGCCAGAGACCTGATTGATGTTAACTATTTCAGAAGTCCCAGCACTTAGCAAACTGATGAATAATAGGAGAAGGAAGGAAGGAAGGAAGGAAGGCAGGCAGGCAGGCAGGCAGGAAGGAAGGAAGGAAGGAAGGAAGGAAGGAAGGAAGGAAGGAAGGAAAAGAGAGAGGGAAAGACCAAATCGGGAGTGGGAAATTCTGTTTTGTCAGTATTCAAAACTTAATATGAAATGAAGCAGGGACTGACACTAACAATTCTCATTTCTTCGTAGCATTTGCTTTGCAGTCTGTTTCCATTCATTTCCATGACTGTGAACTGAATATAGTTCAAATTCCTTATATCTGGAAAAAATCAATTGTCTCCTCACTGTTGCCCTGCCCAAATTCTCCTTGTTTTTTTCCATTCTAGTCCCTTCTACACACTGATCTCTAACCAGGTTTTCTAAAATAGGGGTCTTCAAACTTATTGCTTGCAAATACTTTCAAAAGAATTTTGTAACACTCTGCATCCTTGTGCACATTATTAAGCTGACATGTAAAGCTTTTCCTCCCAAGTTAAAATGGTTGCAAAGGATGTGACTTCCAGTGTATTGTAAATATTGTCATTACAAAATATTACAGCACTTTAAAAATATATCATACTGAATCTAAATACCATGTCATCTATTTTTTTAAATATATGAACAAGCTGTTGTTACTACATTTTTATTTTATTTTTTTAAATATATTTTTATTGAACCGTCTCCGGCACCATGTTTCATTTGTCTGGAGGCCAGTGGCCAGCAAACTGCGGCTCACGAGCCACATGCGGCTCTTTGGCCCCTTGGGTGTGGCTCTTCCACAAAATACCACGTGTGGGCGTGCACACAGTGCGATTGAAACTTCGTGGCCCATGCGCAGAAGTCAGTTTTCGGCCTGGGCGAGTCTATTTTGAAGAAGCACTGTTGATATTTGGCTCTGTTGACTAATGAGTTTGCTGACCATTGGGACTCTGGCCTAAAGCCCAGCATGGCCCTTGCCAGTTAGCATTGCAGCTTTTACCCCTCCTGCTCGGCCCCGGTTCGGTTCTCGCCATCTCCTTCCATCTACCCATCAACTCCCACCAGTGCCATAGGGACCTGCTGGTGACGGGCGCATAGAGATCACCGACCAATCTGGGGGCGCTGGCGGCCTGCGCACCCACCTCAAGGTCACAGATTCTGCTGGCCATATTCTGTACTCCAAGGAGGATGCAACCAAGGAGGAATTTGCCTTTACCACTGAAGATTATGACATGTTCAAAGTGTGTTTTGAGAGCAAGGGAACAGGGCGGTTACCTGACCAACTCTAGACCCTAGACATGAAGCATGGAGTGGAGGCGAAAAATTATAAAGAGATTGCAAAAGTTGAGAAGCTCAAATCTTTAGAGGTAGAGCTACGACGCCTAGAAGACCTGTCAGAATCAGTCGTTAATGATTTTGCCTACGCGGAGAAGCGAGAGGGGAAGATGCGCGATGCCCATGAATCAACGAACACTCGGGTCCTGTACTTGAGCGTCTTTTGCATGTTCTGTCTCATTGGACGAGCCACTTGGCAGGCCTACCGTCGCTGCTTCTTCAAGGCCAGGAAGTTGATTGAGTAATAAGGCCTACTCTCCTCCCATCTTGTACCTCAGCCAGCAGAACATCACCGGGACGGGCCTGGCCTAAGGCATCCTATCAGCAGCACCATAAAGGCACGTTGGAGCTTCCTGGCCAGAACTGATGACTTTTGGTGTGGGAGGACATGGGTTACCGCTACACCCAACAAGTCATTGAGGGACTTCTTTTTAACTTGATAGGATTTTGGACTGGTTTTGCAACAATAGGACTTAAGAGAGTCGCCTGTGACAAAAAAATAGGGGCGACCTAGATAATGCCAAAGCCAGCATTTGTACTGGGTTTCCTCGTGTGATCTGTTGAACCGTGTTTTCTTTCCTTCTCCCACTTGTTCACCAGCTCGGGCTTCCACTCTAGTTCCTTTACCAAGATTTGAATGACCGTGTGGAACTTGTTTCATTCTCATTGTCCTCTTTGGATTTCTGTGTGAAAACACCCTGAACTTCATCGTAACCGCTAGCTGAAAGGTTCAGGTAGCTTCTGGAGGTATCCTTTCTTAATTTTATGTCTCATAAAAGGGTGATGGATGTAACACCTCATAGAAATGAGCTTTGAACTATAGATAACTCCTTTTAAAATTTTTCATTTTAGAGAATTTGTGCTCAAAAATAAATAAGTAAATAAATAAAAATATTTTTATTGATTTCAGAGAGGAAGAGATAGAAACATTAATGAAAAGAGAGAATCATTGATCAGCTGCCTCTTGTATGCCCCTTACTGGGGATTGAGCCCAAAACCAGGCATGTGCCCTTGACTGGAATTGAACCTGCAACACTTCAGTCCGCAGGCTGACATTCTATCCACTGAGCCAAACTAGCTAGGGCTGACCAAGCTGTTTTTAATAATCAGAGATTTTGAATCTTTCCTTTTTCTCTCTTTGAACTCATATTTTTATTCTGCTTATACCAAAGAATTCCATCCTAATAGGACATATTTTTATTCTTGAAAGTCTTTTGTCAATTACCTTAATTATCATAACAAAAAGCATATCCATTGAAATTACATTTAAAAATTTGGGGTGACCATAAAGCTGTGTTTAATAATTATCCTGGAAGATCATTTCAATTATTATCAGCATACTATTGATAAAAATAACATGAATACATTTTATAAGGAAATATATTTAATAAGAAAAAACTAATTTTGTTTTAATGTATCTCTTAATGAGCTGGATAGAACTGGCTGGTTTGGCTAAAATTAGATCAAGTATATAATTTTTGCTAAAATTAGGTCAGGTATCAATTTAGCATAATTACATATTATGTATGGCTAAATTGAGATAGGGTTTAATCTCAGTTTTATTCCCCTATCTTTTTGTGCTTTATTATTAATGTAAATGTTGAGCAAAATTTGTTCTTGTAAATAAGTAGGTAGAAACAGGAATTTTGTTACAGCAATGCCCGCAGTTCTTTGCACGCTCAGAATCATATGGCAAAAATCATGGGGAAATCTAGCACCAAATTTGCTTTTAATATTCTCTCAGTTGAGAACTTGATTGTAGATCTTTGAAAGTGAAATAGAAAACCATCTAATTGCAAATGGAATTGTTACTCATTCATTAATGTAACTCCTTTCTCAGCACAATACCAATACCAATACTTATGCTGTGTTTCTAATTATCTCTGTGGATTACAGAGGTTTTTCTACCAAAAGGTAATACACTATAGGAAGATTAGGGTAAGAAGGGGCCTTTCTCCTTTAAAATATGACATAATGGGGAAGAGATGTGTGAAAGAAGAGGTGGAAATTTTTTATCCTGAGGCAGATCAGGTTTTTAAAATTATTTTTTAGCTTTATTAATATACTAGCGGCCCAGTGCATGAAATTCGTGCACGGGGTGGGGGGAGGGGTGTTCCTCAGCCTGGCCTGCACCCACTCCAATCTGGGACCCCTCAGGGAGTGTCTGACTGCCGGTTCAGGCCCAGTCTCCCAGGCCCAGTCAAACCGGGACCGCTGGCTCCTAACTGCTACCTGCCTGCCTGCCTGATTGCCCCCTAACCGCTGCCCTGCCTGCTCGATTGATGCCTAACTGCTCCCCTGCTGGCCTGTTCGCCCTAAACTGCCCTCTCCTGCTGGCCATCTTGTGGCAGCCATCTTGGGATGATGTGAGGGCGGCATCGTGTGAAGGCGCGAGGACCACCTAGGCTTTTATTAGTATAGACTAGAGGCCCGGTGCACAAAAATTTGTGCACTCGGGGGGAAGAGGGGGGCCCCCTCAGCCGGGCCTGTGCCTTCTCCCAGTCTGGGACCCCTCAGGAGATAACGACCTTCTGGCTTAGGCCTGCTCCCGGGTGGCAGAGGGCAGGCCCAATCCCTAGGTGCAGCCCCTGGTTGGGCTCAGAGCAGAGCCGATAGGGGAGTTGGGGCGCCGCCCCTGTCATGCACAGAGCAGGGCGGATTGGGAGGTTGTGATGCCACCCTCAGTCACGCTCAGGGTAGGGCTGATTGGGGGGTTGGGGCACCGCACCCTGTCACACTCAAGGCAGGGTCGATGGGGAGGTTGTGGCGCCACCCCCTGTCACTCACAGAGCAGGGCCCATCAGGGGGGTTGGGGCTCCATACCCTGTCACGCACAGAGCAGGGTCGATCAGGGGGTTGGGGAGCTCCCCCCTGTCATGCACAGAGCAGGGCCCATCAGGGGGATGGGGAGCTCCCCCCTGTCATGCACAGAGCAGGGCGGATCAGGGGCTTGGGGCGCCGCACCCTGTCACACACAGAGCAGGGTCGATCAGGGGTTTGGGGCGCCGCACCCTGTCATACACAGAGCCGCAGGGCGATCATGGGGTTGGGGAGCTCCACCCTATCAGGCACAGGGCAGGGCTGATCAGGGGGTTGGGGCGCCTTCCCCTGTCATGAACAGAGCAGGGTGGATAGGGAGGTTGTGGCCCTGCCCCCTGTCACACACAGATCCGCAGGGCGATCAGGGGGTTTGGGCGCTGCCCCCTGTCATGCTGATCCCAGTGCAGGGAGGCCTCGCGGCTCCGCTTATCCCGGTGCTGGGAGGGTGTCCTGGATCAGGGTGGGGGTTCCCACTGGGGTGCCTGGCCAGCCTGGGTGAGGGGATGATGGCTGTTTTCAGGCTGGCAGGTGACTGAAGCTCCCAACCGCTCCTTTTTTTCTTTCTTTTTTTTTATTCTGGGCCAGCTTTAGCTCTGAGGCTCCAGCTCTTAGGCCTCTGCTGCTAAAAGCAGGTTCCTGACCTTTGTTTACCTTCTGTATTTGAAACAATGTTGCGATCCTGCTGGCTGAAGCCCGGCGACTAAAGCAGGTTTCTGGGGTTTTGTTTAGCTCAGGGGTGGGCAAACTTCTTGACTCGAGGGCCACAATGGGTTCTTAAACTGGACTCAGAAGAAGGAGCTGCGGCTGTGTTTCCCGACGTTGCCATGTTAACACTGCTGCTGGTGAAGGAGCGGAGGGGATAGCAAGAGAACCCTCTGCTCTTTCGGCTCCGCGGGCCGGATAGAACAGCCGAACAGGCCGGATCCGGCCTGTGGGCCGTAGTTTGCCCACAGCTGGTTTAGCTTCTATATTTGTAACATAGTTGCTTAGAGTTGCAGCTCAGAGGCAGGCAGTGGCAGGCGGGAACGTTGGAGTCCTCCGTCACTGAAGCAAGCAAGCCTTGTGTTTGCTTCTAGCTGCCTGGCTGCCGGCCGCCATCTTGGCTGGCAGTTAATTTGCATATCGCACTGATTAGCCAATGGGAAGGGTAGTGGTCGAACGCTAATTACCATGTTTCTCTTTTATTAGATAGGATAATTGATAAAATTATAAAATAAAGTGTATAACACGATAATTTGATATAAGTATACATTGTGAAAGAATTTGTCCCATCGAATTAATGAATACATTCATCACCTCACATATTTATTTTTTTGGTGGAGAAAGACGGTGAGAACATGTAAGTTTTAGTCTCCTGGCAAATTTCAATTATGCTCTACAGAGTTGTCAACTATAGTCACCATGTTATACATTAGATCCTCAGCTCTTATTCATCCTGTAACTGAAAGTTTGTATCCTTTTATCAACTTCTCTCTATTTCTCTCAACCCCCAGTTGCTGGAAACCACTTTCTACTCTCTGTTTCTATGAGTTTGGCTTTTTCTTAGATTCCCCATATAAGCGGTACCATGCAGTATTTGTCTTTTTCTGTCTGGCTTATTTCACTTAGCATAATGCCCTGCAGGTTCATCCATGTTGTTGTAAATGACAAGATTTCCTTATTTTTTTTTAAGGCTGAATAATAATCCAGCGTGTGTGTGTGTGTGTGTGTGTGTGTGTGTGTCACATTTTTCTGATCCATTCACCTGGTGACGGACATGTAGTTGTTTCCATACTTTGTCTATTGTGATTAAAGCTGCAACGAGCATGGGAGTACAGGTATCTCTTCAAGATAGTGATTTCATTTCCTTTAGATATATACCCGGAAGCGGGATTGCTAGATCATGTGGTAGTTCTATTTTTCATTTTTTGACGAACTCCTTACTGTTTTGTATAAAGGCTGCACTAATTTACATTCCCACCAATGGTGTACAAGAGTTCCTTTTTCTCCACATCCTTATAAATACACATTTGTCTTTTAGAGGATAGCCATTCTAACACGTGTGAGGTAATATCTCATTGTGGTTTTGATTTGACTTATATTTGTGCTGATTAGTGATGCTGAGCACCTTTTTATGTACCTGTTGGGCCATCTGTATGTCCTTGGGAAAATATCTATTCAGATCCTTTGCCTATTTTTAAATTGGGTTATTTCCCTTTTTGCTAGTGTTCCTAGCAAATTTTGCATAGTAAACTTTTACTGGTTATGTGGTTAGCAAATATCTCCTCCCATTCCAAAGGTTGTCTTTTCTTTTTGTTGATGGTTTCCTTTGCAGTGCAAAACATTTTAGTTTAATGTAGTCCCACTTGTTTACTTTTTCTTTTGTTGCCTTTGATTTTGGTGTAAAATCCAAAAAAAAATCACTGTCAAAACCAGTATCAAAGAACTTCCTCCCCCCCTCTTTGTTTTCTTCTAGTTTTACAGCTTCAGATCTTACATTCAAGTCTTTAATCCACTTCGAGCTGTTTTTGTGTAAGCGTAAGATAGAGATCCCATTTCATTCTTTTGCATGTGACTGTCCAATTTTCCCATCACCATTTATTGATAATATTATGTTTGTTTGCTATGATCTTGTGGGTCTCTTGGAAGCAAGGCCCATTGACTTTCAGAGCTGGGGGTTTTGGTGGCCAACTGAGCGGGCGTCTTTAAAGTTGGGGCACTCAGTATAGAGTCCAAACCCTTCACTCCTCAGGGAGAAGGTTCCCGCTTCGTTGTATGGTGCAGCGCGGGGGGTGAGGTTGATGGAGACAGTGTGTCTCAGCTTTTACCTGTTTTGATGTGGGTATTTTCTTATTTGTCTGATATGTGGGAGTTGCTTGGCTAGTTTCTGGATCTCGTTCAGAGGGAATTGCTCCACAGGTGGCTGTACTACCATTGCATCCACGGGAGAATGGGAGCTCATGAGGCGCCTCCTCTTTTGCCCTCTTGGGCCATGCTCCATACATTATTTTTGCAGAATAGTTTTAAGTAGTGCAAAGGGAAACTGAATATCCAGAATCCTGATCCTTTAAAACTCTCCTTGGCCTTCATAGCTCTTAAAAAGTCTTCCTATACCATCGTGTGTGTGTGTGTGTGTGTGTGTGTGTGTGTGTATAGTATATATAGGTATAGTTTGAAGACTGCTACCCTAAAACAGCACAACTTGCCTAAGTAGTATCCCCTCATTGACATAAAACATTCACAAATTTTTAAAATTTTAAAAGAATGAGAATGACTAACCATTGAAACCAGTATTTATTTTATTTTTGTTTTATATTTCAATGACAATTTACATTCAATATTATTTTGTATTACTACCAGGTGTACAGCATAGTAGTTAGACAATCCTATACTTTGCAAAATGTTCTCCATAATATTTCTAGTACCCACCTGGCACCTTACATAGTTATTACATTACTAGGGGCCCGGTGCACGAAATTCGTGCACTGGGTGTGTGTGTGGGGGGGGGGGTGTCCCTCAGCCCAGCCTGCCCCCTCTCACATAGTGGGAGCCCTCAGGTGTTGACCCCCATCACCCTCCAATCGCAGGATCGGCCCCTTGCCCAGGCCTGACGCCTCTGGCTGAGGCGTCCGGCCCGGGCAGCGGGGACCCACAGCTGCAGCGGCCCCACGATCGTGGGCTCTGCTTTAGGCCCAGGCAAGGGACCCCTAGCTCCTGGGACTGCCAGCTTCGACCATGCTCAGCTCCCATCGCTGGCTCCACCCCTACTTCTTGCTATCACTGGCCAGGGCAGAAAAGGCGCCTGATTCTCTGATCATGGCTGGGGGGCAGGGCAAAGGCGGCCCCAGGGCCGCCTTTGCCCTGCCCCCCGGCTCTTAGCTCCCCCCTGGGTTTCTGATCACTGTCAGTGGCAGGGGGCTTCTTCCTGCTTTCCCTTTCGCCTCCCTGCATTGTGCCTACATATGCAAATTAACCGCCATCTTGTTGGCAGTTAACTGCCAATCTTAGTTGGCAGTTAATTTGCATATAGCCCTGATTAGCCAATGAAAAGGGTATCGTCGTACGCCAATTACCATTTTTCTCTTTTATTAGTGTAGATTATTGATTATATTCTTTATACTGTACTTTACATCCCATAACTATTTTGTAATTACCAATTTGTACTTCTTAATCCCTTCACCTTTTTCACCCAGTCCCCCACGCCCTCTCCCCTCTGACAACCATCTGTTTTCTGTTTATGAGTCTATTTCTTTTTTAAAATATGTATTTTTTTATTGATTCCAGAGAGGAAGGGAGGAGGAGGATAGATAGATAGCAACATCAATGATGAGAGAGAATCATTGGCTGCCTCCTGCATGCTCCCCCCTGGGGATCGAGCCTGCAACCTGGGCATGTGCCCTGACTGGGAATCCAACCCCAACCTCCTGGTTCATAGGTCGATGCTCACCACTGAGTCCAGTTCTTGAGGAAATACACTTCTAAAGCAGAGGGTAGGTAGGCAGAAGAGGAGTAGTGGTTTACTGTTCTTGGTCCTGCCATTTCATAGCCAAACGAAAACTTCCTCCTAAGCTTTGCTGCCAGTTGATAATGTGCCCTGGACCCCGTTCCCAGGCCCCACCTTCAGAGATTCTGACCCAGAATGCCTGTGGGGGGCAGCACTCCACGCAGCTGGACAGAGGTGGCCCTTCGGTTACACTTTGGGAAATATTCACCTAAAGGGAGTGTCCTGGAGAATGTATAAATTGAAATTGGTAGAGGTGGTCTATAAAATGAAAAAGTTAAGAATTAAAGGTGTGTGGGTTAAGCTGGATTTGGAGCAAGGAGGACCACTACAAAATGCACGCATTATGAGTTCGGAATTGTTTTAAACAAGAAGAGCACAAACTTGCCTGTGGTCATTGTTCGTCTCCAGCATATCTGAGGTCCGATGTGAGCTCAACCTGGTGAGCTTGCCCTATGCTCTGGAGCCTGTGCTCACCCAGGCAAGAAGAGGACCCATTGAGTCACCTTACCATTCCTGTAACAGAGCATTTTACATGCTTAAGAGAAGCTGAAAACATCTCGCGCTATAAGCTATTCTACAGGCTAAACAATTTGAATTAAAAAGAGACCTGATTTTAACAAGATCTTAATTGTCCAAAAATGCCTGGAGTTCTTTTACAAAATTTTTAAGTAGGTGGAGGAAGGCACTGTAAAGAAGACAAATAAATCAATATAACTTGATACATTATAACAGGAGGAAAATTACAATTACACTAGGTAATTTTTATTCATTAGTGTTTATAGTGCAGATGTGCTGTAAAAATAAAAGACAATGACAAGCTAAAATAAGAAATGGTGCACTCTTTGGAATAAAAGGTAGAATTTTTAGTGTTGTTAGATTTGCATGTTTAATTGCCTACTTAGTTATCTTTAGAAATACTAAAAGGTTATTTATTTACATATAAATGTAAAATCCTTTACAGCAAAAGGCATTAGAGTCCTTATACAGAACTCAGCCTATCTCAGCCTCTGGAGGGGCTAATGAATTGAGGATATTAAAGTACCCCATGTACCTTTATATTTGTAAAAATGATTATTTCTTTTTCACCTACAAGGACAAGATGAAATGTGACTATAAGGTAAGGTGACTTTTTACTACTGAATGTTTTAAACATGCAAAAACAGACTAGTGCAATGAGCTTCAGATGTCTATCCATTAATATTATTTCGTCTACTCCCCACACTTAACCTTTCCTCCCATCACTGGATTATTTTAAAGCAAATCCCACACTATTTCACCTTATTATTTCAATATGTCTCTCCAAAATATGACTATCACACCTAATACCATTATCACACCTAAAAATTATCATTATCACACCTAAAAATTAACAATATGTGACTATTTTAAAACACGTTAGAATTTGCACATCCAGTGGAGTGTTCTTTTCAAAGAATCTTCCTTAGAGGCTATAATTGATGCTAGAATTTCTCAAAATATTTTTGGAATACTTCTCAGGGTTATTTTCAGAATTTGCTATATACTGTTTAATTATCCCAATTGATGATAAATCTTCAGTCTTCCAAGATGGAAAACAGTCAAGTCTTTGGGGAAAGAAACCCCAGTAAGTAGGAGGAGTGATCAGACTGGGAGTGGCTGGTTTTGTTAAAGAAAGTAATATGAGGCACAAGGCGTGTCCCTTTCATGAAAGGAGTCTCATGCTCATAAAGGAGCTGAGAAATTACCTACTCAGTGACCAGAGGTGCTGGGGGAGGAAAAGAGCTCTGTTGTATTGGGAGCTGAAGCAGGAGTGAAACTAAGAGGAGAATGTGAGAGGCAGCTGGGAGAGCCAGCCAACTGGTGAAAGGAACTTATGCTTAATCTTTGTACCCTAAATTCCAGTGATTCCAGGCCACTTTCAGGATTTATCTTGCATTTCAGGCCTCCCTGCTTTTGCAAACAATGTTCCCTGTAATTGAATGCCTCCTCCCACTGGGTAGACCCACTGGGCGAATCTCTAGTCATTCTTTAATACCTTGATCAAATATTATCACATTCCTTGACTCTCTTTGGCACAATTAGTTATTCCATTGTCTAGTCCTAGTTGTAATTTGTAGAACTCTTTTAATATTTCATTGGCTACTTTATAATTATTCAAATACTAGGGGCCCGGTGCACGAAATTCGTGCACTGGGTGTCAGGGGTGGGGTGGGGGGGAGTGTCCCTCAGCCCAGCCTGCCCCCTCTCACATACTGGGAGCCCTCAGGCGTTGACCCCCATCACCCTCCAATCGCAGGATCGGCCCCTTGCCCAGGCCTGACGCCTCTGACAGAGGTGTCAGGCCTGGGCAGGTGACCCTCATTTCCCCCCATCACTGGTTCTGCCCCTAGCCCAGGCCTGATGCCTCTGGCCCAGGCATCAGGCCTGGGCAGGGGACCCCCAGACCCCTCCGATTGCTGGCTCTGCCCCTTGCCCAGGCCGGATGCCTCGGCCAGAGGCGTAGACCCCCATCACCCTCCGATCGCCTGTTCGGCCCCTTGCCCAGGCCTGATGCCTCCGCCAGAGGTGTCAGGCTTGGACAGGGGACCCCCATCTCCCCCCGATCACTGGCTTTGGCCCCCACTCAGGCCTGAGGCCTCTGGCCCAGGAATCATGCCTGGGCAGGGGACCCCCATCTCCCTCTGATCGCTTGCTCCACCCCCCGCCCAAGCCTGACACCTCTGACCCAGGCTTCAGGCCTGGGCAAGGGGACCATCATATCCCCCCAATCCCCGGCTCCACCCCCCGCCCAGGCCTGATGCCTCGGCCAGAGGAGTTGACCCTCATCACCCTCCGATCACCAATCACCGGATCGGCCCCTTGACCAGGCCTGAGGCCTCTGGCTGAGGCGTCCGGCCCGGGCAGCGGGGACCCGCAGCTGCAGCGGCCCCACGATCGTGGGCTCTGCTTTAGGCCCAGGCAAGGGACCCCTAGCTCCTGGGACTGCCAGCTTCGACTGTGCCCAGCTCCCATCGCTGGCTCCACCCCTACTTCCTGCTATCAATGGCCAGGGCGGAAAAGGCGCCTGATTCTCCAATCATGGCTGGGGGGCAGGGCAAAGGCGGCCCCAGGGCCGCCTTTGCCCTGCCCCCAAGCTCTTAGCTCCCCCCTGGGTTTCTGATCACTGTCAGTGGCAGGGGGCTTCTTCCTGCTTTCCCTTTTGCCTCCCTGCATTGTGCCTACATATGCAAATTAACCGCCATCTTGTTGGCAGTTAACTGCCAATCTTAGTTGGCAGTTAATTTGCATATAGCCCTGATTAGCCAATGAAAAGGGTAGCTCGTACGCCAATTACCATTTTTCTCTTTTATTAGTGTTGATGTATGTATTCCCCCCAATTAGCTTCATGTTTGTATCTCTGGCACCCAGACAGTGACTGGCACATAGTAGGCACTCAAAAATCATTTGTTTAGTATATACAGTGAATAATACAATCAATAATCTGTATATCTCTACATGATTTAGACACTGAAATGTCCTCAGAAAGCAGTAAAGTAGTAGTGGGCTTGAAACATCTATAATTATAAAAGCCTAATATGCTAATTAGACTGGACTACCTTCCGGATAAAGCCGGGGCTGTGAGGGAAGCCCAGGTCCCGGGTGCCAGAGGGAAGCCGGTGCCAGCAGCCTGGGGAAGGAAGGCCTACTCTTGCATGACTTTCATGCATCAGGCCTCTAGTTATAGAATAAAACAGAGAAGAAAAATATTATGCAAGAGCAGTTTTTGTAAAGAAACCCTGTCAGATGCTGACAGTGAAAAGTTATAGCACAGAACTGCCCAAAGAAATGTTAGCAATTTCTTTTTTTAAAATAAAATTTCCCCAAATCCATTTTTCAGGTTCATACTTGTTTTATTTTTCTTTGAGGAAGTAATACTTGACAAGGTAACAAATTAAGTACCAGTTAAAATTGAGTTCAAAGTTTATTGATGCACATTTTTATCAAAATAAATTTGGATGGCAGAACACAAAGCAATAAAAAAAGAATCTTCTACTTTAAAGGAAATAGATGACCGACTCTTAAGGCCATTGTGGAAAAACTAAAGAAATATGGAACGACTGAAACAAGAACTTAAAAAGCTCTCTTGTTCGGATGATTCACATACAGTACTCCTCTTGCTTTTTCTCCCGTCTTCTACCCAGAGCAAGAACAGCCCCATCCATTCCTACTCCAATGACCTGTTCTTGGGCCTTGGTGGGAAGCAGAAGCTTTATGCCAGTAGCAGGGCCACACCTTCCACACCTGTGACATAGTCCTAGGATGAGACATAAAGGGAGCTTATGGGTATCCTAAGTGGGTAGAAAAGAGAGGAGAACCACCTGTAAAAAACTAGTGACTTTGATATCACCTGTTCTGGGTTGAACCTGGATTTTATCTAAATAATAAAGTGTTTTTCAAAGTGCCTTCCAAGTCCCACTTGGCTCACAGCATATTTTCAAAGTTCTTTTGTGTGTGTTTTTTAATTCAGTAAGTCCACAGAAATTTTTACAATCCTTATCACCTGGTAAATATTCTACTGAATCATGTTTGTATTGAAATAATCTAATTTGGATACAGAAGAAATAGAAATGAAGTAGTTGAGTAACAGGTTTGCTTGGTTTTAATGGTTACATTGCACAACCTGGGCAAGGCATCCCATGACATAAAAGATTGTTCTAACTCAACTCGGAAATCCGGCCAGACCACCCATGGACTTAGAAAAGCACTTCAGCTTCCACAACACAGGAATGATCTCATCCACCTCATGACACACATGGCCACATTCTCAACTGGAAAATAGAAGACATAAATTAGCAATTGTTGTTTGCTAGTTTTATAAAGAAAATTTACTGTTTTTATTTTTTTAAAGAATCCAAAATTATAGCCTAAAATGAATATATACACACATAGTTCAGAATATAGAAATGATGCAAATCCAAATAACAGTACCACTTTTATGTTGTTTGAGAAAACAGCCTATTTTGATTTTTACATATAAAGAATTTCACATTCCTAATAAAGAGGGAAAAGTAAAACATTCAAGATCCCCTTTTATCTTTTGAAATATTAAATATCAAAAAATAAGATTTAATCATATTTCCAGAACTCATAGAGTTTTATGAGGGATACGCTCTTAAATTCTCAGAGAAAACAAATATATTTTAAATGATTTTTATAGATGTATATAGTGCCTGGCCAGCGTGGCTCAGTGGTTGAGCATCGACCTATGAACCAGGAGGTTGCAGTTCAATTCCTAGGTAGGGCATGTGTCCCAGTTGTGGGCTCATCCCCAGTGTGGGGCATGCAGGAGGCAGCCGATCAATGATTCTCTCTCATTATTGATGTTTCTATCTGTCTCTCCCTCTCCTTCCTCTCTGAAATCAATAAAAGTATTTTAAAATGTATATATTGTTTTCTCTGAAGATCAATGTGCTAAATTGAAATTTATTTTTTCCTAAAGAAAATTTAATTTTTATTTGCCAGGTCCAACTTTTGCATATGGAAATTCATAAATGTTCATTGTAATTGCTGCTTTCTCCAGTGGGTTAGAGAGGGCCAATGGGGAGGAAAAAGGGGACATTTATAATACTTTCAACAATAAGGATAAATTTGCCCAGCCAGGGTGACTCAGTGGATGAGCATAGACCTATGAACCAGGAGGTCGTGGTTCAATTCCTGGTCGTGGGCTCCATCCCCAGTGATGGGGGTGTGAAATCAATATATATATTTAATGCCCTAGCCGGTTTAATTCAGTGGATAGAGCACTGGCCTGCAGGCTGAAGGGTCCCAGGTTTGATTCTGGTCAAGGGCACATACCTACTAGTAGGTTGCAGGCTTGACCCTTGACCCTGGTCAGGGCATATGCAGGATGCAACCAATCAATGTGTCTCTATCACATTGACGTTTCTCTCTGTCTCTCCCCATCCCTTTCACTCTCTCTAAATATCAGTAGAAAAATATCCTGGGGTGAGGATATAATATATATATATATCACTAGTGAATGAGAGCTTGGGAAAAGGAGAGAAAACTCAAGTCAGTTAATGGGGTTTCCCAATAATAACTGGTGAAAAGTACGGTAAATTATTTTCAAGATGAGAATATCCATAGATTGATAAGCTGTAAATAAGACATGTTTACTTAAACATGTTCATTCTTTTTTAAATTTTCTGTTTTTATAACATGTACATTTTATTTTAATACTATGTATACAGTATTTTCATTCAGAAAGACTTTTTATTAAAGTGAGCACAGATGAGACGGCAAAGTAATTTTTATACCCAGTGATCATATACACCAGATTTTCCAGAACAGTCCCCATTTTAAACATTATGTCTCATTTTTCTTATACCATCAGTATAAGAAAATTTCTTAGTCATTCCAACATGTCCTAAATGTATCATGATTTGTGACATAAATATATCACAATATGTATTGGCACATTTATGTCACCTTTGAAAAGTCTCCAGGTGAACTTCATCTATGTACTCCTGAGAGCTAGTAAGTGGACTCTAGCAAGCGCTCCACAATCTTTCCCAAGGAATTTTACTTTATATAACATACAAAGTAAAACCTTTCTCTTTTACTTTATTTTGGGTGAATGGCACCACCATTCATCCAGTAGAACCTGGGAATCGTGACTCTTCCCCCTCCCTCAGCCTCCTCATCCAGTGGGTCTCTGCCGGGGTCCCACCCCAGCAGGTCCAGAGGTCCCCAAAGGTGTGGACGGAGTCGGCGAAGAAGAAATGACACGGAGGCAGCATTCAGTTGATCAGCAGCCCAGCCAGGATCTCCAGCCCGGATCTCCAGCCAAGTTCTGGTCTGGATCTCCAGAGAGGTTCTGCTTAGGATCTCCAGCCAGGTTCTGTCCATGTTCCCTCGCTAGGTTCTGTCTGAGATCTCCAGCCATGTTCGGTCACCAGGTTCTAGTCAGGTTCTCTTGCCAATTTCTGTAGTCAGGTTCAGTCCAGCATCTTTTGCCATGTTCTCTCGCTAGGTTCTGTCTCTAGGTTCTGAGGCCAGTTTCTGTCCAGGATCTTTTGCCATGTTCTCTCCAGCGAAGTTCTTCTGTCTCTAGAGAACGTTTTGTGTAGGTTCTGTGCCTAGGTTCTGTCTCCCTTGGTTCTGTCTTCTAAGTCCTGTCTCCTAAGTTCTGTGTCTTGCTGTCTAGTTACATCTGTATTTATACCAGTTGATTCAATCCTATCAATCTCTATTACAAAGGTTAGGGCGTTTCTTATCTCCATTGCAGGGAGTAAAGATTATGTAGCTTAAGCATGATTGTTCATAGTTAAAGTGATTAATTACCCGCCTGGCACTTAGTTGAGGGGTTTTATTCCCTCCCTAACTTCAGGGGAAAATCCCTAACTGGGGATTCAACCTTTCTTGGAGAGGTGACCTTGGTTAAAACACAGCGCCAAGAAGGTGAGCAAACATATTAAGAACCGTATGCCATATATGCCAGGTCCCTTGAAACAGCAAGGATGGACCGGCTCCCGGCAGGTCTCTTAATCTTGTACTTAAGCTGGTGGCCTCACCATTCATCGTCCACAGTAAGCCAGCATGGCCTTTTCTAAAAGAGCAAATGCTATCTTGCTTTAAAATATTCTTCAGTGACTTCCCATTGCTGTAGCAGAAGTAAACACAAATGTCTATAGGGGTAGATAGGAATCCTAAGTATGCCATTAGTCCGGCCAAATATAATATGGAGAGGTGGCCTGAGGGGACAGAAAACTGCAGGCATTCTAATTTTGAAAACTGACAAACAAGGCCTATCTGCGGGAAGCTTCCGCCCGTGGGGTAAGAGTTCTCATCCTTTTTACTCGCCAGCATAGTATAACAAACCTCTTCATTATCTGGTCCCTACAAAGCATCCCTCCTGCTCTTCAATTATTCTCAAATATCTGGAGCTCTCCAAAATCGCCGAGCACCTTTGCCCATGTCACTTCCTCTGTCCAGGATGCCCTACTGGTGACTTTCTACTCACCTTGAAGGCTGAAATGTTACCTCTGGGAATTTTTCCCTGTCGTACCTAAGCTAAGCTTAGTATTTCTCCTCTGCATTCCAGAACATGTAGTTCATATACTGTTTAGATGCAGAGCTTATCTCACTCCTATAATTATTAGTTTATATGCCTGTACCATCCAAACACACATATAGCTCATGGTGAGTATTTAACTTAGCTTGGTAACTCCAGCATCACACATGGTACCTACAGCAAAGGCACTTGGAAAACATTTGCTGAATGGATGGGTGACCTAAAAAACTAAATAAAATGTCTGATTTTCAGGTGCACAGAGTAGGTACGGCTGTCTGAAAAGTGTTGCCAGTAGAAGCTACTGTCAGTAATGTCTTAATGAACAGATAAATCTTAGCTATGATTGGCATACTCATTTATGCGAACAAACGGAGCCAAATCAGGTCCACCCTCTCCCCTCCCTAACCACATGGAAAGACAGTGCGTGGTAATGGTCAAAAGCCTGGGCTTCCCAATAAAACACCTACCTGGTACAATCCCAGCTTTGCCACCTGCAAGTTTTTAGGCCTCAGGCAAGTTACTTAATCACTCTCTAAACATGACCTCCTTGTTTGTAAAATGAGCATAATAGTACTTACTTCATAGGATATCGTAAGGTGTCAGTGAGATAAATATTTAAAGCATTCATTATAGTGTCTGGTGCAGGGTAAATACCCAACACATATTGATAATTGTGGTAGGATAGTATTTTGAGATCTTAACCTTGATTTTTCTTCCCTCCATTTTCCTCTTTCCTTACTCACCACTCAGAATTCAAGGAGAGAGCCATGTGTTCACTGTCTCAGGGAAGGGATTATAACATGAAAAAAAAAAAAAAAAGATAAGCTTGTTTCTAACTTTTATTTCTAAAAGTCCTGGAGAGGGTGAGAAGGTTGAAGTACAAAATATTATGGTCATAAAAGTAGAGAAGGATTTCCCCAAGACAGAAACAAAAAACAAGATTAAGGTTGGGGGTGAAGGATGGCAGGTCTGCAAACAGGTCTGTGCTTCTAGGAAAGGAGGGAACTTGGGCTTTGCTTTCTGAGCCGGGAGACTAGGAAGGCACAATCCTAGTGGAGAGACACATGGTGTGTTGGGGGGTAAAGGGCATAGACAACTGCACAATCATTTCCACACTCCAGTGCCTCGTGAAACAGCAGGAGACTTCCTATGTTCCTGGGGTGTCACGTAAGCAAAAGCCAGTGTTTGGACCTCAACGAGCCATGCTGAATTAGTTATGTATTGCTCTATGACATATTACCATTCCAAAACTGTTTTAACCCAGCAACAAGCGTTTATTATCTCACATAGTTTCTGTGGGTAAGGAATTCAGGAACAGCTTAGCTAGGTAATTCTGGTTCAAGGTCTCCTGTAAGGTTACAGTAAAAACATTGGCCATGGCTGCAGGCATCGGAAAACTTGACTAGGGCTAGAGAATCCACTTCTAAGATGGCTCACCCTCGGGGCTGGGGGTTGGTGCTGCCTGCTGGCGGGAGGCCTCAGCTCCTCGCCATGTGGCCCTCTCCTAGAGCTGTCCGAGTCTCCTAGCAGCATGGTGGCTGGCTTCACCCATAGGGAGACATTCAAGAGAGCAAGTCAGAGGTGGCAATGTCTTTTTTTTTAAAACCTGGTCTCATTAGTCACCAATTGTCTGTCACTCCCCCAGGATTCTGTTTGTCACATAGACCAACCCTGGTATAGTGTTGGAAGAGGCTACACAATGGTGTGAAAATCAGGAGGTCAGGAACCCTGGGTGCTGTCTTGGAAGCTGGTTACCACACAGAACAACTGGGGTGGTAACTGTTTCCACAGCAAGCAGGATTGCTTGATTTCCTGAACAGGATGCCAGCACCTGACAACCTACCAATGGGTAAGGTATCAGAATCTAGCATAATTGTGGGAAGGGGATGCTTAAAGAATTGCTCTTGCCCGGCTGGCATGGCTCAGTGATTGAGCATCAACCTTTGAGCCAGGAAGTCATGATTCAGTTCCCGGTCAGGGCATGTGCCTGGGGTTGCGAGCTCAAATCCCAGTGGGGGCATGCTGGAGGCAACTGATCAATGCTTCTCTCTCATCATTGATGTTTCTCTCTCTCTCTCCCTCTCCCTTCTTTTCTGAAATCAATAAAGATATACTTTAAAAAAATTAAAATTGTTGCCCTGACTGGTTTGGCTCAGTGGATAGAGTGTTGGCCTGCAGACTGAAGGGTCCCAGGTTCGATTCCGGTCAAGGGCATGTACCTTGGTTGCGGGCACATACCCAGTGGGGAGTGTGCAGGAGGCAGCTGATCGATGTTTCTCTCTCATCGATGTTTCTAGCTCTCTATCCTTCCTCTCTGTAAAAAATCAATGAAATATATTTTAAAAAATTAAAATTGTTAAAAAAAGGTAAAAACATTTAAATCTTAAAACTTTCAGATAAAATCACATAAAAACACTTCTCTTGGAACACATTCGCTCATTCAACAAATATTTACTGATATGTGCTAGGCACTATTCTAAACTCTAGGGATGCTGCTGCATTTATAAAGAGGACTAAGCAGTGGGGAAACTAGTACCGCACACCAGGCTGGAAGGTAAGAAGGAAGGCGAGGGCCAACTATGGAGCATAGCAAAACAAATGCCATTTTGCTGGATAACTGGACAATTTTTTTTCACCAGCACAAGCCCACATTTTGCAGCTGTCCTCATGAAGTTTACATATTAGTGTGGGAGGGGAGAGGGGTAAACGGTAGAGGACAGGTTGATAGACAACAACAGTAACAAAAACAACAACAACAAGTGAGTAAAATATAAAATCTGCCCAGAGAATAGAAAGTGGTATAAGAGAAATAAAACAGAGAAGGGACATGAGGCAGGCTGCAGGATATCAGGGAAAGCCTCAGTGAAAAGGTGGCATTTCCACAAAGAACTGAAGGGAGGGAATGAATCACTTAGATCAGCGGTTCTCACCTGGTGGGTCACGACCCTTTTGGTCGCCTAAGACCATCGGAAAACACATATATAATTACATGTTGTTTTTGTGATTAATCACTATGCTTTAATTATGTTCAATTTGTAACAATGAAAATACATTCTGCATATCAGATATTTACATTACGATTCAGTAGCAAAATTACAGTTATGAAGTAGCAACGAAAATAATTTTATGGTTGGGGGTCACCACAACATGAGGAACGGTATTAAAGGGTCACGGCATTAGGAAGGCTGAGAACCACTGACTTAGATCCTCATCAGAAGAGTATTCCAGCACAGGAAGCAAATAGCAACTGAAGACAGAGGTCCCAAGGTGGGCATGTGCCTGAGGCTTTCATGGAACAGCGGGGAAGCCAGTGGAGGGAAGTAGGGAGTGCAGAGGAGAATAAACAGTAAATAGTAGATTCCATCAGAGAGGTAATCGGACAAGAGGGGCAGTGCTTCTCTAATCTAATAGGCCAATGCTCTCTTTTTATAACAAATAGTTAATACTTTTCATTTACTAGCTTGAAATTAAACCCACAGATAAATAACCTGTCTACACACCCAACTTCAAAAGAACCAATATAATGCCAAACCTCTCATATATATGAAAGTAATCAACACTAATAAAAGAGAAAAATGGTAATTGGCGTACGAGCTACCCTTTTCATTGGCTAATCAGGGCTATATGCAAATTAACTGCCAACTGAGATGGCAGTTAACTGCCAACAAGATGGCGGTTAATTTGCATATGTAGGCACAATGCAGGGAGGCGAAAGGGAAAGCAGGAAGAAGCCCCCTGCCACTGACAGTGATCAGAAACCCAGGGGGGAGCTAAGAGCTGGGGGGCAGGGCAAAGGTGGCCCTGGGGCCGCCTTTGCCCTGCCCCCCAGCCATGATCGGAGAATCAGGTGCCTTTGCCGCCCTGGCCAGTGATAGCAGGAAGTAGGGGTGGAGCCAGCGATGGGAGCTGGGCACGGTCGAAGCTGGCAGTCCCAGGAGCTAGGGGTCCCTTGCCTGGGCCTAAAGCGAAGCCCACGATCGTGGGGCCGCTGCAGCTGCGGGTCCCCGCTGCCCAGGCCGAACGCCTAGGCCAGAGGCGTCAGGCCTGGGCAAGGGGCCGATCCTGCGATTGGAGGGTGATGGGGGTCAACGCCTGAGGGCTCCCAGTATGTGAGAGGGGGCAGGCTGGGCTGAGGGACACTCCCTCCCCCCACACACACACACCCAGTGCACGAATTTCGTGCACCGGGCCCCTAGTTTATAATAAAATAACATCTATTTCAATATGTAAATGTTCATGAACACTGTAAAAGCCATAATGAAGCATTTCACCTTTATGTAGAACCACTGTAAATGTGACGACAAATGCAGACAAATAGAAGAGTATTCTCTTGGAAACTCAAATGTCACAAATGGTGATGTTGATAGAACCTCAGACATGATTTTCCAAAATGGCAAACCTCAGGTAAAGTTCTGAACAGAGAACTGTAACAGTGGAAAATTGTAACCTCCCCCCGCCCCCCCCCGCTATTCTTTTGACATTGTTTCTGTAAATACTGACTCTAATATGTAGCTTGTAGGTAAACAGCATGTTTGTATAAGAATTCAAGGAACTAACTTCAGAAGATATACATTCCGTCCTTCAGTCATCTCAGTTCCGGGAAATTGATGACCTTCAAATGTAAAACCAGGATGACGTAGAAACAGGATGACGCACGTCAGACCATCTCTTGACGAGTTTCCAGGTCCTTATCGGAATGGACTATGCCAGTCTGCACGTACAGAACTTTTCAACACCTGCCCCTTGATTTTGTTCTCCTCTCCCTCTACCTCCTTATAAAAACCTCTACCTGCGTGAAGATATGGAGATGGGTTTTTTGGCAAGAGTCAAATTTTGAATAAAACCTTTTTCTTTTTTCACCAGTGTCTGTCTAATGAGTTTGGTTTTGGGGGGCAGCAGGCAGCTAACCTTGGGTTCTGGTTACAGTACCACCTTCCCTCAATTTAGATGATAGTTGCATTTCTGGAAAATCAGGTGTACATTAAAACCATGCAAAAAATATTTTGTATTTATATATAAATAGAGTTGGGTTCTAGGCTCAGAGCATTTATAAACAGATTTTTCACCTTCAAGAATGTCCAAAACATTCGAAGGTCACGCAGAAGGCACACAAGGGGACGTTTTGTGGTGATGAGAATGTTTTACACCTTGATGGTACATGGGTGTACACATCTGTCAAAACTCATCAAGCTGATGCATTTTATTTTATATAAATTATCTTGAAATTGATTTTTTTAAAAGTTATGCAGAATGAGAGAGAATTATTTATAGTGGGACTTTGTGGGATGGGAAGCCACTAGAGGGTTCTGAGCAGAAGAATGATAGGATCTGACATGTTTTGAAAAGACTGTTCTGACCTTTGGGGCAGACGCAGGCCAAGGCCAATGCAGAGAGACCAGTCAGAAGACTAATTATCATAAAAGGCAGATGAGAGATGATAGTGGCTAGACCTAGGGAGTAGCAAAGTGATAATCATCACATGTATCAGAAAAGACCTTTGAAACTTTCAAACAGACTCTCCCCCTACCCCCAAGAACATGTAGAAAACAGAAAGAGCTAAAAAAAAAAAAAAAGTTAGATTCAAAGAAGTAAAGAGTAGTAGTTTCCTTTATTCTTTTTTTAAAAATTTATATTTTATTGATTTTTTACAGAGAGGAAGGGAGAGAGATAGAGAGTTAGCAACATCGATGAGAGAGAAACATCGATCAGCTGCCTCCTACACACCTCCTCCTGGGGATGTGCCCGCAACCAAGGTACATGCCCTTGACCGGAATCGAACCTGGAACCTTTCAGTCCACAGACCAACGCTCTATCCACTGAGCCAGACCGGTCAGGGCAGTTTCCATTATTCTGAACAATAATCACATAACACTAATTCATTACTCAGTATAAGTAAAAACCACTTTGGGCTCTAGTTGTGTCATTTTAAAATATATATAGATTTTTATTGATTTCAAAGAGGAAGGGAGAGAGAGAGAAGCATCAATGATGAGAGAGAATCATGGCTTGGCTGCCTCCCACACACCTCACACTGGGGATGGAGCCCACAACCCATGCATGTGCCCTTGACCAGAATCAAACCCAGGACCTCTCAGTCCGCAGGCCGACGCTCTATCCACTGAGGCAAACTGGCCAGGGCTAGTTGTATATCTAATATAATGAAACATTATTTTCTGGTGAAATGAAATTGAACAAAAATGTGTTTTTTTTAAACTTTACCTCAAAAAGTATATTTCTTGCCTAAGTAACATATTTTATCTTGGCCATTTCTTTGAGGATTTAGATCTTGTAATACCTTAAGCTCAGTGTAAGGAACATTAGTTTGTCATTTGAGAGCCTTTGTAAGTATAGAAATTTAGGAGATTATGCTGGATTTGTTTTAAAACTAGAATCTACTAACGTGAATTTTTTAAGATCCAAGACTGCAGATGATTTCGTAAGACTTTCTTGTACTCTTTTTTTTTTTTTAATATATTTTATTGATTTTTTACAGAGAGGAAGGGAGAGAGATAGTCAGAAACATCGACGAGAGAGAAACATCGATCAGCCACCTCCTGCGCATCCCCCACTGGGGATGTACCCACAACCCAGGTACATGCCCCTGACCGGAATCGAACCTGGGACCCTTCAGTCCGCAGGCCGACGCTCTATCCACTGAGCCAAACCGGTTTTGGCTTTCTTGTACTCTTAAAACTGGAGGGCAGTTAACTGAAGGTTCTGGATAGTTGACTCAAGGAACACTAGTTTTATACTTAACTAGAGGCCCGTTGCACAAAGAGATTCATGCAATAGGCCTTCCTTCCCCTGGCTGCCAGCACCGGTTTTCCTCCGGCACCCAGGACCCAGGCCTTTGCTGCTCCAGCCGGAGCTTTCAGTCTTCACTCCGTTGCTTCGCCCCTATGTATGCAAATTAGCCGCCATCTTTGTTGGCTTAATTTGCATACTCTCCTGATTGGCTGGTGAGCATTGCAGAGGGATGGTCAATCTACATGTTTGTCTATTATTAGGTAAGATGTTCAAATATTTCCCTTAAAAATGTCAGAAAAGTATTTATGAATGAAATTATTTCTGAGGTTTGCTTCAAAATAATCCAGTGCGGAGAGGGAGTATAAGGAATTTAGATGAAACAAGAATGGCTCTATGTTGATAATTGTCAAAGTTGATTAATGAGTAATAGTGATTCATTTCACTATTCTCTTTTCTTTTACAAATTAAAAATTTTCCATAATAAAAAGTTTAAAAAGGGCAGTTATTGTTTAATGGGTGTAGGACTACAAAGGCATCTTAATTCTCTCTGTAATGTTTTGTTTCTTAAATAAAATCTAAGGCAAATATGGCAAAATACTAGGATTCAAAATAAACAAAACTACATTAACTTAATGAAACTACTTAAAAACTGATAAGAAGAGGGTAGATCACAGTTGCCTTGATGAATTACATAGTTATTTCTTTGAGAAAGAAGGAAATATATGCCTTAAAGTTTACAATAAGTATTTTTAAAGTTTTATTGTTGTTGTCCTTAACCCTGGCCGGGTAGTTCAGTTGGTTAGAGCATTGTCCGATACACCAAGGTTACAGTTTCATACAAGAATCAACCAATGAATGCATAAATAAGTAAAACAACAAGTCAAGGTTTCTCTTTTCCTCTCAAAAAATCAATCAATAATTTTTTTTTTTAAGTAACAGGTAGAGCACATTAAAAGGAAATTCAAAAATAATTTTAAAACCTTGAATGCTTATTAGTTGAAACTTAAGAAAAATGAGTAGCTAGCTATTCACAGTAAATGCCTTTAAACACATTTTCGACTACAGGATAAACTTGAATATGTCTACAAAATGGACATCTTGAAATGTGATAGTCACTGATGAGGCAAGGTAATCATCTAATAATTCCACTGAATGAAACATAATACGCAGGTAATGTGCCTTGTGGAATTCATGGCATTAAAAGATTTTTTGCATAATGTGATGATAAGTCTTGGAAATAGAATTTCCCTCTATAGATTTTAGTTTAGATCTGAATATCTCCCTAACAACATCGATTATTTATGTTTGACTTAGCTTTATAGTGGCCTACACAGAAGCATGGAAAGTTTTTTTACAGAATAGTGAATGGGATAAAAAGTTAAAGTCAGCCATGACCGGTTTGGCTCAGTGGATAGAGCGTCGGCCTGCGGACTGAAAGGTCCCAGGTCCGATTCCGGTCAGGGGCATGTACCTGGGTTGCGGGCACATCCCCAGTAGGAGATGTGCAGGAGGCGGCTGATCGATGTTTCTCTCTCATCGATGTTTCTAACTCTCTATCTCTCTCCCTTCCTCTCTGTAAAAAATCAATAAAATATATTTAAAAAAAAAAAAGTTAAAGTCAGCCCTAACCGGTTTGGCTCAGAAGACAGAGCGTCGGCCTGCGGACTCAAGGGTCCCAGGTTCGATTCCAGCCAAGGGCATGTACCTTGGTTGCAGGCACATACCCAGTAGGGAGTGTGCAGGAGGCAGCTGATCCATGTTTCTAACTCTCTATCCTTCACCCTTCCCCTCTGCAAAAAAATCAATAAGGCATATATTTTTTAAAAAAGGTAAAATCACATTGGTACTTTAAATATAGGTGTTTTTTTTTTTAACTGTGATAAGATATACCTAACATATTTTTTACCATTTTAACCTTAAAAAAAAAAAATCCTCACCTGAGGATATAGTTAGAGCGAGGAAAGGGGCGAGAGAGAGAGAAAAAAACCATTGAACTGGCAATCCTCCAGTGCACAGGATGACACTCGACCAACTGAGCCACTACAGCCAGGCAACCATTTTTAAGTACACACAGTTCAGTGACATCAAGTCCATTCACATTGTTGTGCAACCATCACCACTATCCATCTCAGTCCTTTTTTTTTTTTTTTTAATCATCCCAAACAATATAATTTATCTATTTATATTGTGGTAAAAACACATAAAATTTACCTTCATAACCAGTTTTACATGTGTAGCTCAACAATGTTAAGTATACTCACATTGTTATGAAACAGATCTCCAAAACTTTTCTATCTTACAAAACTGAAAATCTATACCCATTAAACAATAACTACACTTTCTCCCTTACCCTCAGCCCCTGGTAACCACCATTCTACTTTATGTTTCTATGAACTTGACTACTTTAGATACCTTGTAAAAGTGGAATTACAATTTTATTTTTCTCCAGAAATAACTGACATATATTACTGTGTAAGTTTAAGGTGCACAGCATGATGGTTTGATTTATATGTATTGTGAAATTATTACCACAATACAGGGTGGTGCAAAAGGGGGTTTACAGTTGTTTGTATGAAAAATAATACCAAAATTAATAAATCATAATACAAGAATAAGCTCTGTTTTGTGTACTCATAACTGTAAACCTATTTATGTCCAACCCTGTAGTCCAGCTAACATCCATCATCCCAATAAAATACAATAAATAAGAAATTTTTTTTCTCCTTTTGATGAGAATTCTTAGAATCTACTCTTTTAAAAAGACTTTCTTATTAATCACACAGCAGTGTTAGCTATAGCATCATGATGTACATTATACCTCTGGTACTTATTTATCTAATAATTAGAAGTTTATTTATACCTTTGACCCCCTTTTCCCAATTCTGCCTCTTCCCACCCTCTGCCTCTGATCCCCCAAGTCTGATCTATTTTTCTATGAGTTTTTGTGTGTTTTTTTCAGATTCCACATATAAGTGAGATCATACCGGATTTGTTTTTATCTACAATTTATTTTTAATCTAAAATATTAGCAGTTACTGAATGAAATTGCTTGTTTTCTTCAGGAGCATTTTGATGATAGTTGAGCCTGAGCTCAATCAATATACTGAATTATATGGTGCAATCATATTTCACAGCCCTTGTTAATGATCCGTTCCTGAATCCAGAAACTAAATGTCATCATGCTGAAGAGTCACTAATTAAATGCTCAGGTAGTACTTGACTTTGAAGTTATTTATAAAATATTAATTTTTTTCTTTGAATATTAAATGAAACAGCATAAGAAATATGAGATAGGAAATTTAGAGAAGAGTGTAGACTTAATTACTACATTCTTCTGCAGTTAGTATTTATTATTACACTTCAGCATTTAGCCTTTGTTGTGTAACACTGAAGTTTTCATTGAGTGGAGAGCCTCATGGGTTTCGGTTCCAGTTTTGCCCTCTGTATGACCTTTGTTAATCTTTTAATTTCTTTAAGTTTAGGCATTATTATCCCCACTAAAATTCTAATGCATAAAGGTGGAGATAATGCCTGGTCTACCTACTTTAGTTACGAGAATATACAGGGAGTATCATCTGAAAAAGCTCTGAAATGTTAGCTTTAGAAATATACAGTACTATATTTCATCTTTTCCAAACTCTCCATTTTTATACACCTTTCTGCTGAAAGTGTCATGCTGCCCTGGACTAAAAAGTTGTGCTTCTTTATTCCCCGAGTCCCTATCTATTGGATAACACATTTCAATAATAAACTCACAATTAAAAATTGGTCAACAGCTTTTTTTTTTTTTTTGCTGTGACTAGGTCTAGGAATGAGGGAGTAAGGGATACCAAGAATAAACTAGAGAAGAATTTCCCTCCCTTCTTTCTTATTCACTCTCCCGTAACTTCCCAGCGATGAGTCTAATTTGGGAGTATAGAACGTGCTGAGGGATGCAGAATGAAATGACAGGTTAATATTAGAAATGTTACTTTGGGAGAATCTCAGGTTTGAATCCTCATCTGTAGTTTCACTTAAATTACAACAGGTATAAAAGCATTGTGACTCAGTGGTTTATGCAACAAGCTGGAAACTCAAGACCTGTGGGTTCTGGCCATGAGACTGACATCTGTTTTGTACAAGTGAACTGGCCAAATTACTTCCCAAGGTTGTTAAAAAAAATAAAAATAGAACTCACAAAGAGTTGTAATGCCATAAAAACTGTAAAAAAAAAAAAAAGGTAGCTTTCATGAGAGGAAAGTTGTGAAAATACTTCAAAAGTTAATTTTTTTATACAGATATAAAGCATTACTTTGATCTGATCTAGCGGGGAAAGGGATACTGTGACTAGGAAACAGGCAGGTAATTCTGAAACCTCTTTTTGATTACTAGTTTTAAACTCCCACCCCCACCTTCACAGAAGTACTAAGAAGAGAGATTTTTGAAAATGGTATTTGGCTTTCTTCTCAGCCCTCATGTATTTACCCAGAATGCAGGTGACTTGTGTGTAGGGAATGAGCCTAAAAAGAGGAAACTAACACTAATTCTGAAACGCACCTTAAGGCAGCACGAGGTAGCTTTCCTAGAAGATGAAACTGAGGTTTGGAGAAGTTAAGAGACTTTCCTTGAGTAAGAAATGAAGTGGGTTTTTGAACCGCTCTCACTTTTCACTGCCCTATTCTGTTTCAAGAAAATCAAAATTTATTTGTGGAATAAAAATGTCAACCGAACCTGTCCTGAAAGTTATGAGGAAGTCAAGCTGTTCCTGGGATTCTCCCCGTCTCTGCCATGGCTACCTGGGTTATATCATGACATCTCTACGTATCTCTGCATGCCTGCTTAACACTCCTTTCCTGACTAACCAGATTCTTTATACTTTCCACTCTCCCACAAGGCTTCAGCCTGCCAAATCCCTAACTCTACTCCACGGCATTCGGCTTTTGCCCTTTGCAGCTTAACGACTTATTCTCTCTAGGCGTCCTAGTTCAGATTCTAGTGAGAACCGATTGGACCAGATCATGCTTCTAGGCAATAGATGGCTGGCCAGTCTACATAGATGGGTTAACTTGAGTCAAGTGCCCAAACCCTAGGCTGTGGCGAAGCCTGAGCAGGACAGCCAAGTTCCTTGAGAACTGTAGTGTAAGTAGGTGGAGGAAATTCTGAAACTTAGCCTGTGCCATTTAAAAAACCTCCCAAATAAGATCTGTTATTTTTTCTTTTATTTGCATATTTCTATGCAAGATACTGGCATTCTTTTTCTCACCCTGATTGAAAGTCTAAAAAATTTTTAAATAAATTGATTTAATTTTGTTGTAAAAGTTGTCTCTTTTCTACCAAAGATTCTCAAGGCCCTCCTAGAGGTGACTACAGTTAAGATTTTGAAGTATCTTTCAGAAAAATTCTATGTATGTTCAAGCATTTTATCCATACTCCAATGTACATTAGTGGAAGAATACATGTGTGTCTAGCTTTCCTCATTTAATAAACAGATCTTGTAGCCCATTTCACAGCAACATTATAATTTTTTTCATTTTTAAAAGGTGTAATAGAACTTAATTATATGTATGTGATTTTTTTTAAAACCAGTGTCCTTTTGATAGATAGGTATGTTGTTTCCACTCTTTCCATTACATATAAGGCTGCAATAAGCATTTATGTTTGTACACAGCTGTAAATGGTACCTACAAATTTTTCAGTCAAAGCATGCATGACACTTATGGACAAACTGCCTCCAAAAATGTTGTGCCAATTTCTCTTACCATCTGTTATGAATGTCCTCATTTGTCCATACCATGCACTGTTAAAGTTCTGTTAAACTTTCTGCCAACCTAGTAATTTCATCTACCTTCCTTCTTGCCCACTAAGTTAGTCACCTTGTTCTGTGATTTCTTTCAGTCTCTCTCACCTCTATCTGCATCTTTCTAAAGGCTAATTTTGGGGGGGGAGATGGCTGGTTAATCCTCACCAGAGGATATTTTTCCATTGAATTTCAGAAAGCAGAAAGGGAAGAGACAGAGAGACAGAGAAATATTGATGTGAGAGACACATCGATTGGTTGCCTCCCACACACAACCGAGGTACATGCCCTTGACCAGAATCGAACCTGGGACACTTCAGTCCACAGGCCAATGCTCTATTCACTGAGCCAAACCTGCTCTACCTGTGGGTCACGACCCCTTTGGGGGTCAAACGACCCTTTCACAGGGGTCGCCTAAGACCACCGGAAAACATATATAATTACATATTGTTTTTGTGATTAATCACTATGCTTTAATTATGTTCAATTTGTAACAATGAAATTGGGGGTCACAACATGAGGAACTGTGTTAAAGGGTCGCGGCATTAGGAAGGTTGAGAACCACTGTGCTAGAGCTATCTGTGTCTTTCTTTTCTTTTTGTAGCTTTGTTGAAACAAGGCCACCAAAAATTATGGTTGCCTCCCCCCAAAAAAAATTGGGAGAGAGATTATCTGCGTCTTTCTAATTGCAGCGTTATGAATTTAGTTTCTGCTTTTATTGCTTCATGTACTGGCTTCCAATATCTCTCATATTCTCTTCCCTTAATAATTCACAATCTACCCAAAAGTGACAGATTAATATTTTTCAAATGTTGCTTCTATCCTCAGAAAACTTTGGTGGCTCCCACTGCCTAAAGTAACAAGTTCAAATCCTTAGCAAGGTATTCAATGCTCACCAGCGTTCAGTCCCAGGCTACTTCTAAGCATTCACCTGGGAAATGGGGCCTACCACAGATATTCCCTATTTTAACCAAATTCACTGACCAATTTGATCTGTAAAAAATGTTTGTGAGTCTATGTCCACGAATCAAGTCCTTCACTACTGTCACAGTATCACAAGTTTATTGTCCTTAGTGAAAGGCAGAATGGTGTTGTAGTGAGAGCAAAAAAGGACTTGCATTCTCATTTTTTGGCTCTACTAAGAATAGGCTGGGAGACCTTGGGCAAACCACTTACTTTGTAAAATGGGTTATTAGACCAGGATATGCTCTGATCACTAAGATTTACAAAGATGTGTAAAGACTTACAAAGTCCATTCTACGGAGAAAAGTCTGTTCAGTTCAAAGTGTTGCGAATCTAAAGGCAAGGAGACTGCCTTTCAGTTCAGCATACACTGGGCCCCCACCCTAAGCGTGATATGTGCAGTATTAGGACGCATTTCGAATCTCAGGCCCTCACTCGCCAGGGTCTCTAGACGGATTTGCAAAAAGCACAAGTCCTTTCACGCAAGAGGCAGTTCACTTCTCTTGGCTGTAGCCATTCCCAGGAGCAGCAAGGTCTAATTGCCGTCAGCAGTCACCAAGACCTACGGACTGTGAACCTGCAGCCGAAACGACTACAATTCCCAGCATGCCTCTCCCCACCTCCGCCCTCTCCCGCCCCGCCCCGCGGCTCCCGCCCGCCCGCCGGATCTTGTAGTCCCGGCCCAAGGCAGGCGGCGGTACGGCAGCGCCGTAGGAATACGCTTTTCCCACCTAGTCGGCGGTGAGATCCAAGTCCCAACTAAACTCTTACTCCGGCTCACTAGGGTTTGTCCTGCTCAGAGTCGCACTCCCTCCGCCCAGCTCTCCTCAGAGCTAGAGCTTCCCGGTCGGAACCCGCCCCGGAAGTGGAATCAAGTCGTCCAGACGACAGGCGAGGCGCCTTCCAGCCAATCCCAAGCAGGCTGTGGCCGGCGGGGCGGGGCCAGGAGGCGGGGCGGGCGGGGGCGATCGGCGTGGCGTAGCGCCTGGGGGCGGAGCCGAACGCGGGCTGTGCGTCTGGGTGGCGGCTGGGGGCGCGCCCGTGGGGAGAGGCGGCGGCGGCGGCTGCTCGTGGGGAGGGGGGAGTCAAAAGGAGGAACCGGGAAGGGGGGGCAGGGCGAGCGGAGAGCCGTGTTCCTGAGGCGGTGGCGGCGTCTCGGACGGAGGAGGAGGCGGGGGAGGGCGGGGAAGGAGGATGGAGCAAGCTGGGGGTTGGGGTTGGCGCTAGCTGCCGCGGCTCGCCGCGTCCTGGGGGAGAGCGGCGGCGGCTTCTGGAAGTTGTAGGGTCGGGTGCCGGGCCGGTGCCGCCGCCGTGAGCGGCGGGGAGGAGGGGGCAGCGGCGGGGGTCGGCAGGGAGGGGGCGAGCCGGGGGAGCGAGCTGGGGAAGACGGAGCGGGCTCTGCGCCGGGCGGGCGGGCGGCGGCGGGGCGGCCAGCGACCGCAGCCGGGGCGACGCGGGAGGATGGAGCAAGTGGAGATTCTGAGGAAATTCATCCAGAGGGTCCAGGCCATGAAGAGTCCGGACCACAACGGGGAGGACAACTTCGCTCGGGACTTCATGGTGAGTCCTTCCCCGAGTTGTCGCCTCCTCTCGCCGGCACCGGAGCCTCCCGCCGCCTTCCCGGGCCGGCAGCGCTTTGTGTGCGCCGGTGAGGAGAGGGGCGGAGAGGCGCGCACCCACCCCGAGGACCGGGTGGTCTCGGGGGCCGGCGGGAGGGGAGACCGCCTCCGCCCCTCGGCCTCCTTTCCCCTCCTCCCGCGCTCTGGGCGCCAAGGGAGAGGCCACCGGGCCGGGTCCGCACTCCGCGCCGCCGCCGCCGACCACCTATTGTTTCCCGGGCCGGGAACCGGAGGCGAGTGAGGTCTCTCGTCGCCTCCCGGTCCAACCTGTCCCTCCTGGGAGGGTCGGGGCAGGGCGTCTGCTCCGGGGGGAGCGCGGATCGCGGCTGCCGGAGGGGCGGGGGGCGTTGCGGTTGGCATTCCTGTGTGGGGTCCCTGTCCCCCGCTGGTCTCGGAGGCGGACGAGGTGGAAGTCGTGCGCACTGGCTTCGCAATTGTTATCTCCGCCGCCCGCGAGAGGGTTGCCTATAAGGTAGCTCGTGGTTTGCCTAATTCCCGCTTACGTCGGTCCGGCCTCCGGCCCCCGGAGCACCAGGTTGGAGGCAGAGTTGGGGTCAGCGTGACTTCAGGGGGAGGGGGGTGTGTGTGGCGGAGGGAGGGTTGTCCAGAAGGAAACCTTCCGACTCCCCAGGGGATCCGGCCGAAGGCGGAGGGGATGTGACTATCGCTTCCTATCCGGGGTGGGGGTGGGGAGCTTGGGAACAATAGTCCTGGCGGGGCGGAGGCGACGCTGCGGGCCGGAGCCCTGAGCGGGGAGATAACCTTCGCCGCCTCCCGCCTCCCCCCTTTCCGCCTTCTGCTCGTGCTGGCGGGCTGGGAAGGAGGTTAAAAGTCTAGTGGATGAAATTGGTCTGGAAACATCGCTTTGAGGGGGGTCGGATCCGAAGGCGTGGGGCCAGAAGCCGACTTCCTACATTGGCGCCCCCCCACCCCCCCTTATTTTTCTGCCGGACAAACGTTCCTTTAGGGTTGTTTCCCGGCTTAGGAGGCGGCGGTGGCGGCGGCTGCTCCTGCGGATGTTGCGCAAGACTGGGGCGTTGGAAACCCTGGAGGTCCGGGGAATGGAAGAGGAAGTGGGACTTTGGGAAGTGGTTCCTTCTTGGCCTCGGCGGGATTTGGGAATGGGCGATCAGCTCGGGGAAACGCTGTTCCTGGGCAAAGTCCTTCCCAAGAATCACCGTCGAACTCCCTATTTCTGGATTGTGAAAAGTGTGCACAGCGAAGGCACAGAACATTAGTGAGCAGCAGACATTGTTTAGTTTTCGCTTCAAAGTGGTTTTGTTTACGAGGTGCAGGTGAAATGACTTTTAGTACTGAGGTGCTTTTTCATATTTTAAAGAGACTTCGGCCTAGTAAAGCTTTGGCGTTAAAATGAATAACTTATAGATCCACAGTCTTGCTGAACTTTGTGATTCCCGCCTTTCTAGATCAGTAATAGGGGACAGGGGTAAGGTTTTGTTAGTATCTTTTGACGGTGGAAAAATACAGACTTAAATAACCTATGCTTATTTTAAACATTTTCTCTTAATATTTAGCTTATGTATTTTTTAAAACTTACTTTTTGATCAGAGAAGGGTAAAGAAAAGAGGACTTGTCCCTTAATACAGAGAATTTTGATGGTGTTGCTATCTTTGAATGATGTCAATACTTGGATGGAGTCCCTGTTTTACTATAGCAAAAATAGAAGAATATATTTACTTAGAATATTTAAAACACTTAAAACTAGTCTTTTGCAGGCTTATTTTGGTTATGGAAGGATAAGAGGTGAGGTCTTTGGCCACTTCTTTGCATGCTGGTCATCTTGTTATCCCTAGGCATATCCTGTCAGGAAGGAGCATTGTTTGGTGATGCAGACCATCAGGACAGGTGCCCAATCTCCGAACTGTACTGGGGAAGTAGCTCTAGGGTTCATGTTTTAGGGATGAGTCAGGGATTCCTATTGAAAATTTCATTTCTCAAGGACTGAATGAATTTCCTTTTTCTTCCATAATACCTAGGAATAGCTAGATGATTTTACATTTGAGATTTGATGACTAAGGCCATTATTTTGTAGTGCTTGCTTTTAATTCCCTGACTTGATAAGCAATACTCTAATTAAGGCTGCTAGTTGGTGCTCCTTTTCCCCTTGCCGGGAAGATTGGAGGGAAACTACCTTCTGCCATAGAGAGAGAATAGTCTATAACAGAATGGAAGATCACCTTATTGTTTGTTCTGTTATTCTTAAATTGTGATGTGGGTTAAAAAATACATTTAAAAATTTTAGCATTTTAGAACTGAGTCTTAGATATAATCTAAGATATAATCTAATAGTATAACCCTATTCAATTATAATGTTCATCCTTTCAAATCTGGAAATTACAGAATAATAATTAAAATAATGCCTTACCCTTAGAAAAGCGTCTAAACTGCTCTTTTTGCCCTAGCCAGTTTGCTCAGTGGATGGAGCGTCCGCCTGTGGATTGAAGGGTCCCAGGTTTGATTCCAGCCAAGGACACATGCCCAGGTTGCGGGCTCTATCCCCAGTGTGGGGTGGGCAGGAGGCAGCCAATCAGTGATTCTCTCTCATCATTGATGTTTCTATTCATCCCTTCCTCTCTAAAATCAATTAAAAAAATAAAAATAAAAAATAAACTGTGCTCTTTTCGTTATTCTAACCAGCCTTCCTATAGTCCAGCAATTTTCAACCTTTTTCATCTTGTGGCACATAAACTATTTACTAAAATTCTGCAGCACATCAAAAAATGTATTTTTTGCTGATGACAAAAACGGTATAATTTTGATTTCATTCACACCAGATGGCTATTGTTCTGTTGGCTGTTGTCATTTTTAAATTTGACAATTGAAGGGAAAAGTGATCAGTGTCCCTGACTAAATAGTCAGGTATTCCTTGTTTTAAAAATTCTTGTAACACTCTGGTTGAAAATCGCAGCTATAGTCCCATCACTGAAAGGCTATCTTTTTTAATGATTTAAAAAATATCTATATAACATTTTAATTTATGCAAATAGGCTTGTTTATATCTTACTTTAGACGTGAGTCTATAAGTATATGTAGATCAGTATAGTTCCTTTTAAAAATATTTACTAAAGTACAGTTGACAACATTAAGTCTGTTAATGTTTTCTTTCTTTTTTCAAAATACATTTTATTGATTTCAGAATGTAAGGGAGAGGGAGAGAGTGAAACATCAGTGATGAGAGTGAATCATTGATCAGCTGCCTCCTGCATGTCCCTACGGGGGATTGAGCCTGCAACCTGGACTTATGCCCTGATGGGGAATCAAACCTGTGACCTCTTGGTTCCTGGGCCGATGAGGCTGGGCTTGTTTGATAATGTTTTCTTGCTTCTCTGTGGCCATACTACATATATCATTTTATATTCTTGGTGGTTGTTTTTTTTAACTTAACATTTTGATAAGTGCTTTTCTTTTGAAAAAATTGTTTTAAGCTGCTTCATAATATTTCACCTGGCGACTAATGGTAACTTAACCATTTCCTTGTGGTTGAATGTTTAGGCCATTTATTTTCTGCTCTTATATATCATACTTCTGTAATGAACATTTATGCATAAAACTTTGGATTATTGCATAAGATATCTTCTAGTACTGGAAGTAAACATTTAATACATGTTTATAAGTAATTTTTGAAGAAGTGTCATTTATACAACTGTCAGTAATGTAGAAGTGTTCATATAATTATCTTGATCTTTGATAATTTGATGGTTGAAAAATGGTATCTTATTTTAATTTGAATTTCCTGATGACTAGTGAGGGTAGAGATTTTTCTATCTGTCATTAACTAGTCTGTGAGCTGTTAGACCTGTCTTTTACTCCTGTCTCTGCCATTGGTTAGCTACCTAGCTTTGGGCAGGCCACTTAACAGAAAATGAAATGACTGAGTTCTCTCATCTTTCAAAGAAGAATAATGTACCTCCTTTACAGAGCTGAAGTATGGGACTCATATTTCATCTAACAAATTATTGTGCTAAGGTTTATATATCCTCATATAGCTAATCTATATGTTCAGTTACAGATAACTAGAGAAAAAAGGGAAAGAAGTATTTGGGCTTTTGTTTTCAGTCATTTTCTTTGGCTTTTTAAAGCTTTTTCATGTCTAATCTCAAATAGATTTGGTCTGAGCAGGGTAAAGTTTAATGTGCATTAGACGTATATGTAAAAAAATCATAAAAGATGACACTTAAGATACAAGTAAATATGGCCATTTCAGTTTAACAACCAGTTCTCTCTTCACTTACAAAGATGAAAACAAAAATTTAATGAGTATACTCAGTGTAGTATTTAAAAAACAGGATTCAGCAGAGTTGTGAATTATAGTACTTAATTTTGTGAAACTTTGGGAGTAGAGGATTTATAGATATAAACCATCCTGTTTTAAAATGCCATTTAAAATAACTGACATTTTAGACTAATTTGAATTTAACTTATCAATTAAAGGTAACCACAGACCTATCATAATTTATGAATTTCAAGGGATGTAGGCTATAACAAACATGTTTTTGCAAATAGTAATTCTGACAACTACTCAAAACAACCAGTTGCTTGCTTTGTTATGATTAAATAATTAGTGTATTGTTTTTATTTTACTATAGAATGTTAGTGATTTTAGAAATTATTTTAAGTAGAAAGGAAATTAGCATTTTTCTTTTTAAAAAATATTTTTTTATTGACTTTAGAGAGGAAGGGAGAGGGAGAGAGAGAAACATCAATATTGAGAGAATCATTGATTGGTTTCCTCCTGCATGCACCCCACTGAGAACTGAGCCCACAACCCTGGCATGTGTCTTGACCAGGAATCAAACCGTGATCCCTGGTTCATGCTCAACCACTGAGCCACATTAGCCAGGCAGAAATTAACTTTTCCTTCCTACTATATGCTAAACACTATGCCAGATATACATTTTATATATATATATTTATATTTATTGATTTCAGAGAGGAAGGGAGAGGGAGAGAGATTTAGAAACATTAATAATGATAGAGAATCATTGATTGGTTGCCTCTTGCATGCCCCCCCCCCCCCCCACTGGGGATAGAGCCCGCATCCTGGGCATCTGACCTTGACTGGAATTGAACCCAGGACCCTTGAGTCTGCAGGCCAACGCTCTATCCACTGAGCCAAACCGGGTAGGGCTGCCAGATATTTTGCAGTCTTTTTTTTTTTTTTTTTTAATTCTTTGTTGTTGAAAGTTTTACATGTCTCCTTTTTCCCCCTTTGACCTTTCCCGGGCCCCTCCCACCCCTCAGCACATGCCCTCAGCCCCCTACTGTCTGTCCATTGGTTATGCTTATATGTATGTATACAAGTCCTTTCGTTGATCTCTTACTCCTTACCGCCCAAACCTCCCCTGACTTCTGAGGTTTGCCAGTTTGTTTGATGTTTCTGTGTCTCTAGAATCTACATCTATTTTTATTCATCAATTTATGTTGTTCATTATATTCTACAAATGACTGAGATCACGTGATACTTATCCTTCTCTGACTGGCTTATTTTGCTTAGCATTATGCTCTTTTTTTTTTTTTTCCAATGAATTTTTATTTAATTAGCTGGCATGGAAAACTAATAAGCATTTGGTCTGCTTTTCTGGTAAAATATATAATTGATGCCAACCAGTCTTTTCCTAGAAGCCTGGACCAATTAGTAGTTGTAATTAAAGAAAATACAATGAGTTAGGAAAACTTGGGTTTTCTAATCATTTGCATTTAATTTGCATGATTAAACTCATGTCATAAATCAGGAATTATGAAACAGTGATGGAAGAGAAATACGGGTAAATGCTATACTTTACAACCCTGTGAATATAAATGAAATCGCAAGCTAACATTCTCCCAGGTGAGTGAAGGACCTGGTGCCCTGGTCCTCCAGGGTCTTGGGAGCCAAGTTTTCATGCAGGAAGAGGTGAGGCTGATTTAACCCCCTGCGTGTGAGAGACCAAGAACTAATTTAGGGTATCTGGATATTTAGCAGTGTGTGTGTGTGTGTGTGTGTGTTGACAGTGGACAGGGGCTAGTCTCTAGTTAATTGCAATTTATTTTTATCTTTAATTTCTTTATTGGTTAAAATATTACAAATGTGTCCTCATACCCCCATTAACCCCCGAACACCCCCCCCCCCCATGCTCTCATCCCCCCGTTGTCCGTGTCCATTGGTTTGGCTTATATACATGCATACAAGTCCTTTGGTTGATCTCTTCCCCTTACCCCCATCCTCCCCTACTTTCCCTCTGGGGATTGATAGTCTGATCGCTGTTTCTCTGTCTTTGGATCTGTCCCTGTTCATCAGTCTATGTTGTTCTCTATATTCCACAAATGAGTGAGATCATGTGGTATTTCTCTTTCTCTGACTGGCTTATTTCATTTAGCATTATGCTCTTCAGGTCCATCTGTGCTGTTACGAATGGTAAGAGTTCTTTCTTCTTTTTTTTTTCACAGCAGCATAGTATTCCATTGTGTAGATGTACCACAGTTTTCTAATCCACTCATCTGCTGATGGGCACTTAGGCTGTTTCCAAATCTTAGCTATTGCAAATTGTGCTGCTTATGAACATAGGAGTGTATGTATATCTTTCTGATTGGTGTTTCTGATTTCTTGGGATACATTCCTAGAAGTGGGATTACTGGGTCAAATGGGAGTTCCATTTTTAATTATTTGAGGAGTAAACTCCATACTGTTTTCCACAGTGGTTGCACCAGTCTGCATTCCCACCAGAGTGTATGAGGGCTCCTATTTTACAGTCTTATTGAACATATCAACAATTTATAAGATAGATATAACCTGTATTTTACAGATGAGGAAACAGTCTGAGAAGTATCTTGCCTGACTTTAAAACCTCTGTTCTTTTTATCCAGTTTCTCCAGGATGCATTTGAGGTTCCTAAGGACCTGGCTGGGACTAGGCTAGTGGTGGGGGGGCGAAACGCCATGCAAAAGGGTGAAGGTTTTAAATTTGAACATGTTTAGGGAGGGATAGATAATCTGCTATAAGTAGTGCAGCAGTTCTCATACCTTTTGGTCTCAAGAGTCCTTTACAATCTTAAAAATTATTGAGGACCCTAAAGAGTTCTTGTCTCTTTACTACATTAGAAATTACAACAGGCATTTAAAAAAATAATTTGCTTTAAAATAGTGATATTAAACACATTCCATATTAACTTGTATACTATATTTTCATTATTCAAAACAAATTAGTTTGAAGAGTTGTTTTTATATTTTTGCAAATTTATTTAATATCTGGTTTAGCCGGAACCGGTTTGGCTCAGTGGATGGAGCGTCGGCCTGCGGACTGAAAGGTCCCAGGTTCGATTCCGGTCAGGGGCATGTACCTGGGTTGCGGGCATATCCCCAGTAGGAGATGTGCAGGAGGCAGCTGATCGATGTTTCTCTCTCATCGATGTTGCTAACTCTCTATCTCTCTCCCTTCCTCTCTGTAAAAAATCAATAAAAAAAAAAAGTTTAAAAAAAAAACATCTGGTTTAATAGAAGAGAGTTGGATTCTCATACTGCTACATTCATAATGTTGAAATGTCCCATTTCACACAGTAAAATGTGTCAATTGCCCTCTGGAAAACTCCACTGTACACACCTAAGAAAATGAAAGTGATAAAAAATTATTATACTAAAGTCTGTGCATTCTCATATTTACAAGTGAGGAAACATAACAGTATTAGGAAAAGAGTTTTGATGTCATAGGCTCTCTCCAGTGATCTTGGGTTGGGCGTCCCTGAACCATACTTTGAGAACCAGGGAGGTAATACATGGTATAGAGGCTAAAGGTAATGCTGAGAAAATTAGGTAGGGGATCAGATTGTTGCATCTATGATATATTCTATTTTACATATCAATAATAGTAATCTTTAACAGTTATACACTGCAATTCTTAGATTCACATGGAAAGTGACATGCTAGCTGCCAACAGTCTAACAGTATTTCCCCATTTCCAACTGCCATGACCACCCTACCCCCTCTCCTTTTCCAGCCTGCTTTACTGTGATACAGCCTTCAATGATATTCAGATAGCTCTGGTCGGAAAGCTGAAACCCTATTATAGGTCTCTGGAGAGCCCCTGCCTTTTTTAAGAAAGGTGTAAGCAGTCATCTGACAGATTAGTGTTGTAGAAAGTTGATTCTAATGACAGCATGGAGGATGAATTAGCAGGTGAAGAGCATTTTGGAAGTTAAACTATAAGCAGTGCGGTGAGGGTCTGAAGTAAACTAAACTAAAACTAGTGGATCCCTGACCAGTGTGGCTCAGAGCATTGTCCTGTGCACCGAAGGATCATAGGTTCGACACTCCATCAGGGCACATACCCAGGTTGAGGGTATGTGGGTGGTGCATATAGAAGGCAACCAGTGTTTCTCATATTGATGTTTCTCTCTTCCTCTTTTCCTCTCTCTAGAATCAGTGAAAAGTGTATCCTCAGGTGAGGATTTAAAAAAAATAAAGTAATGGAATAGAGGATCTGATAAGGATTAAGAAAGAAATCTCAATGATGGACTAGATGTTGGTAGTAAAGGAGCAAAGAGTATTGTAGTATGACCACCAGGCTCGTAGCTTGGTGTACTGTCACCCAAATTACAAAATATTATTTGGTAGGATAAACAGTAAAGGGGGAGTAACAAGTAGAGGGGATCAAGCAGGACATGATGGAAGGAAATTAGACATGTTAAAACTGAGGTGCCATACTCTGGTTTCTCTTCAGATCGCATAAATATTTTGCCTTTTACTAAAGATTTCCATGGAGAGGAACAGTTCTGAGTTTATACTCAATTTTTTGAGGCTTGGCTTTGGCAGGGCTAAAAACAAACAGAAAAAACTGAGGTGCCTATGACATACATACCTAATAGATGTGTAGAGCTCAAGAGAGCCAGGATGGAGTTAAAGATTTGGGAGTCATCGTATAAGCATGTAAGAGATAATTGAAAACATGGGAGTAGGTGAGCTTATCCAGACAAGTATATAGAATGACCAACTTTAGGTTGAAGAGCATCAGCATTTAAAGAGCATCCCCAAAAGGAAGTACCAGTGATGGTTCTGAGAAGGTATGGTCGGGAAGGAGGCGAACCCAAAGGATGTCAGAAAGCTTGGGAGAGTTTCACAAAAGGAGTAGTTACCAAAGTCAAATAATTCTGGGAGGACTGGTAAGGTGAGATTTAAAAAGTACCCATTCTATTTGCCAAGTAGGAGTGATTTGGTGGCTAGAAAGAGCAGTTTGGGGTTGGGGTCTGGGAAGAAGCCAGATTATAGTGGGTTGTGGAGAAAATAGGTAAAGTGGGTATAAATTCCTTCATTTACTTTAACATTCTGAAAGTAGATGGCAGAAGTTAGAGCAAGATACAGGTTGAAGGAGCACTTCCTACACCTTTAAAAAAAAATGATAGGATAGAGACAATTTTCATTATTATCTACATGTATATACTTTTTTTTTCTTAAATATTCTTTATTGATTTTTTCTACAGAGAGGAAGGGAGAGGGACAGAGCGTCAGAAAGGTCAATGAGAGAGATCAGCTGCCTCCTGCACACCCCCCACTGGGGACATGGCTGCAACCAAGGCACATGTCCCTGACCAAATCGAACCTGGGACTCTTCAGTCCGCAGGCCATCGCCCCTGAACCAAACTGGCCAGGGCTGTATATGCTTTTTTATAAAATGATTACTGTTTACAATTTTTAAAAAAATGTATTTTATTGATTTTTTATAGAGAGGAAGGGAGAGGGATAGAGAGTTAGAAACATCCATGAGAGAGAAACATCCATCAGCTGCCTCCTGCACACCCCCTACTGGGGATGTGCCCGCAACCAAGGTACATGCTTTTGACTGGAATCGAACCTAGAACTCTTCATTCCACAGGCCGATGCTCTAGCCACTGAGCCAAACTGGTCAGGGCTGTTTACAATTTTTAAAGACAGATAATTTGTCTATTGATTAATTAAGGCCTCTGAATTATTTTTAATTTTAATTTAAAATTTGGATTTGAAATGTTAGAAAAGCGGGAAAGACTGAAAGCCTGGCAAGATCTTAAAATGCTGCACAGATTTGATAAGTATAATAATTTTTATTATTAAACTCTTCGATGTTATGGCTTGTAGGTATTTTAAAAATTAATAGCAACTCTGTTGAGATGTAATTCACCTAACAAAATGCATTTATTAAAAACTGTACAATTTCATAATTTTTAGTATATTCACACAATAGTGCAACCATCACCATAATCCATTTTTATCTTACCCCCTCCCCCCCAAAGAAACCCTATACCCATTAGCAGTCATTCCTCCCTTCCTCTCTGTATACTGTCCCCAACCCTGGGCAACCACTAATGTATTTTCTACCTCCATAGATCGCTTCTTCTGGACGTATGTAAATGGAATCATACAGAATGTGGTGTTTTATGATTTGACTTCTTTACTTAATATACAATGTTTTCAAGGTTCCCTCATGTTGTTGCAGGGATCAAAAATACTTCATTCCTTTTTACAGTTGAACTAGAGTCTCAGTGCACGAAATTCGTGTATGGGTGGGGTCCCTAGCAGCTGCCTGTTGTCAGCCAGGGCCTCTCTTCCCCCAGCCGCCTGCCGCCCTAGCGGGGTGGGGTTGGCTGGGAGGAGGGGCCACCAGCGATTGACTGGCCGGCCCAGCCTCCTGGTTGGACTCCTGGTCAAGGGGACAATTTGCATATTAGGCTTTTATTATCTAGGATAGCCTGTTACTGGGGAGAGGAAGCCGGGCATTGATATATGAAGTCATTATCTGGTGCCCGCAGCCACTGTTTGGTTTGGGCTGGGCTGTGGGCCGCATTTTGCGCCATGGAGTCTCAGCAGCATCGGCTGCGATTTGGTGGGCTCTCACTCCAGGGTCTGTTCCCACTTGGGGGAAGCTGGATGTTGCTTTGTGGGTGCTAGGTCTGCAGTGCCATTTCTCTGTAAAGGCCAGTGCGCGTCATGGCGGTTCCTGCATTGAGCGTCTGTCCCCTGGTGATCAGTGTGGGTCATACTGACCGATCAAACACTTAGCATATTAGCCTTTTATATATATACTAGGGGCCCGGTGCACGAAATTCGTGCACTGGGTGTGTGTGTGTGGGGGAGTGTCCCTCAGCCCAGCCTGCCCCCTCTCACATACTGGGAGCCCTCAGGCGTTGACCCCCATCACCCTCCAATCGCAGGATCGGCCCCTTGCCCAGGTCTGACACCTCTGGCCTAGTCGTCCGGCCCGGGCAGCGGGGACCTGCAGTGGCAGCGGCCCCGCGATCGTGGGCTCCGCTTTAGGCCCAGGCAAGGGACCCCTAGCTCCTGGGACTGCCAGCTTCGACTGTGCCCAGCTCCCATCGCTGGCTCCACCCCTACTTCCTGCTATCACTGGCCAGGGCGGCAAAGGCACCTGATTCTCCGATCATGGCTGGGGGGCAGGGCAAAGGCGGCCCCAGGGCCACCTTTGCCCTGCCCCCCAGCTCTTAGCTCCCCCCTGGGTTTCCAATCACTGTCAGTGGCAGGGGGTTTCTTCCTGCTTTCCCTTTCACCTCCCTGCATTGTGCCTACATATACAAATTAACCGCCATCTTGTTGGCAGTTAACTGCCAATCTTAGTTGGCAGTTAACTGCCAATCATAGTTGGCAGTTAATTTGCATATAGCCCTGATTAGCCAATGAAAAGGGTAGCTCGTACGCCAATTACTATTTTTCTCTTTTATTAGTGTAGATACTAGAGGCCTGGTGCACAAAAATTTGTGCACTCGGGGGGGAGGGGGGGTTCCTCAGCCCGCCTGTGCCCTCTCGCAGTCTGGGACCCCTCGGGAGATAACGCCCTACTGGCTTAGGCCTGCTCCCGAGTGGCAGAGGGCAGGCTCAATCCCTAGGTGCAGCCCCTGGTCGGGCTCAGAGCAGGGCCGATTGGGGAGTCGGGGCACCGCCCCCTGTCATGCACAGAGCAGGGCGATCGGGAGGTTGTGATGCCACCCTCAGTCACGCTCAGGGTAGGGTCGATGGGGGGTTGGGGCACCGTCCCCTGTCACAGTCAAGGCAGGGTCGATGGGGAGGTTGTGGCGCCACCCCCTGTCACGCACAGACCAGGGCCAATCGGGGTGGGGGCACTGCCCCCTGTCACTCACAGAGCAGGGCCCATCAGGGGGGTTGGGGCTCTGTACCCTGTCACGCACAGAGCAGGGCCTATCAGGGGGTTGGGGCGCCACCCTCTATCACCCACAGAGCAGGGCCGATCAGGGGGTTGGGGCGCTGCCACTCTCACAATCAGGGCAGGGCCGATGGGGAGGTTATGGCTCTACCCCATCACACACAGAGCAGGGCCCGTGGGGGGGAGGGGTGTTGGGGCGCCGCACCCTGTCACACACAGAGCAGGGCTGATCAGGGGGTTGGGGCGCCGCACCCTGTCACACACAGAGCTGCAGGGCAGTCGGGGTTGGGGAGCTCCCCCCTATCAGGCACAGAGCAGGGCTGGATAGGGAGGTTGTGGCCCCGCCCCCTGTCACACACAGAGCCGCAGGGCAATCAGGGGGTTTGGGAGCTGCCCCCTGTCACGCTGATCCCTGTGCTGGGAGACCTCGTGGCTCCGCTGATCCTGGTGCTGGGAGGCATATTACCCTTTTACTATATAGGGTAGAGGCCTGGTGCACGGGTGGGTGCCGGCTGGTTTGCCCTGAAGGGTGTCCTGGATCAGGGTGGGGGTCCCCACTGGGGTGCCTAGCCAGCCTGGGTGAGGGGATGATGGCTGTTTGTAGCTGGTCACACATCCTTCAGGGTGGGGGTCCCCTCTGGGGTGCCTGGCCAGCCTGGGTGAGGGGATAATGGCTGTTTGCAGCTGGTCACACACCCTTCAGGGTGGGGGTCCCCACTGGGGTGCCTGGCCAGTCTGGGTGAGGGGCTGAGGCCTTTTTCAGGCTGGGCGTGACTGAAACTCCCAACCACTCCTTTTTATCTTTTTTTCTTTTTTTATTCTGGGCCAGCTTTAGCTTTGAGGCTTGGCTCCAGCTTTGAGGCCTCTGCTGCTGAAAGTAGGTTTCTGGCCTTTGCTTACAATGTTGCGATTCTGCTGGCTGAAGCCGGGTACTAAAGCAGGTTTCTGGGGTTTTGTTTAGCTTCTATATTTGTTACATAGTTGCTTAGAGTTGCAGCTCAGAGGCCTGCAGCTGCAGGCAGGGAATGTTGGAGTCCTCCGTCACTGAAGCAAGCAAGCCTCATGTTAGTTTCAAGCTGCCTGGTTGCCGGCCGCCATCTTGGCTGGCAGTTAATTTGCATATTGCCCTGATTAGCCAATGGGAAGGGTAGAGGTTGTACGCCAATTACCATGTTTCTCTTTTATTAGATAGGATATGTGTATATATAAAATTAAAGGCCTGCTGTACGAAATTCATGCACGGAGGGGGGGGTCCCTCAGCCCAGCCTGCACCCACTCCAATTGGGGATCACTTGGGGGATATCTGACCAGCAGTCAGACACCCTTTTCACAATCTGGGTCTCATGTGCCTGATCGCCCCTAACCCCTCTGCCTGCCTGCCTGATCACCCCTAACCTCTCTGCCTGCTTGCCTGATTGTTCCTAACTGCCCTCCCTGTTGGTCTGATCTTGCTCCCAACTGCCCTCCCCTGCCGGCCTGATCTCGCCCCTAACTTCTCTTCCCTGCTGGCCTGATCACCCCTAACTGCCTCTGTCTGCCTGATCTCCCCTAGCTGCCCTCTTCTGCAGGTCTGATCTTGCCCCCAACTGCCCTCCTCTGCTGGCAAATTTGGTTCTGATTGGTCAGTTTCTATGCCAGTCAGTGTCAAAAGCTCCGCCTCCTAGGCAGCCATTGGCTCCTCAAGTTGACCTAGATTTGGTTCTGATTGGTCAGTTTCTGTACCAGTCAGTATCTCTAGGCCTATCAACAAGCTCTGATCAGAAAGGCGGGGTTGATCAGCAGCTCCGGTGGAGGCCTGGAGAGAAATGGAGGTGCAGCTGTTGGCCAGGCCAGGAGAGAGAGACAAGTTCTGATCATTGGCTGCCACAGAGGCTATGGCTCAGACCCTACCTCACTCTCTCTGCAGGCCTCTCTCCGGGCCTGATCCGCAGCTTCCTAGGCAGTCTGTTCTGGGTCAGGGCACCAGCACAGGTCCCAGTCACTGTTGGGTCACCATGGCAACACAGCACTGACTTCCTGTCTGGTTGAGCCTTTGGTCGTAACCGGTCATTACGACCCTGGCTCTTTATTATATCTACACTCATAATAGACAAATATGTAAATTGCTGCCTATTTGTGATGCCCCACAGCCAATAAGGAGTGCATATGCAAATTAACCCAACAAAGATGTCGGGCTTGTGGGCAGCATGCATGGGCGCAGGCGCCAAGTGGCCGGGGGGCGGGGTGGAACACCCTCCTTGTCACACAGGCACCGAGGGGCTTCGATCCCTGGGACGCCACTGGAGTGTCCCGTCCTGTCAGGGGCCGCTGAAGTTCCCAGTCCTTTATGATTGTACAGCCCCTGGACTGGAAGCCAAAGCCCAGAGCACGGGGAGCACCAGGAATGCTGGGAATCGTAGTTCTGGTGGCAGACACGTTGCGGGATAGCCTAGACACTAGATCAGTGGTTCTCAACCTTCCTAGGTCGTGTGCCGCGACCTTTTAATACAATTCCTCATGTTGTGGTGACTCCCAATTTCATTGTTACAAATTGAACATAATAATTAAAGCATAGTGATTAATCACAAAAACAATATGTAATTATGTATGTGTTTTCCGATGGTCTTAGGCGACCCCTGTGAAAGGGTCGTTCGATCCCCAAAGGGGTCTCGACCCACAGGTTGAGAACCACTACACTAGAGCAAAGTGAGCCTGCAGCAAGTTACTGTTGCAGGTGGGGCATGGAGGGAAAGCAAACGTGAGAGACATAAGTGAAGTCAGAGTGTCAAGGAAAAATTAAAAGGAAGATTCCTGCAACTTCTAGGAAATCACCAATGGAGCAAAAGGAAAAAAAAAAAAAGACCTCTACTACCCTAACTGGTTTGGCTCAGTGGATAGAGTGTCGGCTTAGGGACTGAAGGGTCCCAGGTTTGATTCCAGTCAAGGGCATGTACCTTGGTTGCGAGCACATCCCCAATAGGGGGTGTACAGGAAGCAGCTGATCGATGTTTCTCTCTCATTGATGTTCCTAACTCTCTATCCTTCTCCCTTTCTCTCTGTAAAAAAAAATCAATAAAATATATTAAAAAAAAAAAAAAGACCTCTACTATTCTGTGAGCACAAAACCAAACTGGGTTGGGGTCTCAGACAATTTGCTCATATGATTGCAAAGATAGACAAAAACTCCTAGACTGGAGAGGGCTCCCCTGAGGGCTCCCAGATTGGAGGGGGTGCAGGTTGGGCTGAGGGACCCACCCCCCCAGGCACGAATCTTCGTGCACCGGGCCCCTAGTAGATGATATTGTATGGACATTCCACATTTTGTTTATCCGTTTATCTATTGAAGGACATATGAGTTGTTCACACTCGTTGGCGTATTTTGTATTCTACAGTAATACATAAAATGTAATATAATTTGTATTTTATGAATAATACTATGGTGAGCATTTGTGTACAAGTGTTTGTTAGGATATACGTTTTCAGTTATCTTGGGTATATTCTTAGGAGTAGACTTACTGGTTAATATGGTAACTCTAATGTTTAACATTTTGAGGAACTTCCAAACTGTTACTCAAAACTGCTGCACATTTTACATTCCCACCGGGAGAATACACATTTTATATTCCCACCAATTTCTCTACATCTTCACTAGCACTGTTACTGTCCGTCGTTTTTATTATAGCCATGTAGTGAGTGCGAAGTGGTATATTGTGGTGGTCTCATAGGTTTGTAAAATAACTCAGTAAGTTTACATATATGGTGCTATATGTCTCATGTGCCTTTCAAAGCCAGAGTGATAGGTAATATTTTGCAGTGTTTGCATTTGAGCTGATCTGAATGCTTCTCCAGTGCTACTGGTTTAGTTAAGATTTTCTTATCCATCCTTTAATGGATGTCCAGCCAAATGTACTTAATACTAGAAGCCCAGCGCGTTAAATTGCGCAGCCCCACCCACCCGCACCGGTCTTTGGTCATTACGGTTTTAGGGCCACTGGGTTTTTATAATATAGATTTAATTAACTTCACAAGTGGAAGGGAACTTTTTAAAGTGACTTTCCAGACATTGGTCATTGAAACAGCCACTAAAAATTTACCTCAAGTGTTAGTTCTAAAGAATTGTTTACTGCATTTGTTTTTAGAATATTGCTGGTTTTTTCCTTCAATATTTAACGTTTAATTTAGAAAAGGTTTTTGAACGGTTGAAACTTGAAAGTAAGACATTAACATTTATATAGATTAATTTTTTTTTCATGTTAAACACTACCATGTTTCTGTAGCACTCAGTTAATTAGATTTATAAAAATAAAAATTTACATTGTTTTTTACTTTTCCAGACTGAAAACCTCTGAGGCTAGAGCAGCTGTGGGCAGACTACGGCCTGCGGGCCCGTGGGCTGGATCCAGCCTGTTTGAAGTGAATAAAACTAAAAAAAAAAGACCGTACCCTTTTATGTAATGATGTTTACTTTGAATTTATATTAGTTCACACAAACACTCCATCCATGCTTTTGTTCCGGCCCTCCGGTCCAGTTTAAGAACCCATTGTGGCCCTCGAGTCAAAAAGTTTGCCCACCCCTGGGCTAGAGACTGGTACTTAATTATCTCTGTGTCCCCATTGCTTAATATAGTGCTTAGTATTTAATAGGCATTAATGACCATTGCATGAGCAGAAATTGTAGCTACCTTAATGCTGTAAGACATTTATTCTGCAGATGGATTCTTCATATGGTCCAGGGGACTTGTCTCTTAGATCAGTGTGAGAACTGCTTTTCCGCCTTTTATGTTTAAAGGTGTGCTTACTAATACACAACTGTGGTTGTATTTTCAATTATCTACTGAAAAAGAAAATACAAGATAAAGTACTAGACTGAATTAAATAAAACTTTTAAGTACATATTATTTTATTAATTATAATATCTTCTACATAAATATAGAAAATAGTTCAATACATATTTTTTTTTTTTTGGTCTACTGGCTAGTGTGCGTAAGGATTCAGGGAACCACTTCAAATGACTACTTGTGTATCCCCAACTGTGGGGACATTATCTGAAAATATTAAATTTAATAAAATGTCCACTTTTAATTTTTTTCAAGTTATTTTTATTGGTTTCAGAGAGGAAGGGAGAGTTAGGGAGAAGTATAGACATAAATGATGAGAGAGAATCATTGATCGGCTGCCTCCTGCACATCCCCTACTGAGGATCGAGTGCACACCCCAGGAATGTGCCCTTGACTGGAATAGAACCCGAGACCCTTCAGTCCACAGGCCAACACTCTATCCACTGAGCCAAACCAGATAGGGCTTAATTTTTGGTTTTAGATTGAATATAATCCAGATATATCACTGGAATCTCTTTAAAAAATAGTCATATTTTGTAACGTGGGAATTTGGGGAGTGGTTACAGAAATAGCTGTTATTTTTCTCTTGCCTCCAGTTTCTTACCTCATCCAGCCCTAAAATACTGCTTTCAAGTGTGTAGTAAAGGAAATACTACTGGTTGAAAAATCAGGAGATTTGGATTTGAGTCCCAGTGTAATTGTTTAGTTCTGTGTTTCTTTAACGTATTCACATTGGACCATATTGGAAACGTATGGTTTTGTTTTTACTATTAAAAAATATGTTCAAAAAAACCCTCAAAGCTCCCTTTGACCATTTAAATAATTGGAATTTTAAATGCTTATGCCAATTCAAAGCATCAGATCCAAGCTCTGCTTTTTTGAAACTGTAATTGTATGCCTGTTTCAATTTCTCTTTCTTCTATACCCCCAATTTTGTAAGTTTTGCCCTAGGTTAGCATACAGGACAGTAGGATAAAGTCTATACTTAGTAGCCTGGCATTCCAGATCCGCCTTAACATTACCTTTACAGTGTTAAATTCATATACTCTGCAGAATGTATCTCTCTTACCTTTTGGAATAAGCCATTTCTTGTCCTTGAAGCATACTTTCTGAATGACTTAAATCTTGCTTATCTGTGGTTGTACTGTTGAACATACTTTTTCCCTTTGGGAAAATTTTTCTTCTGTTTTGTAGACCAGTACTTTGAATCAGAACACTAAAAATTTAGAATGACTTTGCCACATATACTGAGAAGTCAGAAGCAAAAATGTAATTCTCACTTTCTGGGATAAATAAATATTTTAGCCCAGTTATTTTAAGCTCTTGTTCTCCATTGTAAAATTTGATTTTTAATACCATGGGGGGAAAAGCCTTTAATTAGAGTTGAGTAGAAGAATGACGTGCTAAGGCATGTTCAGTGATAACCAGTTGTTCTAAACCTCTAATCTCTTCCAACTAGAACTCCTCTCCTAGCATTTTATATTTCCTGTAGTATTTAAATATTTTAAATGTATGCAATCAATAGTCTTCTTCCCTCTGAAATAACATAAAATTTTGTTTCCATTTGTACAATATTATAGTGTCTGTGAACTGGCTTATGGCAGATACATAGTTACTCCCTAAAAGTTTTCTTGGAAAATGTAGAGTGTGGATCCTGTTAATTTCAGGCTTTGGGATGTATGCTAATATCTACATTTCCAGTAATGACTGTTTTTAAATGTAACCTACACTTGAAAAGCTATTTAACATTTGAGTAGCTACCCTGATAGACTCCAGAGGAATGCAAAAAAATGTGCCCTGTTATCTTGGATCCTACCATCCACCATTCATACAAAAGGTGTTCATTCAATGCACACTATGGCCTAGGCCAGTGATGGCGAACCTTTTGAGCTCAGCGTGTCAGCATTTTGAAAAACCCTAACTTAACTCTGGTGCCATGTCACATATGGAAATTTTTTGATATTTGCAACCATAGTAAAACAAAGACTTATATTTTTGATACTTATTTTATGTATTTAAATGCCATTTAACAAAGAAAAATCAACCAAAAAAATGAGTTCATGGCATAGGTTCGCCCTTACTGGCCTAGACACTGTGTTTAGAATTGGGAATGGAAAATATGACAGTCCGTTTACCTGATGTCAACATACTTGTGAGAAGCAGCAGGAAATCTTCCTGGGGGTAGTAGATGCGCTTCAGGGGGTTTGTAAATGCTTTCAATTTATACATAATACTTTGTATGTAAGCCCATTGGGGTGGGGTTGGGTGGGGGAAGCATGGAGTAGAAAAATGTTCATAGCTCTCAAAAGCCTAGGCAAGTAAAAAGACAGCAAAATTTGGAGCCATATAGGAATTAATTTCTATCCTGGCCTTGCTGTGATATAAGCAGGTTATCTGGGGAAATTGGGGATATAATACCTATCAAGATAATATGTATGTGAATCTCCTCACATAGAAGTATGTAGATGGTACGCAATAATAATTCAAGACATCATATTACCCTAATGTACATGTATTCAAGACTGAAATCATAGAGGCAAAAGAGACTAAATCTGCCTGAAAAATCAGTTTCTGCAAAGAGGCCCTATTGGATATTCTCGCCAGCACTTGTTTTTTGTTGATTTATTGATGATAGCCATTCTGGCAGGTGTGAGGTGATACCTCATTGTAGTTTTAATGTGCATCCTCTGCTAAGTGACGTTGAACATTTTTTCATGTCTATTAGTTATCTGTATGTCCTCTTTGGAGAAGTGTTCATTTAGGTCCTTTGTATATATACATATACATATACACATACACATACACATACACATACACATACACATATGTAATAATTGTTTGTCTTCCTTTTGTTAAGGTGTATGAGTTCTTTATGTATTTTGGAAGTTAACCCTTTATCAGATGTATCACTGGTGAATATGTTCTCCCATACAGTGGTTTCCCTTTTCGTTTTGATAATGATTTCTTTGCTGGCGAGAATGTGGAGAAAAGGGAACCCTAGAACACTGCTGGTGGGAATGAAGACTGGTACAGCCACTCTGGAAAATAGTATGGAATTTCCTCAAGAAAATTAAAAATGGAACTTCCATTTAATCCAGCAATTCCACTTCTGGGAATATATCCTAAAATCCCAAAATACCAATCAGAAAGAATATATGCACTCCCTATGTTCATAGCAGCCTTACTTATAATAGCTAAGATCTGGAAACAGCCCAAGTCTCATCAGTAGATGAGTGGATAAAAAAGCAGTGGTACATTTACTTAATGGAATACTATGCAACTATAAAAAAGGACTTCTTGCCCTTTGACAGCATGGAGGGACCTGGAGATTATTATGCTAAGTGAAATAAAACAAATATCACATGAACTCACTTATATGTGGTATCTTATGAACAAAATAAACTGACAAAATAGGTCCAGAGTCATAGATGCATGGAACAGACTAACAGATCTCAGAGGGGAAGGGCTTGTGGGGGGTGGGAGGTGGATGAAAAGAAATTAACCAAACAACTTATATGTATGTATGTATAGCCCATGGATACAGATAATAGTGTGTGAAGGCCTGGGATGGGGCAGGGGCTGGGCGGAGGTGGGAAAATGGGGACATCTGTAATACTGTAAGAGAAAATAAATAAATAAAAAGAGGCCCCATTTGAGCTGAATTCTTGAAGGAAGAGTTTGTCAGGTGGACTAGGATAAAAGGCATTTCAGGCATAGAAAACAAATAGTACCTGCAAAGACATAAAGATGACAAGAACTGTGGCTTTTAGATGTGAGGAACAAGGTGTCAGTATATAAAATAAGCAAAGCCCATATACCCAAATAATAGGAGGGAGTTTCCTATGGGAGAAAAACATACATACTGAATATGTGATGAATATGAAATTGGCCTCTACATTCCCGAATGTTTTGGTGAGAAGTGTTTGTTTTTTTGTGTTTTATTAAAAATATATTTTACTGATTTTTTTTACAGAGAGGAAGGGAGAGGGATAGAGAGTTAGAAACATCGATGAGAGAGAAACATCGATCAGCTGCCTCCTGCACACCCCCTACTGGGGATGTGCCCGTAACCAAGGTACATGCCCTTCATTGCAATTGAACCTGGGACCCTTCAGTCTGCAGGCCAACACTCTATCCACTGAGCTAAACCAGTTAGAGCTGGTGAGAAGTGTTTTGATGTCTTATTATTATAGCACTAGAGGCCTGGTGCACAAAATTCGTGCACAGGGCTTCTCCAATCCAGGATCTCTGTGTGATCGGGCCTAAACCGGCAGTCGGACATCCCTCTCACAATCCAGGGCCACTGGCTCATAATCGCTTGCCTGCCTGCCTGCCCGATTGCCCCTAACTGCCTCTGCCTGCAGGCCTGATGCCCCTAACTGCTCCCCTGCCGGCCTGATTGCCCCCTAACTGCTCCCCTGCTGGCCTGATCGCCCCTGTCTACCCTTCCCTGCTGGCCCGATTGCCCCTAACCACCTCTGCCTCGGCCCCCACCACCGTGGCTTTGTCCGGAAGGACGTCCAGAAAATGTCTGGTCTAAGTAGCATATTACCCTTTTATTAGTATAGATAGTTATTTAGTCTTATAATGTATGGGTTGGTTGGTAGGAAGGATCTTTTAAAAATCAAGTTTAAGCCATATGGTCAGTGTTCTTAAACCTAGTAATTTGACTTTATCCCAGGTTTATAAAGTAGTACTTTATGTATGTATGTAGTTCTTAGATGGTTAGATTAGTGTTTTTCATTGGCTTCTGTTAAAAGTGCCCTGTAAGAAATTACATTAAAAAAATCTTTAGGACCTGGAAAATCCTCCTATATAATAAAAGGGTATTATGCAAATTGACTGAACAGCATTGAGTGTCTGTCCTCTGGTGGTCAGTGCTCTCCCACAGGGGAGCGCCACTCAGCCAGAAGCTGGGCTGATGGCTGGTGAGCACAGCGGTGGTGGCGGGAGCCTCTCACGCCTCAGTGGCAGCACTATGGATGTCCTACTGGAGCTTAGTCCCGCTCCTTGTGCCTAAGCCGTCAGTTGGACATCCCCCGAGGGCTCCTGGGCTGCTAAAGGGCACAGGCTGGGCTGAAGGACTGCTTCTCACACCCAGTGCATGAATTTCGTGCACCGGGCCTCTAGTTATTTATAATACCAGGCCTCTTGCTTAGTTTGGATTCCTCCGCAAATTTGAGTTTTCCAGGAAATGGCCCTCAGAGGTTTTGAGATTACACACATTTGGGACCAGAACTATAGGACAAGAAAGGGAGTTTTAGATCAAAACCTTAGAAAATAGCTTTTCTGGACATCTCCCCACAATGTGTGTACAATTTACTCATAGTCATATGGTTAAAAGAAACATTAAATCTGTTTAGAAATTAAGGAGCTTGTCATAGGTTTTATATTTAGAAGTTAGCAGAGCTGAGTTTGTACCAATTATCAAAGCAGATCCCCTTTCTATGACATGATGTTGCCTAAGCCAACAGTTATATTCTTATTAGGACAAAGAGTCAATAAATGAAAGGGGGGCATAAATATTGTGAAAATTACAGAAAAATTATTTGTCGATAGAGATTTTTGGTTGCTATCTACTTCCAAACTAGTTTAAATAGAAAATATTTTTATTGCAGTAGAATACTAACCTGGAGCCACTTGAAGGACAGGAATCAAAAAGTGGAAAGCCATCCCCAACCTAGGTGACTCTTTATTCCATCTCCTGTCTTTCTGTGGTTCTCCATATTTATCAGTTTCTTTGTCTCTTTAGGGCTTCTTGGATACTTGCCTTTACTTCTCTGTGCACCTGCTTGTTTACTGTTATCTTTCTCTGCACGTGCTGAATAAAGGCATTCCTATGGTGACCACCCTGTCTCAATCACTTTATCTCAGGTTGGAGGAAGAGCTCAGAATGACCATAATTGATATATTGTTTCACTTTCACATTCCAGGCAGAATTAACTAACTTGTCAGTGAAATATGGGTATTTTAATGTAAATGTGTGGAGTTGACCTAGGTGGGGATCTTGTTTAGATGTATATAAATGGAAGGGACTGCCTCTTTCAGTGCAGTCATTATAGGAACCAGCAGCATGATCATCCATTCCTAACTCTGGGGATGGGAGGGAAGAAAGAAAGGGTGAGTGGGGGAGAGAACTTTTGAAATAAGTGGTTACTTGACACCATAGAACAAGGGTCCTCAAACTTTTTAAACAGGGGGCCAGCTCACTGTCCCTCAGACTGTTGGAGGGCCGGACTATAGTTAAAAAAAAACAAACAAACTATGAACAAATTCCTGTGCACACCGCACATACCTTATTTTGAAGTAAAAAAACAAAACGGGAACAAATACAATATTTGTATTTGCATGTGGCCCGCAGGCCATAGTTTGAGGACCCCTGCCATAGAATTTAACATTTCTACAGGCTGTCAACTGTCAGAATCCTTTGCCTTATAGTTGAGTGTAGATTGAACATGTAAATGTCCCATGTCTATTAAAATGGATTTTTTAAAAAATGCTTGGCATAAATTATTTTTAATCACAAGGTGGGATAAAGAGGTGGCTTCATCTGTGCAAACTTGTCAATGAAAGCATTTCTGTTCATATGCCGTTAGTATTCTAATTATGTGTATTTTGATAAACAATATGTTCCAGTGGTTTTAAAGTCTGCTCTATCAATATAACAACTTAATTGAAACCTAAAATTTTCTGTTGAGAGTACAGTTTAGCACTAATTTAGTATGTAAAAGTAAGACAAATAGGTTTCTTTTCTCCTACAAAAGTTGTATAAACAGATATTAAATGGTCACCTATATTTCTTAAACATCAGAGTTGGAGTGAGTTATTCTGAGTTTTCTGGTAAATTCACCCTATTTGAGTGGCACTGGGGCTTTATAACCCCTTTCTGAGGGAATTTTCAATAGAGATGGAGAGATGAAGATGTAGGCAAATAAATGCAAAACTGAACACAGTATTATGGGACAAAGTTCCATGAGGATTTTATGTTGTTAGTACAGCTTCTTTATTGTGGTAAAATGTACATAACAAAATTTACCATTTGTAACCATTATTAAGTATATAATTCAGAGGCATTAAGTACATTAACATTGTTGTCCAATGTTCACATACTGTATTTGAAAATTCACATACTGTTAGGAGTCATGCTTTATAAGAAGACCTTCAGAATGAGCCCAGAAGGATAGGGGAAGTTTGGTGGGGGTACTTTAACAAGTAGAGGAAACCCGCTGAGCAAACAAATGCCGGTGGCAATAATGAAGAGATTTAGGGGAACAGCAGTTAGTAGCAGCATTAAGTAAACGAGCAATCAAAAAGAACATTATAGAAATAACTAATTAGGGCTGTTGGTGAATTTATAAAGTTTAAGAGAACAAACAAGGAATTTGTTTTAGAATAAATGCTAAGTCAGCTTTCCACAGGTAAAAGTTGATTTGGCTTCTCATTCATGAAATGTTCTAGCCAGTAGAATAATTAATGTTATTAGATTATAGGAGACATGCTCTAAAATAATTTAATCCTAGAGATTGCCAGTGTACCCATACTACATATTAAGTATTAAGACTTAAACAGTGTTGTATGACTCAAAGAAGTCAGCTGTAGTGAAGTATTGTCATGCTAACGGCCTCATTAGCTGGTCTCTAAGAATTGTAACTTCACAAAATGATTCAAGAGAAGACCATTAGCCTAGGACTTTCCTTTGTAATATAAAATGGTAGCTGAATCGTAAGATTTCTTCATTTTCTTTTAAAATAAGTTCAAAAATGATATAGCTGCCCTGGCTGGTGTTGCTCAGTGGTTACAACATCGGCCCACACACCAAAGGGTTGAGGGTTTGATTCCCGATCAAGGGCACGAACCTGGGTTGCAGGTTCAAACCCACTCGGGTCCTACTCAGGTGCATGTGGGAGGCAACCAATGTGTCTTGCTCACATGATGTTTCTCTCTGTCCCTCTCCCTCCATCCGTTCTACTTTCTCTAAAAATATCAGTGGAAAAATTACCCTCAGGAGGATTAACAAAATAAAACAAAAATGTCATAGTCATCATATTTGGGTAAATTTTGTTATGAAATAGTTGTGTAGAGGGAGTCAATATGCCAATTTAAATAGACTGATGAAACATTTAGGGGTAACATCAGTGCCTTTTGTCCTGACATACTTCAAACAAAAACATAATAAAGATCAGTTGTGATCTTATAAAAAAAAATTTAAAAATCTGTAATGCAAAGATGAGCAATAAAGAAAAAGTATCTTGACACTTTTAACAGTAGGAGGGTTATTGTCTAACATACTTAAGTAACCTCTGTATCAATAAAAAGAACACTCCAGTAGAAAAATGAGCACATGTGTCCTTAGCCAGTTTAGGTCAGTAGGTAGAGCATCGAGCCTGTGGATTGAAGGTTTCCGGTTTTTATTCTGGTCAAGGGCACATGCCCAGGTTATGGGCTTGATCCTGAGTATGGGGTGTGCAGGAGACAGTGAACAATGATTCTCTCTCATCATTATGTTTCTGTCTCTCCCTTCCACTCTGAAATCAATAAAAAATATATTTAAACTAGAGGCCCAGTGCACAAAACTTTTGCATGGGGGGTGGGTGTCCCTCAGCCCAGCCTGCACCCTCCAATCTGGGACCCCTCGGGATGTCCGATTGCCGGTTTAGGCCTTAAACCGGCAGTCAGACATCCCTCTCACAATCTGGGACTGCTGGCTCCCAGCCACTCGCCTGCCTGCCAGCCTGATCACCTCCTAACCATTCCCCTGCCGGCCTGGTCCCTCCCACCTGCCCTCCCCTGCTGGCCATCTTGTGATGGCCATCTTTGACCACATGGGGGCAGCCATCTTTGACTACATGGGGATGGCCATCTTCTGTGAGGGTGTGAGGGTCAATTTGCATATTACCACTTTATTATATAGGCTTCTTTTGAAAGAAAAATGAGCACATGCTATGGCTCATAATTAACAGAAGGAAAAATGCAAATAATTGCTGAACACAGGAAGAAAAGTCAGCAATCTCTCCAATCAGAAAAATGCAAATAGTCAACATGAACTTTTGAGTCCATTAACTTTTGGAGGAATCTACCAAATTTGGTAAAATTCAAAGTTGTTAATCATGGCAATTCAGAAATTAATAATAGCAAATGTTGGCAAGGTTATCGAAAAACTGTTATTTTGGATCTGTTGATAGAAGGTAAATTGGTGAAGTCTTTTTTGGAAGGCAGTTTGCCACTTCTAATAGAATTGATAATGTGCATATTCTTTGACCCAGCATGTCAACTTCTAGGGATTTTTATTTTTATTTATTTATTTTTTAAAAAAATATATATTTTATTGATTTTTTTACAGAGAGGAAGGGAGAGAGATAAAGAGTTAGAAACATCGATGAGAGAGAGAAACATCGATCAGCTGCCTCCTGCACATCTCCTACTGGGGACGTGCCCGCAACCAAGGTACATGCCCTTGACCGGAATCGAACCTGGGACCTTTCAGTCCGCAGGCTGATGCTCTATCCATTGAGCCAAACCGGTTTCGGCAACTTCTAGGGATTTTTAAAATATTTGCATGGGTGCATAAAATAGTATGTCCAACTATGTTATTTGCATCGATTTTTGTGAAACATAAAATAATTTGCTAGTAAGCAGGCTTAACATGGTTGGCTACTTAAAAGGAGAAAGAGATGGGGGGGAGGGTTATTTTTCATTTTATAATTGGGTATAGAAAAGAGTAAATTAACCTCAGAAAGGCCTGCTTGCAAGATTGGCCCTTGCCTAATGCTCGGGAACTTGAACTTTTGGGAGGTATCATTTTGTGATAAGAGTGGCTCACTGTGCCTTGACTATACAAATATGGTTAACGAGGAACATCTACTTTCCTTCTGGGAGTCTGGAATTTTGGTTTGCACTACGAGCAATGTGCCTGTGACCAACCACCAATAAAAAACTGGACGCTGAATCTCTAATGAGCTTCTCTGTAGACAACATTCACCGGTATTGTCACAGCTCATTCCTGGAGGAATTAAGTGGGACTGTGTGGCTCCATTAGAGGGTTTTGAAAGCTTGTGTTTAGTTCTTCTGGACTTTGCCTCACGTACCTTTCCCTTTGCTGCCTTCAGCTGTAATCATACTAGCTATGAATATGACTGTATGGTCCTGTGAGTTTTCCTTGTGAATCAGCAAACCTGAAGGTGGTCTTGGGAATCCATGACACAACTTGTCAGTATGGTTTGAATATTTTAGCATCTGCATGACTTATTTATATAATTTTTTAAAAACAGTAAATTTAATATGTTTATGTGTGTGTATGTATACATAAGCACACATGTCTATCTCATCTCTAAGGATATGAAATGTCTTGAGTTAGTTATTTAGGACAAGGAGATACTGCTTTTGATAAGTTATTTAAATTACACTTTATCAGTTTCATATGTAAACTACAAAGATCAAATTTCAAGTAGCATTTTAAGTTCATACAAACTATATTATCTCAATTTATGGAACTGAATGTGTTATAAATGTGATTGTAAGGTGCTAGTTCTCTGATGTTCTGGATGTGGTAATCAGTGCCCATTATGCCTAAAAGGCTTGCCATGCTTTATTGAATATATGATACTTGGAAGACATTAGGTACTATGGGGGAATAAATAGAAATATAAAACATCACCTCGGGCAGACTTGGAATTACAATCTTGGGTGGCAGCATTGGTGGTAGTGATAAGATAAAATGTATAAACATATGGTGGATATAAAAGGCAGAAATGAAAAATACTTATGACTAGCATGTACTTTTGAAATTTTTGTATGCTACATGAAGACCGGGATTTTGTCCTGGTCACCACTGTATCTGTAGGACCTAAAAGAGTACCTGGTATATAGGATAGGTTAGGTCGGTAAACTCATTAGTCAACAGAGCCAGATATCAACAGTACAGCGATTGAAACTTCTTTTGAGAGCCAAATTTTTTAAACTTAAACTATATAGGTAGTTACATTGTTACTAACTTACTTAGGGTACTCCTAAGGCTTAGGAAGAGCCGCGCTCAAGGGGCCAAAGAGCCGCATGTGGCTCGCGAGCCGCAGTTTGCCGACCACGGAGTTAGAAAATGATGAGACCAGCCATTCTCATGAAGGTGATAATTAAATCTTACTTTTTAAAAAATATGTTTTTATTGATTTCAGAGGAAGGGAAAGGGAGAGATAGAAACATCAATAATGACAGGAATCATCGATCGGGTGCCTCCTGCACGCCTGCTACTGGGGATCAAGCCTGCAACCCGGACATATGCCCTGACCAGGAATCAACCGTGACCTCCTGGTTCATGGGTCGACGCTCAACATCTGAGCTACACCATCTGTGCTTACTTTTTTCTTTTACTGTAAATGTCTGGACTCAGTATGTCAGCAAACTGAAAAAATAGATTTAAAAAATCTTAATAGTTATGAGTAGAGAGCATAGCTATCTAATGTTATATGGATAGTGTGTAGCCTGGTAATCTGAGATACTTTTATGGTACCCACAACCAGCTGGTTCCCCTTACTATACTTGATAGGATATTTAATTTCTATGTAAACAACTATACTGGCTTTATTTTCCTTTTTTAAAAGAAATGTTTAATTGTGGTGAAATGCATATAACATAAAACTTAACATCTTAATCATTTATAAGTGTACAGTTCAGTATTGTTAAGTACATTCATATTGTTGTACACCCATTCTCTAGAACTCTTCATCTTGTAAAACTGAAACTTCATACCCATTAAAGTACTCCCATTTCTCTGCTCTTCCCAGGTCCTGGCAACCACCATTCTACTTTCTATCTCTATGACTTTGGCTACTTTGGATACTTCATTTAAGTGTGGAGTCATACAATATTTATCTTTTTGTGGTTGATTTATTTCAACTAGCATGATGTTTTCAAGGTCCATCCATGAGGTAGCACGTGTAAAATTTCCCTCTTTTTTAAGGCTGAATAATATTACATTGTATGTATAAACCACAATTGTTTTTCCATTTGTCCATCAATGGGCACTTGAGTTGCTTTCACTTCTTGGCTATTGTGAATAATGTTGCTATGAACATGAGTGTACACATATCTGTTTTGAGACCTTACTTTCAATTCTTTAAGTATATACCCAGAAGTGGAATAACTGGGTCATATGGTAATTCAAATTTTAATTTTTTTTTTTTTAGGAACTGACTTACTGTTTTTCATAGTGGCTGCACCATTTTATATTTCCACCAACAGTCCACCAATTTCTCCACAATCTCACCAACACTTTTTAAAAAAATAGCCATTGTAATGGGTGCCAGGTGATACTTTGTTGTTTTGGTTTGGTTTTCCTGCTGATTAATGATCTTTTCATATGCTTGACAGCATTTGTATATCTTTGAAGAAGTATTTACTCAAGTCCTTTGCCCATTTTTTTTATTGCATTTTGTTGTTGTTGAGTTATAGTTTTTTATATCATAAAGATTCTACATGTGTTTCTACATATCCATCTTTAATACAAAGAGAAGCACCAGTTTATGAAAGTTTAACAATCATAATGGAACAATACTTGTGATGCATTTTCAAAGTAAAGTGTTATCATCATATAGGATAGTTAATGTGACTTCATAATTTCATTTTAATTAATTGTTCTTACAATTAGCTAAAATTACTTATTTTTCCTTCAAGATTACTATACAGATTGACCATACCTTCTTTGTGTCTCAGTAAAGTTTCTGCTGGGCAAAATACTAGTAAATTCTCTTTAGAGTTTGACCATAGTTTGGAAAATTGTCACACTGTCACATCTTTTATTTAAAATTTTGGCTTATTTCGATTTATGGATTCTAAAATATCTTATTTTAAAATCTTTATTGTTAAAAGTATTAAATATGTACCCTTTTTCCCCCATTGACCTCTTCTAGCCTATCCTCTGCCCCCCACCACCATACTGTCTGTGTCCATGGATTATGCATAAATGCATACAAGTTCTTTGTTTGATCTCTTCCCACCCGCCCATCTTCTTCCACCTTCCCTCTGAGCCTCCACAGTCTGTTCCATGCTTCTCTGTCTCTGGATGTATTTTGTTCATTAGATTCCCCATATTAGTGAGATCATGTGGTACTTGTCTTTCTCTGACTGGCTTATTTTGCTTAGCATAATACTCTCCAGGTCCCTCCATACTGTCTCAAAGGGTAAGAGATCCTTCTTTTTTACTCCTGCCTAGTATTCCATGGTGTAAATGTACCACGGCTTTTTTAAAAAAATATATTTTATTGATTTTTTACAGAGAGGAAGGAAGAGGGATAGAGAGTTAGAAACATCGATGAGAGAAACATCGATCAGCTGCCTCCTGCACACCTCCTACTGGGGATGTGCCCACAACCAAGGTACATGCCCTTGACCAGAATCGAACCTGGGACCTTTCAGTCCACAGCCTGACACTCTATCCACTGAGCCAAACCAGTTAGGGCTACCACAGCTTTTTTATCCACTCATCTAATGATTGGCACGTAGGCTGTTTCCAGATCTTAGCTATTGTAAATTGTGCTGCTATAAACATAGGGGTGCATACATTCTTTATGATTGGTGTTTTGGGTTTCTTAGGATATATTCCTAGAAGTGAGATCACTGGGTCAAATGGCAGTTTCATATTTAATTTTTTGAGGAAACTCCATACTGTTTTCCATAATGGCTACACCAGTCTGCATTCCCATCAGCACTGTACTGGGTTTCCCTTTTCTCCACATCCTCACCAGCACTTATCATTTGTTGATTTGTTAATGGTAGCCATTCTTACAGGTGAAAGGTAGTATCTTATTGTCATTTTAATTTGCATCTCTCTGATAATCAGTGACTTTGAGCATTTTTTCATCTGTCTCTTAGGCATTTGTATGTCCACTTTGGGGAGTGTCTATTTAGGTCCTTTGCCCATTTTTAAATTGGATTGTCTTCCTTTTGTTAAGTTGTATGAGTTTCTAATATATTTTGGATATTAACCCTTTATCAGATGTAACATTGCCAAATATGTTCTCCCATACAGTGGGCTCCCTTTTCGTTTTGTTGATGGTTTCTTTTGCTGTGCAGAAGCTTTTTATTTTGATGTAGTCCCATTTGTTTATTTTCTCCTTAGTTTCCTTGCCCTTGGAGATGTATCTGTAAACATATTGCTATGAGAGATGTCTGAGATTTCTCTGCCTATGGTTTCTTCTAAGATCTTTATGGTTTCCCAACTTATATTTAAGTCTTTCATCCATTTTGAGTTTATTCTTGTATATGGTGTAAGTTGGTGGTCTAGTTTCACTTTTTGCATATATCTGTCCAATTTTCCCAACACCATTTATTAAAGAGACTCTCTTGACTCCATTGTATGCTCTTGCCTCCTTTGTCAAATATTAATTGAGGGTAATTGCTTGGATCGATTTCTGGTGTCTGTTCTGTTACATTGATCTATATGTCTGTTCTTCTGTCAGAACCAGGCTGTTTTGATTACAGTGGCTTTTTAGTATAACTTGATATCTGGCTCTCTTCTATTTTGGAAAAGTATCTATTTAGGTAGGTCCTTTGCCCATTTTTAAAATAATTTAGAAACCCATTCTAGGTTATATTTATACATTATTTTTAGTTATGAAAAATATCTAGATCATGAGTTTGTGCTTTTTAAATACTGTAGAAATCTTGAAAATTGTATGTAAATAGATAGGTACTAGTTTTTATTATGATTGAGATTTGGGCTTTTTGTTTGTTTGATTTCACATGTTGTATGAAAGAGTAGCACTGCTTATCATTATTACAAAGAGAGACATATATATATAAGGACAAAATCATGCTCTTGGGGTACGCATATCTTTGTAGTAGTGGAGGTCTGGCTTTTCAGGACCAAGTCTGTAACAGTGTTAGAATGAATTTTTTTGCAAGGAATCTGAATGTTTGGTATCAAATATAACCTCCAATTCATTTCTCCAGAGAAATATACTAAAACTTTTAAGGACACATATTTTCTTAATTACCCAGGTTCAGGTTTAATTCATTTATTTTCAGTCTTCCTGGTCCTGGGTTAGAGTTACAGAAGTTTTGGGGGATACCCTATATTAGTACTTATGGCCCAATAATATCCTATCATATGAATATACCACATTTTGTTTTATTCAACAGTTGATGGACATTTGAGTTGTTTCTACTTGTTGGCTCTTACGAATAACGCTGCTATGAACATTTGTGTACAAGTTTTTCTGTGACTATATGTTTTCAGTTCTCTTGGGTATATATACCTAGTAGTGGAAATGCTAGATCATATGATAACTATATTTAATCTTTTGAGGAATTGCCACTTTCTGTTCTATTGAGAATTTAAAACAATTCTACAGACAAAAGTTTGGCAACCTATCTTGATTTTATCACTGCTTGGTCTCTTTCTTTTTGAAAAGTGAAAATGCTATGTCAAAGTAGATTCTTTATTACCCTTACTTTTTTATATCTTGAAAACATAAATACTTTATATTAAACAAAGAACATATTTATGCACTGATAGAAAGAAATGGCACAGCATATTCCTTAATAGCAATGCTTTATGTGTTACTAGACCTGGGAATTTGGGAACGTACAAAAACATAGCCTATAAAGTTACTGTAGTTTGCCAGGTAACTTTTAAGCTTTTGGAAATATTACAGTTTAGACTTGATTCTGATCTCTGTGTAGATTGATAATGGAAAGATTGGGGAGAACATCAATGACAGTTTCCTTTGCCATTCTAGAATTTGGCCCATGATTTATTTTGTCTAATGCAATCTAAATAAACTTGCAATGTACATTAGAAATTGTTTTCTGAGTTTTTAAGCAGGAACTGGGGCTGGTAATGAACAATGTGATCTTAAGTATCCTACTCAGGTATAGTACCAAATTCTAGAATATACACAAAAAGGAATCAAAATCTTTAAGGACAAAGAAATTTGGCAGTATTTGAATGTACAAATAAATATATTTTGGTATTTTCTAGTTTCAAGAACAGTTCAGCTAATCTGAGGTAGCTAATTATAATTTTTCCTTAAATTCCTCATCTGTGCATAAGGAATATCCATACTAATAAAAGAGAAAAATGGTAATTGGCGTACGACAATACCCTTTTCATTGGCTAATCAGGGCTATATGCAAATTAACTGCCAACTAAGATTGGCAGTTAACTGCCAACTAAGATTGGCAGTTAACTGCCAACAAGATGGCAGTTAATTTGCATATGTAGGCACAATGCAGGGAGGTGAAAGGGAAAGCAGGAAGAAGCCCCCTGCCACTGACAGTGATCAGAAACCCAGGGGGGAGCTAAGAGCTGGGGGGCAGGGCAAAGGCGGCCCCATGATCGGAGAATCAGGTGCCTCCTTTTCCGCCCTGGCCAGTGATAGCAGGAAGTAGTGGTGGAGCCAGCAATGGGAGCTGGGCACGGTTGAAGCTGGCAGTCCCGGGAGCTAGGGGCCCCTTGCCTGGGCCTAAAGCGAAGCCCACGATCGCGGGGCCGCTGCAGCTGTGGGTCCCCGCTGCCCGGGCCGGACGCCTCAGCCAGAGGCTTCCTGCAGGGACAGGGGCGGAGCCCGTGCGATCGCGGCACCCCCCGCTGCCACTGCAGGTCCCCGCTGCCCGGGCCGGACGCCTAGGCCAGAGGCATCAGGCCTGGGCAAGGGGCCGATCCTGTGATTGGAGGGTGATGGGGGTCAACGCCTGAGGGCTTCCCAGTATGTGAGAGGGGGCAGGCTAGGCTGAGGGACACTCCCCCCCCCCACACACACACACCCAGTGCACGAATTTTGTGCACCGGGCCCCTAGTAGTCAATAATATTGTAATAACTATGTATGGTGTCAGATGGATACTAGTCTTAAAGGGGTGATCACTTCATAAGGTATATAAATGTGATCACTGTGTTATATAATTAAAACTAATATAATGTATGTCAAGTGTAGTTAGAAAATAAATTAATTTTTAAAATTCCTCATCTATAAATAAATCTTATATACTCATTTCAGTTTTCACATATTTAAAGGCCTGCTCTATGGTAGGTGTGGTATAGGGTACTTACACGATTTAACAAATATAAATGCATTTCTTCTGACTCTATTCCTTGACACATGGATTCTTTTCCTTTTTAATATATGTTTTTACTCATTTTTAGAGAGGGAGAGAGGGGGAGAGGGGGCGAGAGAGAGAAAGAGGGAGAGAGATAAAGAAACATTGATATGAGAGAGAAACATTGGTTGCCTCCCATATGCACCCCAACCAGGGATCAAACCTGCAACCTGGTTATGTGCCCTACCTGGAATTGAACTCAAGGCCTTTAGGTGCACGGGACAATGCTCAACTGAGCCACACCAGCCAGGGCCAGTGTTTCTTCAGTCTTTTTATTTTTAATTCAAATGACAATGTTATTGAAAGAAAATTGTTACCTATGATTCTATACTAAAACAATTGTCTTTGTTCTAGGGCAGCGGGACTAGAAAGTTAGGGCCAGGTTTGGGAGATGTTTACTAAGGTGGACTAATCAGAACTTGAAACTTATTGGATGTGAGGGGAAGTAAGTGCCTAGAATTCAGGGGTGGGCAAACTTTTTGACTCGAGGGCCACAATGGGTTCTTAAACTGGACCGGAGGGCCGGAACAAAAGCACGGATGGAGTGTTTGTGTGAACTAATATAAATTCAAAGTAAACATCATTACATAAAAGGGTACGGTCTTTTTTTTTTTTTTTTTTATTCATTTCAAACGGCCGGATCCAGCCCTCGGGCCATAGTTTGCCCACGGCTGGGTTAGATAATAAGGGAGGAAAGTCCAAAGCTACAAGGAGGTTTTAAGCCTGAATGGATAAGGAGGGGCAGGAGTGCCATGAAAATAAAAAGGGACCTAGAAGCATTTGAAAAACGAGATGAATTTATTTTTCTCTATTTAGGTTTTAATTTCTGTTGGTATGTTCAGTAAGCAGTTTGAATTTGGAACTGGAACAGAAGAGAAAAGTCAGGACTAGAAGTAGAGATTTTGGGATACTCAGAAATGTAAAAGTTAAAGGCACAATAGGGAGAAGAGAAACTTGCTAAAAGATAAAATCTGAAGAGAGAACAGTTCCAGAGAGCACCAATGTTTAGAGGCTTGTAAGAAGAGGAACCAGAGCCCTAACCGGTTTGGCTCAGTGGATAGAGCATCAGCCTGTAGACTCAAGGGTCGCAGGTTCGATCCCGGTCAAGGGCATGTACCTTGGTTGCGGGCACATCCCCAGTGGGGAGTGTGCAGGAGGCAGCTGATCGATGTTTCTCTCTCATTGATGTTTCTAACTCTCTATCCCTCTCCCTTCCTCTCTGTAAAAAAAATCAATAAAATACATTAAAAAAATAAAAATTGCCGAAACCGGTTTGGCTCAGTGGATGGAGCGTCGGCCTGCGGACTGAAGGGTCCCAGGTTCGATTCCGGTCAAGGGCACGTGCCTGGGTTGCAGGCATATCCCCAGTGGGAGATGTGCAGGAGGCAGCTGATCGATGTTTCTCTCTCATTGATGTTTCTAACTCTCTATCTCTCTCCCTTCCTCTCTGTAAAAAATCAATAAAATATATTTTAAAAAAATAAATAAAAATTATTCTCCCTTTAAAAAAAAAAAAAAAAGAAGAGGAACCAGCAAGGACTCATTGGCTGGTGAGAGAAGAATTAAGAGACAGTTGTTTCAATGGAATCTAAATCTAAGGAAGGAGTTAAGTACTCATCTGTGTTTTAAAAAGAAAACTATAAGATGTGGTTTTGAGATTTAGATGCTTTTTAGAGGTTATTGGTAACTTCATAAAGTACTTTCAGAATGTTTTCAGAGGATTCAGGGGTTAATGGTTCACCAGGAAGTGTAAGTTTCTCTTTAAAAGTTTGGTCTGTTGACCACAGGTTTGTGGTAGTCTGGCCAAGCAAACCATCATTTATTTCCATGTAGTGGTAACTATGTATGTATTGAGCTCTCAAACTGCAAAGGTGACTCTTCCTGTGCTATATTTGTTTTGGCAAAGATAAATTTGAATTCTGCATGCATACTGTTAACTTGGGAGGCTTCTTTGCTTTATTTTTCAGTTGGACAGTTGATACTAATATGTTAAAGCTGGAACTTAATAGTCTCAATTTTACTTTATGTTTACATACATATGAAGGAATGAGATTAGTGATGGATTGCTTTGGACTACTTTTTAAAAAAATAGCAGAAGCCGGTTTGGCTCAGTGGATGGAGCGTTGGCCTGCGGACTGAAGGGTCCCGGGTTCGATTCCGGTCAAGGGCATGTACCTGGGTTGCGGGCTCATCCCCAGTGGGAGATGTGCAAGAGGCAGCTGATCGATATTTCCCTCTCATCGATGTTTCTAACTCTCTGTCTCTCTCCCTTCCTCTCTGTAAAAAATCAATAAAATATATTTAAAAATAATAATAATAAATAAATATTTTTTTATTGATTTCAGAGAGGAAGGTAGAAGAAGAGAGAGAGGAACATTCAATGATCCGAAAAAAAGAAATTATTGACCAGCAGCCTCCTGCATGCCCCACACTGGGGATAGAGCCCGCAACCTGGCATTTGCCCTGACCGGGAATCACACTGTTACCTCCTGGTTCATAGTTGGATGCTCAACCACTGAGCCACACCAGCGATGCACTTTGGACTACTTTTGAGAGTCTGGTTTTGGCAATGGAGTCTGAAGGCTAAAAGGGATTATAGTGCTTTTCTTTTCTTAAATCAAGACACCAAACCAGATGAAAGATGGCATAGTCAGGAGTCATAGTTTTAATACCCAGATTTCAGAATTTCTGAGCAGTTTGCTAGATAGACTAGGAAATTGTGGAACCACTGGTTTCATGAGTTAAATGGTTAGAGGGGCATTAAATAGATAAAGATGATGATGAAAAGGATGAAAGAGAAGGTAATGACTTTGTGAATAGGAACAAATGGAAATAAAATAAACCCAGGAACACTTTTCTCTTTGGTATTAAATATAGTCATTTCACTAAAAATAATATATATGGCAAAATATTTTTATTGTTCTCAATTCAAATGGAATTCTACTTTATTTCCATAATAATATAGCATGGAGATAAACTTGGGTTACACCTCCTAACTTATTTTGATCTTAGAAAACACTATACAGAAATACTTTTTTTCCCAATCAAAACAGGAGCTTTAAGAAAAGGAAAGAAAGCATCTGCTTGTTGTCTAGGCCGTTGATAAAACTTGTTGTGAAATTTTTATATTACCTTTTTCCTTTTAGTTTTTATGCTTCCCCATATTTGTTTTTAAATATGTTTGTAGAACAAAATTTTATTTAGAAATAAATTCTCTAAATTAAAGTCTAATACTGCACTCATTCAGGGAGGATTATAAAACTACTGTGTTGAGACCTCTTTTGCTAGTGGTTGATGGAATTGAACCCCAGCTTTTCTGACTCAGAGCATTTCATTGTGCTCTGACTCATTACTACTTCATTGTGAAGTAGTAATGAAGTGTAAGAGGGGAGAGGAAATAGTTTCTTAAATATACTGGTTAATTCTGATTTGCATCCGTTTTCTCTGAACTGAGCATTACCACCTGAGAAGACCTAAACAGTTTATTGATGCTATTTGCTGGTACTAGCTGGTATAGTAGAAAAAGAAGGTAGGGCCTGGATTTTCAGGGAATTCATGCTCTATCAGGGACACTATGTGCATATATGAGTAATTATTGTACATTGGGATATGTCCTATATTAGAGGTATATTTGAAGAGCTGTGGTTAGAGATGAAGAAGCATTTTTGGAGGAAGTGGAAGATGGAGCTGATGGGTGCAAGTGCTAGTCTCAGGAAATGTTTCAGCAAGATGATTTCTATATTGAGCTAGGAAAAAGCAAGGAGTTTGCTTGGCAGACTACTAGGAAAATAACTGAAGCTTTGAAATCAACATGAACAAAGAAAAAAATCATTTGTTACCCAAAGACCCATAAGATTGTCCCCTATTTACTTCAAATTATGTTCTTTTAACATCAGTCCTGACTTAGCTTCATATGAGAATTCACAACCATGCTTTTCTGCAAAAGAATGGCAGGCAAGTTAGTCTGTTATGCAGCAGTAGGTAAAATGTGAGCAAAGATAAAAATATGAATTTTGGGAGGAGAGTGTCATATTTTGTAATCAGAAGTGGGTGCTGCAATTGCATAGTTGATAGATCCTTTGGTTATTTTAGTTGCTTGTAACATTTAGAGGTATGCATATCCTATACAATAAAATGCTAATATGCAAATCGACTGAATGGTGAAATGACTGGTCCCTATGATGCGTGGAATGACAGCTCAACGTAGAAGCTGCCCATGGTGGTAAGTGTGCTCCCACAGGGGGAGCGCCGCTCAGCCAGAAGCCAGGCTTAGGGCTGGCGAGTGCAGGGGAGGTGGCGGGAACCTTCGCTGCAGCACTAAGGAGCAGCGAGCCAAGGGTTAGGGAGTAGTAAGCAGGCAGGCGATAAGGAGCGAGGGGTCCTGGACTGTGAGAGGACACAGGCTGGGTTGAGGGACGCCCCCTCCACCCCCAGTGCATGAATTTCATGCACCAGGCCTCTTATTTTTATATAAATATGTTTTTAAAGATTTAAGAACAGTCAGAGAGAGTATGCTTTTGGTGGAAATTGTACTCTGCTTTTACTACTTGTTGCTATTTGGGTTTTACACAGACTTTATTTTAGTTTAATAATTATGCAATTTGTGTGGTAGGGTTAACTTAGTAGTATTAGATTGAATGGCTTTTGTGATGTAGGACAATTAAATATTTCAGTTATAAAACCAAATGAATTTATTCATTTAATAGTTACTATTGAATGCCAACTATGTGCCACCCCCCCATTAAAATTCCAGATTGCCTCAGTAATGGCCTCAGAAAATATTCAGAGCAATAGCAAAAGCATGCTATTTTATGGATTAGTTATTGTTATATTTTGCCTATTATAACTCTTAGGCTTAAAGTAATTCCATTTTTATTTCCTTTTAAGGTACAGTTTAAGATTTGTATATTGTGTGCATATTTACTAAAAGTATTGTCTTATGAAACTCATACTGTTTAAGTGTTTTGACATTGAGGAATTTGGGACAGTAGTGTGTGGACTAGTAACAGAGCATGAGAAGCCTTGAGCTCCAATATTTAATTTATGTATATCCCACCTTATTCCAAAAAGAATTTGAGTTGGCTTAATTTCCATTTTAGCTCTATTTCTTTTGGTGTCCCTTTCTTTTCTTTGTCCTGACTTAAAATCTAGCCAACAGTTAAATTTAATACTTGTCCCTGCCTAATGTGTTCTGAATTCTAAGTCTGTTCAGTTACTTGATGAAATTTAGATCTATTTTAGAGGTGAAGCTAACAGTTTGCTGATAGATTGGATATCTGGGGTGAGGGGGAGGTAAGTGAAGGAATGATTCCTAGCCTTGAGTAACTGTTGAATGGTGGTACTATTTGGAACTTTGTGATGCCCATGAGACACTCAGTGGACAATACATTAGACAGTTGTTTAGAGAGATTCAATAAACATCACACAACATGTTCTCATTAGCTTTGGTTGTTAGATAAACAGTGAAACTTCTACTATTTTAAAGAACTTAAATCTTGACACACAAAGGGTACCTTAAAGAAAATAGTCATATTGTGTGTGACTTTTAGAGGCCTTTGACTCTGTTTACTGATTTAGGTTAAAGGGAATAAAATGTTTGTCTTTTAAGAGACAAAGTGAAAATAATTTGTTTGGAATTTTGAAACTGAATATTAAACTCAGTTTTTGTTTGCATCAAAAATTCTAATATTAGAGACATCTCTGTGACTTGTCTGAGAAGGCTCAAATAATTTTTAAATTTACCCATTTTTAATGTTGAAACATGGGGTTCGGAGTGCAGACTTTTCTTCCTGTGGGTTCTTGTCCTCATGAAGTTTGAAGAATAAACTCACAGACAAAAAGGCTTCTTTAATACAAAATGTATAAGTTTTTTGGAAGCAGATACAAACTCCATCTGGGAGGGGTGTCCCCAGTGGGAAAAGCCTGCTTTCTCTTTCTCTAATGGGAAAATTAAAAAATCCCCTGCCTCATGTCCCTTTGTCTCCAGTTTATATATGCTGTAGTTCTTTGTTTGAATCTGACCTTTTTTAATTGGTTCCTTTCCTTAATTTGGGACACACATACACACACACGCACACATGTTTTCCTCTTTGGTCATTCTGTTAGATAGAATTAGTTTCAAAGCTCAAAGCCCACGTGGTGTCTCCCATTTTCTCACCCCCTTATCTTGCTGGTTGGAGTCACTTTTGATTTATCTTACGGTTTTCTCCCAGTTGTGCTGGCATAGAAAACCTTATCTTAAGCTTTCCCAGCTGCTCAGGTCAGGGCTACTTTTGGTCTAACTTATGGTCACTTTAATTGCTCAGGCCAAAGATACCCCTGTCTGTCCTAGGTTTATGGCTGTTTTATTCCTCAGGCCAGAAATGTTTCCATCTGCCTGGACCCCTTCTTCCTGTGGCATTTCTCTATCCTCTGCATAAGGAAGATAAGCACCCTGGTGTCTTCCAGTCTCCATTTATATATTCTTCTCCTATGGGCCCTCCTCATTCCTAAAACTTGGCAAACCTTTCTAATTAAGCTAGCTAACTAACCCTTTCAGTGTGATTTGTATTGCATTACATACTGGTTTATAAAGTCCAATAAGATAGTCCAATGTCTGCCGTCAGTTTTATAGTCTGGTTGGTGAGATAGACAATTACTGATATACTTTTCACAAGTGGTAATAGAGCAATCTAGTATTGACTACTCTGCTGGAGGCTGAAGGGTGGTTAAGAAGGGGTGGTTTAAGAAAGGCTTCAGAAAGGAAATAGCACCTAGCCAGAGTCCTATTAACTCATCAACATGAGTAAAAATTGTGAAACTCTGATGTAAAAGGGTAGAGGGGTGCTTGTGGTGTTGGTAATTCTATAGGGCTGAAGCATCAAACTCTAAGAGAGTGCTATAAAAAAAAAAGCTAGGAAATTAGACAGGAAACATTCAAAATATCTTGTATTTAAACTTAAGGAATTGGTAGTTTATCTTGAAGATGATAGACCCATTGGAGGATTTATATGTGTGGGGCTAAAATTAAAACTATCATAGTTTCTGTCTTTTAGAACAGAAACGCTGAGATACGAATGAAATTATTTAAAGGGGTTTATCTGATTTTTTTCAATACTTTTAAAGGTAAAATTAATTGAAAATGTCTTTTTAAAATTTTATTTCCCAATTACAGTTTATATTCAGTATTATTCTATAGCAGTTTCAGATGTACAGCAAAGTGATGTACTTTACAGAGTGGTTGGTGGCCCTATACATAGTTATCTCGATTATTGATTACGACATTCGTGTACTTTGGGGGGGGGGGGTGCTCAGGCTGGCCTGCGCCCTCTCGCAGTCTGGGACCCCTTGGGGACGTCCGCCTGCTGGCCTTGGGGAGGGGGATGTGGGAGGTTGGCCAGCCAGGGAGGGACTGCAGGAGGGCTCCAGGGCGTATTCGGCCTGTGTCTCCCAGTCCTGATTGATCAGACCCCAGCAGCAAGCTAACCTACTGGTTGGAGTGTCTGCCCCCTGGTGGTCAGTGCACGTCATAGCGAGCGGTTGAGTGGCCTTAGTATATCATTAGCATATTATGCTTTGATTGGTTGAATGAACGACCAGACACTTAGCATAATAGGCGTCTATTATAGAGGATGCTGCAATAAGTAACTTTGTACATACAAACTTTCTGTGTGTGCAGTTTATCTAGAGGACAAATTTATAGAAGTACAATTCCTGGTTTAAGGGGTCATGTTTATTTGTGATTGCCAAATCACCTTTGCTAAAATGTTCTTTGTTACTAGCATTTAATGAAGTTCTGGTTTTCCCATACCCTCACCAACAGTTCATTTGCTTTTAGATATAATTTCCCTCCCTACTACACTTTGAGAACTTTGCCAAAGAAAGCAGCATCATAAATGTGGGGAATTTTACTTTGGCATTTTTTTCATCTTAAAGGGGAAAAAAGTGTGTTCTTGTTTTGGGCCTCTGCGATTGTGGTGATAAAGTTTACTAGGTTTTCAAAGAAAACCTAAAGGCTCACTATTTTATATGTAAGTGCCTATTTGTAAGATTATTTCAACTGCTATATGTTAAAACTATATTATAACAAGATTAAGTTACGAATCTTGAAAGTTCTATGATTTTTTAAAAATATAGACATAATAGTCTTAGTTGCTTAAATATCAGCATCACAAGTAGCAAAAGTAAAATGGTGAAAAAGTTAAAATGTTACTAGAGTTTTCCATTTCATTTGTATTTGATAATTTGTTGAATAGTAAAACCAGAATACCTTCAATATGTCTTTAAGCCTGGGAGAAAGTAGGCTCCTTTGAAATTCAATTTCAGCTATGTAGTTCAGCAGTACATTTAAACAATTCACAATGCTGACTTTCAGTGCTTCTGAAAGCAGGAAGTGTATTACTGACACGCAGAAATATTCCAGCCCATAGAACATCCCCTTCTGCCATATGTGGTAAGAATTTGTCACTAACTCACAAACCACTTCTGTAATGCAGTGAATAAGCAGAATTGGTCTTTGTTGGACATTTCCAATTCAGTATGTGAAAGAACTTTGTTTTGTAGTGTCTTATAAGTAATTATTAGCTTATGCTTTAGAACGAGCCTGGCACAATCATTAGTGCTCAAGATTTAAGTCAGAATAAAGAAAATTACACATAATCGTTTAGACATAGTTTTATTTGTTTTGATTTTAAACCATTTCTTTTTAATTTTCTTTTAGAGTTGATATGCATTATTATATTAGTTTCAGTTGTACATCCCAGGGATTAGGCATTACATAATTTACTAAGTAATTATTCTGATAAATTTTGTACCCATCTGATACATAGTTATTAGAATATTATTGACTGTATTCCCTATGCTGTACTTTACATCTCTATGACTATTTTTTTTACTACCAATTTGTTGTTGTTGTTATTGTTTTTTCAGTGTCTCTGGATCTATTTTGTTCATCAGTTTATTTTGTTAACTACCAATTTGTTCTTCTTAATCCCTTCACCTTTTCCAACCACCAAAAACCCCCTCCCATTTGGCAACTGTCAAAATGTTCTCTGTTATCTCTGTTTCTTCCTTTGTTTTTTCAGATTGAATTGCTAATAGATGTGTACGCACTGCCATTTTATTGTTCATATTTTTAATCTTTTTTTTCCTTCTTCTTAAAGAAGACACTTTAACATTTCTTTATTTTTCCAAGCTGGTAAATATGTGTTTTTGGAAACATTAATAGCAGCTTCATCTGAGACAATTGTGGCAGCAGTGGTTAGGCACAGACCTTCCATTTAGTACCCTTCTTTTTTTTTTTTTTAATATATATTTTATTGATTTTTTACAGAGAGGAAGGGAGAGGGATAGAGAATTAGAAACATCGATGAGAGAGAAACATCGATCAGCTGCCTCCTGCACACTCCCTACTGGGGATGTGCCCGCAACCAAGGTACGTGCCCTTGACCAGAATCAAACCCGGGACCCTTGAGTCCGCTGGCCTCGGCTCTATCCACTGAGCCAAACTGGTTAGGGCAGTACCCTTCTTTAACAGTGGCATTTTCTAACCATGTACATATGCTATTTTGTTAAAAATCACAGTGGGAGTTTTTTACAACAATTTTAGTTCTTAAAAATGACACTTGTTTATAAATTCCATAACTCTTAACAGCAAAATCCGACATTAACAGGTAGGGGATCATGTGAATACAATACAGAAATGCCACAAATTTAGGCATTTTATAAAAGAAACATGTTTATAAATGAAATGAGGTTATGCCACACTCTGTGAAGGACTCGGCTGATTCCCAATTTATACCTTTTAAAATTGTCACATTAAGAAGAACATCGGAACCTCATCACCAGCATACTGTTTCCTAAATAAGGACACAGAACAGGATCCCTGAACTTCAGACCACCTAACAATTGAGTAAGGTGATCTGAGGAGTTCTCTTTAATTCCAAGAAATTCAAAGGAAATACTTAAGATCTCCAAGGTACATTATTTTCTGTTCTCTGCATTTTTTGAAGATGTGAGATTTACACATCCTGGCATCCTGATTGGCTATTTAAATACCAGAGTTCCATGCAGTGCTCCCATGGCAAGTTTTAGTTTCACAATAAGGAAATGATGTTTTTTGCAGTGTGAAGAGCCTGATTCAATTAATTCAAGTCTTAATGTTTGTCTATATCGGTTCTCAACCTGTGGGTCGCAACTCATTTGGGGGTCGAACGACCCTTTCACAGGGATCGCCTGAGACCATCGGAAAACATATATATAATTACATATTGTTTTTGTGATTAATCACTATGCTTAATTATGTTCAATT